>NC_139720.1:59038601-59638601 GCF_964211835.1 Anser anser
GCAGAATTGAGCAAAGACTCCCAAGCCTTCCTCAAGTGCCCTTTCAGTTCTTCAAGGGCTACACGTAGGGTACTCTGTCCTCAGGATCCAGACTGCAAGCGCATTTTGCCAGGACTTTGTCAAAGTCTCAGACAAAACGATGTCTCTTCCAATCATGCAGGTGAGTGTGGATTTTTTTCCTGTCCTTCTCCCAGTGCAGCAGCAAAGCCACACGCAGCATCTGATTAGGCCAGGTAGGCTGGACCCCATGTGCTGTCTGCTGCTTAAGTGGACCTTGATAAAATTACCCGTTAGGACTCAATAAAAAATTGAGTAGCCAATGTAAATTCAAAGAGGAAAGAGTAGGTGTAATTCCATCTTCATGCAAATTTCCTACTTCCCTTTCTTGCCTGAAGCCAAACAAGCAAATGCAAAAGAGGGGATATAAAAGTCATCCAAGAAGCTTCAAATGGCTTTGGCTTTCTTAATGTACATAACTTCTCTTCTCTTTGTTTCTTTGCTTCTGATTTCTGACCTGAAGCTCATACAAATTGTAGTGAGGTGAGGGTAGGGTGAGGAAAGAACGCCACCAAGTATACAGCAGCAGTCAGACTGCCAAGATCAAGACCCAGAAGAACCTTTAAAAGTGTTTTGTTGGTAGTTGCTTAAATTGTCGGCATGCACACATGTACCATGCAGGGCACTAAAATTTCTATGACATTTCTGCAGAACTGTAGTAGCTTATTTCCCTTGATCCATATATAGGAGGTGCAAGATGTGGTGTGCAAAGCTGCCCTCCCACACCTTATGGCAGATCCCAGCTCCTGGAGGCTGCTCCGCACGTCTAGGAGGCACTGCTGCTCTTGGAGACAGTTTCACACAAATGGAGGACAAGATCAAGCAGGCATCTGCTACAGAAGACTCCTGCCAATTTGTACCAACTGAAAAGGCAACTGCTTTTCAGCAGAACAAACCTCAGCTTCCACAAACCTTAGCGGTTCCTTCCCTGAGCTTTGCTGCATCCATTGTGAATTGGCCACTGAGAATTTGATCCTAAATATACCGCAGCCTTTCCATCAAATTCCCCTTATGTGCTGAACCATAAGCATGCCAAGCAGTGGGAAATCTGAAGCCTTAAATAAAGAACATTTTCAGCAGTCAAGGCCAAGGTTAAAAACATAAGGCATGTAAGGAGCTGTTTTTGCAGTGAATTTATTGTACGGGCAAAGTAATAAACCATTTGCATTTGAAAGATCTATAGCATAACGATGTAGATTAGTAGTGCTCCTGTTGGTTTTTATTTTAGCACAGGGAAACTTACTGTTATCTTTCACAGGACTGTGCTCGTACCCTTTCAGTCTCTGTGGCACTGCAGTAAAGGCAGTTTGTGTATTGCTGCAGCAGCAGGCTTGGAGCCCTAGCTCACAGCTAAACCTTCAGAGTGCTGAACCACCACACAGAGTAAACTCTTTTTTCCTCAACTTCCCGCATTTCTTAACGAACGAGGACTGACTTTTTACACTATTATTTCTGAAGTATAATATATTTAAGAAACTAGCTAGAAAAGCATCTGATTTTTAGGCTGGGATTAAGAGGGCTTCTTCCCTTTTTTTGTATACAGGCACCCATAGGCTCCAATTCAGTCAG
This sequence comes from Anser anser, assembly GCF_964211835.1. Taxonomy (NCBI): domain Eukaryota; kingdom Metazoa; phylum Chordata; class Aves; order Anseriformes; family Anatidae; genus Anser; species Anser anser. The sequence goes on from NC_139720.1 coordinate 59,040,228, forward strand.
TTGGATGCAAAGTCCCCATCTGCAGACACATACCTGGTGTTCCTCTAGCAATCACTCAGGCTTGCAAATTAAAAATCCGTCTAAAAATCTGACACTATTCATGCACTCAAATGCTTTTAAGAATATGGGTTTGATCCAAAAGTCCATTAAGGCAAATGGAAAGACGAATTGATTTTCCACTGACTTTGTATTGGGGTCTAAACATGCAGCACCAGTCTAAAGATCATCTAATTCTTCTAGCTTTGAAACCAAACCTATTCAAAGCTTTAATTTACAAATGTAGACATTATAATGGGGCATTCAAATGCTGCTAGTGGATTTCCAAAATTAGCTCACTGGTTGGTAGAATATGCATCAAGTACACCTTGGTGCCAATATAAACATCCAGCTGCAGAGATTTCTAAAAAATCTTAGTATGACTGGTCTCAACAAAAACATACCACCACTCGTGACTATTAAAATGGGAGAGAACCAGAGGAATGAATGAGAAGACAAAGCTGAGAGACATCACTTTAATTCTTCTGTGTTCCTCCTGCTTTCAAAGCCTGCCTGCCATGGTGAAAGTGGCTGACAGCTTTCCCGTAAAAAAGATGACTCGCCATGAGAAAGGAATTCATTAACAGTCAAGGAAAACACTAAGGTACCCAGCAGATGATCAAGAATCTGGGAGTGTGGAAACCAGGAAAGGATTAAAAGATGTTTTGCAAGGTGAAAAATAGTATAGAGATTTATGAAAGTGCGTGCATTTAAAATAAGAGTATTTGAGCAGAGCAGCTGTTAAGCTGCTTCTGGTAAAGCAGAGGCTTTCCTTTAATGCAAGGAAAGACACAAAGGCAAATCAGTTAAGGATCATTAAGGCAGCTGATCTAAAGCATTTACCTTTTCCCCAAAATATCAGTGAGAGGTTGAGCTCACTGATCATTTGCCATGCTGTGTTCTCTTTGAGGAAAAAAAATCCTTCTACGGGAACAACCTCAACAGCTGCCTGAAAGGACAGGGAAAGCAAAGGACTCAAACAAGAGCAGCTACTGAGTCTTCCCATCTTACAAAATGCATAGAGCACATATTAACATTTCCAGTTAATAATGAGCATGAAAACTCTGCCAAAACCACTGTACGTCTTCCTGTAGCCTCTTTTAAATACACAAGAATCAAAATTTAATGAAAGCTTGAGGCTGCCAAGAAAAAGATACAGCCGTTTTCCAAACTTGAGCAAACAATACTGGGTCAAGAGAGCATCCGACCCAAAACACTCATGTTCCTCCTCTCCCTGAGAGGTCCTGGGATTCAAAAAAAACTATTCTTTGTATAAGAACACTGGGAGCATCTCTCTTACATCAGCACACCACTTAAGACCTTCACGAGATGCTTCCTCTTCAGCTCTGTGTTTATCACCAGGCTCCGTTGTCCCAAGGAGGCTGGCGAGCTCCATGAACTGCAGCCACAAAGCCGTGCTGGAGCCCTGACTGAGGCCTTTAGAAAGGCAGTTCATAACGAGGGATGGAGACGGGCTGCCTGATGAGGGAGCACACAGTGCGCCTTCTGTGCCGGGAGCTGTGCCTGGCACTCGCCCATATCAAACTCGTCTCAGCAAAGGACAGCAGGGACATGTCTTCAGGTGGTCTTTCACGATACACCAGCATCTAACCTATCACCTCTGATTTTTCTGCAGCAAGTAGTGAACCAGGCGCTGAAACCACATGAAAAAAATCACTAAAGAAGTTGCTGACATAAGACAGCCAGAGCGACGAAGCCAACATCTTTCTGCACTGGGATTATGGGCCCCTGTGGGCAGCGCTCTGAAGAAGAAAAATGCTATAATGACATCCCCGCTACTTGTTTCATATCAAACATTCCCTAAAACTGATGCTGTTTTTCATTTTGCTAATGGAAAGGAATGGGGAGAGGAACAACTGCCATTCAGAGTAAATGAGGAATCTCAGTCTCTTTTCCCTCTCTCACATCCTCTGTATTCCCCTAGGAACAAATTATATGGAAATATTTAAGTGCTTATTGTATTGATACCGGGAAGTAGGAAGATATGTCACCAAGGGCCTTTGCCAGGCTGAAATCCCAAAAGACAGATGACGAGCAAATGCTTACATTCTGCTGACATATTCCTCTGATAATTTCTACAGCGTGTTGCTGAATGCATAACAAGAACACAATGCCTGCCATTATGCGCCGCTCTCACTGTTAACACATTTGTACCGGTGTTTCACCTTGTAACGCTGAAAGGTTACTGAAAATTGACAAGGACTCTAGGACACGAATGTACTAATGCTAATAATTTTAGCATCCAGCTGCTTAAATAAACACCACCTCCGTAGTTTTTTCCCGTTCATTTAAAGATCCACTCTTGAAACTTTCAAGGTTTTTCATAAGCAATTTGGACGCTAGGCACTGATTTAAGAGGTACCTGGCATACTCCGCTGAGATTTGTGGCGTCAGTAAATAGCTTTCTCTTCCCCGCATACAATGAGGTTGTTCTGATAGATCTCAGTTATGGGTATACCTACAACACGCTCTTTGCTGCTGGGCAGAATGAATTGACCTGCTCTGAGATCGACATTGCTATCATTAGGCTATAACCATCACCCAAACGTGAAGTGCCGCATGGATCACAGCGCTATGCTTTGCTTGCTGTATGTATTTTTCCCTCTATGGCTGAAAGTACAAGGGCTTGCAAACACACACTTCTGTCTTTCACTGTCTGACTGCTGGACCGGGCTGAGGATGTTTAATTGGCTATTTGTTTTTAACAAAATCTTAAACATCACTACTGAAAAATGAAACACCTTTGCAAAAACTTACTTTTAGGCATAAAATCCCTTTTTTTTTCTGAATTTAGAAGCAGCCTGGGTGATACCATTACAATAAAGAACAATGTAGGGGTGTAAATGTCAGATCTGCTTCAGTGTATAAATCACCATTAAACTGTGGTGGTTCTGGGAAAATTGGTTTTAACAGCACATTTTACCACAGATGTAAGAAAAAAGAAAACTTTCCTGCTCATGTTGAACTGTTCAGGATGAAAAGAGATTTGGGGTTTCATCTACGAGAATTTGCCTTGTCCTTTTTTTAGGCTCTGGGACAGATAACTGCCCTGCGTCTAGCTGCTGCTGCACATGGCAGTGGGTGGTCTTGCAGTGATCATAAAAATGGTAACTTTGGCTCTGGGGTCCCAGCATACTTTAGGTAATTCCCCAAGATACAGTAGGAGGAGAATGACTTAATGAATTCACATGAAGGTTTAGCACAGAGGTCTGAACTTCCCAGCTGCTTTGTATGTAGGTATTCAGCCTGCAGTTACATAAGCCAGATGTATGAGATGTGGTTACAGGGCACAGACGCCAATGTGTGCTCATTTGCACACCCATCGTCCTTTCCCTTTTATCCAGACCAGGTCTACATCTCTTCCAAAGGTATCCCACACAGGATGAGATCATGAGTCTTCCCTATCCCCTGCTGAGTTCTAATCAGGTGTAAAAGTAGGAAGGAAAATAATTAGAATATTTTAGTTGAAATTCATTATAAGGTTCATTTTTGTCCACTTAGAGACACCTTACCAGGTAACACCAACCATAATAGATTTATATGTAAAAACAAGACTATTTCAACAATGTAAGTATTTAAATCAAATGGATTCTTTTTAATCCAATTTGTGATTTTTCATGGAGATTGAATGATATGAAAGATTCTCCTAAGCCTATTGCACCGCAATGTCATATGTTGCTGGAACACACCATCAGTAACAACTTACAATACCAATACAACTTAAAACACCGTATCAATAACAACAGGAAGGAAACAAGTCATTGAAACAACAGATCCAAGAAGTTTCCCAATATTATTTTCCGCAAAACAGTCCAGGAAGTCAGCCAGTACACACTGGAGACAGTTTTGAATACTTCAAGAGATTTTCTTAGAGAAAGTAAAAATTTGCCTCCAGCCCTTCTACTTGCATCGGTCACTCTACTGAGTGAGGGAGAAATTCTCCAGCTGACATTCCAGTACTTTTGCTGTCAGAGGCAGATAACCCACGTGTAGGACTGTCCAGTCTGGTTATTTCGTATACATGCAGACTCTTGCATCAGGAGCGTAAGGCCAGATCTAAAGTCCATCTTTGAAGTCAACAGGAATTATTTCTGTTGACATTAATGGGGATTTAAATCAAGTACTGCTTCTTATCATCAGCTGTATTTTAACTGCTGAATCCTTTAAGTGTCTGGCTTTGCAAAATGCCAAGAACCTCTAGAGGCACAAGGCATCTTGTAGTTTGTCTCTATTTTTCAGTTTCTCCTGGTTATTCTTCTGCAAGCCATTTTTATTCTTCAGCAACTGCACCGCATGCAAATATAGTTTTAGATGAAAGAATTCATTAATAACAGAACTTGTGTGCCTTATCAGACTCCCAAGCTTTTACATGCCAAGAAAGACTCAAGTAAACCCAAGGGGTTTAATACTGCCACCTTTAAACAAGCCAAACTCCCCCTCAAATCCATGGCTAAATAGTACCCAGACCACTATGAACAGATCACGAAGTAAAGATTATTCTTCAGTAATGCAGCAGATGAGTCAAGTTTTCTAGTAGTTTAGGGTGTTCCTTCAGAAAAGCCTGCTGTCACATATGGAAATGACACCGAATGGGAAAACAGCTTTCAGAGCACTCTCAGGGAATTTCTATTGAAAACTCCCAACCAACTGTGACAAAGTCAGCTTCTATTTGCAGCTATGAGGAGGCTCAGCTCTATGCAGAGGTCCTGTGAGACTGGTTTTCAGAATCCCAGAGTGGAGCTACAACACAGCACAAGGACACGAGAGCCAAGAGCACCTGTGGTGGGTCTTGAGCTCAGTGACCTTACTGCTGGACAGTCCTCGGGGCCAGATTTACCAGGGGCATGGCAAGGGACAGATTCAGGGGAGTAGCCCCAACCCTCCCGCACTGCAGGATGTCCTTCAGATCACTTGGACAGGTCCATCACTGCATTACAGCTTCAGCCAGCATTAGTCCTTAAACGCACACATACCAAAAATTTTACTACTGACAGATTCTCCTTGGTTCTTCTTTCTATCCAACACAACTCTCTGTTAGCACAGCGATGAATTCCTCCCCTGGAACCAATCCACACTCAAGCAACATGGCTTGGACACATTTGTCTGCTCACATAAGACATTATAGATGATAGCATTTCATCCTCCTGACACAGAGCACCAGTTTTTATTCGGTTGAAGCCATGGACATTAGCAATATGCTCCTTCCTCATGCCAACATCAATATTTTTTTAAAAGAAACTAAGAGAGCCAAGTGATGCATCAAAATTATTAGTTTGCCATACAGACATACCAAAACGTCATCATCTGGTCTCCCTCCCCTTTTATGGGATCATCGTTACAAAATATGGTGTGTTAAATAATGCTGCCAATTCAGAGCTCCAGTCAGGCAATCCTCTCCAGAGGGTTAAGACAAACCCACTCTTGTCGAGTACCTCAGTCATTGGGAGGAGCAGGTTTCAGTCTCAATTTTTATCACTGCCTTTACCAGAAGGTTCAGTACCTGGGTTATTCAGTATAAGGGTTGCTTGCTTTTCTTCTCAAAAGGGTGAGACAAGCATGTCCCAGGGGACTAACACCGTCTACAGCACTCCACACCATTTTGCAGCAAGCTCCACTGCTGCTTAAACACAGCAATAAGAGGTGCTACATTCTTCTCCACTGCTAGATGTGGTGTTTGTTGCCAGCAACATTAATTTTGTTTCCAGACACAGAAAACCACTAAACAACTTGTTAATAAATTAGTAGGGATGTTCATACTGTAATTGAATAAAATGATAACTATTGCATTTTCTCACTGTACGGAGTACGCCTTGCCTCCCCCCACCAACATCTATCTGCTAAGCTACCTTAAAATAAATTTCATTTATTATGCCTCCACACAAATCCCATTACTTGCTCAACAAACAGTTTTGTTTTCCTGTCTGGGCATCCCTCCAAAGACAGGCTGCTGTGTATGCTTTTGTAATTACTGATACACTGTGTAAGAAACTATGGCATGTTTCTGACAGACTAATTAAAGGCGAAGAACAGTCTTCCTGAGACCTTGATTCAGTTGTTATTCTCCCCTTGGCTTCCTCTGTGATCTCCGCCAAGTGATGTAATCTCTCCACGCTTCATTTCCCCACCTGTAAAAAGAGGGATGGGAACCTCTCATGTGCCTTACCTACTGACGGGACAAGATCTTTGTAGAAAGGGCTAAGACTCCAACCGCCCCCCAAATGTTCCTCTGATACTTGTGCTTTAATACAGACATTGGGCAAACCCAAGACTGCAGATTGATGGAGGTCTCCTCACCAGGCTCCTCCAGCAGTGGCACAGCTACCGTACGGCAACCCTGCACATTGCATAGGGAGCAGCAGGCTACAAATACGGCGAGGGGAAGACAGACCATGAGGAAATAACCCAACCATTCGTTTCCTGAGCTGCAGCCCAGGCTGCCCCACAGGCCTGCACGGCCTGTGCCCTCAGCCAGATGAAAAGTGCTGTCAGTGGCAGTGCTCTCTGGGCACGGACGGCTCTGTCCCCCCCGGACCTGCAGGTCATGCCCCTGTCAGGCTGCATGACTGGGATGGCCGCAGCACTTAATGGTCACTCTTCTCCTCCCTGATGGAGGAGAAAGCTTGTACTCATTTGTCTTCCACTCCCTCATCTCCTTCCTGCCACAGGGAATGGCCTCAGTTATTTTTCACATTCCAGTTTATTTCATTACAGAGTGGCAAAAGCTATTCACAGTTACTCATGCTGATCGCATTTTTCCTCTTATTCCAGAACATGATTTAATCTCTACTCTTCATCTATTGTGCTTAAATCTGAGCTTGCTGGGAGAAAGATGATGGGTAGAGGAGCAAGTATATTGTAGAGGAGCAAAGCATATTGTTTTCTCTGACTTTGTCCACATTTCCTGATGCATTTCAGCCTTCTCTGTAGTTCCCAATTTCCATCCCTCTGGGTACTGAATCCTCAGCCTGGCCGACCCCTGCAGTCCCCCCGCGTTGTTGCCACCAAAGCCAACAGCAGGGCTCCCATGGGCAGTGTCCGCCGCCAGGCCCGTGTCTCTCGGGCAGGAGAGGGCGGCCGACCTCTGCTACGGAGTTCCCAAAGCAAGCGTTTCAATGCACGTGTGGAGATCTAAAAGGAAGCTTTTCTTCAACCTCACATTTTGGGCTATATTTACAATTTTTTACATCTCTCTCTGGGTAATGTTGTCCTCTGGTTTTCTTACATTTTAACACTGAAGGGCAATACCTGTTATCCTCACCAAGAGAGCTGGGGGGAAAAAAATAGAGAGAAGGCTTTAAAAGTTAATTATGCAAATTCCTGTGGTTTTTGCAATACCTTTGTGCACATTGAAATGAAACAATTGTCATTTTAAACCAACAGTCATGTGTTTGGATTAAATATTTCTATTTCACGCACATACAAAGTTCAGAAGAACAGGTATGGTTGAAATGTCAAAGCAGCCTCCAACACTGCTTACTGGTCTCCATTACTGACTGGGGGATTTTGTCTGATTCGTTTGTGCAATGCAGAATTTTTCTTGAAAAATCACAATTTTCATGCAATTTGTACCTTTTATGCTCTATTATAAGTGCACGATATTAACAATAACAAAAAAAAGATTCTTGGATGGACAGATAAGGCTTCAATCACGGGACTGGAAGAAAGTAACTTACATCCAGAGAAGCACCAGAAAGCAGGTAAATATTAACATAAAAGCAGAAGTCAAATTCTGTATGAACTGTCATGGGTTGGAGCATTCACTACTTTTTGATCCATTTATGTCACCTAAGTATATGACATTTTGTTCTTAATACTTTTATCATCCAATTGGAATAGGCTGGCAACATTTACCTATTATACTTCTCTGTATTTTACAGAAATTGATTGTGCTATAGAAGGGTTAAAGTATACATGCTAGGCTGGGAGGTCTTAAATTTCTCTCCTCTCTTCAGGTAGAGAAGAGATGAAGATTGCTGTTGATAGAGAGCAGAAATGGAAGTAGCATGAGGCAGAAGAGAACAGTGACATTGTGCAGGCAAAATGCTGACTGGAGATTTACATATTACAGTAGGTTTTATTAAGAAGTAGACTAAGTGAAGCTCCATAAAGTGGGGTCTTGACTTTAAAGTATGACTTTTTTTTCTGAAGCATAATAGGACAGAAAAAGGGAAAAGATAAAGAAAAAAAAATGGGTTTCTTTTTCCCAGCACCATCCTGTTATTTTTCTCATTTTAATAACAATTCAGCAATTGAGCTATGGAATATGTTATTCAGACAGCACAAAGGCCAAACACGTTTGAGACTACATAGGGAGCACGTTTGGAAGAGCATTTGCAGCTCTTTATATACTGAAGAGGGGAACGTGCTCTGTAATGGTGTTTCCAAGCAGGACGTCCATAATCCTGACAAATGGGATCGGGAGCCCCTAGAGCAGCCCCGAGCCTGCGGTTGTCACAGGTAACGCACTCCAGCCATAATAAGCTACTACATTCATCCTAGCCTAATAAGCTAGGTTATTTTTTCCTTGAGCTGTCTTCATTCTCCCTGCACTTTAAGCTTGAATAAAACCAACCTATGCTGCCTGTCTCTAAGTGGGAGCAGCCTCCCTGCCTTCATATACAGCCAGAGGCAGGAGCGGGAGCCTCCCACCCAAAATGCCTGCTCCAACACTATCATCAGGGCAGTAACTACAAATACCAGATACACCCAGCCTGAAAACACATTTCTGGATCCTTTCCTACAAAGTGGCTTGCTTTTCCCTCCCCTGCCTAACACACCAAAGACATCATGTTGTGGAGGATGCGGACGGAGAGTAGGAAGAAGTCCCTGTCCCTTCCCAACCTGGCAGCCTTGCCTCTCCTGTGAATTGTGTGGGGCATTAACAGGGTGAACACAACACCAGTAGAGTAACCAGAAATTTATTTCATAATCAGAGGTTTCCACCTTCCTAAATTTCCAGGTTGCTGTATATTGGTAAAAGTTTTAACTTTTACAACAGATCATAGAATCGTTAAGGTTGGAAAAGACCTCCAAGATCATCTGGTCCAACCATCCCCTTAAGTATTACAGGAATAGCAGCACATTCTTTATTTATTCCCTCATTTCTGAAAGAATCGGCGTTTTTAATACTTAACCTCCAGACAAATACATCTTAGTCTACTTGCCCCAGAAGAAGGAAACACAAAGGGTCCAATCTGCTCTCCAATAAACGCTTCCACTGTCTTTAAAGGTCACACAAAGGCAGGGTTAGGTCTGTTTCCATTAGAATATAAACTCAATGTTTTAAAGAGAAATGATGTGTATATACCAAAGGAAGAGTTATATCCCTCCAGGAACTGTCTGCTTTTGCTGTAAAAATCTACACACTACATTTGGAGCTTTTATTAATAGTTATTTTATTTATTTTATTCCACCTGCATGTTTTTCTTTGTAACAGATTCTTGCAAAGCTGATGATTGGAAAGGAGGACTCCAGCAAGCAGTATCTATTACTTTAAGGTTTGTCACCAAATGCTATTGCTGTTTCTTTGAGAACTCACTCTAGGTTACAAATACAGTTTGTTTCAGCTTTTATACTAAATGTTTCTTCTCCACAAAGAACTGCTTATGAGGAAGCAAAGACTGATGTGCGGCTCCTGTAGCTCTCACGTTTTCTTTGCTGAAACTGCTCTGACAGTTTGCTCTGGTGAGCACTGTGCTTTTAAGGCACAGAACACCAGCTGAGCCTCTCTGCAAACTGAAGCAAGCACATTTTTATACAGAAGAGATTTTGACCTCAGCAGCCCCATCCTTCCTCCCCTTTGTATACAAAACCCCATTGACCCAATAGCATCAAGCTCTCAGCTGCACTGAAACAAAGAGGAAGAGAAAGAGCAGGGAGGCAGGGAGCAAGGCAGGGGAAAGAAAAGCCCTCTTGCAACGCTGTGATTTCCAGTGTGGAAACAGTAGATGTAACTCCAGCTACTGCTGCAACTGCTTTATGTTATGAAAGCTGAGCGGGAAGAAAGTGAAAAAAAATGAAACACAATAGCTGTACAGAAGTGTGCTGATAAGAAAATGACTGATTTGCAGAGAAGATTACTGACATTTTCACCATGCCCATTTTGTCAATCTTGAAAAGGCCTAGCATGTACCAGGCACTTAATGAATCACACAACGCATCACCTTGTGAACTGACTGCAATCAAGATCAGGCAAATGGAGATAGATTTCAATGAATGTGACATCAGAAAAACCTTCCTTGATGAAGGCAAGCGTAGGTTTATGTTCAAGCAGGATTGTTTAAATGCTGGCATTTAAAGGCAGCTTGTTTAAAGGCACTGGGCAAAGGTTGATGAAGAAAATAAAATATGAGGGAGAAGTTAAAATCCCCCAAAGCTGAAGCTGGAAATTAAACCTCTATATAGACAGCCAAAACTGTCACCACAGCTTCTCTCCAAGCAATGGCTGAACTAACCTTCCATTGCAAAGTACAGTTTTCAGTGCTTAATATTGTGACCCCTTCAAATCCTGTCAGCTGAGGGTCTGCTCTGTGCTACAGAAAAGTAGCACAGTTTGTTGTTTGTTCTCTCCAGTTTGTTGGAGAGATTTCTAGTGGTTAGAGTTTTCTCCTTGTTAGCTGCAAATCTTGTCCTAACACTTAGGTGTTGCCTAATAAGCCTAGAAAGCTTATTACATAAACATAAGTTCATTAGGAAGGCTGCTGGGATGCTGATTGAATCAGGAGGCTGAAGGCAAATCCAGAATGAAGGTTTCCACGAATTTAAGGACACACTGGCCTCATCTATTAATTCCCTAGTAAGTAATACTTCATTTATTTTAAACTCTTAGACCAAAACTTTTCTGCTATATTTATAACTAACACCCTTTGCTTTATTTATAGCATTCCATTCATAAGAAGCACCCAAAGCTGTTGAAATGTGTGTATATGGAAACAATTGATTGCCCAGTGCTAAATGTGAAGTTTTCCATCAAGTCCAGTGTTGCCTTTCTTTTTTCCCCCAACATAAAGTTGAAACAATTTGGTCACTTGCATGGAAATCAAAGCAGTCAGGAAAATGAAGGTAGCCTTTTCACTCCAAAGAGCAGAAAGCAATGTATGGGACAATCCTTAGTACTGCCTCTCTCCCACTCACTCACTCTCACTACTTAGCTATCAGGCAACACTTCGTAGCCTGGTTAGTCTCTGCAGTTAGCATCCCTTTGTACAAATAATTAATATCCATTCTAGTGGAAAGAGGATTTCAGGTGTCTTGACTCCAAAAATAAGTGTCCTAAGTTACACACTTGGTGCTACATACTTCATCTTGAGAGTCATTAGCTACATCCACAAAGCTACCAAGTATGACAAATCTAACAGCACTTTTTCTGCCTCGGTTGTGAACCTAACCTTGAAGAACAAGTTTTGCTCATAAAGGCATGCTGCATTATAAAGAACAAGAAGTTGCTAGGTTTTCCTTCTCATCTGTTCTAATAAATCATCTCTGATAGCTTCTGCTAGGCCACACATCGAATAACGTGGGCTGGAAGGGACCTCAAAGATCATCTAGTTCCAAATCCTCTACCATAGGCAGAGATGCCACCCAATAGATCGGGTTGCTCAGGACTTGCACTGGTGTAATTTACACATTGACTAGTAAAATGAGAGAAGGTATACATTAAAGATTTATCTTTAAATTGTCATTTTCGGTTTTGCAGTTATTTTAAAACCTAGGAATTAATCACTTTTTCTGCTACTTCTGTCTTTGGATCATCTGTTTATAAGATATATATGTTTCCTTAGATTTTATTACTAAATGGGCTCATAAAGTAATGTGAAACAAGTCTAAATTATACTCTAGCTCACAAGTTTGAGCTTAAGGTTAGATGGCTGGTTTTAGTACATTGGAAAAACGACCTTAAAAATAAGAAGTTGCGTGCTCTGAGGCCAGCATAGAGCACGCATGCACACCAGGCAAGATGCTGCACCAGGATTAAAAGTGCCCACAGCAAGGTGAGAGGATGCTAATTAACTGACGTTCGTACAGTACTTAGAGGTCCTCTGATAGAAGGCTGTATAGAAGTACAGAGAATTATTAACTACAGAGACACTAACTGGGAATTTATGAATAACGAAAAAAGCGAAGGAAGAACAACCACATAGCTCAGTTTCCTTAATCACTGCCTCTTCAGTATTCACCCACACAGGCAGATTGGCAGACTGGAACTGCTGCTAATATCTTATGCAAACAGGATGGAGATTTACTAATACAGCATTCCCTACACAAGCCTCCATGCAGCAACTAAAGCAAGTCCATTCTTGAAGCGAGGCACTTGCCTGAGAACACCGCTGAGCGCAGGTCTCGGCATCCAGCAATGCAGGAAGCCAGGGGAACGCCCAAGGCAGCAGAGCCCAGAAATTATGGTCAGGGGTGCAATAAAAATGTGTGAAATACTGACCAGCAGCTGCACTCTGATGATGAGTCCAGCTCCTTAACTCATTGAAGAATATACTAAAATGTGCCCTGTGTTTCTAGGGGGTAGCAGGGGTTTCCCTGTGTGTGAAAACTTGAGCACCTCTTATCTCACACCAGTTTTAGTGCATGTACCTGATCAGCCAGCGACACATCACCAAGGCTCTCCATCTATCAATATGTGCCCAGGCTCCTTAAAAAACAGTAATTGCCAGGTGTCTCCCAGGCAGTCAGATCATCAAAAAAAAAAACAGGGGGTCAAAAGAGAGAGTTCAGGAAGCAGGCAGCAGAAACAACACCTGGCAAATCCGGTTCAATCTCTATCATGCAAAAGAACAAGACTGAAAATTACTACGTTGCCTTGTCAAAGGTTCCTTGACATTTGGTGGTGAGACACAACCATAAAGCTTATTTATTATTACAGTGGCCTCCTACAATGGACTCCTCCCCCCCCCCCTTTTTTAACATTTTATTAATCCATTTCTAGTCTCATGTTAACAGGCAGGAATTTCATCTCTGTTTCATTTTAAACTGATTTAGTTGTAAGGCTATGACCTACTGCACAAATTTGGGGGTATAGCTTAGAAGTCATTACTTACAAGAGCAGCTGCCAATGATAAAGCAACTATTGTACTCCTGTGACAGTGGTTGACAGCATAATGCAATTTTTAGGACTTCAATTTTGGTTTTGTTAGGATGTCTGCAATACTGGGGAGAAATAACTGGGCAAGAGAAATGGTATTCTGATAGCGTTCTTCAAAGCTTTTATCAAGAGATAGAGGATTATCTATGAAGGACGTATTTTCCATGTGAGCTTATGCATTAATTTATATGGCTATCTACAGAGATCATTATTTATCACATTACAGTGTCCCAGTTGTGAGAAGCATTATCTATTCCAAATTCAGGAAAATCCTGAAGTTTAAAAGTTCCAATTTTAGTCTTAAATTCCTAATAAAATTTTAATTGTTTAATGCTGACCACTGTATATTCACCCAACCAAGAAACCACCTTAAGGCATTTATAGAAACTAAAACCACACAGAATTTTCCTCCTTTAAACCACACCTTTTATCTGAAAAGCACTAATGCAAAAATAGCACCATGATGCTCCACAGCCCTGTTTATTTATACACAATGTTAAGCAATTAAATACAAACTCCAAGCCACCACCCCCCTATTTCTGTAGGATTTTACTGCTTTCAGCCCTTCAGAACCAGTCCTGACTTTAAAAAGCCCAGCTTATATCCTACTTCTTCTGTTCCACCACCAAACTATCATGCTGAGAGTATTTCAGATGATTGCACAATTCTTGTCACACCAAAGACAACAAGTTCATCAAATTTATTGCATTCATCCTCTGACACACTGGCAAAGGGAGCAAAGAGGGGCCACAACTACATTTGGAAACTGGGAACTACAGCCTCACTGTGGGTGTTTTCAGATCTGTTGAACATTTGTTTCTGACTACACAGCAGGGGAAAGAGATTTTTTGAGAAAGAGAGAAAAAAAATGCCCAACTTTCAAAGCACAAACTGAGCTTCAAAAGGAGAAGCTCGAGATGCCCCTCCTGTCACCAGCTGAGAGCACACGACCTGAGGGGCAGCACCTATACGAACGTGCTTATAAACCATCTGTTTTCTGCCAGAGTTATGCTTTCATACTCTCCAAGATGCCTGGAGCACTACTCATAGGAACCCTAAAAACATACCTCCACCTCTGTCCTGGGACCATGGCATGGGTAATGAGCCCATGAGGGAAGAGCAGGCTCCTATCACCATCTCCACAGCATGACGCTCCTATCCAAGCACTAACTCAACAGCACTTGTACCTTACGAGAGTAAAAAGAATGTCACATTTGGCTATGCCAAAACAGTGAAAAACAACAGTGTGACTGAAAGATGGGACTGAATGGAGACGCATGCCCGACTTCAATTTTGAGGTGTTCAGATGCTAAAGCAGTCTCTGAGGACCAAGGGGAAATCATTCCATGCAAGCCTTAGCATCGAAATCCAGTCTCTAGGGTAAATCCCTGCAGCTTTCTACATGAGATCTGGAGAAGTACAGATGATATATAGATGATGCATGAATATGATATATGAGGGACCTTGTCCTAGCAATACTCTGGTAAAACGCTTGGTGCCAAGTGGCTGCTGAGTGAGGGGAAGGACACAGGAAGCAGATCAAGACCTAGCTGCTTGATTCAGTCCAGCTTCAGGACCGATAAAGCCAGTAGCAATAAAACCACATCAGTGTTTCTACACCAACCCTGACCCTTCAAAACCTGCAGAAGCCGGGAGAAAAGCCATCACTGTGGGCTGCCAGAAGTTCCTGATGAGCCACAGGATGCCTACAGCCAGAATACTGGAAGCCACCAAGTAACAAAAGCCAAACCAAGAGACATTACTTTATAAAATACAGTTAGAAGAATTTAAACATTGTTCAATGGAATGATGCACTGTTCCGTGCAATTGCTTGTTTGATAAATAGCAGGCAGTCAGAGCTCACATTTTTACCCTTGAATTATTGCCAAACTGAGTTATTTTGTGAGGTAGAACTGAATCAGCAGTTCACTTACAAAAATTAAGCCCTGGAGAATGTGAAACAGTGAAATATTTCTTCTCATTAAAGAAGCTATTGGTGCTGGATAATCAGCACACAGATGCAGCACAGAAAGGCGGAATATTTATGTGCCCTGATCACTTTTCCTGAGATTTGTCTGGTATGCAAATTGTCTATAGCTTGATAGGATCCCTTAAGTTTCCTTCCCCACAGATTTACACCATGTCCTAATCACTGTTCTGCACCTCAGTGTTCTCCTGGTACAAGACCAGGGCTCTCTGGGTCACCTCCATGACGTTTACTCAAAAATCAAACCATAAAGACTGTTTCTGTAACCAATGTAGTGTGAAAGTTTCTCCCAACTCCCTCAACACCTAAGTGAAAGGGAAGATACGCCTCTTCCAAAAGCATTGGATGGGAATGGGGCTACCTGCAGGGCCGGGAGAGAACTCGTGCTTTTAAACACCTCACCTACCACGTAAGTCCATTTCACTCTCTCCTAAAACAGTGTTAATTCTCTTGGGAGCTGTCAGCACTCACAGAGTCTTTTTTCTGGTGTTGCTGTCTCTGTTCAAAAGAAAGGAAAAAACTTGTGGAGCTCTTGACAGCAGACTCCGGAGGCCCAGAAGCTCTGAAGAGAAGATACAGGACATACAAAGCTCTCACCTCGAGCCATCGGTGCAGAGCCAGGCCAGCATCATCATTTAGAAGTCATTTAGTGGTGCATAGAAACAAACACTGCGGTTGCACTACAGGCACGTCCTGACCCTCAAGGCACAGCGCTGCTTGGCAGTCACAGAAAATGTTGCAAGGAACTGATGGCTGAATACTGTTCTTTTTGCCCTGGTGACTATCCTCTGAGAACAGCAGCGGGAGCTGTAACGGAACTGATTTGTGGTTAGATCCACAGCTGACAGCTCAGCATCCTTCAGAAGATTAAAAAAAAAAAAAATCATGTCCATACATATGTACAAATTACTTTGGGAATATATATAATAAAATAATTGGGGACACTTTACACAGAAAATTGTAGGAAGGGTTATTTACTTCACAAAGAAAAAGAATTTGTATATATTTCCTCCTACAGTGTGAATACATTCCCCACTGGATAATATTAGCCTGAGTTGGAATATGTGCAAATTTTCATTCCAAGACAATTACATGTTTTGGAGCTGGTATTTCACAACTCATCAAAAGCAGAGACCAAAGCTTTTGATGCTTTAAAAGGCAATGTCTCATTTTTCCAAAGAGAATCACAATGTCCCTTTCTAACTTTCAGAGATACTGAGCCATCAGACTTGATTTGCAATTTCGTCACAGCTAGGGAAAAAAAAAAAAAAAAGCTGTTTGAAGTAATTTGCAAGAGTTTCTAAAATTTTGTTTTAATTTCTTTCCTCTCTCCTCAGAGCCTCTGTGATTACTGGAAAGTAGCTTTACAAGTGGAACAGTATTGATGCAAGTCCAGAACGATGCAAAAAACATTGAGACTAATCCTAAATCGATGCTGACAAGCCTTTACACCATACAAATGAAGCGCGTATCCCTCTCTCTGCTAACTGCACAGCACCTTGCGAAGGATACACCTTCACCTATATACCTGACCATGCCATCATTTGGGGATATATAATTCAGTATCTGGGGGTTCAAAACAGAATGTGATAAAGGATAACAGGTTAAAAGCAAAAAGTGTAAGCTGGCAGAGGCACATTATCCCAGGGAAAAATTTATGAGCCTAAGTAAGATCAAACATATTTATTCTCGTAACTCTTCCATGCTGACAGACCATCAAGAGTCCAGCTTCACCCACCGCTCCAGTGAGCTCTGTGTCGAAAGAGGGAGTCCTGTGGGACCCGCAGGATCACGGCTGATTCCCCACACCCTCCTGCCTCTGTCCCCACACTTCGGCTGTGCATCCTGAAGCTTCTCGAAGGTTACAGCTGAAGATGGTCGGAGAAGCAGATGCACACACCAAAAGGGACAGGCTGGACTGGTCATTAGATACTGTGGAAATTCCTTTCTAGGTGCTATTTTTAATCCCTAGTATAAACATGCTTATGGATATTCCGTTTCCAGCACAGTTATTACTCTTCGATTCCCATAAATGTAAATGGTGGGTGCTGGTTAATGCCAAGCCATGTGATTAAATTATTTCCTTTCTTTCCCATCTGCATTTCTATAGTCTTTTAAAAAAGAAGACGCCAATGAGATCAGAGCTGAAGCAATCACCCTGGTCCCATCCCACCACGTATTTTTGAAGAAGCCTTTGTTTACAGGATGAAGCACATCGCAGGCATTATCCTCTCTATCCTTCCTAATGTGTAGTGGATAATACTACAGTTAAAAATATTAATGAAAAATGACTAATGGTAACTAAATGATTCACTTAGCTTGGCTCTCTCCATAATGTATTCTTCATATGACAGGCATTTATTAGCTCTCACTGATGACTCCACAGACACCCCGCTATGCACAGAGAGCCTGTCTACACATTAAAACTTAATGCACAAAGCAAGAATTATTGATGTTAGCTCTGTTCTAAAAGGGTATATCAGCAGGATTTTATTATTTTTTTCTGTCATGGCTTTATTTTCCTTGGCTACTGAATAATCACAGATTTTTAATTTTACCAGAAGCTAGTGGCCCGAAACACCTATTAATTTCCCCATAATATTATTTTCCCCCAAACTATTGTCTTTTTATGAGTTGGTTGTGTGGTTTTTGTTGTGTTTTTTTTTTTTCATACACCTTCACAGATGCGTTAAAATAAGTATACGTGATGTTTCAATATTAAAAAAAAAACAGCTGGGAAAACTTAGCGACTGCACGCTGCATGCTATCTGTATGCACGGGGAAGCAGAGTCTTAATGGAGCTCGTGTTATCCTCAGAATTTCAGCACTTCTGAGAACAGCCAAATGCTGATAATTACTGGAGCCAAATACTGCACAAAGATGAATGCTGCTTTGAATACACACACAGAATTGTCTCCACTTTACTGGAAGTATATATGCTATAAACAGGCAGGAGCTAAGTGATCTGCTTTGCATTGATCTGATGAAGCACCGCAAACACCGGCACGCACCAGCCCCGCTGCTTACGGACCCTTGCCATGCAGGAGCTGGGAGCCACACTGAACCACAGGGCTAGCATGCAAGGCTGTGGGGTGCCGACCAAGGCTTAGCCGGGCCTTCTGTAGACCCCACATGAGATTTCTCAAAGCATCTACATCCTTGACACCCGGGATTCCCAGAAAACCTACAGTATCGCAGTCTTTTGGGAAAACCACCACCAAGCTAACGTCTCTAATTACAGCTCTTAAAATCAAAATATTTTTTGCTTTTGTATTTTATATAACCTTTATATTTTTGTATAACCATATATATAATGATATATATGGTTTTATATTTTATATAACCTGGGGCAGCCGGAGCCCAGAGCGACGCTGCTTGCAGCTGGATGCACCTTGCCCAGGAAGATGCGACTGGAATCTGCCCAAAAGCACACCTCGCTCTGACACATGCCTAGCCACCTGCAAGACCCACAAGAAGGTGAGCAAAAGAGGATGCAGAATGCCGCTGATCTGCTTTGGTAGGATAAGACAACTGGTTTGCATCCCTTTGCTAATTCAAGGATCTCCGCAAAGCCTCTACAAAAAATAGAAAAAATAAACCTCAAAGTCGAGCAGTTAAAGCGCTCCCCCAGTTTCTTTTCCTCTGAATGCAGATAGAGAAGGACGCACTTTCCAAAGTGCCAAAATGCCCGTCCTCTAGACTTAACAATCAGAAACCTGAATGAATCACTTGCTTTTCTAATTGCCAAAGCCAGGCTGGAAATAGATTTCAACCTAAGACAGACAGGCATTTTGGAAGCTTTTACCCTATGCCTAAGTGTAATTTCCACTAGCAGACTGTACCATGCGGTGTAATGTAAATGGCGAGTTAGACCAGAGATAGTAAGGGCCTATAATCTTTTAGCTATGTTTAAACAAAAGAGAGGTCAATGAGCTATTTACACAAATCCATTTTTAGGTTTCATGAAATTGTGGTTAAAAAAAAAAACAAACAAACACAAATCAAGTGTGGCCTTTATTGTCAGGAAAGAATGGCTGACTGTGCCTAGGTATCCCTTTGGTATCCCTTTTTGAAGATGGAAGGAAATGGAATGATTTGTTTAATAGGTATATTTGATAAGGGAACACTAATGCATTTTTTCAGGAATAAAAGCAAAGAATGCTGTTCCAGTTAGACATTTCTTTTCATTTTTGTTATACAGACAGGGCTTGATTACAGTTTAGGGAAATGGACTGAAAGAGCAGATGTATCATTTTTCTGATAGGTAGTCAGAAGGGTATTTTACGGAGTACAGAAGAGTTGGAAGGCAGATGATCCAAAGGATAATTGAAGAACGATATTTAAACAGGTTACATTTGTGCCCTCAGGCGTTAAACATAGGAGACTGCTTTTAATTCTCAACACGGGAGCACGCCTTGCTCCAAAGCAAATGAATACAACGAACAACTTTGTTTCAGGGATGTGCAGTAACCACCAGCTAGCAACTGGGAAATTCTCTGCAATAGGAAATAACGGGGAAATGGCACCACTTATCTGAAGTTATTTAGTCTAAGCCAGATGCTATTCAAGTTCAATATTCATCGCCGTTCATTACGGTATATTACCATATTTCCAGCAGTTTCAGAGCAGAGATCAAACACGTCTGGGGGTAATACAGGCCATAGCAAGACCATGTAGAGGCAGCCCCAGGGTCTGGGCTGCAGTGCAGGGGTGCAGCGCAGCCAGGTGGGAAGCAGGTCCCAGGTGGGACGCAGGTCCCAGGGCCTAAGGGTGGTGGTGAATGTGGTCGGGCAGGTGGCAGAGCCCCCCACGCATGCACACGCTGCGGCACCAGGTCTGCCCCTGCTTGGGAGCAGTGGCAGCATCTCTGTCCCCTGCTGCAACATCCCGGCTAC
Organism: Anser anser; assembly: GCF_964211835.1. NCBI lineage: Eukaryota > Metazoa > Chordata > Aves > Anseriformes > Anatidae > Anser > Anser anser. Next base: position 59,060,260 of record NC_139720.1, read on the forward strand.
GTGCGACCCCGCTGCGCTCTTGGACGCCGTGGTGATGGCTGAAGGGCATTCAGGGCACGCAGGATTTCAGCATTTAGCATTGTACACCATTTTGTTCAAGCTATGCATTTAGTGTCAACTTTAGTATCAGATTGCAGAAAGTTAAGAGGCAACTTTCTAAGGGTTTCAGCCCTCAGTAAGCTGTGTGCTCTGTGTTATACAGCAGCACAGCCTCTTTAAAACCCCTTGGTTCCCAGCATCTGACACATTCACATCCTGTTTAACAACTGAGCACACATTAACCCTTTCCAATAAAAACAATATATATTAATTAGCAAATTTCAGTGCGGTCCACGTCAATGACACATTAGTGTGCCATGATTAATGTTTTGCACTTCATGCCAATTGAATTTCTAATGATTAGCCACTTAATTCTGAGCTGAAACAATTAGTCTTCCCACTGAGAATTACTTCTTTTAGCTCAAAGCCAGGCAGTGAAAGTACAGAGAGCCAACCATACCCAGTCATGCAAACAGATCTTGTGGTATCAAAATTCAGCTTTACTAATATGTATTTTGTATGCATAATAAAGCACTGGGCATACAAAAACATCCCTTTTCCAGACGGGTACAAATCTTTTGGCAGGACTGAGCACATCCCTAATTCATAGATTTCAGCAGCAGCTGGGGGATATGGAGATGCATGCTCATATTTGTACACGAGAAAGGAGTTTGCACTTGGTCTGTAAAGGCTTCCACACAAACACTGGCTCTCCCTGATGTTACTAAGACCAACAGTTTAGATTCAGTATATACTGGTGGATGCTGTAGTGACACTACTATATGTCAGAAAATTAAACTGTTACATCTTGGTTTAGATTCATTACAGTTAGGACCAAATACTTGGCTTCACTTCAAGTGAGTGAGGAATTTAAGAGACACATCTCATGGCAGCTGTGTAGATGTACAATCTAACTTGTAACCGGTAATTACATTTGTCATTTTCTATAATCACCACACAAACAATGATTCCATCACCAGTATGCCCCTAAGAAAGAGGTAAACAGGCATCACTCATTTTACAAATGTGGAAACAGAGACATAATGATCTGATGACAAAGAATATCCATGGCAAAACCAGGATCTTCTCCCTGTGTTTATCGTGCAAAACCACCCAGACAATAGCAATGGCTGAACACAGCTGCAGCCCACCAGGATGCGAGCACTGCATCTTGAAGGCCACCACTGCTTCTCCTTTGACATTATGGTGATAACCGTACTACCAGGATGGTGATTCAAAGAAACCATGAATGCTCCCACACTTAAAGACAGAACACATATCACTGAACAGACATCAGTTCTGCAGGACCAGTTGCTAAGTACCATATTCATAGCACAATCAGGGCTGCAAACAACGTGAACAGAATATTTCCTTAAGTTTGTTCACCTAAGGGACTGACCCCAAGCCAAAGCAAACATTGGGGTCTTCCTGCTGACTTCAGCAGCCTTTGGATGCAACCCTCTTATGCACGATACAAGGGGAAGCTCTAACAACTACAAGAGCCAGCAAAAAGGTCTCCATTGACTTTCAGAAGACATAGGACCATTTCGTCACCTACACATTGACCTACCAACCAGTACAGCATTTAGATTTTCTACTCCATGTGGATTTTTTGTGGTGAAATGTACTCTAACACTTCAATGTATGAGGGATTCTGAGCTTACAGATGTGATGTTGAAGAATCATGAGGGAGCATATTACTCCAAGACACCCTTGAGGTGTCTGGGACATGTTACTTAGAAGAAAGCCAGAAGCAGCTTCTCAGGATTAATTTTGCAGAATAAAGTATCAACAACTGTAATATTAATAGGTTTGTTGCTTAATTTCTAAATGAGTGGTTTACTTACAATGCCTGCAGTTGGAGGCTGAAGTCTCCCCCTTAGTTTTATCTTTGCTTGGCCTCTGAAATTACCCTCCTTTCTCTGCTTCTCCAAAGCAGAATCCATGTGAAGAAAGAACAAAGTCCCACACAGAAGCTGGCCAAGCCCAGCCACATCCAGACTGCTTCCCTATCCCCTATTATTCCCTCTGGCCTCTCTCATTTTTCAACACGTTTTTGACGTAGCAAATGGAACCACAACAGCGACTGTCTTGGAGCTTGGTGAGTGACCAGAGTTAGTGACCTTCTGCAGCTCTGTGCCAGAGCCATTGGAAACGATGCTCTGCACAGCCCAGCCGTGCCAAAATCCACATCCACGGGGAGCAGCACAAAGCCTACGTGCACAAAGCAAGAATCTAAGAGTGCTTATTATTTTGAATCATTTCAACACACAGCTTCCAAAGACAGTAGCAGCTTTGGCAGGGAAGGAAGGAAGCTTATTTAGGTTATTTTCTGGTGCAGATAACTGACTAAATGCATGTATTTTTATCGTGCTGCTGCTTACACAGCATGAACTTGTTAGTGACAAGACAGATCCTGAACCTGCATGACTGCAGGACGGCCTTTAATGCCAGATGGCAGTACTTTGCCAATGACTGGATAGAGAGGTTTGGTGTCTAACAGATGATACCTTCTGTCTTACTTCTTTAGCCACCAATTTAATTACACTGATAATGTTATGAGAAGCAGAAATCAATTATTCATTGAACCTGCCTAAGAAATCATTCTTTTAGCCCACATATTTTGTTTCAAGATCATTTACACTTGGGTAAAAAGGCAGTTTTCTTCCTTCAGCGTCAATATTTTATACAGTAACTCGCTTAACATCCCAAGTGAAAATTGAAGAGGCTCTGTCAAAGAGGACGAGGACATGATGATACTCTGTGCAAGGCAGGAAGGTGACGCTTCAGAGCTCCAGCGATCCGCCTGCTGTACCTCCGCAGCTGTGCAATTCAGCGATCGTAAGCAGGATGCATGGAGAGATCTGTTACATCCCTCTGGAAAACAAAGCCCTTTGATGCATTTACATCTCAGCCTCCCGTGACTTTTTCAGAGGTTGTTGGAGGTGAAGCCGCAGATCTCGCACTGCTTTTTTTTCAGGCTCTCTCCATTTTTAATAAGCACACGACCTGGCTTGCCATTACTTTCTTGACACAACAGATTTTTCCTACGTTCTCATTAAAAGCAATACTGCGTGTTATAAACTCAGAACAAGTCATTGAGCTCTCTTTAGCAGCAGACAGAAAAATATCTTTTCCTTTGCCTGGTCTGTTTTTGCAGTGGTCGACTGAAGATAAACAAATAAATGAGAGCATAATTTTCAGAGATGAGTTTCTCCTCTCTATCTGCTTCGCCATCAACTGTCCGCCCTCGTTCTCCCACTGGCCGGCTGCACTTTGTGATAAAGCCACGATCATAAACCTGCAGAGTACCCCACGTAAAAAGATTCTAGTCTTTGTAAGATAAAGTGGTAGGAATGGGAGAAGGAGACTGAGCAGAGTTAAAGGCATTAGACTGAGCAGGAGACCTCAGGGCTGGAGGAAATGGGGAGGAGGAGGAGGAGGAGGAAAGGCAGGACGACAGAAGTACATCTTGGCAAAGAGACAACCAGCCCCCCCTGCACACAGCTGTGAACTCGAGGACAGTTTACGAAGCCGTGTTTACATGACACAAAGCAGACAACCCCAGCTGCACAGAGAGCAGCCGGATCGCGCCTCCCCTGCGGGCGCACACTTGCCTCACCCCGGGTTACCGAGGGAGCGCCCCAGCTCCGCGTGTGGCGCGAGCCAGCCCAGCCAGGCCGTGAGGAAGCTGGGGGTGAGGTGGCTGGGCCTCTCGCGACACCAGCGCACCCAACGCAAAGCTTTCTGCGGTCTAAGAGTTACTCTCAGACATACAGACAAGCACACGTTTGTATATCCAGCTTTTAGCATTACCCCAAAGCCCCTGAGTGCTCAATGGAGGCCAAGCTCTCCCTGGGCAAGTAACGGGACTCATCTGCTCAGTGACAGGGTGTCCATGCCTGGAAAGTGCGGTGTGGAAGGATTTGTTACCAGGCTGTAAATATGTGGCATTTAACTATAGGTCAGTCTACACACAGGCTTTTGTATGTCCAAAGCTATGGATGGAAAAAAAAAAAAAGAAGAAGAAGGAAAAAGCCTGCGCTGTGCCTACATAAACTGCTCAAAGTAGTAATTCTTGGCCATTATTTTACAGAGTGATGTCATTGGCACAACAATCTCTTCAAGGAAGAAAGCAGCAATTGTGGAAGTACCCAGTACTGCATCTCACCTTCACCACAGGAACTTTCATTCAATTCACATTAAGTAAGACGTTACGCTTTGGAGAAGTTCCAGCGATTTCAGCTTCTCCTTCCCAGTTCAATGAAACATTTCTTTTCTCCTTCAGCTGAGCTTATTATGAATATTTAATGGATCAAAATGAACTGAAAGCTACCACTGTGCATCTGCTCTCCAGCTTTCCATCCATCTATTGACATCAAGGCTTAGTTCCCAAAATATGACATTAACTATATTGCTATGTAAATACAACTCCTTCAACCAACATTTCATAAGTCAAATGTATGCATGGCAAAAGTCAAGCATGACTTGAATAGATGAAACTGTCCTCTCCTGGCTAAAGATATCTTTGTTACTTCAGCTCCCGCTGTCAATTCCCCACGCCAGCTTGTACGTTCATCTTCTGTCCTCTAATTGAATTAATATCCACTTCCCCTTACTCATCCCCAGATGCTTGTCCAAAATGATCTAAAAGACACAGCCCACATTTACAGGGAGGAGGGGAAAGATTTATATTAGGGCATCAGTTTGATAGCTACAGAGGCTTGCTAATTTGCCGTGCAGCCATGTAATCTCAGTGCAATTCTGGCTGCGGGAATGTAGTGATTTTTTACCGCATGTTTTCCTTTTAGCTCTTTGCAGAAACCACACTCAGAATAGTGTTCAGATGTGATTTAAGATTGAAATGAAAGAAACATCCCTTCCTGGATTTTCCAGGCACCAGAAATATATATAAACTTCAGTGCACTGTAAGATTGCCAACACTCTTTGGTTTGGCTATAGTCATCTCACCACCAGGAAAAAAAGGGGGGGGGAATCTTTTCAGCATCAGATTTACACCCTTCAGGATTTCCTAGTGCAACAGAATATGTGGAATGGTGAAAAGGGAGATAAAACAATGGCTGCAATTATAGCTCCCTTCAGATCCCCTGGATCAGATCTTTTAACTAAAAGTTTGGCCTCTTCAGAGCCTAGGAGTTTTGCCATCAATTTTCAAGAGATCAGGTTTCACTTTTCTCCCAAGGTTATGAATGGACAGAAGCATCTACACTGACAGCACACTGGAAAATGAGAATATGAAGACAGTGCACCCCTCCAGTGCAACTACATTATAGTCTCAGTGTGAAGGAAATATATTTTTGCCACATTTCTCCACTGAGTTTCACATTGCCCTGTAAATGTAGGAATAGTTCAAACATAAAACATCCCATCCACACTGGGATATATAACTGTTACAGGTTGGTCAAGCAACAAAGATTTTCTTGAGTGGCCCCAATACAATTGCTAGTGCTGTTTTTCTAGAGGAAAAAAAAAGACATATGCAGTATAAACATTGTTTTTGCTGTATTCGAATACTGTATAGATATTACTTTATAAATCTCCCTTATATTTCCTTTTCGTTTTACATCTCCTCCAGATCGGTAAGAAGCAAGGTCTGAAAGCTAGTGACTAAAAGCTGTTTAAGTGTGGCTGGCACTGGTGATGATTACCTAAGCAACTGATCTTTCAAGCTGATGATTAAAGAAGAAAACAAGAAAACAAGCCCGGCAGCCAGCACTGACAGCATTTCCCAGTCCTAGGGGAACCCCTGTGACTTCTGCTCCCAAAGGTTCAGCTCCCTGCTTCCCCTGCCCTGACCACCATCAGCAACGGCCTGTGTCATGTTGCCCCCCCCCATTCTTCTGCTCCACTCTTTATTACTGCTGTCATGAGGGTCTGGGGATGTCAGACAAACAGGATTGACAGGGCAAGGTACAGTTTTCTTATTTTTGCAGACGAACAGACAAGCACACATGGTCTTCACCACAGGTCTTACTCTATTGTAAGACCATGTCACAGATCACCATGACACGACTTAGTAAAGAGCCTGCTATACAGCTCAGACTTTTGCAAATAGGAAACTTACCTGGAAAATGTCACTAGACAATCTGTGCTTGATTTAACTACCTACACATTTGTGCAAAAACTCTACAGCCTGCCTCCCAGCAGTACCATTCAGTTCCTTAGCACATTAGTGCCAAAATGCACAGTGGCTTCTGCAGCCACGTCCTTCAGGAGGCAATATTTTAATACTGCCTTGTCTGCAGTATTTACAGAGGAGAAATTCTGAATCTGTGTACATAATCAGAGAAGCAGATTACTGCATTTTTACTGAAGAAAGCTTTAGTAAGTTACATTATTGAGGTGAATTTATATTGTACAGACCTAAAGTCCATCAATGAACATTACAGGTCAGTTCGTAGGTCTAGAGGTGCTGCATCAGATACACTAAGTCTGTAAAAAGGAGACTTGGGGAATCTGATCTCCTGAAAATAACTGCAAATTTTAACAACTTCTTCCAGTCCTCCTTAATTTTAAAGTTACATAGTAAACGAGAATTACAAGACCAGCAGAGTAGTGTCTGTCTTCTCTCATTTTCATAATTATGCCTACTGGGATACTTTACAGATTCTTAGAGAGAGAGAGAGACTGTAGCTGGGCCCCTGGGATTCACAGAGATTGTCCTGCCCTGCTGCAAGCAGTCTATGATTCTGCTGCACAGAGTTAAGAAACCTCTCTGATAACAAAGACTGCAGGAAAAAAAATAAGCAGATGTTTAGACAAACATGGTTGCTACCCTGCACGCAGGGAGAAAGCTGCCCAGAAAATATCTGCACCAGAAATGAGCAAGAGGGGCTACACTGTAAATAATTACAAGGTCTAGACTGAGAATATTAGGATACAGCAATTTAGCCAGGGATGTTGGAGCGCTTGCTATGTGCAGGCAGAAATCCTGCACCATCTCCGCAGGAGCAGGTGGCAGAAATCTGTGGTCATTACACCAGTTTGCAAACACAGATATTCCCCCCCTGCCCCTTGCCTCCTAATTCTCCAAACTGCCACATCCCTCTGCATTTTGAGATAGAATTATTCGTATTTTCATCACTGGTCAAGTTAGCATAAGACTTTCAGCTGGGGAGGAAAGAAAGGAACCTAATGCAGAAAGATAGGCAGGTTCCCCGTTTGAACGCTACTTGGTTCCAAGCAAGCATTTGATTGAACCATCATGTTCGTGACCAAATCAGTCTCTGATTTGGAGAGAATTAAACACAAAAAGCTTCACTGATGCTGATCAGGCACTGGATCAGAGTGCTACAGTCCAGGTTTTCTTTCCATCCGCTGCACAAGTAGGTTTAGACAGTTGTCTAATAGGGAGTCCAGACATCACATACAGATGTCCAGTTCTGAAAACTGTGTTATTTTCCCCCTCCAACACATACAAGCCTTTTGTTTTTGGCCACGTCTCCTGTATTACTAAATCTTTTTTCTCATAATTGCATGCCTCCAGAAAGCCTTTATAATTAAACTCATATACTCTCAAAATAATAAAAGATGACTCAAGAGCGGGAGAAATTGAAAGAGATCTCTGCTGCTTCTTTTTCTATCAGGGAAATCAGAGCTATTTTGAGTGACAACTGTACTTTTTCATTTTGTGCAAGTAATAAGTCTTCTATTAAACACAGGTGAATAAAAATTCATCTCAATGCACTGCAGTAACTTGAATGAGCTTGTCCTGAGGATAATTCTGGCCTTGAGTACTGGTAGTTACCGTACATACTTGTCTGATTAATTCCTCTTGACTTACAAAGGCATCCATCATGTCTCAAGGAATGATCTATGAAGCACACTGTACCTGAAATCCTCCCCTCCCCTCCCTATGCCATTTCCCCAGCATCCAAAACAGGCTCTTATCATTTGTAATCAGTAATTAATAACAAAGCATTCTCACTAGTGCAGTTTTTTTTTCCTAAGGTTAATGTAATATTTCATCCCAGTCCAGCTGCTGTTTTACGACTTGCAAGCACGACAGTAAGTAATGTCTTTGCATACGAAGTCATCCACAGAGTAAATCAATTACCTCTTCTTTCATCAGCAGGCATCTGCTACAGCAAGGGAGGATAATTAGATACAATATTGTTGTTTACCAACAGGATTATGTTCCCAAAGTTTGGCACTGCACATTGAATTTTCTTCCCTATGTCTCCATTCTGCAACTTTTCCATTAAGGAGTTTTTAATCTATGATCAATCAAATACTGAGACTAAGAACTGCACTTACCATGCTGTTATTATCTGCATGAATCTGCCTACAAAGATCAGCATCAAACACACAATGTACGTTTTCAGTACTGGCAAAACTTTGGGGCCACTTCTTGCCCTCATAAGGACACATGCACATCTATGACTATTCATCTCAATAGCAAAGCATCAGTAATTTCTAACCTTTTGCTTTTTAGATAAGCTGCTCTATTTCTTGTACTCCAAAGTTCACATTAGGGTATCTGTACTGCTGTCCCTGGGAGGAAATACAGCAGACAGAACATATACATATGAAAAGGGGAGAAAAGTTAGTGTATAGCACTGGTGTATAGTACTGGTGTAGTCTTTCTGTCTTACTGAAATTGGAAAGTAATATTTTTCCCCTCCTCTTCACTGCTGTAGTAGTTTGGCACCTTGGGTTCTTCTTGCGTGATATAACTGATGAAGGAAGACATGTGCCTGGCTCAGGAAGCCCATGAGTTTTTGTGTGTCAGCAGATTATCATGATTTGTTTATCCTTCTTGTAGTCTGTCCTGGTCACCTGCTGACGGAGACAAAACCACAGGTAAACTGGACTTTTTGTCATACTCATTGACCTGCCCTTTACTTCTTATACTTCTACAAGAAGCTGTTGCACACAGAAACAAACTGAAGAGTGCTCAGTACCTCAGGCTCACCAAGGGCAGAAATACGGGTTTTTAGGCATTTGAACCTTCGATTCAAAGTGCTGTGGGCAACACATACACAGAGCTCAGACCACATAGCTCACCACAAACTTCTGTCCGGGAACAGTCACAGTCGCCCACAAAGTTATCCTAGTGAGTTGAAATCACCTTGAAGACAGGAAAGTACCAACCCAGATGAAAGTTAAGCGACGTGGGCTGAACTGGATTGATGTTTGCAGATGCTATCCAGACAGCCTGAGCCACAGATAATCATGCGGCATCTCCAAAAAAGGAGCACATGCAGCCTGAGGTGGCTGAGGATGTATAAACACTGTCTGTGAGCAGCAAGGCAGCCGCTCACTTTCTTTGCACTTGGCAGGAAGGCAGGGGAGAAAAGGAGTGGAAGTAATAAAAGAAGTGGGTCATTTTGGAACGACTGCTCCAAAACAGTCCAATACAATTTCATAACAGAAAGGCAATGTGAGGTCCACAGTTCTGACTCACCAGGTTTAGCAAATCACTAAACATCCTGGCTCCAACTACCACAAAAATCAGCTACCTAGAAATGCAGCTCCTCAACAAAAAGAAATGTGTTTGAAAAGGAAAATAACAAATGGCAAACAGTTTGACCTTTGGTGAAACGGTCATGTCGACTCATGTATTAGTTAGGCAATGTCAAACTAGAAACTGAAACAAACAAATCCTTGGGATGTGTATCCTAACGGATACAGGACTGTACCTCTGCTGTGCTCCTCACAACAGTCTAGATAGTTAGACCAGACAGATTTCCTGGAAATTAGGTGTTAATCTTGACAACTAGAAGACAAATTCTAGCTTAAAGATGCAACTATTTCTCTTTCCTTTAACATTGGGTCTATTTTCACTTGCAATTTGCTGTAATTTGGTAGCGCTTTCATTACACCAAACAGCTCAATGCCAACCACTAATGTGTACAAGCCTCAAGTATGATGTTACCCAGTTCTGAACTTCTGGTGACTCCAGCTCCATGGGCTGATCCACAATTATCTGTTATTTTTGGAGCAATGGGCCTATACTCAGTCATGCAAATTACAAGACACAGCTGCATAAGTTGTCTTCTAAGAAAAAGTTTTGCAACTATTTGTTTACCCATGTCCTTAAATTCCTGGGGTTTGGTATACCAAAAAAATATAAAAAAAATCAATATACGATGCAAGTTTATGTCACATTCCTGTAAGTCTCTTCAACTGTGTTAAGTTACATCTAGATTTTCTCTTTTGCTACTTGTGTGCTGAATCCTCTTTCTTTTTCCATTACAACTATGTGGCAGAAGGAATATAGTTCTACTTAATACAGATCCAAGCTGTTTTTTTAACAAACCCATTAAAGAAATGCAGCATTTCAGCCCTCAGAATTTGGCATGGGTACCTCTGCACCTTATTAGTAAACCTCTAACTGAAAAAGAAAGAAAAAAAAATGACAACAGGGTCTCAGAGACATGTCTGCATGTACTCGAGGACCACAGCCTGGAAATTTGCTTACTCAGTGTAAATCCAGTTCAGTTATATTGACTTTTCTTTCCCTCATGGTATATTAGTGCTCATGAAAAATCTTGCAGTAAAAGCCCTAGAGAAGAAATCTTTTGTCCACAGACAAATGCACCTCTCACTTTCTGCTCTATTACAACAGGCAAAAGAGCAAAAGCATTGTTCCTACTTTTACAATAATGGGCTTTGTTACAGACACTTAATTTGGTCCTAACTCATTGCTAACTCATAGAATCATAGAATCATTAAGGTTGGAAAAGACCTCCAAAGTCCTCCACTAAACACCTGAACAATTATGATCAGTCCACTGAAAATTTGACTGCAGTTTTCTAAAATTCAGCTCCTATAAGCCATCCTTTCAGTCACCTCCATTTCATTGCTACATTAGAATTTATTGAAGCCAAATTCTTCTCTTTTCTTCTTTTTCTTTTTTCTTGTCACAATCATCCACCAAGTCAAAAAAAGATCCAAGAGACAAATGAAGGCATCTGCAAACAACCTGAACAACTCCATAGAAGGAAACAAAACAGCGCAGGATCAGAGAGGCTGTTATATGTCAACACAGTAAATACCCGTAGTCAAATCCTTGGCTGGTGTAAATCAACCTTTCTCCATCTGGTTTTACGAGGGCAGTGCAACCTGATGCTGAACACAGAGTTGAAAAGTCTTACTCATATTAAACTACAGCATTTTAAATCTGAGAGATAATTATTGACTCTATCTGGCATTTATTTTAATTGACAGCCATATTCCCATCTCCCCTGACAGGGAACATCCTACAACCATCTCAGAGCAGGAAGCCACATAAGCCCCCTCCCCTGCCCAACTCTCTTGGGGGTCCTGGAGACAACCACAGGAATTATGTTTGCACATTACTGCCTACGTGAGGAAACCTGAAGCACATTAAATGTACACTCTGTAGCAGAGGATGGTGAGCCACAGCTGGGTACTCCTATTACTAGATCATGTTAAAAATATGCACGTGGACACATTAAATATTTAACGTTTCCTACACTGAAAAAATTACATCTGCACCTAGCTTGTGGTAATCCAAAGCCATAGCTGCACAGCATCTTTCAGCAGCCTAAGTATGATGTTTGAATTGTTCAGATTCCCTTGAACTACAAGGAGAACTACAAATATCTGCTCAATCTACCACTTCTCTGAGGCAGCTAAACTAGGTGCCAAAGGGTTCCTGTGATGGCACACACACAGCCATCAGCATCCAGGAGAAAAGTGTTGGCTCCCAACACCAGGAGTCCAACAAGTTCTTGAAAGTCAAGGGTTAAAGATCTAACAGGTATTTTAATTATCTATATCTGTAAGAGAGAGGTTTTGGCCAAAAAATGTCTTATCAAAAAGTTATTTATTCTATTGACTTCTGAGCTGATTTTACAAATGGTAGATCATGACTGCTTCAGCAAGGAATTGCAGAGACAGATTAGGAGTCTGATCTTCCCTGCCCTCTTTACAACTGCTGGTGAACTCCTAAGGTCAAGAACTAAGAACCCCACTGCCAAAATACAGACCAGTCTCTCCTCTGCCACCTTAAGAAAGGCAAGACAGGTATTCAGGCAAAAATGCAAAAAGAAATATGACCCACATATTTGAAGAAATATTCCAGGGGTCATCTCCAGTCTGTTGTTTTATGTGTCGGCCCCTTCTTGCTGTCTTTTCTTGTTTCTGCATGCACTTGCTTGCCTTGTTAGTCCCTACAGAACTGAGTGAAGCATGCAAAGCCCCATCCAAAAAGTGAGCAAATGCCTTCTAAAAATAAATAAAGAAACAAAACTTAAAAGTTTGGTAAGAAGGGATGTCACTGAGCTGACAGAAACACTTCAGCGTGAAAAACGTCATCTGCTTAGTATGACATCAGCTGCAAGAAATGCTGCACTTACTCTAACACTGACATTTCTGGCTGCCTCCTAAGAGAGCCCTGAAAGGCATGCTAATGCTTTACTTGGTCAGGGCATGCAGAAATGAAGGAGAGGCAGTAAGGGAGCTGCCAGATGCATCCCCTGCTTCAAGAAGCTCAGAAAACCTTTTGAGTTGGCCAAGCTTGCAAGGGCTCTGGGATTACAGCCCTTCAATGGATGGGGATGCTTTTCTCTTATGGGATGGCCATTAACAATATTAAAGGGTAAGGAGGTTTTAACTGACACGCTGCAGACCCCGGGGAGAATAATTAAATGACCAGCCTCTTTTCCCTTACATGCCTTTCTTGATCATCTGCAAAGAGTGTTTAAATCTTTAAATTTAACCTGCAAATTCTAATATTTTTCCTTTGTAGCATTTGATTGCTCCTCTTCAGGGCTTTTACATGCACTTTCCATTTACGCAACGCTAACTCTATAATGGTCAATAAAGGCCAGTATATTAGTATGATAAACTCATGTTCCCAGCCATGCACAGAATTCCAATTGAATTAGAAAGTCAGCGTATGCTCATAAAAACAACGTAATCAAGTAAATGGAGCTTTACCCCACCACGTATCAGATATCACATATCTTTAGGTTGTTGTCATTTCTTCACATAAATACTTTAAATCACTTAGATTTCATTTTGCACACTATATAGTAAGTCTCTTCATAATCAAATAGTATTTAAAACATTTACTGCCTTGTTAAATCTAACAAGTTAGATTTATTGGGATAGTCACTTTCCTTAACAGCCAATTTAGTAAAACTCAATGTATTCATTGATGTATAAATATATAATAGGCGGTTGTTAAACCTTAATAAATATGTTTAATAGTCAGCTGGCATTTTCTCTCAATGGCAGCACTTCCTCTCAGTTGCCAACAGGAAATGCTGTTCCTGAATGTGCCAATTCAACTCACATGTAGGGAATAAATTGATCCAGAGGAACAAATGGGAGCACAAATTTCAGATAACTTTCCTGCACTGCTTGTCACAAGAACTCGAATTATTGTAGGCTCCCACCAAGACCATCAGGTGTCAAATAGTGCATAGAGTAAGGACGTGTTAGCTACTGTGCTTGTCTCGACCTCATACAAGTAATGAACCAGGACAGGAAGGGCAGCTGGCTACCATACAAATAATTTTCATATATTATTATTGCAATTTTCTGCCTTCCTGCATTTGCTGTTTCATGCTCAGAACGTCACTTACTCTTGCTCTCACCCCACCCTGCCCTTCTGTGTGTTGATTGACAGATTAGACTATGAAGCCTCAGCTTGTACCTAGGAGATCTAAAGATATTATCTTAAGGCTTTTAGGTACCTAAGTAAAATATTTAAAGGAGTCTGCATCATTAGGCAACTAAAAACCTTCAAAAATCAGGCCTTTAGCTCAAACTGTAGAACTTTATGTCTCAGCTTTGCAGGTCTGAGGATTATTCCTCTAAGCAGATGGCAGCTACTGCATATAAATGATATAAAACAGACCAAAACACATTTAAGTTAAGCGAGACTGTATTTGTACTCTGGACTGGGAAGTTTGATCATAGCCACAAGACACTCACCTGGGTGGGATTATACAGTTCCTGGAGTGGGCTTCTGGATCCTTTCCGGCAGCAAATGTCCATCCCAAATGGATTTCTACGCATTACTGCAAGAGGAAATTGAAATTAATACAGGTTAGCAACACTGGTTAGCAGCAACCAATTGCAATGCCTACAGCAAGAAGACATTTTCTGACATATCAGAGGATTCCACAGCCAATGTTGTGTCTTAATTACTAATTTTACTTTCCCTATAAATGATCCAAGAGCTAAATATTTGATCTACCATGGAAACTACTGAAACAAAGCTCTCTGGTTCCCGTCTTATAAAAGCTGTTATCCAACAACTTTCAGCTTGGGTGGCCCAAAAGTCTGGTACAGGCACCAAAGCCAAAACAACGTGATTTTCAATTCATTCGTGGTAGGTACCTGCTTCTCTGATCATCATGGAGCAGTCGGATTAACTCCTAGAACTGGCATCTCTGAATGGCAATGCTTGAGCCTCTCTGAGCCTAAATACAGAGGTACACAGGATCCTAATATTAAAACATGGGATTTTAAAGCTTTTGGCCTATAGCTTTGGTTTCTCCTTGAACAGACACTCAGCAGTACACGATGCATATACAATCAATTATTCCTGCACTTTCTTGCTCCAAACTATATTTTGCTCTATGCATTGCAACTGAGTATTTGACTGGTCCAAAAACCAACATACACGACGGTATTCCAGTTGGAGGCGAGCAGGTTTTCAAAATAAAGACTTTGTCAAAGAGCTGATCCAGAAGCATTTCCAAGAGAAATTTTGATCTGAGCCCCAGCAGGATCCAGGATCAGAGATCACCAGTTTCAGGTTAAGCCCTCCACAGTCAGAAAAGTCTAAATGAGAAGCTATTCAGCTCCAATCACCCTCTACACCCTACAAGGGTGGATAACAAAAGCTTGGCTGTCTTTCTGATATCACCTGGCCCAAATCCCCCCAAAAACCACTCCTCTGACCCCCACTTGCTCTGCTAGCTAGAGAGGGAGCGTCAGGCAGGCAGATGCCCACATCAGGCATCACGACTAGGGGAAACTTGTCTCATCAAGGTATAACTGAGATGCGAGCAGTAAAGAAGAGGTGGTCCTGCTGGGAATCCAAAGGCACTAAGCAGAGGCAGGCAGGCTTTTACCACCACTTGCCAGGTTTTTAGCAGGAAACTGCTGAAGTGTCCTGTAGTAACAGCTGTGAACTGCACCACTGACAGAAATGCTATTGCAGGTGTCAGGCCAAGCGCTAGAGAATACTGTCAAGCTGTGCTTTAAAACAGAGGGCTTGTACATGACGATAATCGATATGTCAAGTAGCATGAACCAGTGTAAAGTTTCTGCGGAGACAGAATACCGTACGCAGCTCCACTCTGGAGACATAATAGTCTCCTTCACTCACTTCGTATCTATTTTTAAATCGAAGGTAATCATCGAATAATGTGTCGTGTTGCTTTTTCCCTGAGCAAACAAAGATTCCCTGCACCTCCTAACAGGACTTAGGCGTACATGCTTAGTAAACAAACAGGCTAAATGTTTTGATTTTCTTCACAGTTGGAACAGTGATGTTGGTAGAGGCTATAATTTTCATTTACATGTTTAAATACCTGATAAGCTTCCAAGAATACTTAGACACACGGCACAGTATTGCCACAACAGCAAAGCAATCACGATGCGCCTTCATAACCGTTAACTTTAAAAACATTTAAAACTATTAAAACTTTTTTTAAAAAGAATCATGTAAGCAATGTCAGCTTCCAGGGTCTGGAAGTAGTTTTTGGAAGAAGACACTAAAGCGAGGATGTGAGACACCCTTAGAGGTTGTTCCAAATGCAGGGCTTCTGCTCTGGCACCAGGAGCAAGGCCCCGAACACCGTTCTGGTGCCCCCTCTCCCCACCACAAGAGACCTTTCCAAAATGGAGCCCTCGGGTCAACAGCAAAACACGCCATTTCCACTTAAATACCAGAGCGGGGAAAGAGAGAGCGGGGAAAGCTTCAGTGTGTGCAGGTCATTGCGCTTTGATTAACCAGGATCCTGGAACACCGACTCTTTGTTCCAAAATGAAGAAGAATATTGTTCCCTAATTTACTACCTCACTTTTCATTTCCATTAAATACAGTAAACTGTGACGTGCATAAATGTATACCTTCCTGCTTCACTTAACCAGCAGGTATCGACACAGCAACACTTTATATGCAGCAGCAGCAGCCATAAAGATTAAATTATTTGCACAATGTGTGAGATTTGATTCCCAAACGTAAACAAGCAAACAAAAGCTGCTGTCTCCCCAGCAAAAGCTAAATACTAACAGAGAACCTTACTCATAAAAACCATTAAATCTTTTTTATGATTCTCAACATTGCTTAACTGGTTTGTTTCTTCAATAAAGCCTTGAGAACAAGACTGTGGAGCTCGCACGGCAGCACAGCAGCTTAGCACGGCGCTTGGCTCCCCGCTCGGCGGCAGCAGCAGCAGCAGCACACGCTGGTGCAGCTGTACTCAGCGCCTCTGCGCACACCTGGAAAATGCTCCTGCCTGGAATGTACCCATGGCATTGAAGCAAAGGGGAGCATTCCTCCTTCCTGAGCAGAAATCCCACTCATGCCTTCTGTAAAATTGTCCTTAGGTGAATAACTATCATTTAGGTTTATTCAGAACACTTTCTGGCACACCTATGGACAAACGCACCTCCCAGGTTTCCTGCAAACTGCTTTCTATCATCTCAGCTTCGCTGAGGCAGTGTTTTATTGTGTTAATGACACGACCTCTTTGGCCTGAATCTCATTTATAGCAATCTGCAGGAAGAAAACCGTAAGATAGGTGGAAATGGCAGTTATATTAATTTTGACTGATTCCTTCACACTACTGTGATAGTGAAGAATAAAAATCAAGCCCTTTATCTTCACCAAATCTTCTTATTAACAAAGTAAATATCTAAATTTACATTTTATGGTTTGGGCTGATCTCCATCCATAATTATAGTTAATTATAATCTAATGGTAAGTGGTGCACATGCATGGCTCCCAGGACTGATTAAAAGATCCCGTTCATACACACCAAGTGTGTGAAGCAGCTGACAACAGTAGACAATGCCTTGAATGATTAAAGAGTGGTGTTAATACTGCAACTGCAGCAGAATCAGCAGTCTCCTGAATTCAGCAAGGACTGTGGGCAACTGAAGGAACTGTTAGTTTGTCACTTAAATACAAGAGCTGTAAGGACACCTTTCTTCCCTCTTCTGGAATGATTTTCCCAAAATGCAGTCAGTCTTGGTCCATCTCACTAGAATCAGTGCAATCAATATTCATTAATTTAATAGTAAGTGTGGACAGCACATCATCTAGGCAATAGTTTCTCAAGAAAGAAAGATAAACAGCCCTGCTGAATTGAAAGCTTATCAATATAATAATTACCTAGGTACATATACACATATATATAAATAGACAGCAGGCCTTGCATTACCTCAGAACAGAAGTAACCATGTACAATTTCTAGAAAACTGCACCTGGGCCCACCAGCGTTAAGAGAAGCAATCTCATCTGTGAGTTGCATTGCACTGAGCACAAGAACACAGTGCTACCCAGTCAAAACTTCTTCTAGTGTTGCACGGAAAAAAGGCCAGAGGTTTTCCTACCATCTCAATCCATTAGATGACTACAAATTAAAATGTAGATCTTTCAAATCAAAACCACTCTTTGGAAAGGCACAGTTTCTGAGAGAAATACAGAGAGCTCGCTGGTCACCATCCAGGCCAGGCAGCCTTTGAAGCCATGGTCCAACATTTGGTGTGTTTACCAGCATCTCCTCCCCACGTGCCATGGGTGCTGAACCCAACAGAGCAAGGGCAGGGTTACAAATGACTCAGTGGATGCACACAGCAAGTCACCTATTAGATCTTGGCATCTTTCTAAGGGGGGTGTCACCTCTGGGTTGCACCTGCCTAAAAAAAACTGTCTGGAATAGTGGGGGCTTAGGGAACATGAAGACAGACAAGAAGACACCATATAAAGCCTTTTGTTTTTTCCTGTGACATTTCAGAGACTGAAGATCATTCATACGGAAATACGCAAGTTTCTTCAATGCAAATTCATTCATATGCAAGTCAGGCTTAAGTTGTCACCTCCACTTGGCAGAGGGCATTTATAATGCACTTGGTCATCTACAACAACCTGGTGCCAGAAGGGCAGGTCCTTGGTATATCCACAGGATGAACAACAGCTGGAGAAAATACTAAAAAGAAGAATCCGTATCACTGCAATTTCTGCTTCTCCCTCTCAGGAGCTACAGAGTAACTCTGAGAGGGAACATGGTGACACTTCTCTAGGGAGATCACTTGCCTGAAACCATATGTGAGCACTGGGACTACCTAGAGAGAAGAGAAAGGGGTAAAAAAGAAAAAAAATAATAGGAAACAAAACTCTTGGAGACTTGAAACCAAAAGGGCACCTTCTCACAAAGCACCAGAAGTGCAAGTGAAACCATTTCTCATAAGTCTGTGTTGGATCAAGTGACAAAGGACACTGTGCAGTACGAGCCACACAAAGTAATTGCCACTTCTTTCATTGTACTTGCAAAAATAAGTGACATTTGAAATGCTGAGGGCATGAATTCAGCAGGCACCTATACCACTACCATCCCACAATCCAGTAAATGTCAAATGCTCCCATTTCCAAGACTTCTGTAGTATAAAAGTTCCCTGCTTGCTATCTAACAACCATTTTCCTACTTGGTAATGTTTCATTTACTTTGCTTGTATTATTCTTTTTACTTCTGGGTTGCAAGACAACAAGAAATAAATGCAAAAACACTACCTCCATTTACTGCCTCACTTAACTCTCTCATAGTACAAATATTTGAGAAAAATTCCATGGACATGTTAATATTTAATTTTTCATTGGTCTAAAGTACAAAGACAAAATTCCCATTGTTGAAAGCTGTTTACATAAATCATTCCACTTCTTTGGGATATAAGACATCTTGTGAGGAAAAAATGTGAAATACGGCATTGAGAGCAGTATGTTGAGACTCCTGGTGAAAATGTGATCCCATTCTTATTTTAAAGAAATAAACCATTGACAATTGCAGGCCAGGGTTAATGTTTTCCATGGAGCAACATCTTACTGACAGCAATGAGTGGGTACATAAGCCAGTATTTTCCCCTAGAGCCTTAAACAACTGGGTGAAGGCTGATCATTGACCAAACACACTCTACCCAACCAAGACAGAAAAATCAGCACAGCTTGGCCCAGGCAAGGCAGTGGTATCAGAACATTTTAATATGTTTAAACATGCTACTGTCCTCAAACTTCCTCAATTTTTAACGCAAAGTAAGAGTGATTCAATTATACCCATTCTGAAGGCTTAGAGATTTTCTTGAACTAAAGATTTTGAAGCAGTTTGTCCTCTGATATGACCGCAAAGCAGCAGAGAAAACTATTTCTATCTGGCTACACATGATGAACACCGAAATACACATTCAAGCACTACACTGAACACCTTTCTCAGAGACACTAAGACATCCATAGCTCAACCGCAAGCATACGTCTATAAAAGACATTATAAAACTACCATTCCACCTGTACTGGCAAGAATTATGTTCAGGACAGACTGGTCACTATTTGAATATGGACCAAGCAAGTCTCAATCTGGCAATATTTTGCACATGTAACACCCTTCATGCACGAAGAAACTCAGGACAAAGCTGAAGTAAATGACCCGAGGAACCACCCTTTTCCAGTTTGTCAGAGGTTCTTGGACTGTATTTTTTGCAATTTGAAAAGTCCTGTACGCGTACCTCTCAGATCCTTTGCTAAAATCATGCTGAATCAGCTCATAATTAGTAACTGTCTCGTTCTACTTCAGGAAAACAAGCCCTCTGTAATAATTTACAACAATCTGCTCTGCAAGACTTCCCTCTAGCCAAGTCCAAACTGCAGGCAAAATCAGAAACTCAGCACAAATAAAGACTACCCTATTTCAAGCTTCATTAAAATTCCTAAGATCCCTTCAACAGACTAATCAGGCTAAGGACACTGAACAGGATGAAAGGGTTAATTTTTAATCAGCGACCAGGAGCATGCGGGTTGAATGCAAATGTTGGCACACAGCACTGGCTCCGCAGCATCAGTAACAGCATTTCAGATAGCTCTCTGGCACTCGTTTACGAACATTCAGCAACAGTTCACAGAGATCAACTGATGGATAGTAACGCTACGGGATGTTTGGGTCCCTGTGCTTTGCTGCACCCAGCTGAAGATTTTAGACTAAGTTATTGGTCCTTGATTTGAAGACTACAGGTACAAGGATTTATGACAAGATTCTTGTCTGGACTCCTTCATTTTCTTAAGGCAAAACTGCAGCCTTTTTGTTGGAGGCTGGGAGATCTATTTTTAAAAAGTAAAAACCAGATTAGGTATTGTATTATGAGCATGCCAAAGTCTTAAGTGCAGAGAATGAAACCATATTTTTTCTCCACATTACTGCAGAACCAGATTCTGCCTCGTGCCTTAGAGTAACAGGAAACACAGTGTTTTATTCAGTGTGAGAAACAAGCAAAAGCCCGTGATCGGAGCTTACCACATGTAACACCACTGTGCCTCAAGGACAAACTAGAGACCTTGTTGAGCTAGATGTTCGACGGACACGGCAAAGCAAAATCTCAAAAGCTTGATATTTCAGAGCTTCTCCCGAGGAATGGGGATGATGTATTTTGGTTTAGCAATACAGGTTCATTGACTCCATATGTCCACCGAATCCTTCCCTGCTCTTTCCACTCCCACTCATCTACCACTGGCACCTACCGGAATAAGACTGTGGATGGATACAACGAAAGTGAAGCATAAAAAATGAAGAGAAGGCCAACACCTAAGTGGTGGAATGATTTCTGCTGACATGAGCAGCAAAGTCACTAGTTCAGAGACCATGAGTTAGTGAAGTAATAATCCTCAGTTCACAGTTCAGAAAAAGAAAGGCACTGAGGTTAAAAGCTTGCACAAAGCAAATTAGCTGTTACAGGCCAAATTCATTTTCAGAAGTGAGAAGTCTATTCTAAGGTACTTTTTTAAGCACCTACTGTTAACAGAGAGCTGCAGCTGCAGAGATGGCTCACCTACATGCCTATGGAGGTGGCTTCTTCCACTGACCAGCAAGCCAACGTGGGCTGATGGTTGAAGCTGCATGGAATAACTACTGGCACAGCAAGGAAATGAGTCTTAACATTTGTTTCTAAGTTCTAATCACTAATTGCAAAGGTTGTAAATGCCCTCCAAAGAATAGAGAGAGATTTAATTACTTTTTGCTTTAGACAAATTTCCAGAAATAAATTTGTATTTTATCCTATTTGTTCTCAGATTAGCATGGGGATGGGTTTAATTGGGCACAGTGGGGAAATTAATATCCTTGGGTGAAATTATGCAGAGACTTAGATCCCGGGCCACCCTATGGACATTGCATGTGGCATAAATTAACACAGCATCTTTCCTGCTAATGAACAATGAGTAACTTTTTTTTCCAGTAATTTTTTTAAAATGTTAATCCATGTGGAATTTCTTTAGAAGTCTCATGAAATTATCCACAAACCTACATCAAGAGACTTTCCCATATGCTTTACTTCTCACACTAGGAGAGCTCTGATTTGTTCATCTCTGTCCCACACAGGCACACACTGTTTTTAATGCAGCAAGGAGTTTTTGTGAGGGCAGACTATGTTAGAATTGGTCAGAATTTGTCTGATACAACAGTGTTTTCAATAGCATGAAATGCAGATTCCCTGGCATTGAAATATTTCATGGGTCAGTTCTGGATGGATTGCTGACCACCTCAGCTGCAGGCTCATCTCTTTGTATTCCCAGGCTTACGCCATCCGTTAGCAATGCCAGATGTCCCAAAATTGAAAAGGGTCTACTTCTGGTCTCCTAGAATTATTTCTAAGTCTTCATAAACAATATATATATATACACACACATATATTTACCATCCACATAAAGTCTCGTTTCCTTTTTCCTTTTTTTTCTATCCCAAAAAAGCAACTCCCCACAATGGAAATAAGACGCTAAGGAACTGTGACCAACCATATCTATTTCACAAACAAATATGTATTATGAATATGCATGAAGTAACATTGTGGATCTAGTGAAAGAAAGAAAGAAAGAAAGAAAGAAAGAAAGAAAGAAAGAAAGAAAGAAAGGAAGGAAGGAAGGAAGGAAGGAAGGAAGGAAGGAAGGAAGAAAGGAAGAGAAAGAAAAACTCTGTTTCTGGTCATTATACTTTTTCCTACTTTTCCTCTACAAGTTAGCCATGCTCTTTGAAAAATGAAGCTGCAATAATCTGGAAAGGCTGTAAATTTTCTAGTGAAGCTTACAGGTTTGCAAACATGCCTCCCCCCAGTTACTAGATACTGATTATAACAACACAAGCAGGCGTACCTGCCTCCGGGTTCTCTTTATAGCAAAGAATTGAATTCTACTCAGTTCTTCTTATCAGCCAAGTTTTCAAGCCTGTAGATAGTTGGCTATATCCCATTTCTCTGATGTAAGTTCAAATGAAAACTATGTAAATGTAAGTCCAGGGAAAAAAACATTTGCATTGTCTTAAAACATAAGAAGATACATTTTCTTTTTTTTCTATATTTCCCTACATTTCCATAATACCATCAGTCCCAGTCTACTTTAAAAATATGATGTATGAGCTCATTCAAAAAACAGAGTGAGAGAGAAAAACCTTTAAAGAAGGAAGGTTTCTTTAGAAAGCTGTAATTTTAAAAGCATTTATCTTGAATCAAGGTCAAAATGAGAAAGATGGCTGCTGCAGCTGCAGTCTATTTGAGCTACTATTTCTTTGCTGTTCCTCAACAGATGTGCAGTGAAGACAAAACACAAAGTCCTGTTTGCTATAGATATACTAAAAGGCACAGCAAAGCCTTTTCACAAGCCAAGCAGAACAGAAAATAAAGTTGCTGCAGTGATTTCAACCCAGAGCATAAATGCTAAATCTTTTGGCCTCAGCTTGACCGTCAGGGGGAAATGTTACCTGCACATGCACGCCTGACCTGACACAAACAGAATGGATGGACACAAGTGATTTCTGTTCTACAAACATGCCCACATGGACAAAGATTTATTGCCCCTGAAGCAGTGCCCCTGATATTTTTAGTGAGATCACATCCTCTTGATGTGGCTCTTTACTGTGGCTTATACACCATAACTTTCTTTACAAGAAAGAAGCACTAAACAATTTGATAAGCGGGAAAGAAAGTACGAAATCCTGCAGTAATCATTTCCAGAGCAGTCATTCATAATGTCAAAGAGGATTATGGCAGCAGCTTGTTGGATAAGATGACCCCTTACAAAATAACGATGCAACTTCCTTGGCAATGTGAAGGCCAAATGCTGATATTAAAAGGAAAAAAAAGTACCAGAGATAGTAAAGTCCTGATCTTCTGAGTTGCAAAATGTCCAGACTAATAATTAATGCACAGCTGGGCTTTGCTGTCTTACTACCTTACCAGAGTCTATTCTGCTTAATACTTCTAAACTCCAAGTAATCCCACGACACAGAGAAACAATCAACTCCGTTGCAACATCCTTTACTTTTCCAGCAGCTGGTTTCTGCCTCATCTGGCTGGGTCCAGGTCTGCACAGCGTTGCTGGACCACATCCATCCCCCTCGGCTCCCTCTCCTCCATCTTCTGGTGGAAGCTCTGCCACACTCCTGCCTTCCTCCAGCAGGATCCGTAAATCCACACACAGAGGCTGGGAAGATGCTTTCACACACTCCTCTTCCTCTCCCTGTTAGCAACAAACTGTACACAGATAATATTGCTTTCATATGTAAGAATCCCTTCAAGCGGCCGTTTTGAAATATTCCAAGCCACAGACTCCTCAAAACATTTTACATATGAATAGGACATTGTCAACTCCCTTAGACCCGCACTGCACTTGAGCACACAGAAGAGTAAAATACACATTAGCACTATAAAACTTCATCTCAATTAGCATAATCTGTATTTCCATTATAGAGCCCAGCTTTATAACCAGCCTCGGGTGATGTACGGAGCACTTTGGATCCAAAGTGCTTCGTCTTTCTCTAAGGAGAAATTCGCCAAACACAAGAAAACCATTCAGAGCCGTGCTTGCCTGGAATGTATTAGCCTTCACTGGCTGCTTATCTCTCAGCAGTCCTAGCCCCTTTCTCTATCTCCTTCCACTGCTCCCTTCATTTCATTGAGTTCAATTAAAACCTTGTGATGCACTTTGTCTGCAGCCAGGAAACGCTGTTATGCTTCGCACATACCCGAGTGGATGGGCCGAGCACACCAACTCCTCCTCCCAAGGGCACGCCCAAGACGAAAAAGGGGAATGAGCGGAGATCTTACAGATTTTTTTGCTTCCAACGAGAGCATTTAAAGGAAAATCAAAACAGGCAACAGTTACAGAAGACGCATCTTCTGGTACCACTACCAAATAGGATGCTGGAAATACCAGAAATTCTTCCTTCCTTCTCCACCTGAGATTCTTCCTCCAAATATCATGGATAGGCTTCACAGCAAAGCTTTTAATACATGTAAGGCCACTATACAAGAAGCTTTCTCCTGGATTAAACAGGAAGGAAGGAATCTCATAACGTTTTGAAGCCCGGTTTCTGAGGATCCAGAATACTAGATATCTATCTGAGTTTTAATGGTAATAATACTAATTCCTAATTAGCATGCAAAATAATAACCTTCACTTTCAGTCACTAATAGCCTGCCAAACTCACTGTGAAATTTCTACTAATGTTGTAGCTAGTGATCAATAAGTACCAAAAATCATGGATCACGCTGACAGCATGATTATGAAGGAGATGGACAGACAACAAAACTGCTAGATGGAACATTAAAAGCGCAGAATTTTTTTCCAAAGGGAAAAAAAAATGTTCTTTCACCTTGTGAGGTCTTATGCAGAAAACTGGAAACAGCAGGAGAGAGAATCTAAAGGAAAGTGTCTTTGTGAGGAGATCTCTATGTAGAGATTTTTTTCTCAGGAGGGTCCTTGAGACATCTGAAGGGTGAAAGACTGTACCAACCCTGTTAGATATCTCCTCCAGACAAGAAAAAATTTACACAGACTTACTAGCATATACATATTTTGGTCTTCCCTAGGCACTATTTAAAGCACTAATAAAGAGAGTCCTGGAAACAGTCTTCTCTTTCCTGCCTCCCCCCACAGCTCACCGCCACCACCCTTGCTCCCTGTGAGGCTACCAGCTGGGATCTCAACAGGATTCAAGATAAGCCTACTTGCAGAACTGGCTTGGAGATTTTCTCATCTTGAAAGCTAACAGGAAATGCACATGGAATATAAAAACAAGAGCGGAAGGAAGTAAACTGAATGCTTTCAACCCTCAGGGAAGAGTTAATCTAAGAGTGATGGTTCAGGCTGTTTCCAATTTCACTACCACTGTTTCACACAACTGTAATGAAACAGATGCTAATTTCCCCACAAGATAATCCACATCATGTACAAATCCAAACTTTTGGATTGCAAAAACTGGTACAGCTTCAGTAAGTCTCTTTTTCTCAGTATTACTGGAGTTCTTTAAACCCTTCCATGTTTTAAGACCCTGAGGAGCCTGGTCTTACCTCGCAGATGACACGTCTTTGAGCAGGAGGCTGGACTAGAGATATCCTGCAGCTTCATATCCTGTGATCCTACGTTTATGGGCACAGTCCAGTGCTTCACTTTATCTTTCCTTTCATGGTCACATACACTAATGCAAAGCAAGAGTAAGTCCACACAGCAGAAAAATTGCAGGCACTACCTATTTCTCATGTTTCTTCTGTACTTCTTACCTTAACATGTGAGGTCTACTCGTATGGCTGCTCAAATCCACAGTGAAACTCCCACTTTCTCCACTGCCTAGAATCTGGGGCCACTGAATTAGGGTCTTGCAACTGAATCACTGCTGAGATGTATCAAGTATGAAACCAGAACTGACAACTTCGAGTAACTGGTCTGGATACCCATTATGACCAAGACCAGAGAAGACCTCCCTAAAAGAATACCCAATTAAGACATAGTCCATTTTTCAGATAGGCAACTCATCTTGTCTCAGAATTTGCCAGGAGCAGAAAATCTGCCTTGATTTGACATCAAACTCTCTTCCTCAAACACAACGCATTTTTAATCTGAACTGACCTAGCCACCTTCCAGCCACGGCACCTCGTTTGGTGTCTGTCCACCCCTCATGGCCACAGCTCTCTGCTCTGTGCAGGAACCTGTACACTGTGACCAAGGTACCCTTAACTTTCCATGATTCTGCAGCAAGTGTTCTAGACGTTTCATCACTTTTCTTGTGTTTTTGGTTTTTTTTTCTAAACACACTTAAAGATAGTACTAGGACCTGCTGAAAACAGCATACCGCTGTGTGACACAGTACTGCAGCAAAGGTCCCGAATGACGAAGTACAAAGTCACTTCCCCACCTCTCTACTTCACCCTTGCACGTGCCGGGGTGGCATTAACTTTACTCTTGCCCAAGGAGTATGCAAGCCAGCTGGTTAACCACCACGCTCACACCCCTTCTAGACCTCCCTTTCAACAGAAGAGAGTCCCCTGCTCAGTAAGCATCATCTAGATTTCATTCCTCTACACGTTCATCCTTATTAAAATTCATACTGTCTGCTGCCGCCCGAGTCACCAAGTATTCACAGCTCTCTATTACTGACATGCTGTTTTCCTCCTCTCCATTTACCACTGCCCTAACTTTTGTGTCCTCTGAAAACTTGATCGATAAATGTCTATGCTTTTTCTCTGGGTCATAAAGAAGAACAGTGAACTAGCGTCAGCCCAAAATCTGGCCCCCTGAGGATCTTATGGGAAATGTATCTGCTTAGTGATGACTTCCCAGTTACAGCTATTTTTACAAACTGTCAAACATTTTTTAAATTAGTATTATGTATGCCAGATTGATATATATTCACTTGCCAATTTAGCTTTTGGTTTATTCATTTCCATATGGATCAGTATAGGAGTAATTCAGATGTTCAGATATTCTTGTATCATTAAAACAAAGAGGGTCATTGGCTTGGAAAGTGCATTTAAAAAATTTATTTGTAGATAATGCTTAGGTTGATTGTCTATCTTTAACCGTTCAAGGCTACTGAGAAGGTTTCTGTGGTGTTTTAGAGCATTGCATTGATCTCAACTTTGCGTGGGTTAATTTTGTTACAAGTTATTGCAATCTGAAAGAGCGAAAACACTTTTTAATCAAAAATATTTTATGTTTTCAACTCAAAAATATAAAGCATAATAAAGATTATGGTTTAGCTGGTGCTTTCTCAAGCCACAGAGTTGAGTGGCAGGTAGGAATGACCTGGAAGGGGCAATCTCAGACTGTTGCTGCTTTTGGGGTAATCCTTACATTTTATGCTGAAAATTCCATTTGTCATGATTAAATATTAATCAGCCATTACCAAGGAGGCACATATATAAAAGCTCTGTTAAATAATAAAACCCAACAAGTGAAAAAAACTGACTTGATTTCACGCTTACAATAAAGGGTTGCCACATTATCCCCCTCCAAGCTCAGATAAATCACCTCAGCTCCACACATGCGAATGGATCTGTGCTTCCCCATGAGCTAGGAAATGCACCCGGACTGTTTATGGGAAAAGAAAGATTTACTGAGACCGACTGCTTGAGTCCCAGCAGGCAAAGCTGTTAAAGCACTCTGTTCAATTGGGAAGGACACCATTTGTGTGCATATGTGCAGCTACTCATGCAGGTATGATACGAGTGACTATATTACATCTATACACAAGTGGATATACCCATGCATTATTGACGCGGACACAGCACAACACTGTTTTACCCACCACCAGATGCTGGCATTTTTCTATCTTGTAATTACTTCATTGTCAAGAGTTGTAACACGCTGGATCATGTTTTACTGTTCAGAGACACTTTATCATCATTTTGGCTTCTCCTTTCCCTTCTCTATTTTTTATGTCTATTTCATTACAGGGTCTCCGAGCTGAAAGTTTAAATAATATTCGGAGAAAATGGCAATGTGAATTTTGCATATAATAGTCGTCTCTTATTTAATAACCATTTTTTTCCAGAACACACTACTTTTTAGCTCTCCTATTTAATCAAGCTCTTGACATAACCTTTTTCCTGTCAAAATCTATTCATTTTTCGGAAATCTTTATCCTCTACTCACTAACTTTTTCTTCTGTCTTTTTTCTGTCACCAAGTAACCTCCTTCAGCATTCTGCTGCTGCCCCCACGCAGCCCTACCAGTCTTTTAGGCTCATCCCCTGCTAACCATTTCTCTTCGCTCTGTTTTTCTAGGCTACCACCAACCCCCAGCTCCCTTCTAATGCACTCACAAAGCCACGAGCTGAGGAAGACCCCACTAAAGACCTAACCTGGCCACCCCACAGCCGGTGGCGGGGGAGATGAGGTGACCGTGACATGGGGACTTGGATTCAGTTGTTCGAGAGGTAACAGAAAATAGCTCCTTCCCGTGTGTCCCCCCCCCTCCCCCAGTTTCCAGGGCTTTAATCCCGTTCCTGAGCCTGGTTCCTCTTTTCCTCCATCTGGGTGTCCCCACGCCCAGCCCAGCGCTGTCACTCGATGCACTCTCCGTCTGTTCCTAAGAGACCCTGTCCACGCAGAGGCCCTAAATTAGACAGAACACACAAAACGCAACAGAATGAACAAAAGGCTTCAGAGGCAGGAAAATTACAAGGACAAGAGTTACAGCACAGGGCGGCCATGAGGCATGCCTGTTTGTATTTATAGCTTTTACTTGGCGTTTTGTTTTTATTGTAGTTCAGCAGTTAAGAAAGATGACAGAGTTCGAGGTCAGGAGTGTTGTTGCAGGCGCACAAAGGCATGATTAGACTGGAGATTCAGCAGCGATGCTGCTGGGCGCTTTCTCATTTCTCAACAAATAGTAATTCTTCCTCTCTGTTTTATACACTCGCTTTCAATTCTGTATCTCAAATGTTTAAACAAAACCCAATTATCCCCTCATACAATTAAAGGCAGTGAGTATGGAAAATAGTCCAAGGCTTTATGTGTTACTTTATAAGAGAACGTACCAGAAATTTAGTCGTCCCACTAAGGATTCCCTCCTGATAAATTCAGTGTGAGAAAAACAAAGATTTCAGGAAAATACAAACAGCCTCAGAAACGAGGACAGCCTCATACCTCTACTTCAGCTATGAACGTTTTCTTGAAATGAAGCAACCCCAAATGCAAAAGAAAGTGAGAAGATCCCAGGCTGATAACCCCACTGGCATTAACACTGTGGAAAACACATTTGCTACATGTTGCTTGTGGCTTCCTCAAAATGTGTGCTAATTTCCAATGAAAGCTGAATATGTATATAAAAAAAAATCCAAACATCTAGCATTGACTAATTGTGCTCCTCAAGATATCAGCTGTATTCTCTTTTGTTGTTGTTTTATATTGTTCATAAAATAAAATAAGGCAACAAAGGATGTAGATAAAGATGGGAGTGAACCTGAAAAATCACAGCTTCTAATCACCCTGAGGTAATTGCAAAACAAAGAAGAGTGCGGTGAGAAGGTAACCCATCATTTTATTTAGATCCTCCCACATGAACGGGATTAATTCCGTGCGCTGCAGATGTTCATTTATGTCCTCCTTATACTATGGGGGAATTAAAATACAGGGTGGTTTGCTGCTTACAATGTCAGGGACAATTTAACTGTTTCCGCTGCAGCTCTCCTAATTCCCTTCACAGAGGGGAGAGCAGCCCTAATACCTATGACCTCCAACAACAATGCCTACCCCAGCACTTGCAGGACTTCATTTAATTTGTGATGTCCTTCTAAGCAGGAGAAAAAAAGATCCTTACGCAGGCTCTCTTCTCTCCGTGCTTCATTACTGCCTTCCTCTTGCCATACGCGCAGCGCTAGTAAGTACTGGTGTTCAAATGAACTATCTCAGGCTAAACAACGTTCAAGCTCTTATGAATAACGTGGTTGGGGATTTGGGGGCGTGCTTCCGAAAGCCCCTGCCGGAGTGTTTTCCCCTGTGTGCTCCCACCCCACTCGAAGCCATGCAGCCTCAGAGCACCAGGCGGGAGCAGAGGCTCCCTCTCCCCCTGGATGCTGTTCGGGGCCGGGCAGGCTGGGGCTTCGCCTGTACGGCCAAGAAGAGAGGCAGACTGCAAGCCAGGGTGTGAAGGCTTCACCAAACCGACCTCAAATTGTGTTCACCTTCTGAAGGGCACGGGTGTTTGAAGGCCCGTCTAACCGTCCCAGCCCGCTGGCTGATCTAATAAAACACTGCTGGCTCTACCTACAGCTCTGTCCTGTCAGTGCGCAGAGCATCACGGCCACCGGGATGCTGCCATGGGTCAAATACATTTTGACATAACTGCCTTTTACTTCTCTTTTGTGTTACGTGCTCGTTCCAAAAAGCAGCTAAGGGTCAAGTCATCCCCACCCTCAAGTGCCCACACCCAAGCCAATCCCAACTAACGCACATAGGGCACGGAGAGAAAAGGGGAAACAAAACAAAAGCACAGCGAGTCCTAAGCAAACGTGAGGGTTTCTCTCCTTCATCTGTTAGCTATTCGTACAGACAAAACACAGAATTAAGCTATGCACATGACTAAGGGTTTACAGCATCAGGGTTTTCCCAGAGCTATTTGTCTAATCAAAAAGTCAACAAGCTACATCACAGTTTTTTATTGCAAGGACAACACTGAAGGAAAAACCGCAAGACTTCATTTCCTTTCCCCTCCGTTTTTGGAAGAATAGGCGCTGTTTCAAACAGCATCTGCTTGTTCCCCACAGACAAAACAAAACACAGACTTCTTCACTCCCTTCAAAGGAGAGATTAGACACTCCGATAGACTTTAATACTGACAAGCAAGTGACCGAAGTGGTTCTTCCAAACCCAAACAGCATTTTTCTTCCCAAGCATCCAGACACAACACGGAAGGAGCTGCGCACCAGGTTCTGCAAGCTCCTTCTCAGAACCAGCTCCCCTCAAAACAGCACCGCTCCTCCTCCCAGCTGCAAAGCTTAGGTCAGGATTAAAGGGGGGAAATGCCTGACACACAAATGGCCTCCCACTGGCCACAGCAAGTGTAATATGTGGATGACAAAATTCAAGTGAAAACAAGACATAAAAACCGCACCTATGTGGCAAAAAAAAATAAAAGAAAAAAAATGATGCAAATGTTACCCCCTAAAAAAAAAGTTTCAAAAAAACCTCACAAAACCTAGCCAGATTCTATAACCTTTCTCTCTGAAGTGCCAGCCTTTACAGTAAGGTGTGTCCACTTTGTTCCCTACTTCTGTAATTCACTGATGTCATTACGCTGGCACCAGGGCCACAGGATTCACACGGCGTCACACCAAGGAGGTTATTCAAAACACAAATGACACAATCCAGCACTGAACACAGCAGCTTTTCTGAATTACGGCTGCTTCCTGAATTACAGCTATTTCCTAAAACACGGCTGGTGCTGCATAACCACTTGTAGCCAAATTTGTGACTGACCCACGTCCATCCAAGCCACTTTGAAGGCAACGTAGGGAGGCTGCCAGCACCGGACACGCTCTCTGAAAACATCCCCCAGTCTGCTCTCTGCCACGGGGAGAAAAACACCCCCGTCACAGCACAAGCCTGGGTCTGGGCCAAAAACCATGGGGTAGGACCCAGAGTAGAGTTCAAAACATTGCTATAGTAAAAGATGCTACTGAGGTTTATATCCAAATGGAAGACTAAAGCGGAACGGTCACTAGCAGACAGGATTTGTTTTCCACGTCAGATCCAAATGTCACTTTGAAGCAAGTACATTAATCAGAGCCGCTTGATAGGAGGAATTGCACAGCCGAGCTACAGGGTGAGGTTAGTTTGGGATTTCTTCCAAGAGTGTACAGAGAAGAAGCGAACCCTCCTGCTCCACGTGCTCTTAACCCCGCATCCTATCTCCAGGTCCCCCCCACATTTTTGGAAGGCCTTTCCGTGCTTCACAGCTTCATTCAGCCACACCACAGGGATGCTGAAAGTCTTTGGCTTAGGTTGTAGGGTGTTTTTTTACAGCCTCAGAGAGAAAAACTACAGAATTGCCAGGTACCAGCAAGAACAGCAACATCTACCGCCTTTCTCAAAGGCTTACTGAACAACTGCCCATGTTAATCAGCACTGCTTACCTCTCTCTTCCCCTTCCTCCACTACAAGCGACAGCAACAACTCTTTTTCTTGGCACAAAGAATTTTAGAGTTACTAAACTGCAAAATAGCTGGTATTTAAAGATAAAAGAACACAGCTGATGATAAAACATACTATGTCTAAAACTGAGCATTCAAGAGCAGCTACAGCAAAAAAATGCTCAGTCCTTAGATTCCTTATGAAAAATAAATCTCTGCATTATTGCTTGTCTGCACTTAAAATTCCTACAGAGCAGCTCTTATTTAATGTATTTGCCGTTATTTAGCTCTTATCTTTGGCAAGAGCTAACCAATTTAGCTTGAGAAGTGCCTAATCCAGTTATAGTTTTTCTCCACATAGCCATCACCATATACCCTGTGCCCTTTTCTTAAATCTGAACGTGTTTTTCAAAGCCAATGGGCTTGAGCTTTGGGCCAAAATTCTTGCCCAGGAAGCAAAGGCACCCATGATTTATACGTCACACTGGAATTTACATCTGGATAATACTGTTGGTTCCCTTACAGCATTCCTATGTAACCTTGGGAATATCACTTCAGTCCAAATTTAGCCATAAACTGAAGTACTCGCCTCACATCATGCATACGAGTCAAAAATCAATGCAAGTGTCTTGCTGAAGTGACACATTCATAACTCGCTGAAGGTCAGAAAGCAAACTGGAAATAAAACAGATCTCCTGATCTCGGGATCAGTTCCTTTAACCTCCAGGCCACGTTGGCATGAATTAACAAGGGAAACAATTCATCTGCAAGTGGTCTGAATCATTTTCGTGATCAGGTAATGTGTCCCAGTTCTGTCACTGTTACATCTGTTGGCTCAAAGCTCCAGTTTCCACCCCCGTGCCACTTGCCCAGCAATTTCTGTCCTTGGGAAAAAGTAATCAAGTATGATAAGGATGACAATCATAATTAGCTTAAAATACAGGCCTGCTGGCATGTATTGAGAACACATTTTAATACAAAGAGCTAATGTGAAGGGAGCAAGACTAACGCAATAGAATGTTTAGATTAATTGAATATGGAAATCCAAATGCAAATTATGAGAAATGATCATTTTAGGAAGCAGTAGGAATTCCCCTTACATAAATTACTCATTTAAATATTTAAGATCCCACTTCAAGCTCGGTAGAAATGAATATTTAATAACTGTACTTTTGTAACCTGACAAAAACATTTGTAAAATGCGTTTAGCCCAGTCAGTCCTACCCTGTTCTCAAAATATGGCCAGGAAGTGGACAAAGACCAAACAAGGTAAGAAACCACCCGATTTCAGCCACCAACCCGTCATAAAGTACACCACTTGCCAGAGGAGAATGGAGGACAGACCCAAAGGCTTGAAGGTTACTCTGTAACAGCAACCAGTTATGAATTAAATCACATTAGCACCACTTCTGTATTGAGATTTTCTTTTTCCAATGCATTTATCTATCTTCTGCCATTTTTCACAGTTAAGCAATTACTGGTCTGTTGGAAGGATGCCAGCTGTCAGTATTTTTGTCAAACTGACGCTTTACAAATATATGAGTCCACATTTCTGATGATGAATTCCTTGCTGCATGTGTGACAGGATAAATTACTGCCAGCGATACCTGCACAACTCGTCCATGGGTCAGCGGGCTTCCCTTCAAGAGAGGCTGGCAAGGTGAAAGGCACTGTCACAGGATGACAATTTCTGCATCTCGGGATTAAAGAAGAGAGTTGTGTTTTGTTTGTTTTGAGATTAAACTTCATTAAAATCCCAGCTACTAAAATGCCACGAGCACTAAGCCCACTACATTGGTACCATGCATGGTGCAAGTCAAGCACCGCTGCAGGTAAGGTTTTCATCGAGGAAGCACAAAAACCAACACACAGTTGTGTCTTCAACACGAGGGGCCACCCACAATCTGAGTCTTTCTGACCCGTTTCAGTTTGGGTGAGAAACAGGATGCTGTGAGTCATCCCTGTGCACCCACAAAGCACACGCAGGGTGCACGCGTCCTCCCCCTGCCCCGTGTCCCTGCTCTGCTCCGTGCTGTTGAAACACCTGGGAGGAAGCCACCATGCCCGGCAGCGGCTTCCTCCATGGCCTGCCAAGGAGCTGGTGCCTCACCAGCTCTCTCCCTCCTCTGCTGGGTCCTCACATCTTCCCCCGGTGCCTTCCCCACCACGCTGCCCATGAGGACATTTGCAGGGAGAGAAACCCATCAGCCGCACTGATCGCACCTCTCAGACAGCCACATACAACCCAACAAGTGTGGGCAAAACAAGACTTTCCAAGAGTTTTAACCCTTCGTTAAGCTCTCTTTCTGAGAGCTATTTTGCTAACTCTCTCCTGACCAACGAAGTACTACGGTGGGAGGGTGATCGAGCCCGTTGTTGGACTATGTGCACACATGCTACCACTCCGAGGTTTCTCTTCTGCTGAGAAGTCCCAGTATCTGGGAGGGGGACAAGGCTAGGCTTTTTCCTTGTTCTTTTTAATGATTTCCAGTGCTATCAAAAGATGCAGAGCCACATCTGCAGCTGGTACAAATCTCAGTAAATCCACTGACTTCGACAGCAACACGAATTTAAACTGACCGAGATTTTGCTTCCAAAGTCTTACCAATTACAAATAAAAACAGTGACACCCTAAATTCTGGCTCCAGTTTAAAAACCCACTGACCGTCCCCTGCTGACACTGAAAACACTGACCTCTCTTTCTACTCACCCAGGCAAAAAAGAAAACCAGGCTTTTCCCAAATCTGACACAAAGAACTGCTACTTCAAACAATAGCAGCAAATGCCTGCTGCTGCCGCCGTGCCTGCAGCTACCTCCCATTCCTGTCAGCAAACAGTTATTGTGCTTACGTTTCCTGGGCAAACCCCTAACATGGCAAATGGAACTGTAGCCACGTAAGAACGAAATATTTAAAGCAAAAGAAAAACGTTGATATATAGAAGTTAAATATTTGGATTGTTGATTTCCCTCAAAACTGTCACTGATATTATTACCAATAAAGGATAACAATGTGCTATAAATGGAGACAAAATGTACAACAACACTTTTATGAAGTCTATATGTAATGAAATTTAGAAGACTATGAAGGTGCAATTGCAGGAAACGCAAATATGATACCAAAAAAAAGGTGACTTTTCTTGGAAATCCCACAAATTGCTGAAACATCTAGTTAATTCCCAAAATAGCGTGCGCACAGTAAACGAATAGCCACTGAAAATAGCACAAAGACCCCCAAAACAGCACAGAAAATCTGACAGAAGAAATGCTGCCCAGGAATGTGCTGCAAAATGTCTAACTACAGCTTCCCTGGATAGCAAAGCCACACACCCACTACATAAACAGTATCTGCAACAGGACAGAGCACAGCGTGCAAGAGTTACTCGACAAGGCTGAAGTGCAGAACTGAGAGCACAACGCGCTAAGCAAATCCCTCCGCAAGACAGAGTTTGCAGCACTCACGACCACTGGAGCTTGGCAGAGCAAGGAGGTAAAATGTGGCAGGAGGTTTCTCAGACAGCACGAACCCTCCACGCCAGGAGAAGCCTGCTGGTGCCAAAGCACCGGCAGTGGACAGCCCTGGCTTTTGGGGTCACAGGGAAGAGCTGGGTTGCAGCCTGATCCTGCCATCCAGACGGAGACCAAGCTGCACGCCGCCACGCTGCTGTCCTGGTGGGGAAGTCCTGGGGTTTGTCCTACCTTGATCCAGGACTCAAACTTCTCACTCATTGTAGCTGGTATTCAATATGAGCCATAGCAGACACTGATGCTGCCAAAAGCAAGCTGAATAGAGGCCAAGCAATCATACTTCAGGAGATGAATATGATTGATTAAAAGGATCCTTACAATTCAAAGTCATTTAGAGATAATCTGAATCTTGACTAATTCCCCCCAAAAGTCTACGCTAAAAAATAAAGGGAAAATTTTCACTTTTTCACCAAATTAGGAACACAGACAGCATCTGAAATAGAACTGACCACAGCCTGAAACGAGGCTAGCATTTAAAAATGCGTTCAA
This sequence comes from Anser anser, assembly GCF_964211835.1. Classification (NCBI taxonomy): domain Eukaryota; kingdom Metazoa; phylum Chordata; class Aves; order Anseriformes; family Anatidae; genus Anser; species Anser anser. Next base: position 59,096,428 of record NC_139720.1, read on the forward strand.
CAGGCAAAGGTCTGTCTCCTCTTCTGATTGAGAGCCTAGCTAAAAAATGCTGAAATTTCTTTCTCTAGGCAATGAAAATAAAATAGCAGTAAAAAAATGTATGAGTAGACCTTGGATTTTTAAATTAATTACTTAACTTCTAAACCTAAATTAGGAAAACTACCCTGATTAAAATTTTCAATTTTTCTAATTTAATTTGCCTTGTTAAAACCTGCTGCTGAAATAACACAAATTGTGAAGCGGAAAGATACAGGATTCTGCCTCTAGCACACGTACTGAATTGGCTTAAGCTATTCTACAGAGATAGCCTAAGGAAATACAAGTAACACCAGGACGTGGATCATGAAAGACAAGAAGTACTGACAAAATTAGCAGCCTCTACACTAGTTCTTACGAAAAAAAAAAAAAAAATTACAGCACTTAAAATACTACAGTTTGCAAATATAGGCTTCTTAACTACAACTATGACACAGGAGCGTGCGATCACTGCCAGAGGAGACGACATCCCTTCCTCAAGTGAGACACCCAGACTCAAGAACGGTAGACCGCAGGCAAGGAAAATAAGAAAGAGGAAAAAAAGCTTGCTAATGCACTGAGCGAAAGCCACTTTTTTAACTGGTGAAAGAGGCTTTCAGTAGCAAAATGAAAGACATGAACTGAGATCCCGTGCAGAAAAGGCAGGTAAGGACACTTCCAGGGAACCCACTGGGATCAAAGAAAGGGCAGGTGTTTCCACACTGTCTGCATCACAAGCTCTGAGCAGAGAGAGAAATAAAAAGAAACATGAGAAAATGCTGCTGTCATTATGGAGGAATGACACGGCATGTTGGGACAAAAGACTGAAGGAAGCACGGGCTGGATGCACTGATGAAAAGAAGAGAGCGGCAGATACACACAGAGCCACGCTGCCGCAGTACAAAGCCCCAGGAGTCTGGGAAAGCTGATAGCGTGTATCGGGGCAGAGGCTGAAAGGAGAAATAAAGGAAAAAGCTTTAGCAATCTGAAAGGCCTTTGAAAGTAAGCTTTCTGAGAAGGAAAATGTCAAATGGAAGATGTGGACTCATATCAGCTCAGTGCCGTAATTTTGACAAGAGACCTACACAAGAATACACAAAACTTGCAAAACTTTGGAAGGAAATATAAAATTTGCTGTAGAAAATTAGTCTGTCTAGTTGGGTAGCTTGCAACTCACTCCCCACCTCTATTCCTATAGGCAGTGAAAGCATCCCATTAAACGTCTGGTGCTGGGCTGAACACAAAAGAGAAAATTATTTCCTAACACCTACCATGATCTTTCACGTCATGAGCTTCAGACTATCTCTGTCTGCACCAATGCTGTGTTACTAATGCTCGTGTCATTGCCACGACCAATCTATGGCCTGGATATTTGACCAGGGAAATTACAGTGAGATACACTGCCAGGCCAGACCTCTTACTCTTTTGACTTCAAACAAGTTCTTTTATACAGTATTACAATTTCACTTTGACAGAAGGAAGACTGCGACTGGTCAGACCGAAGAATGGATTTTTTATTTTATTTTTAATCAAGATATCTCTGCTCTTCTACTTCCCAGATAAAAGTACCCTGCACACCATTCATATGCTAATTCACTACACATGTATTCGTCTCCTCATTTCAAAAAACACAGTTTAAATTCTCTACATTGTGTAATAACAAGCAGAAAAGGCATTATACTCAATATAACGCCTTTTTATTTTTCTGATCCTCCTCTTCAAAAGAACAGCATCCTCAAAATTTTCCGATCTGTCCCTGCACATTAACCGGTCTCTCTTCAAACCTGGGAACACCTCTCCACTCCCCAGAGCAAAAGACAACATAAGCATCTGCAACCTAAGCTGGTTTTTTTTTGGTTTTTTTTTTTGCCAATGAATGTTGCTTCAGACTTAGGCTTGTTCAATTCCACCTGCCAGAAGGCTGCCTGACCCTGAGACAGGTACTTATTTGCTGAGAACTGCAGTGCTTACTAACCAAAACAACAATTAAATACTTACTAACCAAAACAAGTCATTGACACCAGCCAACAAGTTGTCAGGATCCTTCTTCAAATCTTTTCATCGAACTTCCCCAGCTGACAGATCAGGCTGTATCAGCCCTGGCCTGGATTACCCACCTGCAGTAATGTAGTTTACATCTTGAGAACCTATTCTCTGCTCACTCTGGTTCTCTGTTCTTACTGCAAAATGGATTCCTAATTTCTACTTGAATTGCCTCCTTCCCTGTGGTTACTTATTTTCCAGAACAATTTCCTTAAGGAATGCTTCAATTTTGAATATCCAGCTTAGTTACAGTCTCCACATTAGCTATATTTACCATTTTGTTAGCTTTTTCAGATTATTATTTGCAGACTGAGGAAACCCTTGCAGAACCTGGCTGCACAGAACTGCTCACACCCTTCACAGCAGGGCTGCAGCATAGCTCCAAGGAGCACATGCAAACAAACATTCATAATTTTAAAAATCATAAAATATTTTATCTATGAAAAATGATGTATTAAGTAAGGAAATAGTTTTCACTTTTCATGATTGGACTCTCATTAAAATGGAACTTGTTTTTGCAGCCTGGATAGCTTAAATACAGTGAAAACTTTTGTTTTCTTTCCATAAAATCCCAGTAATTACAGATACAGACTCTTAGTAATAAATACCATCTAACTATACCCAAATTTACAGCAAGTCAAGCCCACTTCTGGCGTACTTTCTATAAGAAGAGAAAGTGTCCAACTACATTATCAAGATCTCCTGTCCATGACGGACACAGAGCACATCCCCTCCCTTACTTCACTACAAAAGCTCGACTCCCTTTCTGTTAGTGCTCCCATAGCTGTCACATTATTTCAGATCCTGACATCTTTTTATCTTCCTCCAGTTCCTTATGGCAAGCTCTTTTGTACTTCTGACATCTCTAATGCTGGCTACTTCTTCTTATCCAAAATGAGTAATGTGAGGAGAGGCAAAGGATTTCTGTAAGAGAACACAACCGTATCCAGATGACACCATTGGGCATCTCTGCACTGCCTCTTGAGTTTTGAGGATGCTCTTCGCACACACAGGGCGTTGTTGGCCGAAGAGCAGGAACCTCCACCGCAGACCTGGAGGCCTCGCACCCCACCAGGGACTTGCAGCTAGGAGGGCACCCCCACACCTTCCAGCTGGGGACTAGCTCAGGACACCTCAGCCTGGTGGGACACCCCAGCCCAATGTCTCGTGCCACAGGAGGCCGTTAAGTGCCGAGGACGGGCACCACGCCGTGTCCCCGCTGAGAGAGGGCGGCTGCCATGGCCGGCGCCATGCCCACAGGCATCGAGCTGTGCGCCAGCATCAGTACAGGCCGAGGTAAACACTGAGGCAAGGCACACCTGACAGAGTTACAGCCAGGGGATGAGGTGGAGTCTATCAGCAGATTAAACCTTGTCCTGAAGATTACTGAGGCTTAGCCTCCCTGTTTTGCTTATATTAGTAAGTGACAGCGTTACGCATTTGGGCAGACCTGTTTGAAACACCCATCAGGCACTTCCATGAACAGGGGAAAGAGAAGAAGCGGCTGCATACATCCATCCTCTGGAAGGATTGCCATTATCAGCAGAACACAAACTGCATCAGTTTCCAAAACCAGACATTTTAGGATGATAAATAATAACAAACGTAAACTGCCATTGGATTTCTTCTGCTTATGTATTTAAAGGACTCTAGGATGTCTGTCCATCTTAAACAGCCGCTCCAAATGCAGCAAATTGTTAGAAACTAATCAGGTCTACAAGATATCAATTCATTACACTGGCTAAAATACAAGCACTAATCCCCAGCGGCTATCTGGCAAGAATGTAAACTTCATTAACTTCATGTTTTGCTTAGGGCTTGCATAAAATTAAATATTGATTGTCTTGCTGCTTAATACAATGTAAAGATGATATGTGTGTATTGGAGAAGCATATAAATATTTATTACAGAAGTAATTAAATGCCACGCAAAGCCAGACTAATCACTTTTTTAGGTTGCTCTTGTTTTTTTTTTCTCAAAAAACCAAAGCACTCAGGGCATGCTAAATGTGAGGAATAAAACAGGTGTTACATGCACACACATTTATTTCACATTTGTTTTGTTTTTCAAGTGAGAGACACTCATTAGTCCCTAATTTTTAGGAAATGACTAACAATAGACTATGGTTCTGTGCTGAAAGCATGACCGCAGGACACAGATGCTGTCTGCACAGGGAAAGGGAAAACATTACATGGGAAGGATTTAATTTCTCAAGAAGATTTTCTCACAGCCTTGTACATGCTTCTGCAATTCAACCTTCGCCATCTGGTTCAAGCAATTTTCCAAGCTCTGTTAACCTCACTTTTAGGGTGAAAGGAAGCGACGGTGGTTATTGTTTACTGCACTTGCTACATTTCCGCAGAGGAGATTTTTTTTTTTTTTTTTTGTGGCATGAGGAAAAGGAAGAAATTAAGCAAATTGTTGCATGTTCTGTGAAGCAGCATCAATCCTAACAATCCTGTCCAAAGAGACTCAAAAGCCTGCTTTATCCTCTGGGAGACATAGAAACTCGACTTCATTCCATCGTGCCTGCCAATTCAGATACTGCACTTGCTGACACAAAAGCATAACAAGAACGTGCTAGTTAATTAGATGAATGATAATGATTTTAGAAACATCATTTAGAGAGCAGGTTGAACATACTTTGCACTTGAGGGATTTGCTACTTCTCTGCAAAAATCTGCAATTTTCAAACTTTCTAAACACAGCTCTTCGCAAAATGTAAAGTGCCGCAGGTGAGACTTGGGAATATAAGGACAGCACACAAAATGTTCTCAAGTAACTAGAATACTCTCCTTCCTGTGACTTTGATATTTTTGCTATAACAGCATTGCTGGAAAATTACAATTGCTTTCTTCTGACTTTTTGCTATGGTTTGATACTGGGTGAATAAAATTCTAAGTTTCAATAACTCAAGATAATTTACATAACAGAAAAAGATTTGCTTTTCCCTTGGCTAAATTAATGGTCTGAGGTGAGCGATAAGACATAAAACAAGATTTCCTGAAACTGTTGGTTAGAAAAGGCAAAAGAATTATTGTCAGTTTTCTGTAAGTAAACTACTTTGCTCTACTAAACTATTTGCGTATTGCAGAGCTACAGTCTCCATTCACAGTGATATCTGACAGCACCTTTTGCCAAAGAATCTAGTACCTTTTCTTGAATGTCCCCGCTGATGCACACTGTCCCCCAAAGAAGGCACTCTTAGGATGAATAAGAGATGGCATTACCAAGAAAAGAAAAAGGAAATTTGGAGATATACTGATGAAACCAGGAAATTTGCATAGCCTTTGCCATTACTCTCTTATACTCATTTCTGGGGAGACAGTATGCCACTCTCTCTCAAAGTCAGTGATAGTTCAGAGCAGCTGGAAAAACTTTGATCTGTAAAGCTGGTAATTGCTATCTGATTTTCATTACATTTTTTTGCAAAAAAAAAAGGGAGCTATCCTTCACCTGGGCTTTTGGATGCCTTGTAACGGAGGGTGTCAGGAAGAAGTGGTCAACACATTGTAGATGTCACTTTCCCCAAAGCAGGAGAGCCTCCTTCAACAGGACTTACTTCACACAGTGTCCTGCTATGACACTGAGTGATTGCAGCTGATGGCACGCTTACATTCTAAGGCTGACAGGTTTGGAATGCTTTTTTCCTCAAATATAAATAAAACACAAATCTACGCTGCTTCCCCACCAGCCAGTCACTGCCCTGGCAGAACAGCTTCATGATAATGAAGCACCCTCATGTGCACACCTAATCCCTCCAGCCCTGTACCTATCAAGCAGATGGGATTCCTCAGGATTTTAGTTGACCATTCATCTACCATCCATTTTGTGGCTTAGTAAGTCCAAACTCAGGTAGTTTCAGAGTCCTGTTTTCAAAAAACGCTGCCCAAGTAAACTTAATGTGACAGATGAGGTGTTGTCTTGCCCAATCACAGAACAGATCCTGATTCCCAAAAAAAAAAAAAAAAGAAAAAAAAAAAAAAAGGAAATATAGCTACCATGCAGCTTAGTACGATGAAGTTAGAAAATCTCTTCTCTGACATCAGTTTTTGGCACACACTGATTTCTCAAGTATAATCTAATTTTCATTAGAAAGTGGAGGCACTTCCTAAAGTTTATAATGGATGTGTACTCTTGCAAGAAGTTTGTTCTGCTGCTGCCTTTGTCAGGCAGTAAATTTACCCAGCAGTTGTCTGAAAGCAAACAAAGAGGCTTCCCCAGGCTCCTAACCAAAGCACAGAACACAGGTTGTTACAGCTGAAAAGGACAGGTAAACCTGCAATACCCACTTCAATTGGATATTACAGAATTAGCTGCACAAACCAAAAGATATTTAATTAACAGCACAAAACCAAGGAAACTGATAATCATCCACAAGACCTACTTAAGGTAATTGACTGTTTATCCAACATATTCCAATAGTATTTTGTTGTGTGCTATTTTGTTTTCAAATTTTACATGTTAATATGTTCTTACATACGCCAATTTTTTTTAATTAACTCTTCAGGTTTGAAAAGTGCTACAGAACTGAAAGCACAATATTAAAGAAAACTATGAGAAGATTTTTCTTTTTCTTCTTCCAGTATGACAAAACAGCAAGTATCTTCACAATCACATTCATTTCCACATGGAAAATCTTTCCAGGTTCTCTGCATTAGTTTCTTCAAAAGCCTTCCACCACTCTTTGCAGAAATGTGGGTTAGTAAGAAAGGAGAAGCAACAGTTGCACTACTTTTCCTTTTCTATGTTTCCTAAGAGCCCATCCTATCTATCCCAGCTCTGACAAATCTTGACTTGCTGGATGAAATGTCCAAATCTATTCCTTCTGCGTAGAACATTGGCAAATACCTAATGTACACACCATGTAATAAAACAGCCTGGACTCATTTTGACTGCTGAAATATGTCATTAAGTGTTACTGGAGGAGGGTATGAAACATTTCTCTGTGCCGCAGTGCCAAGAACCCACCGCATTACCTCTGCCAGGAGCTGCCGACATCTCTGTCACTCACGCTGCACTATAAATGCATGCCGCACCTCACTAACCCACCCACAGCTGTCAAGTTGCACGTCTCCACAAAACAGCCTACGGACTTCAGTAGGATATTTTTCATGAGAAGTGCCAAGCAGTGGAAGCATGACTATAAAACTTGGGTCTGCACCATCAAATCCCTCAGTAACACCATCCAACAACACCTACACTAGGGCTCCCAAAACACTCCGCTCCTCCCTGGGGACGTAAATGCTCTTTCCACTTTGTTGCTGAGAACTTCACTCGATTCAGCTCAGGATTTTGCACACCTCTGATCCCACTGCGTCCAGCTGGATGACATAATTGCTTGCTTTTAGCCACATACTTAGACTCTCCACAAAAACAAGGCTACAAAGTTGGTGGTGAAGATGGGGGCTCCCAGTAAATAAGACAGAAATAAATCATTTTTTTTCTGAATGCAGTGACTAAATGGTTTGGTGATTACATGGACTGTCCATGCTCACAAGTGCTGAGACACGCCTGTGTCGGTGTAATGAAGCCATCCAGGTCGACTTTCCTCTAAGCTTTTCTCTCCCTTACTTCTGTTAAGAGTAGTTTTGAATCTTCTACCTGGCTCACATCTTCCTTTTGCTACTGCCTCTCTTCGCATCTCAGGTGAAAGACAGAATCACGTAGAATAACTGTTCGGCATTTTCAATACAAGGATGTCAAAGCAAGACCTAAGCACTATGGCATTTGTAATGTCTCGCCAAAGGGTTCAATTGGAAAGAAAGGACTATAAGGCAGTGCTAGTAAGGAAAACCAGCTACTTTGAAGAAAAATGCTATCTTCCAGGAGACTAGTGGGAGATAAAGAGGCAAAGGCTATCATCAGTAAGGAAACCCAAGCATTTCTGCTCTCAAGACCACAGTGAGCTATAAAGTTGTTCACTGAACTGTCACCTAGAAATGATTAGGGGACCACTTTAGTTTACTCCATTAGACTGAAACAAGCTTTACACACACAAAATAAAACTTTTAGCAGATATGTTTATTTTTCCCCAATTTCTCCTTACTGACTTTAAGACTATTCCCTCTTCTACACCACTCCAAAGGACTCCTCCTTATCTGCCAGCATCTCATCAGAATGTTTGAAAGAAAAGTTTTAATGATGAGCTGCACAGAAAGCAACTTACTGAAGGCAGTAAACACTCTGCTTGTCTTTGTACTCACGTCTCAACTCTGCTTGTACGTGTTCACCTAGACAAGCACCAAAATACACAGAATTAAGCTCCTGAATGGCTGTCAAGGATTATGCCTCTCCAGCAGTTCTTTAAGTTTCGGTTGTGGTGCCATGCAAGTCCTACAGGTACCTAAGGGATTCTTTGTGAGAAGGCTTCAATAATGCTTTCCTTTGGGGAAAAAAATGCACGAAGTTTTAATGCGACTGTATTTGCACTTGACAGGACATCAACACAAGAGTGGCATGAAATGTTACATTTTGTAAAAGTAACACTAAAAGGATCTTAGAGGAATCACCCCATCACCAGCAACACTTCATGTATGATCCTGTCTGAATGGTCTACGGATGGAACAAAAGCACAAAACTGTCTTAAAAGGCTGAAGTGGGCGCATGAGCTGCTCCAAAAAAGGCAGAGCAAGGCACCTGATTCAGAGTGTAACTAGGGGGTTGAAATACCTCTGATCAGGTCACATCCTCCACCTTCATGCTCAGCTCCAACTACACCCCCCAGCATGCTAGGGCCATTTGGGGGAGCCCTCGTTCCCCCAGAGCTGCCTTCATGCAGCCTAACGCCTACTTCCAGTACCAGCTTGGAGGTGCCGTGATGCCTTCCAGCACACGTCCTTCAGAAAGGCAGCGGTGCAAGAGGAGGGCACCTCCTTGGACCTTCAGACAGCTCCCTCCAGCTTGACCCACAGGCGCAACCCACAAGGTGTCACTGGACTGGCTGATGCTGTTTTTGCACTCACCCCCTTCTACACACACATGGATTTTATTTATCTTGAGTACAACTGCAAATAATAGCAATTAAGCTTTGGAAGAGGAAATCATGGCCAAAGGGAGATAAGAACTTCAAAACAAAAAGTGCTTAAGTGGAGCAGGGGGAGGAAACTCCTGAAAGTAGCCAAGGAAAGCCTACATTTACAACAGGTTCATTAGCGGCCATAAAGGTGCTACGCAATCTATTGGCGCTGCTCTGAAAACCCAGTATATTGTCAATGTGTGCACACCTAACCACCCAAAACTGCCTCTTTATTAGGGCCACATGAAAAATGTTCACTTTTGCATTAATTTATGTAACAGAAATATTAATTTTTTTAGTATAAAGTGAATTCATCCATTAGTATCTGTTTTTTCACAGAAAATGCAAAACCCAAAATATTGAGCTTGCATTATTCTTACAGGAGAGAGTGCAAATGCTCTAAAACTTTCTTCTACAGGCTGAACTGCTTCAGTAGTTGGGCTTTAAATCCAATGTGCTTTGTTGCCACGTGACTTTACCAAGCAGGAGGTGAGACGCCAGTGCACTTGTAGGAGGTGTAATCTGAACAGGAATTCAGTCTATAAAAGAGAACAGGACTATGAAGTAACAGAACTTCAACGTCCATGAAACCTGTATCCTTAAAAAAAGCAGAATATCTTGTCTTTCCTTTTACAAAGCATAAACCTTATTATAGACAAAAGAAGTAACATTTGAACTGAAAAGAAAACCTTAAAATGGAGGGATGTCATTCAAATGTTGGTGTTCTGTTTGAGTTTTTTTTAAAGCCCTCCCTGCCCCATTTGGTCATTATGTTTTTCCCCCATATGGATTTGGTATCCATCCCCAGCTCTGAACTGCTAGAAATGAGGATAAGGTTCTCCAAAATCTGAGAACCGTGAAACTGTAGAAATGAAAAGAGATGTAGACGTTGAACAATGCCAAATGTCATCAATCACTAGCTCCTGCTGGGTGCCTGTCCTGTGTGAGTCTTTGCAGACTAGTGAGTCTCTCTGGCAATGAGAGATGCCAACGGCAAATGGCATCGCTCTCCCTACGTGTTCCAGGCACTCTGCAGTGCCCCAACACGCATGTGGGACGCACAGATTCAGCTCGGGCTTGAGCAGTGCAGAGGCTTCCTTCCCCTGACTTTGGCCCATGTTCCCTCTGTCTGTACATCTGTAAACAGCCAGCAAACAAAGGTGCCAGTAGGCAGCCCTCAAGAATGTGTCACACAGTTCCTGGGACCTCGTCCATAGACAAAACCCATGGAGATTGTACAGGACTTGGTTGGAGAAGACCTTGCCTGTTAATGAGGAACACATGTACAAATCTATATGCAATTTTGGTAATGCAATACTCAGAAACTACTCTGTCAAGATAAGGTCGACGAGAAACAAAATCGCTGTTGTTACAATCCAGTTTTCATCTCAGCCAATTTAGCCTCCAAACCTCCTGCTCTCCAGGCACTATTTTCTTTATTATACAGTGCACAAAGGGGAGGAAAAAAAATTAAACAAAACAAAGAGTGACCCCTTAGGCTGCCAATTTGTTCCACACTTCCCTTACTCTGCAGGATATGATTTTTGTGTGCATGTGTCCCTCAGACTGAATTCCACAGCCCCATCGTCCCAAGAGCTGCGGGGCAGGAGGGAAAAGAAAAAGGGAGAAGTTTTCCATTCCAGCTGCTGCTGCCAAAAACTGAGCTGGGAACCCACAAGAATGAGAGGATGCAGAAGAGCAGGGCGCAGGACGTTCCACATATTCTGGCTTTCTGCTCAGCAGCGCAGCAATGCCTCCTACATATAGAAATAATCCAGCTTGGATTTCTGGGCTCAAATTAGTGAGTAAATGCACAACAAAGTAAGCACACTTTTCAGTTAAAACCACAGAGAAACTCTTTGAGGGGGGAACTTGATTTAAAAATTATTCTCTATAAGATTTGGCTGCTACACCAAAATAAATATACTAAAGGTTCTCCGGAGGACATTTTCTTCTGAGCCACACTCTCCAATCTCTATGAAGAAGGGAGCTATTTCAGTGCACCAAGACTGTCTAGGAAATATTTAAGAATTTGGTTGAGGTTTTAAAAGGTTTAAAGTACTCAGGAGAATACCTCCAATTATCTTTCATGAGGCTTATGCACTAAAGTCTCTGAAGACTCACCTTTATGAAATAAGCCTAAATAGATATATATTTTTTTTAAATGGGTGTCTCAGGTGAAACATTTTAAATAAAGAAGATGTAATAAGGTTCATAAATCAGTTGAATGGGCTTAGATTAATTAAAAACTAAAACAACAACACGTGAAAGAAATTCCAAATATACAATGTAGCTAAACTGACAAAAGACTCTAAATTAAAAGTTCACCAAGAAGTAATCTGTAGATCCTGCACATCAACAAGCCTAGGAAACATTCAGCTTAAAAATGGATCCAATAAACAGATGACAAGAAATATGTACCTTTGTTAGGAGAAGAACATATTAAAAGGCTGTGATTTTTCACTTCTTCACCTTTATGGAACCATTATTCAAAAAAATCAATTTAAACAATTACATTCAAAATTTCAGGAACATTTTTTCTCTACTTTGAAAAAAAAAAAAATAGTAGATTCAAAAGGTGAGATAAAAGTTCCGCTAAATGTCAAGATAGACAGAGTGTAACCATAGTACATTATTATCCTGATAAAGGTTATTTGAAAGTGTTAGCGCTGGAACAGATTTTGCTGCTGTTAAAGGTCACAGATTTTTTTTTTCTAATAGCCTCCATTGGAACGGGATGGGGCCATTTTGGTAAATGTTCTTCTGCAACAGCACAATTGATGGAACTGTTGACGGCATAAACAGTAGAAGCATAAAAACAGTCTTTTTTTCTTCCCTCTCTAACTGGGTTAACATTTCGTGTACACAATGATACCATATATTTACACAGCTAACAAATTATATCTGTAATGGTTACAAAGCTACGAGGATTAGTCATCAAAATCAATTCTATCACTACCTACCTATCTTTATAAATATTAATGTTCCACACTGAGCTATTTCATCTGCCACCGGGAATCAAAACCATTTTATCTTCATAGAACACTTTAGTTTACTCCTAAAATTTCCATGACAATTACCTCACCCAGCTTCTAAAAGGAATCAGTGCAGTTCCACAAAATTAATGGTGTACATAATCCAAGTGTGATCAAAAGACACCATCCTCTCTCTCTCTCCCTCTCCGAATTTACAGAGCGGCTTTATTTTTATGGAAAGCAGAACATAATAGTTGTTTAATCTTGCATAGGCCAATTTTGCTTTGCTTGGTGGGAAAAGGGCAGGGGAGGGAGAGAGATTGATTAACGGGTAATCCTTTCTAAAGTAAGGTCAGCTACAGGCCCCAGTGAAGAACCAGGGTCCTGCCGTGCTGGAGAGCTGCTAGTCCACATACCCCAAGCACTGAGAAAGGACCTCTGGGGAAGGCATCCTGGAGCACGACCCAACCGCCCACCCATCCTCTGCATCCATCAGGGGTGTTTCAAAGCACTGATCTGCTGCTGCCCTGCAAGAAGAAGTTGATACAGGGAGAGATGAAGGTCAAGCCCTCGCACAACTGAGTGGCAGCTGTCACTCACTGATTTCAAGAAGAGGCAGTTGCCTGACTTTAAGGATCTGGGTAATCCAGGTCCCATGAGGAGCATGCTGCAGACCTGGAGTTCACATTGAAGGCACACTGACAGGGTAACTCCTCCTCTGGCTTGTGATGCAAAACTCCCAATACACTCGCTAATTAATACTGAGCCTCCCGGAAATGCAGAATAAATTAAAAAGATGTGGTACAAATGTAATCTCCGTCTGTGACTCTTACCACAAGTCACTTGACAGAAGTTGGAAGTTTTTCCATGTGATTTCAAGGAATAACCACCTGGTTGCTCTCAGCTTAACAGTGATCTCATTGCTAAAAACATTTCAGACAGAGTTCTCCTTTGGTGTCAAACATAACAGAAGTAGCCAAGAACCCACATGCTTTCCAAAGCCATAAAATCACAGTTGGCTTTCAGCTATGGAACAAAAATAGAACCAAATCACAGAGGTCTCATATAGTCCACAGAAGCTTCAACCAAGAAATGAATATGGGTTGGAGCCTTTGCACACAGATTTTGATTGTTTGAGGTTTTTGGAGATAGAGATTTTGCTGTCTTGCTTAATAAACACATAGCTGAAGTGTATTCCTTCCTTACTACAATGTGTGGACTGATGATTAAAAAACAAATTTTGATGTCCTGTACATACACCTAAATCCAAGAAAAGGTCCATTAACTAATCATTGAGTACACCTCAGTTTGCATCAGAAGTAAAACAGCCTGATGGTTATTGGATTTGATCTTCTGCATAAAAAACAAGCCTCCCTTTCCACAACTTCCCTTTCTCAATAACTTTCAGCTAACATAGAGCACGTTACTTAGAATCCTATCCAATTTAAATAAACATTCCAAGCAAAGGAGGATTTATCACATCAGTGCCACTGCTTCACTGCATTCATGGTTAAAATATGCTTTTTCCCCCATTTGATTGAGTTTTGCTGACTAAATTGGAATCACAGGAAGAGAAGAACCCCCCAGGGTCAGAGATGTTCTCCTTGTGTAGGCTGTTATACCCTACAACCAAGTGTTTGTTGTTTTATATATATATATATATATATATAAAGGAGTCGATCTGTTTAGTTTAAGTTCTCATAGAAACATGTTTTCCTAAATTCTCTGGAGTTAATTCTCATATAGAGTGGTCTATGAATTTTGTTCTTAATTAAACAATGCTTTTCTTGCATTTTTCATGCTTTCCTAATTATCTTTCTCTCTTGTTTTTCTTTTTTTTCCAAGATGAATTTCTTTGATGTGTGAAGCAAAGTCAATGATACAGTCAGAACATTTGATATAAGCTCTCTGCTTTCCCAAGCACTGAACTTCAGTATTAGTATCTGGTTCTGAAACTTTTATTCCAGACAAGAAAGGAAGAAAATAATAAAAGGAAGCCTCAAGATGAAAGTAACACTGTTAATTAGATATGAAAGAGTAAATCACTTTTTTGTGACAAATTTTCTGACAATGACAGTTGTAACAAAGCAATCCTTTGATTGCTTCATATCTGTATCAAGCAACAGGCGAACCTGCTCCTCTCCAGAGACACGCAGCTCCCAAACTAAAAGTAGCATAAACTTCAACCAGCACTGTAGGTGGTAGCTGGGAACAGCCTGGGGTCTTCCGACTGCAATGTACTTGCACCTGAGAGGCTGGGAGCTGTCAGTCTGACCATGCGCTCTGCAAAACTGCAAAAAAATGGTGAATCCAAGGAGAAACCCAAGAGGGAAGGGATGGTCAACAGATGGCAGCCTATGCAGGCTGGCAGGGAGTTCTTCAGTTCACACCTGAGTACAGGACAGAAGAGAAAAAAAACTCAGCCAGCTAAAATGGCAGGGAAAGTTTCAACCAGTAAGATGTAACTTGGAGCCACTTTGGGGTGCTCCCATACTAAACCCAGTTCCATTTTCTGCGTGAACATCCTTACTAACAGTGACCTAGTGAAAAAGTATCTTGCACATCTAAAGTCACAGAATCCCTGAATGGCTGAGGTGAGAAGGGACCTCTGGAGGCCATCTGGTCCAACCCCCTGCTCAAGCAGGGCCACCCTGAGCAGGCTGCCCACGTCCAAAACACTACCGAGAGCTGATGCAGCCTGTCTGCATAAAGTCACCAAGGAAAGAAAGGATGGCCTGTTACGGCGTGATGGATTAAAGAGGCAGCTTGGCATCAGATGGGAATATTGGATGTATTTCCAATCCCTTAACCCTTTTTAAGATAATTTTTGTTCAGAACCCCCACAGCCACCACAGACCACCTCACCTGACCTGGTGCACAGCATAGGCCCTCCCTCAGCACTCCTTGCGCTGGATTCATTTGCACAGGCCTGACCTCTGTCAGAAGGAAAACCAAACCTCCTTTGAAATCCCCAAAAGATGAGAAACAGACCGCATTGTGTGACTTTCTTTCCCACCCCCTTCCTAAAAGGATCTTCTGTTGGTCCAATTGTTTTTAAGGAAAGGCTGCACATCCATATGACTAATGCCAGGAGATAAAATGATCTCTGCATAATCCACACTTCAACAAATGTTCCAGGCAGATTATGCTGGGGGTGAGGTTTTTTTCCTCTTTCACTATGCACATGTGCTCTTTTCACTTCACATTCAAGTATTTAGTTTCCTTCTGGAGGCAGGCTCTGGATGTGTCTGTATTAATTCTTTGGCCTGCGGCTGTGAAAGGCCTGCCTGGCTGGGGATTTGGCTAATGCCTACCAGAGCGCCCACAAAACTTGGAAACAAAACAAGTGCTTGTACAGGAATCAGAGATATTTCATCAGTACTAAAATAGAAACAAGGGCCTAAATGGCAAATACGTGAGAGCCCCAGGCATCAGTAGTTACCCTCTTTCACAGATCATGGCTCATCTACTGACTCAGTCCTACTACAAGAGAGTATCACCTGCAGAAATACGAGAGGTAACTGCAGCAAGAGCGCATCCTCTCTAGTTTTGTTTTTCATCTAAACAAAAAAAATCCATGAATGTTTTAAAAATCTGTCAAATCACCAAAGCACAATGCATACAAATATCCACTGTATACTGCAGGACTTCAATACATACTAACGCTTCCAGAATACATTTTTTACTTTATAAACTAAAAGTAGCCTGATTTTCCAGGGCACTGAGTACCTGCTGCTCTTACTGATTAAGGCAGCAATAACAGTCCAGTAGCAATGGGAGGGGAAGCTACCTCCAGCACACAACTGTACCAGCTCACCAGCAGGTGCCTAACTTTATGGGTCTGTACTCGAGCACTCTGGTGCAGCTTTCTGGAGAGAGCCCAGAAAAAATAGCTGTGTGGTTTCTTCCAGAATGGTTTTCGTAATATTTCTGGAAACTGAATGAATGCAAAAATATAGAAAGAGAGAAAATGATACAGAATAACCCTTCATCTTAAAACCATTTTTGGAACATTGGTTCCAAGTACATCGGAGAGAATGGGGCATGGTTGTTTTTTTGTTTGTTTTTGGTTATTTAAACACATAACACTGAATGGTGTTCAAGCAAGATCTATTGTTCAGGGCAAATATAGGCTCAATCTCGCAGTCCTTGTTGGAAAACCCACTACTTAGAACAGAGGCTGGGATAACAAGGAGGCAAATTTAGCCCAATATTACCGATCTACAAGTTTAGAAAAGGGTCTGTGCCCCTTTTCTAGGCTCCAATTTTGCAAACACTCGAATGCATCCTTATTTTCAGCCACATCAACAATTTCACTACAAGCAACTGAAACTACATAAAGAGAGCTTGTAGATTTATTTTTTAACTAAACTTCCACTTTTCCATTCTTACACTTACTAAGGATTGAGACAGACAATTACTAAAATTGATACAGACGATCTTTATCCCTCGTCTGCTCTGGGGGAGCCACTTCTAAAATCAGTATCAGCACTGAGGCAATTGGAACTACTGGAGATTTATACAGGAACTCACAAAGGCAAATCTTGCCCCAAAGCAAAGAGAGCTCTAGCCTGAATCCCCGCAGTTTGCTGTTGGGCTGAGAGTTAATAAATGAGCAGCTATCAAAAAGAAAAGACCTCCTCCTGTTCCCCAGCATCTAGTCCACAGGTCAATTCTTCTCTTCCTTAGCAGCCCAATCACCACGGGAAAACCTTTTTGTTTTAGTCCTACCGCTGAAGTGATGGTCTTCAATGAAAAGCCATTTGTTCAAATATGGCTGGAGCTTTTTTTTAATGATCTCAAAAGAATGTTAAAATTTTGTGGCTAAACTGTCTAGACCAGATTTGAGCAGTAAAATATTCCATTTAGTAGAGAAAATACACTCAGAAGCAACTAGACTCATTAACACGATAGTTTTCCAAACTGGGCACAACAAAATGCTTGTCTGTTTGTATTAGGTTTTGTGTCTTCTATTTGTCATTTCCCTTAGATCATCTGTACAACTTCTGTTCTACACCAGTGCTGCTATTGAAATCCAGATGATCATAGATGACGTTGTGAAATCCAGATGATCATAGATGACATTGTGAAGTTTTGTCCCTGATTTTTGGCTCTCTCTTCCTGCTCCTTTTTCCCTAAACAAGAATATATCACATACAGTGTTTTTCAGGAACCTCAATGGTCTCTAGAAGAGCTTATATGCATGGTGTTTCTGTCACCCTCGTTTCAGATTGTTAGCTGATAATTTCTTCTCAGAAAAACTAACTAATTCAGCGGTGAAAGAAATTACAGAATCATGAATATTAGTTTCCAAATGGCACCTGGTTCCGTTCTCCCTGTGCACGCAGCCTGGACTCAAAGCTCTGGGTCTCAGAACCTCTGGGTGTCTGGAGGACTACTTGCAGAGAGATCAGTAGCATTGAGGCAACCAATGCCATGCTCAAAGTCTCTGGTTTCTAGTTCGCACTGGTGCAGTCTCAGGTTTATCCACCTTATCATTGTTTCCAATGGAAAAGAAATTGCCAGTTCTTGCTAACTCTAAAGACAGGCATTGGAAAAATTACCTTGTAAACCATAAGCTTCTTTCGCTCCAATCATAAGAGATTATTTCTGTGCAGACATAGCCCTCGCTATTGTGTATTTCTCTTCCCATTAAGTTTAGGGCAACTCTAAACCAAACCTGACATAGCAATCTCCGAGTCATCTAGTTCTTGGAAGTCTTGGGAACATAAGCAGCAGAGGGGATAGATTATCAATGTCACTCTGTAAGGAAAATTTGCTGCATATCCTAGCCCTCATTATACACCAGAGATTTAACATTGCATGGAAGGGATGCTGACAGAAAAGATCAAAGAAAGACGTTAAGAGACAGCGATCCCAGCACAAAATGCATAGCTGCATCAACCAGCTTCCCCAGGACCCTGCTGGTAAAGGGTAAGTGAATTCTGCTATTCCAAGTGGCTTCTTATCCATCTGACTGTGGGATACAAGTCATTTTTCCAGTGGTGAGCCAGGATCTGACTATGAACTGAGTAGTCCTGAGGAAGGAACTATACCAGCTAAGTGTTTTAGACTTCATACAATAAAGAATTAAAATAGACACCTGCTTGCACGCATCAACATCAACTGCTATTGAGTGGAGATCTTCCATATGCTATTCTTAGATGCTGGTGACTATGGAGGCCTGCCAAAAAACAGGCCTATTGTTCAGTGCCTTGCAGGGCTGCTCAGAGAACAGATGTCTTGCCATAAGTAGCAGCGATCTCTTTGAAACAGAGAATACCCTCATGGAGAACCGCAGCTTTCTATATTCATAAAATTACTTCTAAATGCATATATACACAGTATGGTAGGGTTTTTTTTCTTTTTAAATTAAGATATCCATCTGAGCCTTGCAGGAGATCTCAGTGCTGTATGCTAGCAGTACAAAAACTGAAGTGTGACAAATAATTGTCATTAAAGCATAAAGACTGTGAAAAATGTCAGTACACTATAGTTAACATCAAAGGACACCTAAGCAGGAGCTCATGCAAGAAGATCTGGCAGTGACACTGTCCACTGCAGCAAAAAATCACTGTAGTCATTTGGCTCTGCCAGGGTCCTCCTTCACAGTACAGGAGCAAGATGCTGGGTCACCAGGCAGGTGGCTTTGGGGCTGGTTTGCAGCTGAGAAGCCACCTCCCTGGTGGGACTCCTCTGAGCCCTGCGTGCTGCACACACAACCCTCAGGCTGCCCTCTAGCTCTGGTCTTCTCTCTCTAGACTGCTCTTCGGGCACATCCACCACTGGCCAGCAGATTTACCTGGAAGTCCTGTACTAGTCCTGGGACAGAAGGGAGCTGTCAAGGGGATGCAGAGCCTGTGGCAAGCAACTTACTGCTAGCTCATAGCCACCAGCTCTTGAGAGGAGATGGAGAAACAGGAACTCATGGTCAATGCTGACATAGGGAGACTGATGAAATACATCGCAAATGAAGAGACCCTGAGCTTTCAGTTGCAGTTGTGGGATAGTTAGGTCCGTGTGATACCCTATTCCTGTCACTGTACCATAATGGGGAAGATGGATTTATCTTAGCAAAACTGAGCAGGGCAGTCAAAAATACGCCTACCTGTGCCTTCCTCTGGTCCTGTGAAATAAACTGGGTTAAAAAACAAACCCAAATCATTCACAGAGCACAATCAGACAAATCATAGCTGACTAAACAAGGGCAGCTGCTTGACAGACGGGGCAGAGGGGGGCAGCACAGTGGTGCAGAAGCAGCAACCATACAGCCCCCATCTGTTGTCGGTGGAACAGCTGATGAACTGTGCCCTTACTTGCACTGCTTAATACCTTTCACTACAAACAGCTTCACTGAAGCTGATGGGACTGCCTGCAGAGCAAGGTGCTACCTGCTGTGAACACTAGTCTTCTACCTTGGTTGTGTGGGACTCTCAGTCATTTATATACACAATAAACAGCTGTACCGAGCGAAGGAAATAATAACAGACTGCTGAGTCAAGGACAGGAGTTAAACCTGCCTTCCGCCTCAATGCTTATCATGCACTAGGATCTAGAACACGCATATGTTTTTTGTTACATTTTTCTCCTGGGATATGGACAGAAAAGTGTGAGGAAAAGTTTTTTTGTGAACTGGATAAAATTCTGACAAGATCTCTAGACGTTTTGCAAATCAAAAGTAAGTTGTAGCAAACTACACTCTGTATTTTGCTTTTTAAATGAAAGTAAATTAAGGTTAGTGTTCCAGAAAGGTATGT
The DNA here is from genome assembly GCF_964211835.1 of Anser anser. NCBI lineage: Eukaryota > Metazoa > Chordata > Aves > Anseriformes > Anatidae > Anser > Anser anser. The sequence continues at coordinate 59,116,236 of NC_139720.1, forward strand.
CCTTTACAGCTATTAAAATTAAAATGGCAATGCATTAAACGCATAGGAAGTCACAATGAAGCTTCCTGCAAGTTCTTATGAGAAAGTCCATAACATGTCAAATAACTCAACAGTGAACTCCACAAGGAAATCAAAACCAGTATTAGCTCTTAAAAGAGCCAAGCCTGGCGAGAGGCTTAGAAAGCAGCAGCAAAATCTAATTAATAGGTTTTTGAGGGAAAGCCCAGAAACCTGGGATCTGTGACAGCCTTGGTGTTTGCAGGCTGTACTCCCAATCTCTGTGACTTGTTGGGGTGCTGATGCTGCCTCTCCCACCTTTTCCTTTCTCATCAGTTTAAGAAAAGCCCTTCAGACAGGGATTGAGATGTATTTGGTACAATGAAGTGCTGCCATGGGAGGGCCCCAGATGTTAGAGAGATGTGCCTGCTTCTGCACAAGCCCTCCATGGATGTACAGGTCCTTGGCAGGCTGGATGCTGAGCAAAGGTCCTCTCTGAGAAGGCCAGCTGTGGCATGCAACGCTTTCCGCTTAAGGAGGCTAGCAAAGTTACAGAAAGGTTTTCTGCTTTGTAAGCAGCCTGGTGGACATCAACCACCCCACGTCATCACAGAGAAGACCCGCGAAGGGACCACATGCTGCCCTAGAAGCACCAGCAGCAAGCAAGGGCTGGGCTCTGCATTAACCTTAGCAACACCCGTGTGGGGTCAACCTCTCTATTTGTCACAATGTCCTCCAAGAGTCTGAACCTCTGAATATATGCCTCCACAGACCAAGCCCCAGCACAGAGAAACACCCAGCCCCAAGGCCAGCACACGATCCATTTGTTTAAAGCAACAGCCGGGGTCAGAATCTGCCCTGTAATTTGCTCTGTCTCCAGTTTGCTCTTGATACACACCTGTGGCCAGTTAAACTAATTACAGTCCTTCCCCATCCTCCTGCCAGTGCCCAGGGGATTCAGACTGTAACAGAATCGAATAAATCTCGCCCCTGCCGCCGTGGCAAATGGCTGGACACGGCAGCCACCTCCCACTTCCCCCTCCTGAAGGGGGCTGCTCGCAGCTCCCCATGGCCGCAGGCTGGCCTGCACGTAATGGTGGCAGCCTCCAGGCCCTGGGCGGGGATCAGGACTGAAGCCTTCAGAGCAGGGTGTGTTCACAGAACCACAGAATATTAGGGATTGGAAGGGACCTTGAAAGATCATCTAGTCCAATCCCCCTGCCGGAGCAGGAACAATAGTTCAGGCCCATAGTTCCCCAGTGGAAAAAATAAAAGAGGTTCAGGTACCCAGGTGCCTCAGAAAACTGAACGTCGGGAACCATTAAAAAAAGATTCATTAATGGTTTCCACTATTCAAAATTGTGACAGGGGCAAAGACAATCCTTGGGAAATGAGGCTACCAATTCAGGCCGCCCTGAACCCAGCAGGGCTTTTGCTGGGGAGCTGCTGGCTCTGTCCTGCATGCAGATGGTACTGGGGCACAGGCAGCACTCAAGCACAGCCCAGCAATGTGAACATCTCCACGCCGGCATCCAGCTCCAGGTGGACAGCGAGCAGGGGATGAGTGGGGAAAAAGGCAGAAAATGTAACTATAGCTTGGCAAGAGTAGGAAGGAAAAAAACATGGCATGGCACAGCTCGGTCTTAAATGTAGCATCAGCTCTCCCCTTCCTCCATCTTGCCCACTGCCAAATGGTTCACTACAACAGTGTGCCTGGTTCAGAATGCCTGGTTCACTACAACAGCAAGTACATGCTACTTATCAAAATCAGAACATGTTAACATGTTCAGAAGTCCCCTAGGACCATTTTAAAAAGTTTGAGAACCAGGACTTGGGGCAGTTTCTTCAGGCACCAACAGCCAGCTTTACCTCAGTATGACACATAATTATGTTTTTTTCAGAAATCTAGTCCTTTTTTAGGCACATATATCAAACCCGAGCATTTGGAAAAGAGAAAAAAGAACAAGAGAACCTCAAATCCCAGTGCCGAAAGCCTAATATGATGGACAGATGCCAATACCCTTCTTAAAAGTGGACCCCTCCTATGTCACATTTCCGCGCTTGATACCTGGGAAAAGTTTCTTAGATGAACTCTAAGCAAGCCCTGTCAATGATTCATTACAAAAGACTATCTTGAATCATATTTTTGCAAGTTTAGGGCAGTCTGTCTCATGTTTCTGAACAACGATTTAAAATAAATTTATATAAGATTTGCCTCAGAAACAAGTAACATCTCACACTAATATATGTTTAACAAATTTGGTTAGCAAAAAAATCTTTATGTAAGTTTTGTGAGCTGATGGTTGTAAGTAGCTTTCTAAAAGGTTTTGTAGAAGACAGGAAGTTTTAATGCAAGAAAATTCAAAACTTAACTTCTTGTGAGGGCTACTCTAATGTTTAATAAACTGTACACTTAGAAACACATCAAGAAGTCAATGACATGCTGTAAACCTTATATAAATCAGCTGTTGATTTCAAGACAATTCAATTTGGGCAAAACAAACACAAACTATTGCAACTGAAAGCCATCTATCTTTATTCCACAGACACTTTGACTTTTGAAGGTCATGTTTGTGCAGGGGAGAAGAGCTCTTCGCATTACAGAGGAGCTGGTGAACTGGGGAATAGTTTGGGGCACTTCAGTCTAAATACTGGAGCCCTGCAAGGCAGTGTCAAGCAAGTAACAAGCCATCTTTGTAAAATACCGTTATGGCTCAGACTTTTGTTTCTGTTCCTGATCAGAGTGCATCATCCTTCACAAGCTGAATCCAGCCTTCTTTCGGTGCTTTACCTCAGGTCATCTCGATGAAACAGAAAACTCTGAATGTGAGACATTGACTAGGCAATGAGAACATGGACAGCATCTATATTATTCAGTCCTGTTTAAAATGCTTTCTATTCTGCAGTAAAATGTTTAGTGTATGTTGCTCTGCCTCACTAAACACTTCCCCTTAGTTAATGTATTGCAGTTGACTTGAGGGGGGGGAATGTGTTGAAAGCAGACAGATGATGCAAGAGAAGTTTTCCCTCATGCTGCCCCTGTTCAGAAGCGGAACTACCCCAAAGATTTCGTGACTCATGGAAAACAAGATTCAGGATAAAATGGTCTGAACAGCAAAGCCACCTACGCTGTCACTCCTTTCCTGAGCTGCAAGTGTCCAAATGTCAAGCAGGGAAACCAGACATGGCTGTACCTTCCCTGAGCCCCAGCCAGACACATCCTACAACTCTGCATGGTGCTGTAACCCTTGCCTCCATTAAAATGAAGATTAGCAGTTCCATTCTTTATCAAGGCAGCTAGAAAGAATATGAATTACAGCCACAGAAAGAAAGCGGAAACCTCAGAAATTCTGTTTAAATCCACCATCATACACGCACGCCAACCCTCAGTGCTGCACGCAGAAGCTGGAGCACAGATCTACCAAAACACTATCAACAAGCCAGGTGCCAATCAACAAGACTTTTTCATATTTAAGCACATACACACTTAGACTTCCTGCAGAATAAGTTTTTAACATTACCCTTTGCTTAAAAGTAAGTACACAAGGAAGAACTCAATAAGCCATAAGCAGGAGGAGTTAATTTATGCAGTTCTAATTGCACAGTCTTAGCAAGCAGAAATAGCAGAGGATTTTATTTCAGAGCTATCTGAAAGAAACAGAATTACTGTGAAGGGACTGAACTTTTAGCACCTTCCTTTCATAAAATTCTTCCTCTCTCTTTGCTCAAAAATTAAACCGCTTTAACTGGGCTGTGCAATGGCTCCCGTCAGCTGCCTGCTCCCACCCTACAGCCGGTGCTCCCCAGCCAGGCTATGGACACGGACTCTGCAGCGGGATCCTGCGATGTGCAGCCTTCCCCCAGGGGCAGGGGGGGTGTGCACCGCATGCAGCCTCATCCAGGGGGGGCAATGGAAAAGCACCACAGCAGCTCTTCCAAGCAGAGACAGCTGAGGTGTGGTTTTCAAAGACAGGAGTATACCTGAAAAGGGAATTTAAAACTGGGAGGGAAAACATTATGTGAAGCTACAGGACAACATTATTTGGTCCAAAACAAAATTCAACTTCATCGACACTATAAGAGTCCCTTGTGTAAATACCCAGTAAGGCACTGGTGAATCAGATCCTCCCTGAGAACATAACACATGAGCATGGAGGAGGACAGGGTTGTGACTGTAATGTTACAGTGCTGAACAACCACAAAACAAGTGGAGGCAGACCTTTTAGTTAAACAAAATCAGGGACTAGCATAAAAGTTCCTATGAGAAAATTCTTGTCCCTTATCTAAAGCAAGCAAGTAAATAGAAGAAATTGGCACAGGAAGAGACTCTTCAGACTGTCAGAGATGAAAAACAAGTAAAACTAACACAAAGTTAACATGGAAAATGAAATTCACTTACTCTGGCCTACTAAACTAAAGACACACTCAGTTGAAACACCCCAGAGGTGTGGCGGCTGAAGGGATACAGCTTCAGAAACGAATTAGGGCAGATGTATTCTCCACCTGACTCCACACTGAACCTCAAAATGACTGTGAACAAGTTGCTCCGTTTCCATGCCCAGGCATCCTTCCCCAGTCTTGACTGCTGAAACAATTACACATTTTGACTCAGTTCTTGCCTCAAACCACATAAGCATAAATTTCCTAGGACTCCTGTAATGAAAAATACTTCTAAATATGTATTTGCCTTTTACCGATATAAACTGGTATCTGCGGTCAGGCTCTCACTTTGCGTTCCCGCTAGAAATACAGGAGTTATTTTTCCACCCAGGAAAAAGAAAACATACAGTGAGTCACTAGGAAGTAGATGAGTCAGTCTGCTTCAGATGCTCTAGCCTTGTGATGATAAATGACAAAACCCTCTGCAGCCCAAACCCTGGAGTCTCTCTTTCTCGTATCCACGCAGCCCGCAGCGAAGGACAGATCCTGAGCGGTGCTGCAGGGCTGCCGGTGCCACCGCTTCCTCCTGCTGAAGCCTGGGGACCACAAACAGCTCCCACCTCCAGGAGCCAACTCAGCACCCATGGGGATAGAGCCCACGGCCATGCAAGAGGAATTATGCGGGGATCAAGTTGCATGTGAAAAGCAATAGTGAATTTGAAATCTCAATGGAAGAAATGCAAATTTCCATGGGAACGGCTGAAATACCTGCAATAGTTACTGGGTTATGAGAATACATCTTGCTCTTAGCTTCTAACAAGAGAGGCATATTGCTGCATCCTTACATAGTCCGGTAAAGAACAACATGGAAAACTGGCTAGTGTTGCCAAATGTACGTCTTTGTCTTAAACACAGCAACTCTCTGTCTGGAGTTTTTCAAATTAATTTCACTTTGTTGAAGCGCTTCAAAGCTATGCACTCCCATGGCCAAAAATAGCCAGTGATACTTTGTTTAAAATACAACAATGGGTAATTTCCAGTACCGTGCTTAAAACACAGTTAGCCTAAATTACTAGCAAAAACAAAAGAGATAAGCAGCAATTAGAAAAAAACACACAACTATCTTTATCTACTATTTGCTGTGGTATTTCACAAGTCTAACCTTTTCAAGTTATATCATGCAAAATAGGCCTTATTTCAACATGGCAGTGACAATAGGCAATCTTCTGTTACAGCTACACAAAGATACTGAAAAAGGAGAACTGCTCCCCGCTTTAAAGAACAAGTTTTTGTCCCCTTATATAGTCTACAGTCAAAGGGACAACTGCAAGGTCAGGGTAATGCAGAGACAGACATGTGCTAGCGAGATGATTATTTGCTTGCAGGATCTGCAGCGCTGGGGCAGAACAGCACTGCCCTAAGCAGCCTCTGGGCAGAACGAGAAAGTCCCTGCTCCGAACCTTTTGCAGAGAAGGAGGATCTGCCAGAAAAGTAGCAAATTCTTGTAGGTTAGGTCATTCTAATTAGGTTGCACAAAAATACTTAAGTATTATTTATTATTAGTAGTATTATTATTAGTCAGTTAAGCTGACTTTCTTTAAATTTCCATACTTCTCAAGAAAAGCTACAGCTTGTTTGGAGACCCTTGCTCACGTCAACAACCAACTTTATACAGCTTTTATATGGCAGCTGATGTCTCACAGCCACATTCTAGTGGGAAGAGCAATGGGCTGTTATTACAGCAATGGCCCAGTCAGCCTGTGGGACAAGGAGACACTTCTGACTGACTTCAGTAGGAGTGGGTAGCAGGAAGAGACAGCACAGCATATAAAGGCTCACCAGTACCCAGTAGCTCAAACAGGTTTTAGCCTTAGATGCAGCCATGTGCTCATTTAGGTGACATTATTAGGAAAAGGCAGTTCATTATCACAGAAGCCATTTAGAGTGAAAATCTGCTGTCAGAACCCTAACAGTCTTTGAGATTCTTCTACATTTCAAAATGTGCTTTAGTCTATGCCCACCTGCTGCCTTACATCTGGAAGATCCCCCAAAGGCTCTGCGATTTGGCCAAAGAAAGCCACGAGCATCATCACCATGGACTTGTGCCATCATGTGGTATTTTAGACTGCTGGAATGAGCAAAATGGGTACAGTTATAAAAATATATAAATAAATATGCAGCACTGTGTGAAAAACTTAAGAACAGCTATCACTTATTTATGTGTTATGTATTTTGTGGCATACAGATCTGAGACACGATTTCCATCAGCCTTTGGGGTATGGAGCTGAACTATCTAATTCTGTTTTCTCTTCAGGCACATAAGACTGTGAAACAAAACAACAGAGATCCAAATATCACTGTTATCTTTCAAAGTACTACCCATGCATTTGCTAGGTGGAATAATGTGATCATGAATCCCATAGGCCTTGGTGTTTTTTTTTCTTGGATGCATGACTCAGAATAATTACTCTAGGGAATCCTGGTTCGGGACAGATCATTAGTTCTGGCTACTGAAGCTAGATGTATTGAATGACCTCATTTATAAAATAATCAAGCACCAACCATTAAAATAGTTTTTTTTCCTTCTTTGCAGAAGTCCTTCTAGTGGTTCTAAATTACTCATACCCAATGCACGTGTGCTTGTCATGTCCATCCTTTTTAATTCAAATCATTTTCTCCCTTCTTGTGCTGTCCTTGTTGGCACGCTTGCAGACAGTCTCTTCTTTCATCTGCTCCAGAGAGCAGCACTTGCAGCTAACGCTGAAGGAAAGGTCTGGGCACCTCATAGTAAGGAGCAGTGTTTTTCAAACAAGGGCACAAATGGAGGCAGCTATCATCAATTTTCATGATGCTCTAAGCTTGGAAATCTGTAACACAGCTGCTTCACCTACTGCTTTTGACCCAAGAAAGATGGTGCAGAAGGTTTCTCTGGAAAAAAGATGCCAAGTGACGGAAACCACCCTTCCTCTCTGCACTGAGGAAAACCCCAAAATTCAAGATATGGATGTGTAAGGTCTGGTATTTTGTGCCTCCATGCACAAATGAAACACTCTCTCAGTGCAAACACCACGTGCAAGTTTTGAATAAACTGAAGAGCCAACTTTCTTTAAGCCATGGTTTAGTGCTTCATTTCCGTGGATGGTTCTCCACTGCAAGGTGAGAACTGGAAACAAAGCCAGCTGACCTTCCAGCCCGCTAAACACACTCAGCAGCTTGCAGGTAATGTCTGAAATTCCTTCTTTTTTTTTTTCTACAATCCAACAGAACATACAAGGGAACTGCTAGGGCAGTCAATAATTAGCTAAGGGGGGAAAAATGCATCTGTTTTGTTACACGCCGCTAAATTTTGGTCTTTACTCAAACACTGGTCGATTAATTATTTACAAAAAAAAAATATAAATAAATCAGATCTGAAATCTCTTTAACATCGTATTATCAGGGAATTGATGCACCTACACATTTATTTACATGGAGATATACAGCAGATATACATTTATTTACATGGAGATATACACCTACACATTTATTTACACGGAGATATACAGCAGATCTGAAAGAACGAACCATTGTTCGACAAACAGATCTCTGTTAACCATTCCCTCAAGCCTTCATTCATTTTAATGGCATATGCTTCACTTTGAAATATATCCTTGAAGATGTTAATTATTATTGGTGTCCCATTGTGCTTTGCGTGTTCGACAGTGAACCCTGATGAAATCTGTTGTGTGGTTTACTACACTGCAAGGCCCACCGCAAGCTTGGTTGTTTTTGCGGTTTTTGGTTTGGTTTTGTATATTTTTTTCTAACCACCTAGTGCTCTCAGGGTGTGTGTCTGCTTGACACACCTTTGGATTCACCCGAAACAATCTTGCTTATCCCACCTATTCAGCTTTATCTAACCACTTTGTTTTGATCAAACTCGTAGAGCCGAAGACTATGCTTATCACTGCAAGCCACCCAAGTTTCCTTGGTGAATCAGCTTTTACTGCATGGCTTTTCCCTGCAATAGGGGACATAAAAGGCTCCACATCTGGCTCTAACATCTGGCACTGCAGAACTACTCCTTGTTTATTCCCAAAAAGTGCTCCGGCCAGTAAAAATTTACCAATCTGTAAAACACTTCAGCACCTCTTTCAGCGACCACGCTGTTTGGGAGTATTACTATCGTATTTTCCTTCTCTTCTCCTCCCACACTGTTTACTGTTTCTTTGTGTTTTATTCAGACCTACTGCCTCTTTTTTTTTCCTGGAGACATTTAAAGGAGGTCCTGTTTAGTTTGGCTCATTTCCCTTCCTTGACCCCACATCTACATAGTCATTGCATAGTAGTACATAAGATCTGCACATCTGAAAACTATTTACTGTTACTATCATTCCTACAATAGCGGCTTTAGAAAGAAGTATGCCAGCAGCCTTTTCTGCTTTGTACCATTTGAAACCTACTGTTCGCTTCAGCATTGAATTGCCACTGTAACAAATGATCTGCTAGCCTTTTGCTGTTGGCTTTCCCAGCACCTCTCAGGATTTCAATTTTCATTAAATATTTACCTCCAACATTTTCACTTCTGTAACCCTTGTCTATGAAAGGATTAGCATATGTGTCAGTGCCTTGGAGAGACAATCTATGCTTCAGATATTGGTCAGTCTGGTTGCTGGTTCTCCATGTGGGGACGTTGTTTTCTGGAAACGTGTTCCCAAAAAGCACTGCAGTACCTGTGGCTGGTACCAGTTACACTGCGCTCCACCTTCCACAGCTCTGTGTGTGGGGCAGGGCTCAGCTTCAGAGCCTTGCTTCTCTTACCCATTACCGAACAGGCTAAGTGGGGGAATCATAGCTTGTATGAAGCCATACTGATCTGCTCATCTGCCCTAAAACATGACCATATCTGAAATGTAGCTTAAAATGATATGTTTCTAATCTCTTCTCCATTTCTACCTTTTTGTGTGTGTGTGTGTGTGTGTGTCTGTGTCTGTGTGTGTGTGTGTGTGTGTGTGTGTGTGTGGAAAGCTTAAAGGTACTCCCTCTGCATGGTAACCACCTCGCTCCTCCAAATTTATTATGAAATAGACTTATTATTTAAATCACCTTATCAGGTCCTAGATATCAACATTAAGAAGGTAAGTGTAATTCTTGGAGACTTTTTTTCAGTCACTTGCCCAATTTCTTTTAGTGCAGCTACACCTTACTGCTCTAAAATCTGACTTTTCTATGCTTTTCCTTTCCTTTTCTAGGACCTTGGTTTCCATGAGGAATCATCAATTCTGCTGAGGCACAATCAGCCAGTTTGGCCCTCTGTCTGGGAGAGGGGCAACACTTGTTTCAAATGGAAAGGAAAGGCCATATAACACCTGCAACAAGGTGACTGGGGATAAAGACCTATTAAGACTAGGGCTGAAAACACAACCAGGACTCTTAGGAACAAAAAGTTCACATATAGGCTATGCCTTCAAAAATCCCTCCTCTGATTCACAATCCCCACTTGCAAACATAACACTACTAGAAATTTGTAATAGGAAAAAAAAACATGGAAAACTCAAGTTCATTGCTTCAATACCATGATATCCCTGCAGCATGGGGAAAGGACAAATGGTGCTAAAAACAGTGCTTCCCAGGTTCTTCCACATGCAGTTCGAGTTTTCCATTGAACACGCAGGCCTTGAGTAATTTCAACATGCAGGCCTTGAGTAGTTTCAGAGTTAGTCTAAGAGCATATACAAGCGTGCTGCTTAGAGCTCCAGGGAACGATGAATGAAATGCTGGAAATCACTGTGCACAAACAGCTATTACCAGACATTGCTGTAGATCCCAAATGATGTTCACACATTTGCCAGCTGAACTCAGATATTCCCAATACATCAAAAACAACAAAAAAAAAAAATCACACAGTAGAAACTTAAGGGATATAAAGTATGAGTTACAAGTCATCATTGGGATCTCATATATAGAGAAAGGGGTGGGGAAAGAACAGAAGAGGAATTACATAAGTATTAACATGGACAACATAAATTAAGCTTCTGTCTCATTACATTAGAGCTAACCTATATTCAAATGACCTCCTAAACTTCATCTTGCACACTAGATGCAGCAGGAAAAGCATGGTATGTTGAAACAACATGTTTATAATGGTAACATTCATTGGCTGAGCAATAAATACTTCATACTGATTGTCACAAATTGCACCCTGTATCCCCTCAGCCAACATAAAGCAATGCTGAATCTATTTTACTGTTATTAGCTTATTTATATTTGACACATTAGTTGCATGCACAATTCACAACAAAATTACCAAGGATTACATGCTAGTTCTCTTAACATCATTCGGTGCCATACATTTTACAACAGCTTACAAGAGGTTTCAGGTTCCCTTCTAACACAAAGTAAAACAGATATACATCATGGCACTGCACATACATGTGAAATGTACTGACACAGGCAAATGCTTCCAGCGTGAGGCCCTCACCCAGTAATCTTGAGCAAATTTGCCGATGACACAAAACTTGGAGGAATTGTGGACTCTGTTGAGGGTGGAAAGGCCTTGCAGAGAGATCTGGACAGATTGGAGAGCTGGGCAAACACCAACCACATGAAGTTTAACAAAAGCAAGTGCCGGATCCTGCACCTGGGACGGGGCAACACTGGCTATACATACAGGCCGGGCGACGAGACGCTGGAGAGCAGCCCCGCAGAGAAGGATCTGGGGGTTGTGGCTGACAGTGTGCCCTGGCAGCCAGGAGGGCCAACCGTATCCTGGGGTGCATCAGGCACGGCATTGCTAGTCTGTGGAGGGAAGGGATTGTCCCGCTCTGCTCTGCGCTGGTGCGGCCTCACCTCGAGTACTGTGGGCAGTTCTGGGCACCACAGTACAGAAAGGACATTAAACTGTTGGAGAGTGTCCAGAGAAGGACTACAAAGATGGTGAAGGGCCTAGAGCGGAAGACGTATGAGGAGCGGCTGAGGTCACTGGGCCTGCTTAGCCTGGAAAAGAGGAGGCTGAGGGGAGACCTCATCACAGTCTGCAGCTTCCTCACAAGGGGGAGTGGAGGGGCAGGCGCCGATCTGTTCTCCTTAGTCACCAGTGATAGGACCCGCGGGAATGGTGTCAAGCTGAGGCAGGGGAGGTTTAGGCTAGACATCAGGAAGAGGTTCTTCACCAAGAGGGCTGTTGCACACTGGAACAGGCTCCCCAGGGAAGTAGTCACTGCACCAAGCCTGTCAGAGTTTAAGAGGCGTTTGGACTGTGCACTTGGTCACATGGTCTGAAATTTTGGGTAGACCTGTGTGGTGCCAGGAGTTGGACTCGACAATCCTTATGGGTCCCTTCCAACTCAGGATATTCTATGATTCTATGATTCTAATTTAAACCACTAATTCTACAGCCTCCTGGACCTACTGTCAAAAAATGCAGATGGGGTTCAGGTATCAAAATTAATGCTACTTGAATGATTTGAATTTAACTTTAGTTCTCTCTGCAACATGCAGAGATACACAAGGAAGAAAATGTACAAGGAAGAATATCTAACACCTAATTGGCTGGCTTAGACAATCAGAGAATGTTTTGGGTTGAAAGGGACCTTGCAGACCATCTCGTTCCAACCCCCCTGCCATGGGCAGGGACACCTCCCACCAGCCCAGGCTGCCCAAGGCCCCATCCAGCCTGGCCTTGAACACCTCCAGGGATGGGGCATCCACAGCTTCTCTGGGCAGCCTGTGCCAGTGCTTCACCACCCTCTGAGTGAAGAATTTCTTCCTTCTATCTAATCTAAACCTACCCTCTTTTAGTTTAAAGCCATTCCCCTTGTCCTATCAGTGCATTCCCTGACAGAGTCCCTCCACAGCTTTCCTGTAGGCCCCCTTTAGGAACTGAAAGGCCACTATATAAGGTCTTCCCACAGCCCTCTCTTGTCCAGGCCGAACAATCCCAGCTCCCTCAGCCGATCTTCATGTGAGAGGTGCTCCAGCCCTTTGATCTTCTTCATGGCCCTCCTCTGGACTCGATCCAACAGGTCCATGTTCTTCTTGTGCTGGGGGTCTCAGAGGTGATCACAGCACTCCAAGTGGGGTTTTACAAGAGCAGAGTAGAGAAGGAGAATCGCCTCCCTTGACCTGCTGGCCATGCTTCTTTAGATACAGACCAAGATATGACTGGCTTTCTGGGCCACAGAGGAGTCCTGAATTCGAGGTTGCATGCTTTTTTCTGAGACTAAGCTCAAATCAGATCTCACTTTGCTTTCAGGCTTCCCACTGTATAGAGATCCTAATATAACCACAGCTATACTCAGCAGCATAAAGTATAAGCAACAAAAGTATGCTTATACTAAGATAAGTGGGTGGATCAAAATGCACTCAGCATGGGCCAGGATGACTCAGTGAATGATCTTTCAAGACTCGTGTAGCTAGATGAGTAAACAGAGGTGCCTAGGAAGTACTGGTTGTCATCCCAGGAGGGTGGATTTCATATTAAATAACATATATGATTACCATTTGGTTAGGGGTCTAAGAACTCATTAGCATTTGTAAATATTTTATGTATGAAATTTTTCAGTTTCTCAGATGATGGGCCACATTCCAATCTCAATGGAGTCTGAAAAGTGTAATCAAGCCAGTATAATGACCGTAAACAGGGAAATGAAGAGCCCAAAACAGAGCTGCCAAGCACTCTGAACTTTCTCGTGGAGAACTAGCAATTTCAGATGCCGTAGGTCAGCCAGCAGATAATGATCCTACAAAGCCATGAAACAAAACAGAACACGGTTGTAGTTCAGTGGCAAAAGGACAAGAAAAAAAAAATCTTATATCAAAGGTTTGTCAGAATTTCCCCCCCTCAAAAAAAAAAAAAAGTTTTCCTCTTTCATTTTGCTGAATTTTTTGAACACAACATAGACATGAAAACTAACTATAAAACTATTCATGGAAGGAAGTGATTAAAAATGCTGAAGGGAAATGGCATAACCTCCAGGACAGAAAATCACTTAAGTCACTTTTACTAACCCTCTTGGCCAAGTACAACAGCTTTGTGAGATGGAGAGGATGCCAATCCCAAGCAACCCCACAACCCAGTGAATAGGGAAGGCTTGCTTCTGAGAAATGGGCCTCACAAGTTCAATTCCTCTATCTCGCTGAGAGCCAGCTGAGGAACACTAATTCTTCATCTCAGTTGGGTAAAAACTGACAGGACTCACAGCTTCAGTTTCCTTAAGCAAGCCAACTAGTTTGTGGGTTGTCAGAAAGTACAGCTTATAAATCTAACCTGGTTGGAAAGTTGCTTCCAAAACCTGTTCTATTTTTATTATTCAGATAGAACTATGAAATGAAGTTGGAAATAACTTGCATGGAACCCAAAGCTGCCTTTGTCAACACAACTTTTCACTCTTCAAAAAAGTTTACCCACAACTCGTGTGACAAAATCACCGCTGGGTGGCTGGGCAGTAGTTGGCTTCTACAAAAAGCCAGGCCAGAGAGACTGAAGGGAATACAAATAAGGGTTCAGGGAAAAGGAGGAAGAACACAAAAGCAATATATGTTTTGAAAACAATCTAGTTTGCAGCAAGAGATGGGAAAAAGAAAAGTTTCAGAAAGGAATAGGTCACCAAGAATGAAAAGTTGAATAAAGACAGAAAAAGATAGGTTAAAGCAATTTTTAAGGGAAGCTCTCTTAACACTAACAAAGTAAGCTGAATGGGAATGCTGCAGCATTTTAGATAGAGAAACAGTCTAGTGATCAAATAAAACACCAAAGGCAAAGGATTTGGCTCACTGTGGAGTCACGCCTGACCTAAAATGTTTAATTAAGACACTGGGGCTGGTTCAAAGCCACCAGAGACAGTTTTATACAAACCCCTCAAGTTTCCCTAGAACCACCAAAAGCGATGTGTTGTTAGGGGTATGTTTGGAGGTACAGAGAGCTTACACTGAGCTTGAAATAAAAAATAGAATTGAAATTAAAAACTTTTTCATTTAATCTGTGTCCACAAGGCAAAGCATTGCCAGAAGCCTCTGACTGGCAGCACAACCTAATGCAGCTCTGACTGACACAGATCTTCTTGGCTTTTGGTGCTCTCTGTGCTCAAGGGAGATGTACAGGTGACCTAGAACCAGCACAATTTCAGCACCCAGTCTACATCCAAAGCTTCCGCCCTTCCTAATAAATGGGAAATCTTGGATTTATGCAATTACAGCATCTCATCCTTACTGAAAAGGGCTTCCAAAACACAGGAGCAGTGATAAAATGTGGATCACTAATGAAGGAAAAATGCTTTCTGGGCTCTTTGGATCCTGCCAAAAAAGACACATCAGTTACTGCCAAATGTTTCATTCCTTTTAATTTCTAAACAGACGTGCCTCTTCACTGCACAATCTTTAACTGGCTCTGTTACAATCTACCCAAGACTGACTTACTGGAAACGGAAAGGAAAGAAACCTTTTAAAAGGAGACAGTAAATTTGCTTCCTGCTGAAAGTAATCACTCTGATGGAGCCAGGGTAGGGCAACATAGGCAGGTTACTAGGAGGTAAATCTGGCTGGGACCATGCACAGCATCAGCAACTCTGACCCACTGCCCCTTCATACCGCCACCTCCCCAGCAGCTTACAACTATCTCTAAAAACAACTCCTACCACAGCTGCTGTCCTCTGGAGGCTAACACATTCTGCCCAGCCTCCCTCCCCAAGAAAAGGCAGCATGTCCTTACTCACTGATGCTACAACTTCAAACGCAGGCAGAGCCACCACCTTCAAGCATTCATCTTTTAGCTCCATAGCAATGCTTCTCTTTTGCCAGAGTTCTCTGTGCAGCTGACTCTTTTTTATTCTTACTGAGGTCTCTTGTTGTAATGCTTATAAGTACACAAACAGTTTCACCTTCATCTTCAATGAGTCTTTTAAGCCTCAAAGACTGGAGATTTTCAGTACAATGATGTATTTTGCACTTGAAGTTATAGTAATGCAACGAAAAAACACTTTAAAACAAGAACCTTCATTCTGACCCTCAAGCTTGAAACAAAGTGACATTTCAGCTTTGATCCTCAATTCACACTCAACTCAGCTTTGGAATTGGATCTAAAACAACTAAGGACCAATCTCCAAATCAAGTTCAAACATGACCCAAATTGTCAGTCTTATATCAAGATCTGCTCTGCAGAAATTAGCACTGTATAAATTGACATAAATTTAAATTCTCTTTCTTGAGATCTAACTTTTTTACAGCTGACAAGCTTTTCACTTAAACCCCAGTTAAGTTTTGGCTTATCTAGAACTACAATCTCCATGCTAAGGTTTTTGATGCCATAAAATCTGTCTCTTGCAGACTAACAAGTTAGGAGAATTTTTTTGGTACTCTATGAAGATGGAACAAGAAGCATTTGTTTTTCACATCAGTAGTTTATCTGTTTTTTTCTTCTTGCCTCTCTTCACAACAGAACTGGCAACCCTGGTACCCTGCAGCTTACTTCTAGCATTGTGATAGTCACTGCCAAAGCAAAATAGCGTGATCCTCTGTGCTACTGCAATACAGCAACGCTGTAAAGATCAGAACAAAAATATTAAACAAATCTCACTTTTCAGTTACTCTTGCTAGAAAACTCGTAAGAAATTCTCTTATGCCTTCCAAGTCTTTCTGGCCATCCTGTCTTTGGATACAAGCCTGACTTTCCTTAACATTACTGTTCATCTGGGGCAGCTTTTCTGAACTGGTCTGTCATGTCACTACAGATCTGAGCAGCCCAGAAAGGGTGGAAGTGCTTTTTGCAGGAGTAGTGCCAGTTTCAGTGCTCATCCAACAGCAGCTGAAAATTCACAGTGAATGCAAGTAATTACTTACACTTATAAGCCCGGTGCACAGGTGGAAATGTCTTCCTTAAGAAATTGCCCCTGAATAACATATTTGAGTTTAAAAAAAAAAAAGAAAGAAAAAAAAGCAGGCAAAAGCACACATACACAGGACAGAAATTACAGAATTACAGCCAAGAGTAACCAGCAGTAAAACACAAACAGTAAAAATATTAATTAATAACGTGTCATAAAATGCACTCTCTAGCAATATTAAGTGCTTAAGTGCTCATAAGACAAGGTTAAGAAATTCCTGTCACAGTAGCACTGAGAGTGATAAATAAGTGAGAATTCAGGGAACTTGTCCTTACTGCTGCAGATAAACTGTTCTCACTCGCGCCTGTTACCTCCCAATTTGACTTGAAGAACTTGTTAGTACTGATAACCCAATCCTACGGAGGCGACTGGCAGAGTGAAAAGCACCCGACTGACAGGCAACGCTGCAAAAGAATATCCACCAGGCTACGTGACAGAGGCATAAAAATGTAAACTACTAATTACAATCGTATCTCTCAGTTTATTATTCCAGTGCACACAGGGGAACCTGCTGCAAGTTAGGGTGCCTTTTCCTGGCTGAATCCATGCCCTTTTCCTCTGGTCGCTCCCTTGGAGTTAAAATCCCCTCCCTCCAAACGGACCTTTTGTACAGCCAGGAGCAAGGAAGCCTCAGCAGACAGCTCCAGCAGTGCCCTTTCCCCGCACTTGAAAGAACGGTTCTCCTGCCTTAACATCAAACTGCGGGCGATGGGTCAGCACACCCCGTGTGCACCCACAGGCTCCAGCGGTATGTGCTCTCCCTGCTGCACTCACACGTGTTCTTCGTTTCAGGACAGCATTTCTGTTAATATTATTATGTTCAGTAATCTTTTTAATTATCCTTCAATTCTGACTCAAAAAACTACCTGGTCACATTTTTCCCCTCAGCACTAATGCCCGCTAATGGGAGCATTTGAAAATCCAGCGCTTTTAAAGCATGATCTAAAAACCCGATTAGGCTTGTGCTTTGATCAGGTTTGCCTGCTTCGCCACCAGTTGCAGCTCAAGAAGCACCAGCTCCAGCTATTAAGAACAGCCAGCGTGGAGCAGCATGCAGGCACAGACACTTTGTGCACGCTGCTGTAGGTTGCATGCCAGCACCACCACAGCCAGCAAACCAGACAACGAGGCCAGAGGGTTCACAGCGGAAAAGGAGGAAGCAACGAAAGCCATGACCTTCCAAGTACACACACACACCACCAGCTAATGCTGACAGGGACACATTCATACTCCACCAACCTTTTATCCAGTTACTAACATCTCCTCCCAAACCATGAGCTAAAATATTGTACCAATGATGCAAATCCCAGGATTACATCAGATGTTGTTCTGGTCATCCAAAGGATAACTAAATTCACCTGGTCTGAAGAAGTAGCAGCTCAGCAGGCCAGGGATATTCCTGGCTATAACTCCTATGTGTTTCGAGACAGCTTCCCTACCCAAACCCACCCACCACTCAAACATTTTCATATTGAGTATCCAAAACCGGAAAATTCTAAAAAAGAAAGATTAACCATAACACCTTACATCTGCAAAACAGATGAAACTCTTATGATGATGGTAAGGGAACAACTGGCACAGCAAAATTCTTCTCACTGCCTAGTGTTTGTCTCCAGGTACCTCTGCAACACAAGGCACCCAGCCCTAACTTAAGCTATCTCGTGGTGGCCCTATGCCCAAAGGAACTTTGGCCTTAAAACTGTAATAAAGTAATGACAGGCAATCACGGGGAAAATATTTTACTTTACAGAGATACACTGCTTTAATTTGCAGAGATGCTAATCATGGGTGTGTGTGAAAAAGCATGGGTGGATTACACAACACATTGGCCTTGAACAATGCCCAAAATTCGATGACGTAGGAAGACCATAAAATGGATATGGTTTTATCACATTTGCTCTTCTCTCTCATGGTCTTTGTCTGTTCTGTTGTTGCTGCTGTTGTTATTTTAAACTTAGAGTTGCTGGCAAGACCTCCAGCAGACCTGTGCAAAATGCTCAGTAGACGTTTGTATAATGGCATTGCCATCACACTTTCACCAAGACAACTACTTCTCTGGGTTCAACACTCCTATAGAACAACCTTTCTAGCAGAAGGCAAGACTGCCTGTTGCTTAGGTAGTACAAAGGAGAGCACAGAACAAGGTGCTGAAATGCTGTCTGCATGGGGCTGGAAAGAACTGGCCAGAGAACCCAAGTTTCCCAAGCGTCCCTTTTCCATAAGGTAACACTATGCTTCCAGTCAGCAAGTGCATCTCTCAAGTCAGCAGATCATAAAAATGAGCTAGCTACCCTCCTGACAGGGCGCTGAGGGTACCAACAGACCTCAGTTGCCCTGACCAGTCCTGCTAGTAACCCCCACCCACATCCCCCCCATCGACAAGCCTAGGTTTCTATTTAAGTTAGGCTTGGGCACCTATGTCTTGGGTGGCCCTATGCCCAGCCTTTTCTCCTGATGTCAGAGCTTACCATCTGGTCTTCTTGGATGGACCTCACACTCTTTTTTATGGCTAGTCCTCTCTTCTGGGTGAGCACCACATATGCAAGGGTGCACCCCGTATGTGAGGTTACTCCTCATACTGGGCTCACCCTTGACTCCCATCTCATCACCCCCTCATGAGGCAGCCCCCACCTTCTGCTGCTCCCAGACACCTATATTCCCCCATATAAAAAGAAAAAGGGTAAACAGAGGCAAAATTGCAGTAAAAATAACTCAGTAAAAGTTATCTGATCAGAAAGTAAAAATCTTCCGGACTCAAGTATTAAAAGAGGCAAAAAATATCAGATGCTTTACTAATGATT
Source organism: Anser anser (assembly GCF_964211835.1). NCBI lineage: Eukaryota > Metazoa > Chordata > Aves > Anseriformes > Anatidae > Anser > Anser anser. Next base: position 59,135,272 of record NC_139720.1, read on the forward strand.
TATGAATCTGGTTTAATCACAAACACAATTCACCAGGGGTTTAACCTATAAAGCCCCAGGCCTATTACTGAATGCCCACGTCTTTAGGCAATGTCAGCAGAACAGGGATGTGCAAGTTGCCAGGACAGAGATGGTCACAGTGACACAGGCACAACTCCTAGCTCTGCTAACAGCTCCCCGGATGGTTGTGGGCAGTTGTTAGGATGGAGATTAATTCTGCTTGATTTGGCCATTTTACTGCAACTTAAGTCTCCCAGCGTAACAGACTACTGACACAGATGCTGTGAGCTCACACTGCCCACATCAGCAGCTGAGCTTAACGCCCTGCAGGGCAGGACATCTGCCCGTCCTAGGCAGGAGGGCAGCTGACCAACTTAACGCAGCATGGGCTCATGGTGTTGGTATAAGGTGGTATGAGATAGACACGGAAGAACACAGTGGGAAGCTACGGACAGTCTGTGCTTGGCTCATCCGTGCCACAGACAGCGATGTATGTATCCTTACTTCAACAGCAATACAAGTGTGAGTTTTTCTCTCCATCCGTATCAAGCAGCTCCTATGAAGTCTGTAGCTGCCCACCACCCTGCTCCAAAGCAATTCAGAACTGAAGGCTCACTCTTGGGTTTGAATACATCTACCTGAATTACCAGTTTTGGTAGCCAGTTACTGTTTTCAACAATAACTTGCTTTTCCTGTTGTGTTGGGACTACCCTCTACCTATGTTGAGCTGCACGGGTTCAGAGCAGCCCTACTACATGTGTCGGTGTTGTCACTGCATGTCCAGCACATCAGATTCCTGCAATCTGAATGTGAACTCCGAACTCTGCACCCCTTCTGATCTGGATGAAACACCTTAAAAAGAAATCTAAGCCATGCTTTAGCCATGGATGTAGAAATACAAACACTGGGTTTTCAGACCTTGTGCATTTACAGCATGAACCCCTTGCAGCTGCATCACTTGCATACAAGAAAGCGGGACACATTAGGGTCGTAAGTGCTTAACTTGCAATTTTGACCTCTTAACCTTGTTTTGTAGTGACAGATTATGGGTAGCCCAGGAAGACAAAGACCCCTCCTTTCTGGAGTTAACCTCTTCTCCCTAAGGATCATCTTTTAACAGAGACAAAGAAAGCAGCAAGTAAAATAAAATCCGAGTCATTCCCTGAACTTGACAATGTCTTTGTTCGTTTAAAAAATGGCAAGGCCTCTTGCCAAAGGGCACAGGAACAGATGGAAACTGAAAGGGCTACTACATAAATTAAACATGTAAACACTGGTTGTCTGCTGAAAAATCAACTCCTTTAATTTCCACGTACAAGATATTTGATGTGGCCATAGTGTCGTTTCTACATGCCTCCACTTAAGGATGATAGGCTTACATTTTTCCAGTTCGCTACATAACTACATAGTACTTAAAACTGCCTGAAGCTACAAAAGATGACAAACATGACACAACCCTGCTATTTCCAGCAAGGAAGCTAAATTTGAAAGAAAACCTCCATATATATATATATATATATAGGCTATAATTGAAATTTTGAAGTAGCCCTTACCTTAAACATTCTAATACAGATGTGGTGTGCTATCAATTTAATAGCATCCACAACTTGTGACAGAACAAGATTTTTCATAATTTAATGCAACATTAATCTCCAACAGATAAGCAAGAAGCAAACAAACCTCAGAATTTCACACATATGTACATTTTTGGCTACACTTGCCCAACTGTGAGGCTGGACAGAATCTTCCAGATCAGCAGATGAGGGAAAAGACAGGAAGAAAAGGATTCATGTATGTCTTGCAGCACTAACAACAGGTCTGTCTGGTCAAAATGTCTCACCGAAGTTTATAAGTTACAGCTGCTAGTCCTGTGCACACACATTTAGGGGAAACAGTCACACTTTTAGTGGGACAGACAGAAAGGGGTTTTTTTTGTTTGCAAGACTGAGGCAGAAAAATCCTTTTTAACATGTTAAGTAGTAGGCACTAGAATCTCTTTCCCACCTTGAACAGCACTACATGAAGTGTTACTTCTGAAGCCCCAAACATCTGTAGTAACCGAAGAAGATAGTAGATTTAAATCCAAGGAATTCCTGGGCAATAGCAAACACATTCGAGAAATGCTACACCAGAGACTTCTGTCTCAAGGAATGAACACCAGCAATATCCCACAGCCACCGCAAAGAACATGGAAGTCTAAAAGAGAAGGATTTTAGAAAGCATCAGTCAGCGGTTGCAGCCCCTCACATACACCAATGATGTTACCTTTTTGAAATAAGTGACAGGAGTCGTGACCTTAAAATTGTAATAAAGTAAACATAAGCAAAGCAAAGGGAAAATATTTTACTTTACAGAGATACAATGTTTTAATGTGCAGAGATGTTGATCATGGGTGTGTGATAAAAAAACCCTGGTGGATTATGCACATTAGCCTTGAGCAACGCCCAAGATTTGGTGACATTCAAGACCATAAAATGGATACGATTTAATCACATTTGCTCTTCTCTCTCATGGTCTTTTCTTTGTCTGTTCTGTTGCTGCTGCTGCTGTTATTTTAAACTTAAGAGTTGCTGGCAAGACCTCCAGCAGACCTGCGCAAAATGCCAAAACAAAACGAAAAAGGGATGAGGCAGGCCTTTTTGTCACCTACAGTGATCAGCAAGCGAGTAAATCCTTTACTGGCAAAAGCTGTCCAAGCACAATGCTGTCTGGAGGAAGACAGGCTTGCAATTCCAAGAAAGAGATTTCTAAGCACAGGCATGGCCTCCACCTCAGTCTACATCCAAACTACAACAGGACTACTCAGTAGATGTTTGTATAATGGCATTGCCATCACACTTTCACCAAGACAACTACTTCCCTGGGTTCAACACTACTGGACACCAGCCTTTCATGAAGACATGACTGCCTGTTGCTTAGGCAGTACAAAGGAGAGCACAGAACAAGGTGCTGAAATGCTGTCTGCATGGGGCTGGAAAGAACTGGCTGGGGAACCCAGGTTTCCCAAGCCTTTAACTTCTGATCCAGAAAAGAAAGGCCATTTAACATCTGTGAGGGCATACACAGAGAAGAGTTTAGAAACATAAAGACAATACACAGTGAAAAAATTAGAAGCAACAACCATTCATGTCGCTTCTCTGTACTAGTGGATGTGACATTAAGCTCGTGGGAAACCATTAATCAAGTCCCTCCACACATATCCTTCCTGGCCATGCCTCGGTTTCCTTATCTGTAGAGTGGAAAAGAAGCACAGGCCTATTCTGTGGAACATTCTTAAGCCTTCTGATGAAAGCGAAGCATTACTACCAAAGATGTAGACTTGGGCCCAAACACACAAAGACTTCCAGAGATAACGCTCCTAACTTGCTGCCAATTAAAATTTTCAATTGCAGAAACAGCAGGAAAGCACAGACTTGCAGTTAACTAATACAGAACACACATTGTTTCACACTTAGCAGCACTTCCAGGTTTCTTCTGCCTGGAAGAAGTACACTACGCGTAAATATTTCTGGCAAGTTAAAATCAGCTGAGGTACAACTCCGATGACAAAAGATCCCCACACAGTTGGAAAGGGAGCATGAAATAGATCCTGCTTGGTCTCTCTCGGTATCACATCTCAATGAAAACAGAAACAAGCAAAAGGTCTAAAAAGTACAAAGAAAACTAAAATGAATGACAAAAAAGTCAATGTAAAGATTGGCAATGGGAAACAACCCAAGCTAGCTTAGACGTGCAAGAATTACGGCCTGATTCCCTTGGTGCCCAACCACACAGGAGGGAATGAGACACATTTCTAGTTGCACAAAGAGTTCTCACAGCAACGTGTTACCGTGCTGGTTACAGCATTCTTGGGATAGATGAGGCTGTAAGTCGCTGACATTATACTGATGTATAGACTTTGTGTGTTACTAATCATTCAGACATAATGGCCTCGTGTATATTTTTGTTTTGCTAACTGTCCTGGCATCCTCTGCAAAATTCTTATTTCTCCACTCTGGAACATTTCAAGAAAAGTGCTGAGGAAAAGGTAAGATAACATGGAATAACATGGAAAGACTCACTAGGAAGACTTCCTTTAAAGACTTGTTATGGGTTTAAAAAAAAAAAAAAAAAGGAAGATGGAACAAGACAGCCGGATATAAACAGTTTTAATTAAATCATGTCTGTCTTCAGTTATCCATTTCAGCTCATTTAGTATCTCAAAAGGGTTTTATCTCAAAATAGTTAACGGCTCCAGAAGCTGCAACTTTTTCGCCTTTTTTTTCTTTAATGCAATTATAGTTCTGCTGTTGCATCAGAAATACTAATAGCCTTTTCTGCGTAGGATGGAGAAGTTCTTGCAGCAAGACCAGAAAACTTCGATCATACTGATGGCTTGCATGGCAATGGCTGCATATAACTTATCTGTCAATGTTGTTTCCACTGAAACTGATGAAAATAGACAGTATCCCCTTCAGTACTTCAAGCATGTACCGCTATGGGGAAAAAACACCATCCACTTGAGTGCAGAAGTACTCTGTGAAGGACAAATAAATGAGAAAGTAGAAAAGCAGAGCTGTTATTCTGTGGTATATTGCTCTTTAGGAGGACACACAGGGACAAATTCTGCCGTTCGTTACAGTAGCTTTGATCCAGAATTAATATAATCAATTCAATGGAGCTGGCCCAGATTTACAGTTCAGAGCTGCACCCAAGCCTGCAATCCAATATCCCTGCCACCACAGGGGACGTGTGCCCTTTATGCAATTCAGAAAGCCTCCGTTCTGGCACAGTAGACCTGATCGAGCGCTCATTAAAATCAACTGAAAAGTGACCATTGACTCCTCCAGGCAATCATGCAGACCTCGTGCAGTCAATCCACCAGCATATTCAAACCATTCATCAATGTACTTCTTTCAGAAAAAGTCATAAAACCTTAAAGCTTGCCCAAAACAAAACCCCAAACCCAACAGCCTAGGAGGCAGCTGTGTTCATCCTATTTGAGCTTCCCCAAACTTGCCGCAGAGGACCACCAAGTCTGGTTTGGGAAGAAAAGCAGGAAAGCAAAGAGGCAGAGATCAGCAGGCACGGTCCACATGATTTGCAGTGCCACAGCAGCAGGAACTCTGCACAATGTCCAGCTGACCGATCCTACTCCCTGCAACAACTGCTAAATCAATCACAGCAACGCTTTTGAGGCAGAGTGTGTGCGCCAACAGCCACCCTGATTCTGTGGGGTATTTGTCCCCCTTGATTAGCAGTTACATCTACTTCATAATCATATATGTACACATACGCACACTTAACTCCAAAGATAAAGCATTCATACCCATCTGGGAACTCAAATTTATTTTAGCAGCTAATCGAGACCAAAGCATATAATGAAGATAGACTTTTTCAGTTTTAGACTTATGACCACAAAGGGCACATTTTATTAATCACTAAGTGTTTAAAAAGTGTTACTTCCCTCCCCCTCAGTTACTATAAATTCTTCTCTCTCACTTCAAGCATGGGCTGTGAAAACACAGTTTACTAGAAGGACATATCCAGTTCCTGGTACACACCACTGTGGGCGCAGAATATGCTATTCCACATCGGGTCACTTAAGATAATACAGACAGTTTGGTTCTGGATGCATTCCAATCAACTGTAAAGCACAGTAATGCAAATAGTCTTTAAAAGGATTTTAACTACCAAAGGCTCTTCGTTTTAAGACAAGGTATTACAGCAGAGATCATCCATAGGATCCAATTATAACCACCTTATTAATTATATGTCTACCTTCCCTAAGCCAAAAATCCCTACAAGTTATCCATTTACAACTTTTTGACCTGCTTATATAATCACTTATTAGCCAAAAAACAATATGAAGGTTACTAGCCACAAAATATGCCATTTGTTAAGTGAGTTTAGAAAGCATTACTCTGAGGGCCCTGAACCCCACAGTTTTTACTGTTTACAAAATATGTCTTGAATTCTCAGAACATCTTTTAAAAAATAGATGTGAATAGAAAGCGTTGGTTTTTAAAATTAAACAAGCTAGAAGAAAAAATATATATATAGTTCTCTGCTTTGTACAGAGCTCTAGGTGTTTGAGAAGTGGACTGAAACCAAACAGAGCCTTTTATTCCTTGTGTGGACTCTGCAATTACAAACCAATGTCTCCCAACCCTGTGGCATGAAGAGAGACAATCTTTTGATATTAAGATTACTACGGACAGCATCTTTCAGCCTGAGACAATGACTCTCAGCCTGTACACAACACTGAAAGCCGCAGCAGATCCCCTGCAGAACAAGGACAGCCTAGAGCAGCCATAACCTCCTCCTTCACCTACCAGAGGACAAAGTAAGGGCCCTCATCCCACAAAACCACATGCAGATCACTTCACTCACACTCTTGAAACTAAGGCTACTTCTCATTGTAAGAAACTAAGAGCAGATGTTCACCGGATGCGATCATTTCCCACCTGTTTTTCTACGTTGCAGTCCACCTACGTCCATTAGCTGGATATAGTTAGCCTCCCCCAAACCCCTGAAACCGCAGTGCCATGAGAAATGCTGCTGATTGCATTGTTTGTCTTTTCCATTTCCCCCAGAACCTTCTTGCAAGTTCTTTCATAGGAGTGTGAAATCACTGCAGCAGTGATTGATAGCAAAGGGTGCAAAGACATCCTTCAGTGTCTACAGCCTGGCACGAATAACATGAAGGCTACCTCAGAAAGACACTGCTACTGTTCACACTGATACTCCCACAAAAAAAAAAAAAAAGTGCTCTTCCACAGCTTAAAGAATTCACAAAAACATTACTTCTCTCAAGCTGGATGTTTCCATACATTGTGTAAGTTGAGAAGAAATAACAGAACGGAGAAACCACACCAAGTACACGTTTCAATTAGTAAAAATTACAAAGCCCTTGGCACTTCTGGGATTTCTTTTACTGACAAAGAACTCCACACTCCTTACAATGGCAATCTTAGCAGAAAAGGGTTTGCACTTCATCAGTCAATGCATTTGGGTTACCTGGGCTGCCAATTTCAGCCCAATTACAGTTTGGAGGGTGGGGAGGATGGGTGGGTGGGCGGGCATGCACATAGACACACTTGCATGGGCAGCCGTCTGATTTTAAATCAGCATTTTACAAATGCTCATGCTCAGCTTTTTTAAAACCAAAGATTTTGAGCCAGAGATTCCCCCCTCCCCCAGCAAATTAGATTACAAATCTAACTTCAGTGTCACTCTGAACACTCTAATGATTTTTTACTCCAGAGTTTCCATTGGCAGCCATCTAATTTTATTTCTTTTAAATAACATTCCCTTCTGAGGCTTTACAAGCTACACATTAATGCCTCTTTAAGACCTCTTTTCTAATGTGCAAAATTAATAAGGCTAAAAGCAAAGCTGTGGTCTACTTTCATTGCAAATACCGGACAAGGTGCAAAGAGCAACCAAAAAGAGCACATCAGTTTAAAATAAAAGCTAACTGAATATTTAAACATGAAATACATAATGCAAGAAAACTTCTTTAATACAGAGAAACCTCTCTGACTCATACAGATACCAAGTTTGCTTGCTGCACATGCCAGGTCTGCACAAGTGGAGCGAGAAACACATGCCAGCTCCCAAAGACATACCTGCAATCCACATGTACGATGTGAGGGCCCCCCCAGCAGCCTGCAGGGACTGAACAGGGTATCACAGAAAGGGCAGAACAGGGGACGTACGCTTGGGATGGTCACCCCCCTGACTCCTGGCACACTTATTCCTTATCCAGAAGCATGCTTATTATTTGTGTGCTGGTGGCCTTTCATTACGCCCTTCCTTGTGGTGCTACAGCCAGAGAGACAGCCCCCAGGACAGCAGGGAAGGAGGGGATATCTAACACTCATCAGGAAACCTATAGCTGCAGCTTGATGGGAGGGAACGGATCTACTCCAGAGTCTCTCCGACCCCTCCTTTCTAAGGAGCATGGGGAGAGGTCAAGACAACAAACCACATTCACTGGTCTGGCGTTAAATGAAAAATGGGGGATAACAGCATCATGCAAAGAAGCTATACAGAGTCCAAGCGTATAGGTTGTAGGATTTTGATTTATTCATGAAATCCTAGTTTCAGGTGCCAAACAATTACACGAAAGAGGAACACGCTGCATCCTCCGCTGATTACATCCACAGAATTGGAATCCGAGAAAATCCCTCTGTCTAGAGGCATGTGCCAGAGATAATTAGGAACCGTGTTCTCTCCTTGGTGCGCCGCAGTCTCTGGTGGTCGCGTCTTCTGCTTAGAGCACGAGGCTTGTGCCAGAAACACCACTTTGTCACATGCAAGCATTCTGCCCGCAACAAAGGGATGTTATCTATAATTTGGATACTGAAACACAAATAAGGAGGAATTAACCAAACTCTACATTTTGAATTACTACTGTAAGGACAAATACCTACTTAATCCACAAAGATCGTACGTGAATGGGCTCCACAGGGAATAGGAACATCCAGCAGAAGTATGAACGTGCTTTGAAGCATTATCCTCGTAACGCAGTATGTGCTTACCGAATCTAAGTGACCTACCACAGACATATATCCGTCTTCATCCCAGACACGTCAGGTCTGCACAAATATAAAATTCCTGAATTTAATTTTATTTCCTTAACGTGAAAGGAGTCTTTCCCTTCATTGATTTGAGCGGGGCCCTTCAACCACACATCCGCACTTGATTTTATATATGTTGACACTTAGACAAGTCACACACTGAATTCAAATACTTGCCTTGAACAACATGAACAATCCAAAAAAAAAAAAAAAAATCAGATTCAAACCCTTGTGTCCCCAGCCCTGTTCCTAACTCCCTCAGGATCACCTTAGAGTTGATACATAATACATATGCATTAGCCCAAAAGGCTTGAGAGGAAAAAAAAAAAACTGTACTAGAATGACATTCATGCAAGGACAACTGAAGCTGCTTTGTCAGGCAGGATTTGATGCCGTACGTCTGGCCACAGAGTCAAACAAAACACAGGAGTGCTGACTTCGGGAAGAGTAACATGGATCTCACTTTTTTTCCAATTTCTCTAAACCATTTTTAGACTTAGTGACATGGCCCAGTATAAGATAAACTACCCGTCACTCCTAGAAAACAGTGGAAACGATGTAAGAAATCAGAAAGATGCTCACCCTATACAGAGAGAAAATTGAAATCCTAGTTGCACCTGATCAGCTGTATAATTTTTTTCCATAAAAAGCACTGGGCATTTATACCGCATCATACTGCTTTGTTTAATCCTACAGGAAAAAAGTTTCCACTCACATTGACGTTTTATCTCTGAAAAATTTAGACTTTGCCCAAGTCGTGACAGTTTTATGTCTGTGAACAGAGTTGAACACTGCTATGGAAGTCAGCAGACAGTTTCCTTGGTATTAATTAAGAGTAATAAAAACATTGAAAGCTTACACAAATCCGCATTGCAGAAATGGTAATTGTGGAGTAATAAACGTTCTGATAAACTACCGTTTAGTAAGACCTTACTGTGGACAGTGACAGGCAATTTTGGCTTGAATACATTCAGAAACAGATTTTTATTTCTAAAGGTCAGCAAGCAGTTGTTGCAAATAAGCTATACTTGTATGTACTGAGACAGAAAGAGCTGCCCTTCTGGTAAGTTTAATATTCACTAACGAGGAAGACTTTCAGAAGACACAGAGAGCAGTTAACTTAGAGCACTTCCAGCCTACTGGTACCTTTGAGAAGGGGGACCCGAGCGAGTTTGCTCACACTGATCATGCAGTCCCGTAGAAATCAATGAAAACCTTACAGGGGCACCGACAAAGGAATACAGCACAGCCCCCTCGCCGGCGCACAGCGGGGCTTCTGCCTGCGACTGGGGGACGGATTTCATCGTATGCAATTAAATGAGGGCCAGATTCTTGTGGCTGTCAAATGAACTCCATCTCCCAGCACCCCAAACAGAATAATTTAAAGCCAGTATACGGGGTCCATCGAAGGAATGCCACACACCCACTGCTTTGCAAGTCTCCTTCCCCTTTATAAGCAGGGGAGAAAGAGTGGAGCAGTTGCAAGACAGGAGACTGCTGCATTGATTTTCAGTCTCCCATCAAGACCAATAATGAGCTTGTCATCAGACAAAGAAAAAAAAAATATCTCATGTGATCTGAGCTGTTCTGACATTTGAACAAAGGTAGACAGCAGCCTTCTGTAAGGACCAAGCAGCTATCAATCAGACAGCGCTACAAGAGTAACTAAGACGATCAGGGACTGGAGGCCAGTCCGAGGACCTAACCTTTGTTAGCATTCACGGGAGAATTGTACGAGTCAAAATCAGGAGATGAGAAATGGAGCAAAAGCATTCCGGTCTGCAGTGAAAACAACACAAGGGGGAAAAAAACAGATTTAGAATAAAAATGCATCTCAGGTAAAAAACATTAAAAAAAAAAGAAAAGACACTCTTAGCTATTCTACCTCTCTGGTATTTTCCCTCACGGAGGATCCCAGCACACTGCCTGCCCCTGCTCCTGCCCCGGCCCAGCAGCTCCTGCGAGCACTCCTGGAGGCACGGTCCCGCTCGCCGCAGCTGGGCTGCATGCAGAAGGCAAACTGTGAAAGCTTAGGCAGGCCGAGGGCTAGTGGGTGAACTGATTTCATCAGAAAAGCAGCACGTGCGACTGTGGTCAGCTGCCATATAAAATCCTAGGGCCGACCCACTGTATGCAGACAGAAGATAACCAGGTTTCACTCAGTGCTGCAGTTAGTGCGTGGGGGAAATATTCTGAGCAAGGACCTGTGAATATCAAAAAACCTTTACTATGTCCAGCTAAGGCAAATACTGAAGAACATGTTTTTGCATTTGGGTGTGTTGACGATTTCTTTTTGTCCTTTTTTTTTTTTTTTTTTTTTTTTTTTTTTTTCCTTTCGTAGAGGCTAGACAGGCAACAGGAAAACACACAGAAGTCCCCGCTGCTATTTCCTCCCCCGGGAGCAAACAGTGAGCTGGCCTCCCCCAAATCCACAGGCAAGCCACAGAGCCAGGATCACCTCCAGAGCTTTCTCTGCAGTGCCCCTGAGCGCCACAGAGCAGCACTGCTCACCCTTCCCCACCGGAGACCGGTCAGGGAACCCCATTTCGGGCGGGTGGGTCCCCCAGCGAGTAGTTAACCTCTGCCAAAAGTCGCGCCTTGCAGAGATGCGTTCACCGGACAGCACGCTTACCGCTGGCTTCCCAACGGAGAACTGCTGTGGAGCCAAAATGAACAACGTGTCAAAAGCACCTGACCCCCCTCCAGTACGCTGCTATTTGCGATACCGTGCAGGGACACGGCACCAAGTTCTGTCGCGAAGGTAAGGGTAAGAGCAGGCACCTTCCCTTTTCCTTTTCCCCGAGAAAGTCTTCCATTAGCTGTCAGTTTCCCCATTCACCTACTCCAATGGAAAAATCCGCCAGCAGGGGCAACTTTTCGCTGTTGCTGGTATTGAAACGGTTCTAGCAAGAGATTCAGATGTCTAGCAAGACATTCAGACTTTCTAAAACGGAAAATGCCCGCCTAACAAATGAAGAGTTTGCCCTGTCCCTGAGGGGCACTGGGCTCATCATTTGACGGCCTCTCAGCATCTTTCACCCACCCTGCATCACACCCAAAGTTGTTTGGGAAGCTCTGTAGGCAGAGAACGAGTTTCCTAAAATTCACCAGGAGAACTGAGGGGGTGAAGAAATTGCCAGATTTTGAATAAAGAGCTGACAGTTCTTGCAAAGAACTTAACCGAAGACCTTATTTTCCATCCAAAAAGCTCGGGTAGAAATTTTTCAGCTAATTCTGACCGCAGGGATCCTGTCTTACAAAGCGCTGTGAACTTCCAGCACCAGCGGCCGGTGGCAGCCCAGGGTCTGAGTCAGCTCCCTCCTGCTGCCTTCCCAAGGCGCATGCTCCAGTGCGAAGCAGCTAAAATTTCAAACACCCTCAGCTACCAAAGGGGTACCGGCAAGATTTTGAGAGGTTTTAACACCTTCAGTCCCATCGCGCCTGACTTGCCCTTGGCCAGGGGCTCAACTCCCATGAATTTAGGGATACAGCAAGAAGGGTTATTGACGTGCACGGAAATAAGGATGCTGACAATCTCCCAAACGGATCTGCTACCTGATGCATGCCGCACTCCCAAGATCGCTGCCTCCCTCCAACAACACCACGTTAGCCTACCGTCTGCACCACGAGGCAGTAACATATACAACCATATGATAGAAACCTGGTGAAAATAGCTGTCTAAGCTTCACGAACTGCACGCCAACTGACTGACCGCGCTACGCGTCAGTCCAGATTAGAGTTTGATAGATTTCTAGCAGTTTCCACTACAGCAACAGACCACTTTAAAAGAGAAGCAGAATTAGTTATGATCAAAAAGGTACAACAGAGATGGAGGGGTTCTGGTTGCATTTATTTCCAGACCTATTCCACACACACTAACAACCTAGAAACGTGTCCAGTGGAAGACGGGTGCAGTTCATCCTCCCCCTGATTTCACAGCATCACGCTCTCACCTCAGAGTTTATGGCAAATCCTTTGAATTGTATCGAAATCTCAACCTATTTATAGTTCCACAACAGCACGAATATAAAGCCATAACCTTCAGCAGTTAGCAATAGAGCGTATTGAGAATTCTTTTAAGGCAATTTTTATATACTCAAAAATTCACAACGAAACATTTAATTTAATCTCCCGCTTACTGCATGCTGAGTTTTTGTTCCAGCAGTACAATTCTTCCGAAACTAGGGGAGAAAGACAACTCTTAGCCAAATTTTCTGAATACGCATGCAAACTATAATGCCTGTGGAACGCAGTCAACGCAAAGACTCATACTTTTATTAAATTTGTAAAGCTGTGTTACAGCTATCTGGTTTGCACGGTGCTCGGAGCCCTCGGATAAAGCCTTCCCCAGCTCTGCTGAGGGCTGAGCACTCCTTGCGACGCCGGCGAGCACGGAGGAGATGGAGCAGGGAAGAAAAAACACGCCGATCTTCCCAAAGAATCGGCAGGTACGGACACAGACGGGCACCCTGAGAGAGCGCGTTCATGGAGCGAATGACACCGACCTGAGAGGAGCAGGCAGCTGACAGAAAAGCACCAAACAAGACTTGGAAACAAGACTTGACCTCGCCGCAGCACAGAGGACCCGCTGCCTCCTCACCGCAGCCGCTCGCCAAGCCTCCGCGCTTCGCAGCTCCCAAAACTTTAAGGAAGGTGAATTTTTAAGCGACTACAGCCCGGTAGCGACAACCGGGGGAGGACGGAGGCGTGCTGAGCACCTCCTTTTCCCTTCGCCCCCCTTTGCCCCTCGCACTGCCAGGAGGCGACGGGCACGGCCGGGGGCTGCCGTCGAGGGGCACCGCTCCCTCGGCCGGGCGTAGGGTCCGCTACAAAAGGGGTCGGGGCGGCTGGGGCGGACCGGCACGGCTCGGAGGGGCAGCTTTAAGGACCGGCACGGCTCGGAGGGGCAGCTTTAAGGACCGGCAGCTTTAGGGACCGGCAGGGCTCGGACCCTGGCTGCGGTCGGGCGCGGTGCGAAGTTTCCAGGACCCAGCCCCACGTCGGGGGGATCGGCAGCAGGACCACGCGGGGTGCGGCCCCCGAGGGCCGGGCAGAGCCGAACCGAGCCGGGCCGAGCCGAACCGAGCCAAACCGAGCCGGGCAGAGCCGAACCGAGCCGGGCCGAGCCGCAGAGGATGCGGGGATGGAGGCACAGCCCCGGCTGCCGCCGCTCCGTCCAACTCCGCTCCTCGTCCCGCCGCAGGTTAAAATTAAAAAGAAAAGAGATAAAAAAAAAAAAAAAAAAAGAGGCGAGCCGCCAAACTTTGCTCCCCGCCGCGGGAAGTTCCCCGCGGAGCCCCGTCCGTGCCGCAGCGCTGCCGGCAGCCGCGACCCGTGGCCGGCCGCCACCTGCCCCCGGGAGTGGGGGGGGGGGGGGGGGGGGGAAGGTTTGGCGGCGGTGCCGGTGGCGGTGCCGTACCTGGGTGCAACGTACTTTGGAAGTAGAAGATGACGAGGATGAAGGAGCCCACGGACGTGACCAGGACCATCCTGCACACCCGGTTCATCCTCATTACTTCCAGCACCGCCGGCTTCATGGCGTTGCCCGGCGGCGCGGGAGGGAGGGAGAGCGGGTGGGTGGGGAAGGGGGGGGGGCGGCGGTGCGCCGGTGCCCGAGCCGAGCCCCGAGCCGGGCAGAGCCGAGCCGAGCCGAGCCGAGCCGAGCCGGGCAGGAGGAGCCGCAGCCGCCGCCGCCGTGCCGGAGGATGCCCGGGCGCCCGCGCCCCGCAGCGGGGGGCGCTAATGCCTGCGCTGGGCGTGACCACGCGGCGCGCTAGGCGGAGGGGCGCTCTGCGCCGCGCGAGGGGGGAGGCGGGCCGGGCGGGGAGCCGGGGCGGAGCGCTCCCCCCCCCGCGCCGAGGGGAGAGATGGTCCCGCCCGGCGGCGGCGGCGGCGGCGGCAGCTGCGGGCGGGAGGCGGGCGGGGACGCGCCGCGCTGCCCCGAGGGGCGCCGCAACGGCCGGGGGCCAGCGGGCGGCGGCGGCGCTGAGGGAGGGGGCGGCGGGCGCCGAGCTTGGCCCCGTCCGTGAGGAAGCTCCGCGGTCCCCCGGGGTAGCGCCCGCTGCCAGCCCCGAGCGCCTCCCCTGGCGTTATGTAAGGCTCCCGTTGGTAGCCGCTCTTTGTCATCGCCTCGCCGCCGCGCCGGCTGGCGGCTGCGAATGTTTATAAGCGGCGTAACCGCCGGCTTTCGGTAGCACTGAGTCATCCCCCCGTCAGCGCTGCCACCTGGCTGCCGCAACCGCGGCGGGGTTGGGGCGTTAGCGCCAGGCGTCGGGTGTCGCAGTTAAACCCGTGGGACACGAGGGCGCTTCCCTCACGGTGCCCCTCGGCAGCACGCCTCAGGGCGGGCGGAGCGCGCCGGCAGGCCACGGGGCGCCCGGCTGTGCGCGGGAGGAAGGCAGAAGAGCTGCGTGTGAGGGAACAAAACGGCCCCAAGGGGTCCACAGGAGCGTTGGGGTCCCAGGACCTCCACGTCACACCAAGGGGTTGGGGTGCCAGGGCCTCCGCTCCCCGTGTCACGCCAAGGGGTTGCGGCAGGCCACAGTGCACGGCCAAGTCCTGGACAAGGTTTTCCGCTAACCACACCGTAGGGCTTCCAAACTGGGATCTCCCGCTTGCTCAGGACTACACAGGTGTTTAAAAGTACATCTGAGAATTAATACAAAGTCCACAAGTCCTCGTGTTAATCAGTCCCTTTGTTCTCCCGCTGCACCCCAACAGTAGTTTGCTACTGCTTTTCCTCGTGCTAAAGTGAAAATCCTTTTGCTGATACCATCTTCACGGGTAAAAGGATTTTTTTTTCCCCTCCAGATTTCTGTCTGTTCTTCTGGGGGGGTTGGAAGAGGTCTTTAAAATGAAAATAGCCCTAAACAGACCCAGCCCAAAGCTGGAGGCTGGGAAGCAGGTAGGATAAAACAGTTTAAGCCAGAAAAACAAAAACAAACAAGAAGTGTGAGTATTCCTTCCTGGGTAATTGTGACAGAAACAGCTAAAGTCATGGGGGCTTTCCATTCAGACATAAAAAGGCTTTTTATCTAAAGGATAAACCATTTGTCTAGACGTCTGTGACAGAGTAGAGATTAGGTGGGCTTGGCATGGAGTTGCCTTAATGAGAAAATACTCAATTTTGCTTACTTTCTGTAGATTTTTCTTTTAGCAGTTTTGATATGCAGTGTCATCCTAACGTAAAAGAAATTTTAAATAGATTTTTCCTCTTTTAAATCCAAACCTCAAAAGTGACACAAAAGCCTTCTACCAAAATCACTACAGAGAGAAGTACTTCTAATACGTAACACACCAAAGTGACGAAGTCAGTCAATAAAAGCCAACCAGAAGCACAGCCTGGCATTTCAGTATGCATCCCTCAGTACACACACACCAGTACAACAGCAACTGCAGTATTTTAACAGGAAGAACTAGCCTGTATCCAGAAACGTGGCTAAGACACCAAGGGATGAGGGCAGAAGCCAAGGATTCAGTACTCAGGCAAGTAACATGTGCAAAGAGAAATGCTCCACACTGCTGGAGAAGGTGGTCTGTTACTCAGTGTGGCTTAACAATAGTTACTCTCTTCTTCTGGACATCACCCTACAATGGAAAGATGTAGCATTTCAGAGCAGCAGGGGAAAAAAAAACCAGCTGTGTTGCCAATAGCCTTATTATAAGAGAATTGTAAAAGCAATACCTTCATTACATAAACTGAAAATTACAAGATTAACATTCATGCTCATGCTTGCAGCATCTATGTCAGTTTCAAACTATGGCATCCTTTTTAATGTCCAGTGAGTTAGGACAATGATGAAATACAGCAGGTTTGTTTTCGTTTTGTAGTGGTGGTGGTTGGTTTTGTTTGTTTGTTTGTTTTGACACTCAGACACCTGTACTTTGGATTTCCTACAGGAAAGAGCAAAAGAGAGCATGAAAGAGGGAACACAAGGAAATGCAGCTGTCTTTCCAGATGAGTGCCAAGTTTTCTAGTAGGTATAATGCACAGCTCAGACGCTTTAAAGCACACCCCTGCGTGGATGTTTTAGCAGCTGCAGAGCAAAAGGGAGACCTTGGGTTGTATGGTAGGTGTGATCACCTACCATTGCCGTGATAATATCCAGTGTTCAGTGTCTCTAAATAAAATATTCTCATCATCCAAGAGACTTCTAGAAAGAAAGAATTAAGAGCTTAAGAACCAGATGTCAGTGACATCAAAAGGAGTCCAGACAGTGTTTTGTAGATTATTTCATAACAGAAAAGCTTTAGAGAAAACAAACAAACAAAACCACCCACATCACTATTTATTGATAAAGCTCTAAAAATAACAAAACCACAGTTGAAAAACAGCGCAGACAGAAATGCAGTGTGTAACAAACTCATAGTGCAATTTATGAAAAAATGACAAGCATGCTAATATTAAGGAGCATGTGGAAATTTAAAACAGAAATCCATTAGTAAAGAGAGGCGTCACTGAGAAACACAGGTATCTATGATACAACTTGTTATTTTGTTTTATACCGGTAGGCTTCCTCCTCTTAAAAACAAAGGTTAATATTTTGGGGGAATATTTTTGGATTGGGGCAACTAATATTATGAAGGGAATATGCACAAGCTTTTAGGCATGCAAGCTCTTCTTCAGATCTGGAACAGAAGCAGCAAGTTTCAGACTGTCTCACGTCTCTGATTGTTACAGATCCAGTCCCATCACAGCGCTTACCACGACAGAGTGAGGCTGCCTAGCTAAACGATCAGTAAATCTTCAGGATCACCTACGTGTCTCTCTGGTTATGTTCTGTGGGGATAGTTTAACTTCTTCTGCCTAAACCAACCATACCATAAAGAGACCAGGGTTTTGTCTTTGACCATCAAGGAAAAAGTACATTGCTTTAGTAAACCCGGCCAGTCTATAAACCTTTAATCTGACCAGCTCCATCGAATTGCACTGCCTGAAAATAGGAAGTCAAACAAAAAGGAAATATTTTAGGTGCAGGGCATGCACCTCCTTACTTCACAACCTTGTACCACAGCCTGAGATTACCTATCAGTCAAATTGTATTTGGCAATGTTATTCTACTAATATATGATGATAACCCTTTAAGGTACCGATTGTTTCCATGAAAAAAAAGTCACTGGGAAGCCTCCTGATGCAGCTGATTTCAGTGGAAGTAGGACAAAGCTCTTTTACCCACAGATTTCTCAGTCAGCAATTCACTAAACACATGACTAAAATGCCACCCGGCTCCAGGAAGCCACTGCCATGGGAAATGTTAAGACAGTCCTTCCTGGAGCTATAAAAAGTCTTGCCCCTTCCTCTTCCCTCCAAATAAGAAAACTCACTTGTCTAACATGCCCTCAAAGTCGAAAAATCTGCTGAGTTTCTGAAATACCTTGTCCTGCATCTTGCATTTTCTGTGAATGCTCTGCATCTTAGAAAACAACGTGAATCAGGACGCCACCTCCTCATGGGACTCCCTCGGCAGAACCATTTCAGCCTCTCAGGAAGGAACAGATGCAGCAGTATAGCTTGGCCTAGCTAGAATGAGCAGTTGCTTATTGCTGAGCAGGAACACATTAATTAGACTCATGGAACAAACAAACCTAAACACGAGTCTTACCTGATCTTTTAGCTTTCCCTTTGTTAGGCAATGCCTCAATTCCTCTCTACCCCAAGCAACCCAAGCTACTGAATTACAAGGCGAGGCCACATTCTCGCAGTGTCTTACTCTTGGTTCCAAGAGTTCTTTCTTACTCTTGGTACAAGAATCCTTTCCCAGGAATGTAAGGTTTATCCTTTTCCACTTTAAGATACATTGTACTAGACGTCACTCTGCTACCCAGCCTGCTTTTTCCTGATGATTTCATCTGGCTTTGCTCGAGACGGAACAAGTTTATGGCTTCTTGGACCACACGCTTCCCAGGTAATGCGAACCAGATTTTGAGGAGAGGCGGTATTTCTAAAGATGCAACTTGTATTATCTGAATGGTCACATCTGAAAGGTAGAGTTGTCTCCACTTCCCTTCTACTGAAAGACCACAGTTTACTTTAGTGCTTTATTTTCCCACAGAGGAATCCCAGTGGGCTTCCTCCCTTCCTCAGAAAACTCACCAGTGGTCCTTTCTCTGCGGAGAGCGGAACAGCTTTTCCAGGTCTAACTGTGGACCTACTCCCATCTCTGAAATGCATGTGGTAACTTTATCATCATCTATTGTTAGTCCTTATTATTACCTATTTACTATTATTATTATCCTCAGTAGAAAAACATCCTTGCAAGCTTTAGGAAGCACTGCTCTAGTATAGATCCTTGCAAGAACCGTTTTTGCCAGCATGGTAAATACCCGGTCTGTAAGCATTCTAAGCTGTGCTGCTAACGACAGTTCACTGACAAGACTGGGTGAACATGCTTGTATCTACTAAATACAAGGGCAATGCAGTCCATTTAAATAACTTCACAATGCTGACAAAAGTTATATTTGACAAAATGCTGACAAAATGCTGACAAAAGACATATATTTCTTCTTCTATAGTAGTACTTACAAGAAAAATCAGTGTCTGATAGTTCCAAGACAACTACGATACTAATTGTGAGGCTGTTAGTTAAAAGACTTAGGGGAATTAGGCATAGAAGCAATTTTTTAAGCTTTGCTTTCAAAGATGCAATTTCTAGAGGTGATGGATACTTACACCTCTGCCAACTGTGATCTGCAGCTGCACTGGATCAAACCCAGTGGCCCAGCAGTCAGTGGCCCACAAAGTCACTGGCATCAGAGGAAAGTTCAATAAGCCCTGCTACAGGCAGCAGTGGTCAAGTCTCCTAAAAGACTGACATTTGCTTGTGACATTTATTAGCTAGAGCTTGGCTTTTGTCCTGCAATGCCAATGGCTGCACTTGGGGAACAGCCCCCAAAAATCAGATCTAAGAAAAATTCCAGTGCAACCCATCATCTCAGCTACAACCAGAGCAGCCAACACAAATTCCTAGGCAAAGCAGACGCTAAAATATTTGCCAAGTTCCACTGAAGCTCAGTTCTCTCTTTTTTTTTTTTTTTTTCCTCAATTCTATGTGCAGTTTCTTTGCATTTTTCCCCTACTGCCAGTTAAGGACACTCTTTATGAAGTGAAATTATTGCAGTAGAGTTTAACAAATGTGAGGGAAGAGGCAGCTGCAAGGCAAGCCATTCTGCTTATGCAAATTCCCCTTGCATTGAGGTAGTTGCATTTGTTACAAGGACTTGTAAAGTGGTCAGGTATTTTGCCCAGCAATAGTGGGACAATCTTGAGCTGTGTTTAAATTCATGTCTTTTTCTACCGACCTTAGAGCACTAGCAACATCTGAAATGTGACTCAGAGCATACAGAGGCTGAAATAAAAGAGAATTACTGGCTTTTCATGGGGTTGCTCATCCTAATTCTATTCTCAGACACCAGGGATTACTCATGCTCTTCAGAACATATTGCTGGTATCCTGCTACGCTGCTCATTAGACACAAGGGTCTCACAATAAAACATAGTAGCCAGGAAGGCAGGATGCTGGTAGCTGTTGGCTAGCCAAAGCAGCATACCACCAGAACAGTACGCACTGCGTATGCTTTACAAGCTGTAAGCATGCCTACTCCATTCACCCCACAGCAATTTCTCAGCTAAAATCCAAGCAAGCTACTTCCAGGAGCAAATTGATTTGTCTCCAAGAGTTGGAGTGGTTTATATGTTACTCTGGAGGGAAAAAAAGAATCCGGCCAAATAGGAACAAGAACACATACTTAAAAATGAAAAATCATCTTTGCAGAAGGGAAGAAAATCATAGAATAAATTATTATTGGGAAGGAGAAAAAAAGAAAAAAGGAAAATACTCACCCCACAAAAAAAAAAAAAAAGGAAAAGGAAACTGGAAAAACAATTACTTCATTTGTTCCCGTTTTACTTTTCTGAACTGAAGATAAAACCATCCCCTCCACTTAGTGACTTTAAAAGTGCCTTTAAATGATTGTTCAGCTTTTCTGAAACACTCTCTGATTATTTCTGATAATCTACATAAATTGCCATTATTTTCTGTAAAGGGTTTCTTTCAAAATCATCATTATTATCACTTCTGGTGTAGATCCATCTCACCAAACCTTTAGGTGTATATTTCATCCAGCTGGTCTCCAACCATTTGCTGTAGATGCATCATTAAATTAACAGAAAGGAAAACACATTTACATGACACAATTCACTTTGCCTGTTTTAGGCTTCTAAAGTGCAATGAGATGAATCATGCCCTAGAAGTGCCCCTTGAGTGAAAAGCTCCTGGACATTTAACTCTGCTACAGACACCTATATTGCACAGGGGAAGGCTAGGAAAAACAAATCCCAACCCATGTTTCTCAATTTCTTTTTGCTTTGTAGGACATGCAGCCAAAACTCATATTTTCTGTACTCTATTTTTCAGCATTATATCCTGTTTTCATGTCACCTACCTTACAAAATACCTTGCAGTCAGAAATGGGAGGCATCTTCTTCATTGTTACTTGAGCATGTTAATTTCAGTAAGCCTCATTTTAGGTCAGTAATATGTCCTTTCTTTTCCTATATTTTTTTTCTAAACACACACAAAATCCATCTTGGGATAAATATAAATATTTTCCTTTTTAAAGTGCTTCCCATTTAAAGTTTTAACCTTATGTCAAAATTCAATACTGTCATAAAAGACTTGTTCATTGTAATTGCCAAAAGATCCTTTTTTACACGTATAGCTACTACACATTCAGTTTACACACATTTGATCTAAACGTACATTTAAAGTCCTTAGGATTTGCATGTGTGGAATGTTTTTCAAAATCAATGGCAAGTTAACATAGTCTGAAGTGGAAAGTCACATACCTCTCATATTGCCATGCTTTTCTTATGTTTCATTCCTTTCATATTTGCTTTAGGAGAAAAAAATCTGCAAAAGCCAGAAGCACAGGTGTGAAAAGCAGATCCAAGGCTGAAGCCAGGTTTCTTCTGCCCAAAGGATAACAGCAATACTGAAAGTCTTCAGACTGCTGCTGTTTCAGGAGAGGCAGCAATTCATACTTACAAGCAGAACTTCTCTCACTGTCTACACTACAGTGACCTTAGGCCTGAGAAGTGTTATGAGAAGTTTAACTGAAAAACACTCTGGGATTATATGGAACAGTTTAGAAACACATCTAAAAGAAAAGCATTTTCTAGAGATAATTAAATGCCCTCACTCCCCCCTTTCACCATCCTTCCTCAATTAGAAGGTGTGACTTCAGGGACTCTTTCTATTTAAAGGATGTCTAGGTGATATTACAGGAGAGAGAACAGAGATAATAAATCACACAGAAGCTGTTGAAATAATGTTAACCAACCTGTAAAGACATTTTTCCAAATCACTTCACACATTCATTACTGCATCAGTATAGCATCTATATAACGAGTAACTCCTTATGTTTCCCCTCTGATGTAGGTTCCCATTCTTATGAACCACCTGCAGTGGAGCTGCGATTCCAACTGTGCTATGAAGTCTCTGCAAAGGAGAACACGACCCAGCTCCAGCAATGAGAATCTATAAACACCATTGACAGCTGACTATGCAAACCCACAATTCACATGGTGAAGCATTTCCTGACCTGAGGAAGAAAAAAGGTCTGTGTTTACCACTTGTTAAACCATACTAAGGAAAATTAACAAAATTAGAAAGGTAACCCAGTTTTAGTAATACAGTAAGTTTTCCTTTGGCAGTTTAGAAGGCAAAAGGGGATGTTTCTGTCACTTTTCTTCTGAACAGCAGGTTAAGAAATTTTTACAGAGCAACAGCAGCAACTACAACACATTTTCATGATCCATTCAGGTTTGGTTTCAGATCTGTTTGATAAAACATGAGCCATAATTCTATCAAAGTTCATCTCTTCCTGGAGTTGGCCTAGGATAACATACCCACGTTGACTCTACAACATCTCTGACAGGCTGATGAAGAATGAATACCATTAAGCTGTCTGTCTATCCCTGCACAGGAAGAATGGCTATTTGCTATACGTGGTTCACTGATAAAAAAAAATAAAAATCAGAAGTGCTTCCTGAAGGCTCCATGCTGCCTCATTACTTCATTACTTTCTTATAATCCGTATTTACGTAAAACCAATAGAGAGTGTATATACGTGGCTTAGACTGCAGCAGTTTCCAACTTCATTGACTTTTCAAACCTTTTCGTTCCCTTCTCACTAGTCTCAAAATCAAATAATGTTGCAAATGCATACTAAAAGATCCATTGTTTTTTCCTCAAAAACAAAACAAAACATATAGCTAACACTGAGAAGAAAGTTTTCTGTGAATGCAAATCAAAACTTTCCAATGACACAAAAAGGACTTCAAATTAATTTATGGGTAACTACTGCTACAGTGTTCTTTTGAGTGAGAGGACTTCAGACTTGCTACTGAAAAGCAAACTGATCTGCTTCCGTTGACAAAGTGTCACCCCTTCAGTAAATAATGCCATACAATTGAGTCAGCATCAGGCATAACAAGGGCGGGTGATGTTTTCTTGGAGAAGATCAACCACTGGGGGAGAAAAGATTGGTATGTTGTCAGGAGATCCATTATAGGAAGTTTGCATCTCCACCCGGTGTTAGCTGCTCACTCTAAGACCAGAGATTTTTATCACCTTTGTTTGTGTCATTTACCAAATCAACTTTGTGCAAGGCCATGGTGTAACTGAGTGTGAAGGGCTGGCCTTGGCTGGCTGACAGACCTCATCCACCTGCTCTCTCACTGTTCCTCCTCAACAGGACATGGAGGGGGGGAAGAAAATAAGATGGAAAAGCTTGTGAATTGAAATAAGGACAGGAAGATCACTCATCAACTACCATCACGGGCAAAACAGACTTGGGAAAGATAAATTTATTACCAATTAAAAATAGAGTAGGCTGGGCAGAAATAAATAAACAAAAATAATTAAAAAAAAAAAATGTTCCTTACTTATGCTCAGCCTCAATCCTTCATTCCTGACTCTTCTACCTCACCCCCTTTCACAAGCAGCACAGGGAAGATGGGGAATGGGGCATGTGGTCAGATCGTAACACCACTTCTCTTTTGCTCCTTCCTCCTGCTCCACCTCTGTCCCTCACACAGGATACAGTCCTTCACAAACTGCTCCAACACGAGTCATTCCTACAGACTGCAGTTCAAGAACTGCTCCAACACGTGTCCTCCACAGGCAGCGCCTCCTGCCAGAAGACCTGCTCCAGCGTAAGCTCCTCTCCACAGGGCCACAGTTCCTGCCAGGAGCCTGCTCCAACATGGGCTCTCCAGGGGCTGCAGCCTCCTTTTGGCACATCCACCTGCTGTGGTGTGGGGTCTTCCATGGGCTGCAGTATGAGTATCTGCTCCAGCAGTCCTCAATGGGTTGCAGGGGGACAATCTACTTCACCATCGTGTTCCCCACGGACTGCAGGGGAATCTCTGCACCAGCACCCTTCCTTCTTCACTGACTTTGGTCCCTGCAGGGTTGTTTCTCATTTTTTCTTCACTCCTCTTTCTCACAGCTGCTACACAGCCTTTGTTACCCTTTCTCATATATGTCTTCACAGTGGTACCTTCAGCTTCACTGATCAGCTCAGCTTTGGCCAGTAGTGGGTCTGTTTTGGAGGTGTGTCTAATACAGTGAAACCTCTGGCATCTTCTCACAGAGGCCACCTTTGCAGTTCCCCTGCTACCAAAACTTGGACATGTAAGTCTAATACACTGAGGAAGTAGATGTGATCATCCCTCGGGTGTTTGGACTATAAACCTTTCCCCTTCCCGCTCCTCACATTATCACCAGTTTGTTTGTGAAGTGAAAAGTTAAACAGATCCAGTTCAAACCACAGTCTGCTAGCCCACCATGTAACTAATGGGATTAAAAAAATAAAAATAAAACATTTGAGTCATTCTAAGGAGAATGTAAACTATGACCAGAAAGCACTTTAGGGAAGTGGATTTTGCCAGAGTACACACAGCTTTGGATAAATGCAACACAACTCTTACTGAAACAAGATTTGAGGCTTTACAGAGTCAAAGCAGCAGCAGCAGCAATCCGTGCCACTGCCACAAATCCTGCATGAGGCTGGGGCTACACCTTCCCTTCCAGAAGAGGCCAGAAGCACTGGTTGCTATTGCTGAGCCCCTTTGGGCTAGTCTCTTCCCTGCAGAGCTATTCCCTTTGAAGACCAACAACAGTTTTCTTTTAGCATCGTAGGCAGAGTCCTCTTTTAGCAGTACAGAATCACAGAATGGTTGAGGTCAGAAGGGACCTCTGGAGGCACCTGGTCCAAGCCCTGCTCCAGCAGGGCCACCCAGAGCTGGTTGCCCAGGACCACATCCAGGCAGCTTTTGAAGACCTCCAAGCAGGGAGACTCCACAGCCTCTCTGGGCAACCGGGCCGTTGCTCCATCACCTACACAGTAAAGAAGTGTTTCCTGATGTTTAGACAGAACCTCCTGTGTTCCAGTTTATGCCCACTGCCTCTTCTCCTTGCACTGGGCACCACTGAATAGAGCCTGGCTCTGTCTTCTTTGCAATCTCCTTGGGGTGTTTATAGACATTGTTAAAATCCCCCTGAGCCTCCTCTTCTTCAGCCTGAGCAGTCCAAGCTCTCTCAGCCTCTCCTCATAGGAGAGATGGCACAGTCCCTTGATCACCTTGGTGGCCCTCCTCTGGGCCCCTTCCAGTACATCCATGTCTCTCTTGTTCTGAGGAGCCCAGAACTGGACACTGTACTCTAGGTGTAGCCTCACAAGTGCTGCATAGGGTGGAAGGTGACCTCTCTTGACCTGCTGGTGATCCTTTGCCTAATGCAGCCAAGAATATTTTTAGCTTTCTTAGCAGAAGTAGGATGGGCCATTATGGTAAAACCCACTCACAGTTACTCAAGTATGGACAGTCAGTCTCATGGACTTTGGTCCTCAGTGAGGAGGGAATACCCTGTAACATGCTAGGAGATCACCTTCCCTCCTCATATCAGAGAAGAGAAAAGCACCACGTGAAGGCTTGTGGCAGCACTTCAAGGGACAATCAGAAAAGCTCCCTTAGAAAAGGGTCATTCCCTTTACCTCATAGGGAAGATTTCCCTGAAACACCTGGAACTTTACTGCTATGGTTTCTGACTAATGATACACTCAATTTCAGACTTACCATAACATATAAGGCTGAGGGAAGAAACAAAAAGTAGGTCATTCCTTTAATAACTAAACCCAGTGGCATGCCTTGCCTTTAGCTGAACCTTTGGGGTTGTGCTTCTGATGACTTTATTTACAAGTTTATGTTAATTTCGGTAACAGCCTTTAGCTGTCACAATGCTAGCAGCATATGCCAAATCCACGTATACTAAAGGAAGCATCAAGTAGCTTTGCATTTAGGGCAGGAAAAAAAAAAAAGAAAAAAAAATTCTCTCTCCAGGGACCCAATCATCCTGCCAGTTTAAGTTGCAACACACACCTGATGAAATGATTGTGCCTCAAATTAAGCTTTCTAATTTGTGTATAAAACTGGGTCACAAAGCATATTTCCTCTTCCCCTCACCCCCCTTCACAGCTCCTATACATTCTAGTGCACTCTAGTACAGAGGAAAAAAATATGCTGAAGGGTGGAGCTTTGTGGATGGCTCTTCAGTGTATCTATGATGTGTGTTACAAGTACAGCTTGCAACCAGCTTCTGAGGCAGCACGCTGACTCAAAACAAAGTGTGCTTTACCACGGGGCTCTCCGAGTCTGTTATCATTATGCTGCTAACGCTATCAATGCGGTAATCTTGCCTTCCTCCTGTTTTGTTTTTAAATCCCCTCCCAATTTGTGTCACCAGCATCACAAAGTCTGTTATTTGCCAAGTGTTTCTCAGTCTCTTGAGTTATGTAGGCAGTTTCCAGATTAGAGTTTGTAAACTAACTAAATCATTGTTGTTACTCATTTGCAAAGCCTTGGTTACAATATGAAGTAGTCACAGAAGATTCGCTTTCTTCTCATCTAGGTGCAGGCTTAAAAAAAGAGATTTTTTTCTGAAGTAATCTGTACTTACTTAAAAGAATTACCATTATACCGTAAACTGAGAGATAAAACATTTGTCAGGCATACTGACAAAGCCCTGCAGCCAAAGTCTCTTATCACTGAACCATCCAGACAAACAACTCAAGCTTTTATCCTCCAGCAGATGTTCCAGCTGCTCAGGTTAGTGGAATACCCATTTCCATCTCTGCCCAACAACAGCAGACTCAGGCTCTTGCAAGTCACCATCTGACACCAGGAACAAAAGGTCAAACCATAGTCTAGACAGAAGCTGTAAACTGGGATGCACAAAAGCCATCAGTCTGACAGCCTGAAGGAGCCTAGCAGAATTTTTGCAGCAGATTAGATGCAGAGTAGGTACCTTAACAAACATACCTCCTTTCCATTAGTGAAGGACAAACACAGGCCAGATTTTTAGCCCACACTACATTTTGCATGATTTTAGTTTCTCTCATTCTCTATAAGGTACTCACTCACCTCATTTTAGGAAGGCAGACCCAAAAGCACAGGTCAAATACACTGAAGATGTACCTTGATATAAGCAGGATAAACTCAACTAAAGTTACTACAAGAGTTTCAGATATTAATTTAACCCAAGGGTCAAATCCAGTCTGCCAGCTGAAAACAGCTAATCAAAAAGCCATGGCAAATCAGAGAATTAGCCTATACAACTGTTGCACCACCATTCCTTTTCTCTCCAAATTGGCCACGACATCAGTACTGCCATCCCAAAGTCAAGCAGTACAGGCATCCCAGCTAGCTCTCTTACAGTTTTTATTTGACCTCCTCGGGGCCCAGATTTCACCCTACCTGTTTTATAGGTTGCAAGTAGAACAGCAATCTAAGGTGAGGAATGAGAAACACAGCAAAACATTCAGGATTTACGCTCAACTAATGCCTCATCACCTCTCTGCTTGCTAAGCTCTACAGTAGCATCAAGGAGCAGGGTTGAACACCTTTGGTATTTGGCTACACAGCTTTAATATGCATGCCACTCCTGTGCACCCTGCCTACTTTGATTACTCCTGCTTTTGGCAATTAGCACCAGGAGATTAACAATTGGCTCCAGGACAATTGACTCTGGAGGCAATTAGCCTCTTACAGGCACCTCGCTGGTTGCCAATTTCAGAGAGGTGAGAGGTGCAGGGGCTATTAATGAAATGCATCAGGAAGAAATAACTGAACTGTCAGTTAGTCTTGGGTCTCATCCATAATTCTGGTTAAGAACAAATGCTGTAATTGTACATCCCATGTGAATCACAGAAGGCTAAGTGAAATCATCCTAGAAGGACTGCTTTCCTTTGCCACAAATAAGGGATTCGTGGGATGCTCCCATTACAGTAACATCCATTTAAAATTTTCCCTCTTTTATACAAATTAGGTGGTAGTGAAGTGAAATGACAGGGATGCAGCTGTGCAATTTAAAGTCATACCATCCCTGCCTGACTTCTAAAGCACTGAGTAGACACATCTCTCTTCCAGCCTGGCGTTGTATGTAAGGACAGCTATCTTCACGGCTGAGTGCTGCCTGGAATGCTGTGGTCAGTTTGTAACCAAATCCAAAAATACATGAGCTGCTGCAGAAGCAGGTGGTCTAGTTGAGCCATTTAAACAGCAATAAACATACATATATGTATGTATTTACTATTTGTAATACACAATGAGTTCAGTTCAGAAGTCCTTAATTATTTGAAACTTTATTTATATTAGTAAGAGTTGTGTGTACATGCATCCTTTGAGAATAGAGATGTTTTCCAACTTTTTACTGGTGTTTTTCCTAATGTTGGAAAAGCAGGTAATGTACACCTAACACAGTGCTACCTCAGCTCTATACCAGGAGCTTGTGGGGAGTAAATCTGTGAAAGGAATTTGGCATTCTGTTCCCGCAGCAGGATCCTCTTGCTCCCAGGGGAGGGAGAGGTGCTCAAGATTGCCAAGAAATAGTGCACTAAGCAATCCTCAGAGGGTGCTGTTGGCAAGGCTGTATCTCATATCTCGTCCCTTTCCAGGATTTCATTTCATGGCTATGTCCACCTGGGATTCACAGCCCGCAGTTAGGTATATTATCTAATAATAATGTAGGTATTGCACACTTAATAACCCTTGCGGCTGGGACTGGAATTCAGGACTCCTGTCAGCTCTAAACAGCAGACCTGAAATTCTCAGCCCTGCTTCAGTTTGTTTATGAAGATAGACAATTGGAAACAGTGTCATAAACCATGTTAAAGTCAAGACAAACATCATTCACTGCTCTCTCTTCATCCACCGAGGCAGTCATCTCATTGTAGAAGCTATGAGGATGGTTAAGCGTGATTTCCCCTTCATAAATCTACGCTGACTACTCCCATTCACCTTCTGTCCTTCACGTGCTTAGAAATGGTATCCAGGACGAGCTGCTCCATTACTGTCCCAGGTAGCGAGGAAAGGCTGCCCAGCCTGTAGTTACCTGGATCCTCTTTCTTGCCCCTTCTTGCAGATAAGAGTGACGTTTGCTTTCTCCCAGTCTTCAGAAACATCTCCTGATCACTGTGACCTTTCAAAGATAAACTAGAGTGGCTTCAGAGAGACACCAGCTAGGTCCTTTACCACTCGTGTGCATCCCATGGGACCTGATGTGCATACCCAGCTTGTGTACACGTTCCCTAACCTGATCCGCCTCCACTGAGGATAAGCCTTTCTTGCTCCACACTCTCCTTCTGTCTCAGGAGCCTGAGATTGCTGAAGGCAACTCCTACCATCAGAGACTGAGGCAAAGGTGGCATTGAGTACCTCAACCTTTTTGGTGTCCGTTTGTCCTGTGCTTGAGTCTTCTTTCCTGGAGTTCATTGCCTGCTATTTCACTTTTCTCATTCTTAAAATGTCTCTTAGCTTGTTTAATCCTCCTTCAATAGATTTTTTCCTGTTAGCAAATTAAAACTAGTGCTCTAGAGGCCAACAAAAAGCAGTCTCTTAGTGCAGGTGGGCTTTTTAAAAGGTGCTGAGCATTTTATTTGAGAATTGGAGAGGGAGAAACAGTCCCATAAAAATTAAATTACACCCATTTGATACCAGTCATCATTTTATTGCACATAAAACCTGAAAAGCAAAACATTTAAACTCTTCTGTATTTTCAAGTCGGTTATCTTGTAAAATATTATATTTAGCATAAAATATATCCTCAACCAAAATATTGATCTACCATTTACCCTAGACAGAAAGGAAATCAGTATCAGCTTAATGGTGTCTGGCATTTCAGTTTAAAACCTTTTTAGCTACAGAGAAAAGAAATGAAATACAGAATCCCTGTCTGCATATTGGGCTGGATCTTCTCCAGGCCACAGGCAAGTGGTGTGCCTGGCTCTGGCACCCCACCTCCACAGACGGTAAGAAATGCAACCATGCTGCCCGCGTCCTCGGATGGAACTGGACTGCCTGCACCAGAGAAGGAAGGCGGCAGCTCTTCATAGCCTGACTTCTCAGCCATGCCATTACCTGTGAAGCGGACAGTCAGGAGCACAACATGAGGTGGAGTTGCACACAGCCATAACGTAGCTGGAGGAAAGGGACTGTGTGGCTGTTGATGCCCATCACCTTGTTAAGCGCTTCTTAAGGTTGTGATATACATAAAAAAGCCACCTATTACCACTGCTCAACCTCTGTCACAGAACATCCCCTCAAGGAAGGCGTTTGGGAGGCCTTGTCCATTCATGAAGGCAGTTCAGCTAGGAACACCTTGACAGTTCAAACCCCTCAGTGGCCAATACTAAACAGCTTTTCACTATACAGGCTAGAAGGTCAGAATTTCAAGGCATGGCTCAGAGCTGGAAAGAAGTATGGCAGCACAGACAATGGCAAACATTCCTCTAAAAATTACGTGGACATGGGTGAGCTGAATGAAGAAGTAGGTAATAAAGCATTAAGCCTTTTTTTGTCTCCAGGACAGAGGCAGTAATTGAAGACCAAAGACTAGAGAGCAATTCATACACATGTAAAAGATGCTGATCTGAAACAATGCCTAGCCAAAGCCACAGAGCAACTGCAAACACATCTATAAGGAATGCCACTGAAAAGAAAGATCAATGCTTCAGTGCATGGGGTTGTGGAGAAGTGAAACCTTTCCAGAATCGCCAAGCAAGATTTGCACCAAACTCACAGCTTTGGCTAAGGGTGAGAGGCAGCAGGTAACGGGAGACCCCATCCCATGGTCTCATAACCCAGCGGTGTCTGGAGGAAGTGTCCACACAGACCTGAGAGGAACTCAGCAAATAATAGTACAGCTTTCTGAGTCCACTGAAAACCTCTATTCCTACTGAAATAGATACAGGTACCCATTATCTGATGGAAGACATAATAAACTACACCACACTAATTCTGGCTGACCCAAGCTGGCTCCCTCCATAGAAGACCATCCAGGAGAAGAGGATGGGCATGCAGAGCTCTGAGGCAAGCATGGTACAGAGGAATGACAGCTATGCTTCAATGTGTGCTGGTATCACGGCAGGTCTATGACATGCAGTTTCAGAATAAGAACAAAAAAGCAGTGACTTTTTTGAAAACCAAAAAAAAAAGAGCAGTGAACAGAAAAAATATATATAGTTTGAATAGTTTTAAACCTTTTCATTCTGACCTAAAATATAAACCGTTCTACAGAATGCCCACACCAACTGGCTGTGTGTATGAGCAGAGCAGGATGCCTCTCAAAATAAGAAAATATAGCTGTGCATTTCTTATACCCAGGAGCCAGTATAATGCCTGACTGCCTCACAATAAAAAGTCGAATCAGAAACTTAAGGGGATGAGGCAGGGAAAAGCCTTTGAATTTGACCCTAGTCAGAACAGGATTAGGACGTTAAGGACACATGTGCAGCCAAAAAGCACAATATTGATGCATACAGAACTGGCAAAACAGTCAGAAGTGCTTTGAAGAACTGCTGCTGCCAGCAGAGACCAAACTCTATCTTGTGACAAACGTATTAACCTCTGGAAGCCCTGATCCAGGTGTCTCATCAATTCTGTGACAATTCTCTCACTGTCAGTGTGCATGTTGCACTCATGCTATTCCATTTGCCAGCGAGGTCACAGAGCTCATTTATGGTTCGATTTCACACACCCCTCCTCCATTTTTACCACCTTAAGAACAGTCCAGCTCCTGTATTGTGGCCAGAATTTTTTTTCCAAAAGCGCTTAAACTCCGAGAGTCCCTTCTTGTTCTCAATGGGAGATGAAGGCTTTAGAAAGTGCCAAATCCCCATTTAGAGCAAGGGGCTCTGTTAGAAATCTGATCCTTAGCATTTTGGATAGCATTACAGGCCCACCTGCTATCACTGCCCATTGCAGTTCATTTTGCAGCCAGAAAAAGCCCAATAATGTATGACTACATTCTTGGTGAGTGGTCTGAAACTGGACAAAGCACACTCCCTTTATCAGCATAAAGAATGCAAAGCAGCTAGCTCTAGTGCATTTGTATAAGCGCCTGCTTAACCATCGCATTTAGATAAGGAATCCTAGGTATTTTGTGGTTGTTACTACAATAACACCTGCACAATCCTTTACCCTCTTGATTACATTTATCCCTGTGCCACCCCTTCAGGGCGGTGTTATCGCCTCCATCTTGCTTATACAGAGTTGAGACAGGGAGATGGATTAAGTCAAGTGACCTGAGACACATAAGAAGTCTGCACTAAGACTGGAAACTAACCCAGGGTTCTGCTTAGCACTTGTCGATGGACGTGGATTCCTTACACAGAGTAACTAGCAAATGCTGAAACTATGAATTTATATTCTGATATTGAACAATAACAACAACAACAAAAAAAAACACACCACCACACATTTGTCTCATTTGATTGTTTTAAGGAATATATTGTCAGTTAGTGCTACAAATGCCTACTGCACTCTAAATAGAGCCCTAGCACAAGGTATAAATCCAGAAACCAGCAGGCAGGTGGAGAACTGCAATATGGGTCTCCAAGAAACCAGCAACAACATTTAGTTTAATACCACAAAGCTGCTATCTGTATTTCTTCATACAGCTTATTAGTAGGAAAGTCCATCTGAAAACAAAACAAAACAAAACAAAAAACACAAACACACTAGTTTTGCAGATGTTATGAGTTTTTTTCCTTTCTTTCTTTCTTTCTTTCTTTCTTTCTTTCTTTCTTTCTTTCTTTCTTTCTTTCTTTTTCTTTCTTTCTTTCTCTCTATCTCTCTCTTTCTCTCTTTCTTCCTTCCTTCCTTCCTTCCTTCCTTGTTTATTCTTAATGCCTTTTAGGCTCTAGTCCTGTGAACCCTTACACCTCAACATGTAT
This sequence comes from Anser anser, assembly GCF_964211835.1. Classification (NCBI taxonomy): domain Eukaryota; kingdom Metazoa; phylum Chordata; class Aves; order Anseriformes; family Anatidae; genus Anser; species Anser anser. The sequence continues at coordinate 59,168,126 of NC_139720.1, forward strand.
TTCTCAAGGAGATACTTCTTCCATGTAACACTTCCAGAACTGGATTCTTCAAGACTAGAAACTATCACCTGATAGGATAATAGGGATTCTTTTTTCCCATATGTGAATGAAGCAAGCTAATATTAGGAGGTCATTAATAAGCTCTATTGCAGTCTCCAAAAAGCCTTTCAGACATAACTTATCTAAGCATTCAGCCCCTCTCTCAACTTTCTACACTTACCTTCACCTTTTCCCTCATCAGTCCCCATGGAAAGAGAACCTACCAGGTTCTAAGGACAGAGCTGTTGGCACCACTAAAGGCTTCCTGATCAAGGTGCAGTCCTTCAAGGGTCTGTGTAACTAACACCTGACCCTGGAAATGCTTCTTCACACATGAAGTTACTCAAATGCATTTGCAGAAATCAAGCCCATTTCACTCTCACTCCTCTGCTTCAAAGAACATTTCCTTCCTCCTCCTTCATCTGCTGGGAAGATACCACACACAGTTGCAATTGTGACTGTAGCCCTCAGGGGCTACAGTTTGCTCGGTGCAGATTACTTGTCTACAAAGCATTTTCTCACCTGGACCACCTCTTTAAAGGGAATTCCTCTAGCCCGAGTTTGTAATGTTTCCATAGAACATTTATTACATTGCTATTCACCAGCATGAAATCCATGCTCCATATGAGTTCATCAGCTACAGCACAGCAACTTCCTAGACATCCTGCTATGCACAAGGTCCAATTCTTAAATCCAATTTTCTCCACTTTAAGGCTGGCTGTCACAGTTTCCATTTGAGACTAATTCAGTAGCTCAATTTTAGAATCTGTTACTCCCAGCAATTTCAGCAAGACTGGTCTAATAAAGGCAATTTTTCAAAGGCAAGTTGGTGCAATTCTTTCTTTCTCTGTCAGGCTCGCAGGCAAATTATCTGTGTTCAGTACACACAAAAAGGATCTCAAATTCCAGTCTAGCTGTATCCCTCATACAGGGTGAGATTTTACCATCATACCCCTGAGATACTGTTTTTTCTTCCCTACAGAAGTAGCATTAGTGTGCTAATACTGCTAATATTGCTAATACTGTCATGAGCAGACTTCTGTTCTGCTGCTACCTCTATTACTAAGATGCCATGTGAGGCTAGTTCTTCACCTCTTGCCTCAGCTCTTTTACCTCCCAAGAACAGATGATATGGCTGTTGTCATACGTGGCCACCAATGCTGTGGTGTTTGAGTGCTGCTTCTGGGTCTTAGAGAGAAATCAGTGCTGAATTTCCAGCTGGAAAGTCTGGCTTACTAACGAGATTCCCACAAAGGAAAGGAAGGAGAACCTCTTGTTTCTATACCCTTAAGGCACTTGGGATTTTTGTGGGCTTCCAAGGCCAGTCCTACATATAATGAAAACCATAATGAAAAACAGAGACCCTTACAGTAAAAGAATACAAAAAATGGACTCGGGCCTGAAAATGCATGTCTTCTTGCCCTCTTGCCTACGCAGAGCTCCACAGGGACAGGGACAGGAATTCCCCTGCATTGAGCTGCTCCCCAGATCACAGCTAACTGGGTGGCCAGTTGCTCATCTGCAATTCCCTCCTGCTTTGCAACAACAGTGCAGTGGAGTTGCATAAAGGCTCCTCAGCAGCATGGCCAAAACTGCACTGTGCAGCTGCCAGCTGAGGAGTGGGAGGCATCATGCCCAGGCCTTTACCCCATCAGAGGAGCTGTGGGGCGCAGAGATGGTGGCACATGGCAGGCTGGAAGGGGAAGACTCTGACACCCTGATGCCTGCAGTGGCCCGTTTGGCTCCTTGGGATCCAGGCATGCCCCCAGGAGTCAGTCCAAGCCCATCCATCATGCTTCCTGAAACAGCTGGCCAGCTGCCTGCTTTGCAGTTTATAATTTGATGAGACCTCTGTTTCAGTTTTGCTCTGCTCCCTGGTTTATGGCCTGCTTATGGTCAGGAGCTTTTTTGTTTTTTCAGACAGATCAGAAGCACAGAACCTGTGGCAGAGCCAGACTTCGTGGAGGAATAACCCAGCAGATACGCCAGGTGTACAACAGGGACACTTGCAGTAGCAGGAGGAGAAGCTCTCCAGTCTGCTGCCTTATTTACTTATTTTTCCTTTGCCTTGTGTACAGTTAGAGGAAAAGAGCAGTTGGAGAGCCCTGCAGCAGGGGTGCTTTAGCCATTTGCTTCCCATTGCAATTCTCCCTTTGATGCAGCTTCACTTCAGTTTCCTCGCTGTGTTTCTCCCCTGGCAGTGAGCAGAGGAGCCCTCTAGCCTTCTCCTTCCTTGGTAATAAATGAACTTTGGTGATGAGTTATTCAAGACTCACCATGCCCATCTAGATTTACAGCAGCTTCCTTATTATCTGGAATTATAAGCTGTCAGCCACCTACAGGGGAGTCTTCTGGTGAATAACCCAAACACCTCTGGGGTGGGGAAAAAACACAGCCTTTATTTTACATTTCTGCTGGAAACGCCAAACTGGGTGGCCGCGAGCTGGCGTGTGGGGCTAAGCCTCGCTGCTGAAGCGAGCCCCTGAGGGAAACCACCCTGGGACCACGGGGAGGGACCCGACACAAATGTCTCCTTCCAGGACAAGCGTCCTTAACCCGACTCCCCCTCCGCTGCCCTGACACCTGGGCTCCCCTCAGAGAGGGGGCAGCGCTCGCCGGGGACACCGGAGGAGCGGGGAGGCCACGGGGAAGCCCAAAGCCGCCGCCGGGCGGGCCGGCGCGGCTGCGTCGCCATCTTGCGGCTGCGGCCGGCCCCTGCCGCCGGCCCGCCCGGTGCCCGCGGGGCGCCCCGTGCTCCCCTGCCCGCCATTTGCAGGCCCCTCAGGGCCCTTCGTGACCATCGCAGCCCTCCTGCCGCCGGGTTTTTCCTGAATTCTCACCTGCTGACAGAAGAGAAAGCTGCTTTCACCTCCTTCCTACCCGAAACAGTTATTCACAACCTGAAGCTTATATCAGGGATACAGGAGCTTTGTCTGCATGTTTTGTCCAAGGGGTTTTTTATGGTAGGGAAGATCTGAGGCATTTTTTCCTCTCGGACAAAGACTGAAGCTGCTAAAGCTGTGATATAATGACACTGCACTGTAGGTTAGCTTGCTTGTAGAAATAAAGCTTTACAGTAAAAGCTTCCTTTAGCCCATCTCTTCTTTTTGTAATTTTCCATTGATAAATACACTCAGACGTTCCTAGCTGTTACATCAGAGCATCTGAGAGGCAGCAAAGCATCAATAACCTTAGGCTCTCCTAAATCTTAAAAACAGGCCTTGACCTGAGTAGAAGAAAACCAACATCACATTTCAGCTACTGCACACAAAGGGTACTGAGGCACTCACCCAGCTCCTCAATAGGTCCTGTGACATTGCTTTAGAAGGGTCTTCCTACCATGTATACAGCTTAAAACATTATTTTATATCACTAACTTAAATGTGAGCCCCTACGTAGCCTTTGTTTCGGAGTTACGGCAGGAGGTAGGGTGCGCGTGGGTTGGTTGGAAATTCTTTCTTGTCCCAGACATTACAAACCCTATGAAAACGATTTCTTTTCTGCATTTTTCCCAGGGGACCACTGCAGAGATCAGGAAGCGATGCGTAAGATAGGAATGTCTCCAGTCTGCTGTGGCTGTACGCTCTGCTACAATAAACTTGAGCTCAGAGCAGATGAATGAACTTTGCCCATAAGCCACGGTCAGAGCAGAGTAGCATTTGGAAATGGGCAGTGCTGAGACCTGATATTTAAGAGCTTCAGGATGTGGAAGGCGGGCAGGGAGGAGCACATGCCAGAGTATTTTTCTCTCCCAGGCAGATAGACACCTTTGAGAGAAAGAAAGTTGTCTTCATAAACACAGTATTCTCCAAACCACATTGTCATACAGGGAAGAACACTTTTAACAAAATGCCTTTCTCAAACTGTTTGCAGTTCCCAGCTTTACCTTTTGGCAGGGGGAAGGTAGTATTTATGATGTGGACTTGTTCCACTGAGAAGAACAGATGAGTCCTTGTCTCTCAGAAGAAACAGAGAATCGTCTTTGAGATGGATGCGTGACAAGTTACAAAGAGGGTTATTCTGAACAGTGGAAGATTTTTCCAGGATTGCCATTCTTTGTCAGAGATTTTATTTTCAAGGGGGCTACAAAGCAGATGTCCACACTATGGTGGGCATTCCCACATTTCTCTAGGATTTTTTTTTTTATACATAGCATTCATGAATATAGAGTTGGAAAGGACCAGATCCTTGCAGGGTTGAGGTATGCCTATGCCATTCTTGACAAAGATTTCCCAGCTGTTTCTTAAAGACCATTTCCAACACTGGACATACTACAGTCTTCCTGGATAATCTTTCCCAGTGCCTCACTATCCTTGTAGGGACAGGTACTTCCAGACACCTAAACACAATTTCTGGGACAGAAATAAAGGCATATAAATGGTGTGGCTGATAGTGGCACATAGTCTTGCATTCAGCAAGACCACTGGACAACTCAGAACACCAAACAATTTTTTAAAATTTTTCAAAGTTGGACAAAGTTGGACAAAGTTTCTGCCCACAAAGAATAGTAGAAGTTCAGAGAAACCGTACAGATGTCAAACATACACCATACCTGTCCCGGCAATTTTCTGTCAGCGCTGTAAAAGATGATAATATCAAGTAAAAAAATTGCCCTGTTTCAACTGGTGTTATCCACTTGACCGAGGAGATGATACAATTTTCACAGGGCTATGCATATGCAGTACAGATGGAGTGATTGTGGATTGCAGGCAACACAAGCACAGCAGCATATCTTACCTACACAGTGCAGCTCCCATGCAGAGGACTTGTCAAGGCTGGTGCAAGGACTGCTGCATGGTCTGAAACCTTAGCAGGAGAGGAAGCGAGCAAATGGCAAGCCCTGCTGCCGGCATCACTGGGTTACCCTGGCCTCCAGCTTCATGCTCTGCTTTATTTCACCCCGTGCTAGAGCAGCAGCAGTGGTCTTCTGCCAGTGACCCAAGTCACTGGGTTCCAAAGAACCTTCTCCTGCCAGCACTTGGAGATATTTAGCTTTGCCATCCTGTCACCAAGACATTTCTCTTGGTTGTCAGTTCTGAACATACATCACTGAAAAATGAGATGTTGTGAAAAGTATCTATCACATCAATATTTCTGTATCACCAACAATCAAAGTAGCTGTTTTTAACACCAAAGGGAAAACAACAACAATAACAACAACAACAAAAGAACTGTATGCTTCTCTGTGTTTATACAGACCTATTTTTGCTTGTTTCAGAACAGGTGTGGGAGTGAATCTCGTTATAATCTGTGAAATTTTCTACAGCTTCTCAGTTTAAACCCTAAACTGATTATTCTCAGAGGCTACATTGTTAACTGGAACAGCAGCCATGCAGGAAAGGTAAACTGTGTGGCTGGCCAACGCTTGCATGATCAAATAATTAATCAGCCTCAACGGCAAAAATTAGATTTCCAGGAACCCTGCTTCTTTGGGATTAGATTTTGGAGTGGAAAAGGTCACACTGAGCAACCAGCTCAAATAACTCACAATGCTTTCTTCTGTCATTTTTATTTAATTTGGAACAAGAAAAATAAGCTTCCATCCAGAGCTGGGTAAAGGAGTTTTCTCTTTCTTGTTAAGGCGAAATCCTGATGTACTTACTTAAACCCCCAGTAACTATTTTTGGCTTGGTCCCAGTTCGGTGTATAGCAGCTATTTGCTTGCAATACAGAAGCGCCCCTTGCCAACAACAAATTTATTAGCTCTTTGGAGAGAATCACCAGGCTGGGTGGTCAGGACCCTCTAACGAGTCATTTACTATGTTCTTGACCAAGACACCATTTCTACAGAGCTCTGGTTGTGAAGCTGCTGCTGCTGCTGCTGCTGAAAGACGGCTCATTTGTCTCGCACGAAAGAGGAATTAATCCTTTTGTGACACTTAGGATCTGGAGAGTGGGTATAATGGGGAACATCAAGCTCTAAAGCACTTGACCCATCCCTGTGGAGATGATGAGCTGTGCTGGTGGTGGTAGAGCAAGATCCTGGTCTGCAGCGCATGCTCATATGATTTGTATCTCTAAACTTCCTTGGGATGCCAGTCTCCAATGATGACTTCCTCGGACAGATGCAGAGCACAGACCCTATTAAATACAGTAATTAAGCCCAGCTTCAGATGTCCTCAGCTATTTTGAGAACAAAGGGATGAATGCACAGAAACCCACGGCACACAGACTCACTAGGGCTTTTCCTTCTGTTCAGGTGACACCTTCCATCTCTTGCCAGCACAGCTGTGCCACCATCACCTGCTAGTGGCTGATGCCATTTCTGACAACTGTAATGTGCTTGCTCCAAAGGGGCAGCTTAGCACCACTGCTAACAATTTGAAAATTATTTTTCTTTGTAATTCCTTAATAAAATAAATAAATAAATAACAGTTATTATTCCTTGCAGCATTTAAAAGCTAATAGACAAGACAAAAGCAACATGAGGTGTGGGGGCAAGGTGAGATGATCCTCCGTACAGAAGGACTTCAGAATATTCCTGGTAAGCACATGGTAGGGATAGGCACCTTTCTGCCCTCACAGAAGATGCCCATATCAACCTTAAGGTACCCCCAAAGCAGAAGTTTGCATGCAGTGAGCAAGACAGTGAATTACAGTGCACAACCCTATGTGGCTGTGTTTCGACTGCATGAAGAGTGAGGTAACCTACCTCCCACACAGCTTGCACTCAGCTTTTGTGCAGGACATAGGTGCAGATCCACAGCTTAGCTTTCCTGTGCACTGACTCCCCAAAGAAACGAGTCGCAGGCAGCCCGGGTGCTGGCACACGGGTCCAGCCAAACCCTGCACACAACACTCGGAGCTTGTGAGGACAGTCGGGTGGATCTGTGGCCCAAAATGTCTTCCCTTGTGTTTACTGACAGGCACTGCCTTGTAAGGTCCCTCATTCTTCCCCTAACTTGCAAGTCTCTTAAGATACACATGTCAATGGTTACGAAGTGCAAGCTAGGGCATAAGGAAAATACTTTTATTCTACAGGTTAGGCGTGCTCCAGCTAAATAGCAGGCTTCTGTACACCAGGTACAGAGGGCATCAGTGGAACTGAACGTAATTCACATGTTTGCCACTAGCACTAAGCTTAGTTCTCACTAGCACTTTCAGTCCTCCCCTTCCCTGAGCAAAGAAATCCTTCCAGTTTGTTTGTTTTCTAAACAAAAAATAAAAATTAGGAAGAGAATATTTCTATGCTCTATTCACTCACAGTTGTTTACAGGTATGTTGCTGGGACAGCAAAGTCTGGTTTTAGTGACTGGTTGCACTATGAAGCTTCCCGAAGACAGATCTCTGTCTTGCCAAGAACAACTTTTCTGTACCAAATTAATTTCCATAGTGAATGTACAAGGGGGAACGGAAATTTTAGCAGTATGCTCAAGAAATAAGTATGCCCTACACACTTCCAATTACAGGCTCTGAACAGGCCTGGAAAATTTTTTATTTTGGTCGACTCACCTCTGTATTTAAAAAGTATCTAAGTCCATAGCATAACCAGAGCACTGTTGCCATTGTTCACGCTTTGAGAACGGTAAGCAGATTGTGTCTTATCAGGAAACACCTCCGAGGTTATATGTAAATGACAGATGAACACAGCCCGACAAGATGTTCGTTGACAGTAAGCGCTCAGCTAGTACTCTTCGCTCCTTACAGTTCCAGCCAATGTCACTGTCTTTGAAAAACAGCCAGAAAAACAGAGTGCTCTGCTTAAGGTACCCAGCTGCATAGCGCTGGGAATCCTTCTCTCTATTGCCACACATCAGACTCTTCCCACTTCTTTTCCTAACTTGCAACTGCTTAGCAGCCCTAACTCCACTGCATTTGTGAGTAACTGAGAACCAAGTTATTAGCTGTGACCTTCCATTCCTTTTTTTGAAGATGTTAGCGGTTGGCATTTATACAAAAAGGAAACAAATATAAGTTCATCTTGGACAGAACTCATAGCTGGACAAATTTAACCATATTTTTGCCACTCTGCACTGTTGAAATGGATTGAACATACCTGGGAAGTGGGATTATGTGATTTATTTTTTTTTGTATTAATGTCTTTCATTTGCAAAAATACAGAAAAAAAATATTTTCTATCACTCAAAAAGTCTAAAGCCAAAAAACCTAGCGCAAATTGGTCTGAGTTCACTCATTTATTATTGAGTGAACATATAGTTTACATAATTACAACTCTATTTTCCAGGATGTCCAGGTCCAGCCAAGACATCTAGTGTCCAAAGCTTGACATGACACGAGCTGGGCAGTTCATGCCTGGGATCCCAGCTATTCTGGTCACTGACAGATTGCTTGCCCCATGTATGGGCTGCTGACCATGGTGATAGCCTGGTGCCCACACAACGTCCAGCACCAGAGAGATGGGATCACAGAGATCCCAAAGGCACCCACCTGCCTAAGGAGGAGCAAAAAGGTCTCTCCCCTGTCCTAGTCCACTGACATGGGCACAGAAAACCATCCTCCCTCTGAAAGGAGCTCCAGAAGCAGAGAGGTCTGGCACAGCAGTATGTCAAAGGCAGTGTTTTCCCTGTGAGTTTTATGAGTCTCCGCAAGAAGGAAATTAGAAACTGAAGTCTACACTCTCTCCCGTTTATAAATGTGTCCATAATGTGTACGTTGTGCTGTAGGTTAATGATGCAGTTCTCAAACAAGATTAACTGCTGCTTCAGACAGCCATCAATTTTTTATGATTGCAAGACCATTTCCCTACTAAAAATGAATGTTACGTTCCCCAAGGGATGGGCTGTAGTCAGCATCAGTCAGGTGTGTAGGGTGAGAAGACAAGGATAAAAAAGAAAGAAAAAAGATATAGAGAAAGAGAAAGAGAGAGAGAGAGAAAGAAAAATACACAAGCCAGCTCCCCCAGTAGGGAACAGATATCTGACTTTTAACACTGTTACTTCTGAGCATCCTGAATAAGGTTAAATATGCAGGGATGTGTTCATACTACTGACCCAACTGATGGGGCCAGTTCCCTCTAAAACGATCCTATAGGCATTCAGTAGCCAATACCAGACAAGAGCTGCACAAGGCCAGCACAGGCGTCATCCTGCCTTAAGAGCCTGAGACATTTCTCTTGCCTGAGAGAGACAGTCCAGAGATTGCTTAATGCTGTAGTTAATATTTTAGTTATTTGGTTTTTAAACAAACATAGCCTTTATTTTAAATCAATCCCAAGAGGCTGCCTATAGCAGCATCAGCAGAACAACAGGAAGTCACCTCATCCACCAGTCTTTTAGGACTAAGAAAGTGGGAAGAACTGCTTTGTGTAGGTGCCTGCCTCTCAAGTTTCTTCCCTCCTCCAGCTGCCAAAGGGAGCCTGATGCCTAGCCAAGATTAGAGGCACACTGTTAGATGTCTGAAGCAAGGGGAGATGAATCCTCACCTGAAGTGCGGGTCTTTGACTGAGTAACTTTGACCAGGAACTACAGGTGAGGCTGAAAGGGTCCCCAGCCACCTTCATTAGAGATAATTCACATTTTAACCTGATGGTAGAACTGTTATCACTCTCAACACTTTCAGAAGACTAAACCAAAAGAGTACAGTGTCATTGTAACTCTGCACTTAGTTTCAGCTTTAGGCTGGCTTGTCCTCACATACCTTATTTTGACTCTATGTAGAGGAATAAGTTACATCTATGCAAAGAGTCTTGTAGCCTAATAACTACATCTCCGTTTTCGTCTAAAAAAATTAGGCTAGGTTTAAAAAAAAAAAAAAAAGAAATCAGTCTGTTGTCCGTAGCTTTTTCCCAGATTTGGGACTACAATTTTTCATATCATTAACCAACAAGATGTTATATCTGTGTTACCATAAGTGCAACTGAGACCTTTATTAAAAAAATGGGACTGGAAAAAGTTCATTGTGAACACTGCCAATAAATAGGCTTCCAATTAACATGTAATCCAGCTACTTTTAAGAACAGTTCTGGTGTTAGTACATTGAAAATGACTGAACAACCCTATGAGGAAGTCCATGCTTAGGTTACTGCATTTCTTTCAGCCAACTCATAGCCCATGCTGGAAAAGTCTGGGCCTCAACTACATTAAATTCTTTTGGGCATCTCCCACTTTTCCAGAGTTGCAAATGCAGCTATGGTTGTTTTTTCCATTTGCAGTAGTGTTGAAGAAAGCATTTCTGGAGTTCTTCTATTGCAAGGATGTAAGATGAGAGTGCCCAAATGTGAACCCTTATTTGTGCAGCTGCCTTTTGCTACAAAGCACAATAACCTCTACTGAGTTTACCTTTGTTTCAGTATCTTAATGGTGAGACAGATGGATTTTGTTGCTGCCCCCTAAAGCAATTTGAACATGTGTCTTGATAAAACAAGGGTGGGCTTCTAATTACTTTGCATAGAAAATGAATCTCAGACAAAGTCAATGAGAACATTTTCTGTTAAGCCTAATGGAATATAGACAAAAGTAAGCTGACACACCTACTAGTACTGCTTCCATTAAGAACACAACTTAAATATTTATGAGGAAGGAACATATCCCAGCTTTTACTACAGATATGCTAGGTCTCCTAACCTTCTTTGGGAAATGCTGTAAATCTTACGAGCACATGTAACTACCCTGAGCTGCTCTTCCAAAGAGCCAGCTTGCATATCGGGTGCTTGGTGCGAGTCCTTCACGGGGGACCTGAGGGCTTCCAGGGCTGGTGAGCACCCCGCATCCCTGCACTGCTGGGCCCTCGTAACACAAAGGCGGCCAGGCCAGGTCGTAACCCCAAAGGCCAGAGACCACCGTGGAGAAGCAGGGTGATCCACTGGCTCGTCCTTAACCACCCCAGCAAGGAGGAGACAAGTCCACAAGCAGCCAGGCTGCTTCTGAAAGAGCAAAAATATTTATTGCTGCCCATGCCAGTACGGCCTCAAAACACTGACATGAGAACTGGGTGAGAGAGGCGTCTCTCGCTCCCCACTGTGTTCACTAGCCGTTTGGAGAACAGCAGTCACTACATTTTTAAAAGCTGAAAGGCTTGACAAAACAATATTTAAATGCAGGAAGGGTGCCAAAATGATAAGTGCCGGGACTCGAGCTCGCCATTCATATGCAGAACAGGTCTAGTGCAAGCTGTTGCAAGGCAAACCTCAATTTATCTGTTTCTGTGGTCTCCAGAGTAGGGCAGCTCCCCCCAGTGCTCTGACATAACTGTAATATTTTCCTTTCTTGCCACACACTGGAGATAAAATTTGATTAATCTCAAGCTTGTTTTTCTGCTGTGCGTGTGTAGAAGCTTAGGCACTTTTGCCTGTTTTCGTGCACAGTGCTACTCAGAAGAACATTGGCTATCCACAAGCTTGTAGGAACAAAACCAAATAACATAAAACAAAGATACACAACCAGTTCACAGCTCCTGAACTGGCTCCCTGCCATCAGGCTGGATGTCATTCTTGTGTACATATGAGAAGTGTTACTTTCTTGTTTGTCTAATAAGTACAGGCAAATGCACAATACAGAAACTAAGACTGTAAAACAATCTTGAACAAGCTAAAGGCATTAAACTGCACATGCCACATGAGAGACAGAGCAATTGCGCTGGTAGTTATTTCCATGTTTCCTAATTCTACCACAAGATACTCATTTCACTAGCTATTATGTGCAAAAATTGTTACAGCGCAGAGGGAAGCAGGGAATAGCTTGTATATCCATAGCATGATCGCTGCCAATACACCAGTGTACGAAAACAAATGAATGCATTTTCCCTCAAGTATCAGAGTGAGAGGCTACATATCAAAAAAAAAAAAAAAAAGACGTAGTCCTATGAGGAGAAAAGCTATTTTTAAAGAAATAGCATTAGGAGGCAGAAAAGCAGAACAGAATAACTTTAGGGTCATTTCAAGAGAAAAGCAGAAGGCTTATATAAGGGTATCTGTCATACCACAGGGGCTGGTCTTTGCATCAGCAAAGAAGAAAGGAGAAATATGTCTGAATTCTTCTTTGTTGTACTTTTAATTACTTTTTCCCCTCTATATTTTTTTAGGCTATAAATATTAAACTTTGGATGCATACTTTTTGCTGGAGCATCTTGGCAATCTAATTGTGGCGTTGTATAAGCCTGTAACTCTGACGGCAGATCCTTTCCTCCCCCAGCTCAAGGTTCAGCGAAGGCATACTGAAATTTAGTCCCAGAGTTTGTCCCTTTCTGAGGAGCCCCTGCTTTTCTTCCCAGGTTGGAGCATAAAAGGTTTAGCCAAGGAAAGGCTGGGAACTATAAATGTAAAGGTGAAGAGGGAGAAGACGACAGCTTGATTGACTGGTCTTTCAAACACTTTGGCTGTTCTGAATTCTAAACATAGAGAGAATTAATGAGACAGAACTGTCCTTGAACATTAAAACTGTCAACGCTCAATCACTGAACACCACAGAAGAAGCACAAGCTTCTGCTCTCACCTGAACATTGTCAGACCTAACTCCCCTCCCCTTCAAGCTGTCAGGTTTAAGCCTACTTGTGACGGTGCGTGCTGAGGCAGCACTGCGATGGACAGGCAGGATGAACCCAGAGAGCAGATAGCCAAGCCAATGGGGCTGACAGCGCTGGCAAGGAGAGCAGAAGGAAATCTGTTGAGTCCCAACCATGTACCTGGTTCTTCCAGATAAAGTAGGAAAGGTCAAGGTAATGATTTTTATCACCAGCTCATCATTTCTCCCTGTCATATAGGTTCTCAATAAGTATGAATCACTTTGTGAGAGACATCTATGCTTCTGATCTAGACAGTTTCTGAAAGGATAAAAGCAAGCTGGGCTGCAAAGTGGTCTTGGGTCTTTGGGGTGGTCTTGTGCCTGGAAGTCTCAATAGTCCTGGGTCTGACGGGCTGACTCGGGCTCCATTAAGCATGCAGCAAACAAAAACTCAACCTAATTTATACTTAAACTATTTTTTAACTGAGGAGACGGATTAATGGCTCTGTCTGTAAAACAATCCATATAATGTATTTCGGAAAAAAAAAAGTGTCACAATTAATGTTTCTGTACAGTTGAATGTAATGAATCCTGATTGATGTCAACCTAATGCATATGTAAATGTCTTTATGAAACCAAGAACCTTCTGCCTGATTTGGAGAACCAATTCAAGTATGACCTTGCAAAGGAGAAAGAAGAAAAGATCATGATGCCTTTTCCTCCCAAACCTCTCTCTGGTTAGTAGGTTTACTCAAAGCTCTCCTTGCTAGGATTCAATATGGCAGCTTCCAGCTTCAGTGAAAATTGGAATTACTGCAAATAACTTTCACATTGAGCTCAGCCTTCTGCGGGTTGCTTCATTACTTCATTATCAACGCGAAACGGAGGACTAGGGAGAATCTCCATCCTTTACTGGATGCGAGGGGAAACCTAGTTACTAAGGATGAGGAAAAGGCTGAGGTGCTTAATGCCGCCTTTGCCTCAGTCTTTAGCGGCAAGACCGGTTGTTCTCCGGACACCCAGTGCCCTGAGCTGGTGGAAGGGGATGGGGAGCAGGATGTGGCCTTCGCTATCCATGAGGAAATGGTTGGCGACCTGCTACGGAGCTTGGATGTGCGCAAGTCGATGGGGCCGGATGGGATCCACCCAAGGGTACTGAGAGAACTGGCGGAGGAGCTGGCTGAGCCGCTTTCCATCATTTATCGGCAGTCCTGGCTATCGGGGGAGGTCCCGGTTGACTGGCGGCTAGCCAATGTGACGCCTATCTATAAGAAGGGCCGCAGGGCAGACCCGGGGAACTATAGGCCTGTCAGTTTGACCTCAGTGCCGGGGAAGCTCATGGAGCAGATTATCTTGAGGGTCATCACGCGGCACTTGCAGGGCAAGCAGGCGATCAGGCCCAGTCAGCATGGGTTTATGAAAGGCAGGTCCTGCTTGACGAACCTGATCTCCTTCTATGACCAAGTGACGCGCTTGGTGGATGAGGGAAAGGCTGTGGACGTGGTCTACCTTGACCTCAGTAAGGCTTTTGACACCGTTCCCCACAACATTCTCCTCAAGAAACTGGCTGCCCGGGGCTTGGACTGGCGTACGCTTCGCTGGGTTAGAAACTGGCTGGATGGCCGGGCCCAGAGAGTTGTGGTGAATGGAGTCAAATCTGGTTGGAGGCCGGTCACTAGTGGAGTCCCCCAGGGCTCGGTACTGGGGCCGGTCCTCTTTAATATCTTTATCGATGATCTGGATGAGGGCGTCCAGTGCACCCTCAGTAAGTTTGCAGATGACACCAAGCTAAGTGCGTGTGTCGATCTGCTCGAGGGCAGGAAGGCTCTGCAGGAGGATCTGGATAGGCTGGAGCGATGGGCTGGGGTCAACTGCATGAAGTTCAACAAGGCCAAGTGCCGGGTCCTGCACCTGGGCTGCAACAACCCCAAGCAGAGCTACAGGCTGGGAGATGAGTGGCTGGAAAGCTGCCTGGCCGAGAAGGACCTGGGAGTATTGGTGGATAGTCGGCTGAATATGAGCCAGCAGTGTGCTCAGGTGGCCAAGAAGGCCAACGGCATCCTGGCCTGTATAAGAAGCAGTGTGGCCAGCAGGTCGAGGGAAGTGATTGTGCCCCTGTACTCGGCTCTGGTGAGGCCGCACCTCGAGTACTGTGTTCAGTTTTGGGCCCCTCGCTACAGGAAGGACATGGACGTGCTCGAGCGAGTCCAGAGAAGGGCGACCAAGCTGGTGAGGGGTCTGGAGAACAAGTCTTACGAGGAGCGGCTGAGGGAGCTGGGCTTGTTCAGCCTGGAGAAGAGGAGGCTCAGGGGCGACCTCATCGCTCTCTACAGTTACCTGAAAGGAGGCTGTAGAGAGGTGGGGGTTGGTCTATTCTCCCACGTGCCTGGTGACAGGACGAGGGGGAATGGGCGAAAGTTGCGACAGGGGAGTTTTAGGTTGGATGTTAGGAAGTACTTCTTTACCGAAAGGGTTATTAAGCATTGGAACGGGCTGCCCAGGGAGGTGGTGGAGTCACCATCCCTGGAGGTCTTTAAAAGACGTTTAGATGTAGAGCTTAGGGATATGGTTTAGTGGAGTACTTAGTGTTAGGTCGGAGGTTGGACTCGATGATCTTGAGGTCTCTTCCAACCTAGAGAAATCTGTGAATCTGTGAATCTGTGAATCTGTGAATTACCATGCTTTACGATATTGGGGCAAGTCCATAAGAGGCAGGACCAGACAGCAGTGCCTGAGCCACTGAGTCTGGGCCTATGGCCGCAGGCTGACAGCTCAGACACCCTTGGACAAGCACCTATCCTGATCTCCTAGTTACACCTAGAAGGACAACAGACATAATCTGGAGCAGTACCAACACTAAAGTCTGTCCCAGATACGTGTTAGGTGACCTTTTAAATGTCTAACTAATGTGGATCTTTTTCTTTTGATTCTAGACCTGTAATGGGAAGTGAGGCATAGAGAAGTTGAGGAGAAGGACAGGGTCCCACCATGGCTTTTCATGCCTTTGATTTGCAGGATCAGCCAGGACTCTCCACCTTCGCAGTCCAGCTGAGGTAGCGTTCAGCATCAAAGATGGGCTTTCACATCTGTCACCATTCTGTGTTTATCACCAAAGAGAAAATGAAAATACAATAATAAGCAACATACCCTGTAGCCTCAGAGCTAATTATGCAACTTTCTTCACAAACTAAGTGGAAAACACATGAGCTTGGAAGATAACCACGGAGCAATTAAACACGTGCTTGTCAACATGTCACAAGTACTGTGTTGTTACAGTTGAAACGAAAACACAAAATGCCATCTGATTGAACTTCAGAATAATTAGCACATCATAGCACAAAACCATGACAAGTACCTGTCAACAGTTATCAGCACAGCAATGACATTTTTCACTGTGAATAATAATGTAATTTTCCACTTTTGAATAGTAACACTGTTTTTTATTAGGAAAAAACAGCATTGTTTAAAACACACAAATATATCCTCGGTAAAACAAGATTTCGTTCTGCTAAGTTAATGCTCAAACAGAATTATTTCATCGATTTTGTAGCCCAATGTCTAATTCCACATGCAAAAGCAAAAAACGCTCTAAATCCACGTAACTCCTCGAGGGAAAGCATGCTGCCCGCGAGACTCTGCCTTCGCCAGCCAGTACCTACATACGCCTAGAACACTTTGTCTCTATGCCAAGCTGCAAACCATGAGTGCTCTGGACTTGTACTAAGCTGGTGATTTTTTACAGGACACACAGTAGTATAAAAATATAGCAGATAGTCAGGGTGCTGTGGGTGATTCTCAGCAATTTGGGGCAAGTTAATAATGACAGTTCGGCTGAGCTCCTGGAACAGTTTGCCGAGGCATAGGTGTAAAAAATAAAAATAAAAAATATTCTGTGAAGTTTTCTTAAGGTTATAAACTGCTCTGCTGGTTTGTTTTCTGTAAACAAGTTGGTTATTGATAGTTATGATTTAAAATACATGTCAAATTGCACATTCTTTTTTTGGATGGCTGTGTACAATTTTATGCTTGTTGACTATGACTTTAATTAACAAGTCATATGAGTTAGACACTTTGGTCTTTGGAGTCTGTTAAAGAAAAAAAAAACATCATACTAACAACAACCCACTGACAATCCTATAAAGACAAGTTATAAAAGAAAGGCTGGAAGGAATCAATTTAATTAGTCTGCAGGTATTGACAGGGCAGTAGGGCAGGAGTCGAATCCCCTGCCTGACGCAGCTGAGATCAAAGTATTGATTCACCTGACTGAGTTAATTTTGGGAGCCCCGGGCCTGGGGCAGCAGTGGTACAGCCGTGCTGGCTGGTTCGGAGGGAGCTTGGGCATTTCTGCACAGCGCTGTGTCGTCACATACTGTTTTGCCTAACGTGAGAGGTAAATGAATTCCTGTAGCCGTTCCTAACTAGGCTTGTCTGCCCACCAGGATGGCAGCTTTTAGTGCCAGCTGGAGGTAGCTTGGTGCCATCGCAACAAACGTTCTCTATTTCCATTAACAGGATTAAGTAACTGATATATGGAGATGGCTCCTCCTCACACAGAGCACAGAAACCTGCCTCCAACAAAATATTTCATTAAAACACATCCCAGAGCTGTCAGTTCTGCTGAGGCTTCACACCCCATGGGGTGGGAGGTGTCTTCTCTGTCTTTAGCCATTTAAAAGGTAGGTTTACTCCCCTCCTTGAGTGGGAGCGGACGGTTCTGCTATAACCCGTGGAAAGGTGCCAGCATCTCCAGACCGCAAGATACCTCACCTGTCTTAGACACTTGCATCTGCAGCTTCCAAACAGTGCAGAAAACCTAACTTGACCTACAAATTTGGACCACGACCAGCACTGCCATGCTTGGGTCTTTGTTGACACTGGCACGGCAATACAAATAATACGGAAATCCGCCTTGTGTTTCAATCCGCTTCTGACTCACCTCAGTGTGAAAGAAGCCCCTCTCCCCAGAGTGTAAGTTTTATAGCACTGGTGCCATGGAAAGAAAAAGCAGCTTTGCAATAGAAAACTTGAGACGCACAGTAAGACTTTCTACTAAATGACATCTTCCTCTGAGTGTTTGGTGTCAAGCTGGGTGATGAGGGATCAGGTGGATAAAGCTGGCTCTCTGTGCAAAACTCCCACATCACACAAAATTCAAGTAAAATTTTGTTTAAAAAGTAACAACGAAGATCTTTAAGGGCAAGATATGTCTCTCTCTCTGTCTCTATCCCCTCAAGCACTAACCCCAATATTTTTACACTTCCACCCACCACAGAAAAAGGGCGAAACACTACCAGAAGATTGTATCTGTGGGATTTAAGGCTCAGCAGCAAGTATGAGAAGAAATCACAAGGATGCAAGCTGCTGAAATTTCTGAGAGCTCTCCACAAATCTGCAGTGTCCACAGACTTCCTACAGCGACGCAGTTCCCGTTGTGGTTGCCTGACCTGAACCTGCTGTCCCACCACGGGGGTGGCCGGTCCCATCTGTGACCACCACCGCCTGCTGAACTCCAAGATCAGCAAGAAAACCGCCGCCTGTCCATTGGTTCAGGGGGAGGAAACTGATGCTCAGGAATGAGAACTGGAAGTGAGGGCAGAATAAACCTGTAAAACTGAAATTACAAGGGCACACGCTGGAATTCCAACAGCCAAGGTAATAAAGTTCCCGCTTTGCCAGGTTTTAGGCATTGGATTTCACCTCCTCTTGAGGTGAAGTGGGCTGAGCTGATGTATTAGATCAGTTCTGTCACCAAAAGGGTCGATTGCATTCTCCTGTCTTCCCACCCCATTGCTTCCCTACTGGCTGCTTCATGAGCCACATCAGCCCCAAAAAAAACAACCTGAGGGAGGAGGGAAAGTGCAGAACACCGCTCCTTGGTGACAATTCCTATTTCTCATGGTTTTGATTCTTAACATATTTCCCTACTTTGTTTTGATGGGGTTTATCCACTGTCAGGACCAGCCTTCAGAAAGAAGAGGGGAAGGGCTAAATGGGAAACCTACCAGGCTAAGTACCAGATGGAGGCAGGGCCAGCTGGGTTGAATCACTTTCTCTACAAAAAGTGTGTCAGCAGCGAGCACAGAAGGTAACTGAGCTTGTGGTTTCCAGTACAAATCACCCTCCAGAGACAATGATTATAATCCTTCTGTGTTCACTGTGGTTGGCGTAGGCAGCCAGGGCAGACAGACAGGGACTTCCCTGCAGCTGTGCACAAGAGCATCTGTGTGCAGAGGCTGCGTTACGTAGAGGCTGGTGGCTGGAAGATCTCGGTCAGACGGGATAATGCCTTTTGGGCATGCCAACACCGTCACTTCAACTTGCAGCGCAGCTGGAAGAGGACAAATACTCTTTAGCAGCAGTACAAATGTGCCTTGCAACATCTGTGCAATATCAGAATGACTCTGAAATGGAAATAAATTACCTTGCACATAAGCTGCAGGGCTAGCGATAACTTGGATGAAAGGAAATCTTTTGTTAACTCTAACACTTCACTCAGAAATGTTTCTTTTTCTACTTCAAAGTATCAAATGTTTGTGTTGTAGAGATTCAGTGAAAGACGCCTTTTCAGCCAACTCGGTTCAACAGTTCAAAAGATCCTGGGAAGATATTTAATTAAAATTCAATGTGATTTATATGGGTTTAGTATAAGTTCACCCCTTATTATTCTGGCCTGCTTGTTGAGCCCCTAAAACACATGCTCTTGGCTCAGTTTAGACAGGCAGAAAAGCAGGAGCTGCTCAGGAGGGTCAATGCTGTCCCCGGGAGGTGGGCAGGGAAGATGCCATGGAGGGATGAAAACACCAGAGCAGACTGGAGGCATCTCTGGGGAAGGGGCCCAATGAGGAACCTCTGAGGTTCAGTCATCGCATCGCCCTCCTTCCAGCTCATCCCTGGCAGAACTTGGGAGCAGAAAGCTTTGAGGCAGGGGGAGCTCGAGTCTCAAGCAGACCAAGGAACACTCACTCAGTTTTGTTAGGCTTCTGCAAAGCAGAGCCCAAGGAGGGGAATCCAAGCATGAACAGCCTATGCCATAGGCGTCTTTAATCTGCTATCCCTTCGCCCAGAACAAGATGATTAGGTAACGGGTATAAAATAACATAAATATAACATTAAAAATACAAAGCATACAATAAAGGTAATAAAAACAATGAATATACAGAGGGTTGCTTCTTGCAACTTACCCTCCTAAGCTTCCAGCACTCCATGGTTTAAGGGCATCTGCACCATAAGCTACAGCCAGGTCATTATTTTATTAACCTCCCAGCTGGCATGCTTATGATAAATCACTTTTTCAATATAGTTACATTTTTAGACCATACCATCCTGTGACAGGGAGTTCCATTTAGTTTTCTGTAATGCAGGGGGGGGGAAAAAAACCACAGCCTTCCATGTTTTCTGTCATGTAAGCTTCCTGCTAACTTCAGTTCTTTCACCATAGATCTTTGTGAGAAATCAGGGTCCTTGTTTGCCTTTCCCACAAGTTTTATGGTTTTAGGACTGCTAAGAACAAGCTTTAAGAGAACTCCCCAAGACAAGTCTAAAACTGGAAAAAAAAAAAAAAAGTGAAGAACAAAAGGGAGGAAAGACATCATCAGATTAAAGCAAAAGTCGCTATGTATCAACACGGAGGTTTAAAGCGCTGCGAGATTTCAATGCAGGTCGGTTCCATTCCTCCCGCTACAAGAGACTCCAGAAGACCTTTTCTTCTGTCTAACTCGTAGGAGGCAACATGTCTAAATCAGAGACACTGCTTTAAAGTGTTCTGTGGCAACCAGGTTCCTTTTCAGGTTGCTTTGATTCCCACCATGACTTTACCTTCAAAGGTACTTCACAGCACACCAGCCGATTGCTCATGTGCCCATCCCCAGCCTAGTCAAGGCTGCAGCTCTTGCTCTGACACGTGTTTTTTGTTATCATCTTCCTAAGCAACCTGAGGAAAGAGTACTCAATTCATGTGCAACCCAACGTGAATATGTGTAAGACTACAAAGCAATGAAGTCCATGTTTTGAAAGAAATAATTTTGCAAAGATCCTGCATTCAGAGTTGAAGAGTGTTTTTGTAAATAGATGTGCTTGTAATGAGCAAAAAAGCACGGAAGGTGGAATATATGCAAATGCGCCTTGGCATATGATTAGAAAAATTGTTTTGTGTCCATTCTATTACATAGCACTGATAGACAGCGAGAGGCCAGTGCAGAGCCACAAGGATGATTAAGGGAGTGGAGCATCTTCCTTACGAGGAAAGGCTGAGGGAGCTGGGTCTCTTTAGCTTGGACAAGAGGAGACTGAGGGTGACCTTGTTAATGTTTATAAATATGTAAAGGATGAGTGTCAGGAGGACAGAGCCAGGCTCTTCTCTGTGACATCCAATGATAGGACAAGGGGCAATGGGTGCAAGCTGGAACACAGGAGGTTCTGCTTAAATATGAGACAAAACTTCCTTTACAGTGGGGGTGACAGGGCACTGGAACAGGCTGCCCCGGGGTGGATTGCGGAGTCTCCTTCTCTGGAGACTTTCTAAAGCCGCCTGGACGCGTTCCTGTGTGATATGATTTAGGTGTTCTTGCTCCGGCAGGGGGATTGGACTAGATGATCTTTCAAGGTCCCTTCCAATCCCTAATATTCTGTGATTCTGTGATTCCTAGTCTCTGAGGATGGCAGGTTTCCCAGAGCAATTCCTCCTTCCCAGACCGTCCGTTGCTCTTACAGTTCCTTGCCTTCGCCCTTGGTGGTGCTATCTTCAGGAAGCCTCTGGTTCTTAGGTACCCTTAGGCTGCACCTGCAGGAGGCCAGCAGCGCCTTCCAAGGATGCTCCGCGTTGCCAGGCCCGGTTCCCCAGCTGGCAGGCATTCTCTGCTGCCAGGCTTTTAGGAGACTTTTGCTGTCAGCCTTTTCCCCAGTGGGGCCAGGTCACCTCTGTGGCTGCTCCCGTCCCCAACAGTTTCCCATTCCCATGATGACTCCTCATCCCCCAAATGACTTCTCATCCCCAAGTCTCCCTTGGGGACCGGCCACCCACAGCCGTTCCCCTTCAAGAGCAGACATCCCCAAAACAATTTACGGCGCAGGCAGCGGGCAGCAGGAGAGGGCTGCATTCAACCCCCCCCACTGACCGATGCAGGAATAAGTGCAGGCAGAGGCTTTGCAGGGTGGAAAAGTCAATTTAATACTGGGGTAATTGTGGCTGCCACCCCCAACCCGTCCCCAGGTGAGGCCCTGCTCAGTCTCGGGGCCTGGCCTGCCGGCCCGCGTGGTCGCCGGACCCCGGTTCCTCCAGCTGGACCCTTCGCAGCCAGAGTATGTCCCCGAGGTTGTCATCCTCCGGGGACCGTGGCAGTCCGCGCCCCGAGTGCCCCGAGTGCCATGAAAAGCTTCGGGCAAGTTGTCGTGCCATGGGGGGGCTGCGCTCCCTGCACCTGGGCGAGACGCTGCGGGACCGATAGCTGGAGGGGCTCCTCTGCCGCTGCTGCCGCCGCCCCGGCCCCACATTGCGCTCCAACCTTCTGCGGGGCCGGCGGGACGAGGCGTCGCGCTGGGCGGGCGGCAGCAAGCGCACGATGGCTATGATGAGCCCGCGGCACATTGGGCAGCTGACCCTTTCGGCGGCCCAGACACGGATGCACTCCAGGCAGAAGGAGTGCCTGCAGGGGTTGATGCAAGCTGGGTTGGACATCTGGCCCAGGCAGATGGGGCACGTCTCGTCCCCGGGGGCCTCCTCCGGCTGCTCCTGCTGTGGCCGGTTCATGGTGCCTGCAGCCGCCCCGGCGTGGAGACGGTCGTCCCCTGTGGGAGGCTGCCCTGGTGCCAGGCGCTTATCAGCAGCCTGCGGGCCTCAGCACCTCCCTTGCTGGTCGCCGGCAGGACCTCGATGCCTTCTCTCGTGTCGCTGGCTGGAGCTCGACGCGTCGCGTGCCACCAGCAGGACTACTACAGATAGAACCAGGAAGAAAATATTCCATCAGCCAATATACATTAGCTTGCTAGGTTCAACCAAGTTGTCTATAGCACTGTAGCAGTAAATATTCTTCGTATGGATTCCAAACATTGCTATTAGGGTGGCAAATATGCTGATGATAGGTTATGCTTCACGAGAGTACACTTAGGACAGGTGAGGTACATATATGTATAAGTATTTGATAACATTACCGAAGGACTTTGATGGATCGTGTGCAACAAAAAGGGCTTCGCGTGTGCTTCCTGCAACACCTCCGCCTCTCGCCTTCCAGCAATGGGACCTCGAGCACTCGAGTACCAAGAGCCGGACTGGCCGCAGGCGCGACGCTCAGGGCACTTATAGCCCAGCCACCTTTTGTGATGCCGTAGGGTGACAGTGACTCTGTGGTGGCATCACAAGGGTCTCGGGGTGCCCCTGATGGCAGCACTGACAGAGGTCACCTGACTGTTGTGAGAAACTGCTGACGTGAGATGGCTGCTCCACGCTGACAGGAGCAATGGCTGCCAGGCTGGGGTCCAGGCCAGGAGGTCGGCCTGCGGCCTGGGAACTGCCCCTGGGAGCCAGGGATGTCCTGGAATTATCCCCCACATAGCCAGCGCTGTTAATAAAGAATACCTGCTTTCTAATTCTCCAAAACGAGTCTTGGAAAGTTGCTTTGCTTTTTGCATTCCCCCATTGATAAGGACACAACAAGAAACTGAGGAACAACTTCTCACCTGGGGAGGTGGAAATTGGCCAGAGACAGTGGGAACGTGCAGGAGAAATCTGGGGTTGTTTAGAGAAGATCAGGACTCGTGCTGTGGAGGGGCTGCGCTCCCTGCGCCTGGGCCAGGCTGCGGGACCGGTGGCTGGAGGGGCTCCTCTGCCGCTGCACAACAGCCCCAAGCAGCTCTACAGGCTGGGAGCTGAGTGGCTGGAAAGCTGCCTGGCAGAGAAGGACCTGGGAGTAGCGGTTGATAGTCGGCTGAATATGAGCCAGCAGTGTGCTTCGGTGGCCGAGAAGGCCAACAGCATCCTGGCTTGGGTCAGACCCAGTGTGGCCAGCAGAACTAGGGAAGTGACTGTCCCCCTGTACTCAGCTCTGGTGAGGCCGCACCTCGAGTGCTGTGTTCAGCTTTGGGCCCCTCACTACAAGAAGGACATCGAGGCCCTGGAGCATGTCCAAAGCTGGTGGGGGATCTGGAGAACAAGTCTTACGAGGAGCGGCTGAGGGAACTGGGGTTGTTTAGCCTGGAGAAAAGGAGGTTCAGGGGCGACCTCGCGGCTCACGAGCTGTCGAGCCCAGCTCGGCTGCGTGGATGCTCTTTCTGATCAGCAAAATCGCTGCGCTAAGGAAGAGGCAGCACGTGTGCAGCGGGCATTATCCATCTGACTTCAGCTACCGGAAGGGAACCTCAAAGTCTCGTTTCAGCTGTAAATGTGCAATGAGCAGCAGTTTCAGCATGCGGTGTTGGAGTGACCAGTGCAGGCTTACCAGCTTAATGCAAACACAAGCTATTAATTTAAGGCAGGTATTTTTAGCAGCCGTACAGCTAAGGGAGAAACAGTGCCAGCAGAGCCAAGAAAAGCACAAACGAGGCCGCTGCAAGTTTCCTGCATCCCCTATGCCACCGAGGCGCTGACCTGCTGTGCCCCCACCACACACCGCTCTGCCGCAGCCTGCCTGCACCACACAGGAACTTACAAGTCGTGTGTTTTGTTAGGTTGGGTTAAATACACTGATGGTGTTGGGAATAAGAAGCCCCCTCGTGGGAAACAGTTTCACTAAAACACCAAATAGCTTTTGCTTATGGCCTGCAGCCTCTCTGGGATCTTCTTTCCAACTCCCAGGCACCTCAAAGTACCACCAAAGGAAGCATTTGTCCGGAGAGGCCTTGACTCACCCCATCCCACAATTCACACCCGCGGGAGCACAAAGGAAGGAGCAGTGCTGCCAAAGCGGCAGGTTTGTTGCTGCGTGCCCCGGCCAGCTCCCACTGAAGTCTCAAGGTGGAGATGGAGACGTTATCATATATCTCTATCATCATGCACAGATGACAAAAATACACACCGGAAAATATTTTCCTTCTGGAGGAAGAAAAGAAAAAGCCCTAGGGAAAAAAAAAAAAAAGAGCCTCCCACTTTTAAGTTTAAAGTAAATTAAAAGCAATAAAACCCCCTTTCTGAATTATGTCATTAATGTAGCAATGTACATCAACACTGATAACAAGACCCATGAGAAAGAACAGGTACATTTGGTCCAATCTTGCAAAGCCGTGCCCATATATGTCTTTATTCCCTACATGCCAAGCCATGCTCATTACACATCTTTATTCCCTACGTGCCAGGATCAGACCTTCTTATAGACATGCTTGAAAATAACGCTATTCCTGTGCTTCAGTATGAAGAGCTGAACTGCTGAACAGCTCAGGAACCTGTACTCCTGGCTTTCCAGAACACACATTGACAGTAACTTGTGCAAACACTGGTAGAGTAGGTCCTAATTCATTCCTTATTTTTAAGCGTGTCTTCCTGATACGTTTAACATGCACAAATTGCACATGAAATAGCCCCATACCCTGTTTCCAGAGAAGAATCTGCCTTCAAAACTCAAAAGACTACAATGAATCACAGCTGGGATCATCAAGGTGCCCTCTTCTGGCCCACTGAAAAAGTCGTCTTGTTATCCCCTGCTTTCTTGGCCTGGAAGAGCCATCAAAGTGAGCACCTGTTTGTGCAAACATTCCATTTATTTAATAAACTGGCCAGAAAAACAACACAACAGACCATTCTTGATGTCATATAAAACTTTTTTAAAAAAATCCTTCCATTACATATGACTTTATAAAAATAACTTAAAGCACCATTCCAGGAATCTCAGTAGAAAACCACGGATTTGTTGCTGGGTCGAAGTTTAGGTACGGAGTGTTCTGCCCAGAGGGCGGAAGAATTTACCCCATTTTCACACCGCAATGAACTCCCAAGAGCCATTTAATTAAAGTAATCTGAACCTTCCTGCTAAAAGAGAGGGAAATGAGAAACCAGATCAAAAAGCACAATCATTTCCGTTACAAAGAGGCATTTTACCACTTCCTGATAAATATGGATGGAGTTTATCCAGCAAGAGAGTGAGCTTGCTTGTACTTTTCATGGAAACCTCCATTTCAGAAGTATTGTCTTCTTAATCAAATACAAAACTAAACATACACGAAACTAAATATAGCTCTTAGGCCTTGTCTACACAGAAGAATTTTCACTATAGGTTTTCAGAAATTGAGTGGTGGTGGTTTGCCTGTTTGAAGGAAAGCCTCAATACCACTGTGTTTAAAGTGGCCAGGTCACACCTGAAACCGTGCAGCATACAACTGCTCACCTGAAAAGGAAGAATTTATTCAGATTGGATACAATTACATAACACACTTGGAAGTATAATCCATTCCAAATTGGAATTCTGTCAGTTCTAAACTGGACTAACTATTATCACAGAAGCTGCAAGATACAGCTCAAAAGATCTGTGTTATACGCAACGTTGTTACTATCAAAATAAAAAGGCTTTATGTATAACAAGGCCCTGATAAAAACTATTCTTTCTCTTACTCACCAAGAACATTTTTATAAACAAGCGTCTCTAAAAAGTCAAGAGAAAGTCATTTTGAAAGCAAAGAGATGTTATCCTAGACGGTACTAAACTTCTTTCAGTGATACCTTCTTCCTCGTGATCAAACATGCAGATAATTTACCTCTGTTGGTACACAGCTCTGATCAGGTAAAATGCATGCTCACGAGGAGGACTTGTAATTGGAGTGTTAAAACCCGGTACACAGGGGCACTACACAGTTATCTGAACTTGTGGTGACATTCTGGAGTTAGGATGCTCTTTGCTCAGGTAACAAACTAAGGAAGAAAAACAAAGTTGTTGCTCAGCTGTGCCAGCAGTTCTTCCATCACTGCCCACCAGACAATGCAGGTTTTAGGCTATGACTTCATGAAAGCATTTGTAAAATGCCCTGCCAAACAACAGCTGGAGAGTTCAATATGCCCATTGCTTTGCTGATTGCCAGCCCATCACCACTAGTGACCGACTCCCACAGAGCTCTTCTCCTCAGATGAGCGGAGTGCTCTGGTTAAAATGTACACACTTCTGCAGACTTCTGAGGATGACTTCTCTCAAAACCTCTCTTCTTAAGTGCACAAGTCAGCCATAGTGATGAAAGTCAGTCTCTGGCAATAACAAGAATGGGGGTCTTTAACCTCAGCAACCAGCCTGAAGAGTACTTTCACCAGAACGCTTAGTCACGGACAGAGTGGTGAATACCTTTAGGGAAAGAAAAAAAAACAAAAACAAATACTTTTTAGTACAGCTAGAATCAACCTTCTCTTCCGAAGATTAATTTGGGCCTAATGTTCAAACCACAGCCGTTTCTTATAGTAATAAAATAATAATAAAAAACCCTACATTTAAAATCCTTGCTACTAAATAGCGCACACACAAATACCCTCTGTTCCCTTCATTTACCCCATGGCCTTACTTTTATGGTGAAAAGAAAATTAAGGAAGTCTCATGGCTTTATAGCACCTTTTGCCTTACTGCTGGTAAGTTCTTACAGTGCGAATGAGCTCAGCAATAATACTCTCCAGCCTGTATACCTAACAAGCAAGTGTCTTTATTGCTTAGACAACTTCTTCGCTGGGTAAGTGAAGTTAACCTAAGGCTGTAGCATTTGAAGAGTACCTAACTTTTGCCTCTGTGTCTTTCCAGATATTACGGAAATGTGGAGCTGATTGCTGATGAGGGTATTATGCCTGGGTTTTGTATCCTCTGGACAATAGCTAAGAAACACTTAAGCCTAGCTTGGAAACGTCAAATCTTTACTGCTTTCAAGTCACATTAAAGAAAAGGACATGTTGAAGAATAATTATTGAAAAACTAAAGGATATCAAAATTCAAAAAGAAAAATTATACAATACCGTGTTTAATATTAGAACTTTACCATGCAAATAATTGCATTGTTTTGCACAGATGTAATATAGAAAGGAAGAAGGGAAACCAAACTAACCCACTTCTATTTAAATAGTTCAAAGTTGCAATAATTAGCCATCAAAGCCATCTCTCAGGAAGAATAAACTTAGCACAGAATAAAGTACATACACATTTCATTTATGCAAATAGCACTGAAATATCTAAAGATAATGGGGATCTGAAAGCCCTACAGTCCTGCAAGTAGAAGCTTTACTGCATTAAAGCTGCCAGAGCTCGTCAGAGAACATCAATAAATGGTATGCCTCTTCCACTTTCTACAAGCATGTAAAACATTATGTGCAAGTCAGGGAGACAAATGCATGTTTAATATATTATGGCAGAAGAACCAAAATATATTTAAACTATGGTGCATGGCTTGATACAGGGTTTCTAACTCTTCAGATCTGATCCACAGACTGACAACCTATGGGAATTTTCATTTGTTGCTATAGAATTACAGAATCATTAAGGTTGGAAAAGACCTCCAAGATCATCTGGTCCAACCATCACCCTACCAATGTCACCCACTAAACCACATCCCTAAGCTCCTGGTCCAACCTTGCCTTAAGCTTCACCTGCTTTCTTCTTGTCCCAACTGCAAGCTCTGGGTCTGCTAGCCAGTTCCAGCAGCTCTGGGGACCACAGAGCTCCCCAGCTCCAGTAAGCCAGCTGGGAGTCTTTTGGTAACTAACTTTTTAGCTGACTCACAGAATCACCCCAGCTTTCAGAAAATACCTTTTCTTCATCACAGATGCTCAACTATATGTGCCTGTATGTCAAGCAGTGCAGTACAGTCCAAAGTGAGAGGTAACTCTCTATACTTCTGACATTCTACCAATCTGTACTTGCAGTTATTTGTACTTCGCCTTGCAAGAAATTCCATTCGGAGTTCAGGCTTTCTGGAGAATAAAACGCTGTTCAAATATGGGAAGTGAAATCTCACCCTAATTTACAAGCAGCGAGAAATAAGACCCTCAGTCTTAGTCTTCTTCAGGTTGAGTAACACTGTGTTCTACGAGTCGCTCTGAGCAGTCAGTTAGCACTAATGCCAGCGAAGACATCAGTATTTGATCCTGCAACACTGTCGCTTTACTGCTCAGATCAGAGTTCATGTCCTTTAGCCTTTATATAGATGCATCATAAACATCATTTTATTCAGCCAGATATGCACAGCCCTGACAAATTCCAAACAATTTTAAAACATTTTTTTCTTAGTCAAAGAGTACCATCTTGCACTTTGATTTTTGTTTACTGCATAAGAGATTAAATTAAGTAACAGGCATAAAAAACCTTCTAAAGACTGGCATTAAAAATGATCAGTGTTCCCTGGAGCTTTTAAATAGTGTATTTCTCCTGAGCCAATTTCTTCCTCCCCCACTCAAACAAATATGATTATCTGAAATTACCTCCCTAAATTATGTCTAATCATCATTCTATTCAGCTTCAATTTTAGCAGCTCAGATGTCCAGAATAAATTATGACTATCAGCCTCTCTTCACACTGCATATGCTAATATCCTGCTCAAGTTCACAGGTTTGAATGCCTCACTCAAAGTTCCCCCTCTACAGGGCCCCTGATAAGATAAAGACTTACTGCCCCTCTTCAAGGGCTTGCAGGAACACTGCTAGATGATATTACAGGGGGGGAAAAAATAGAATCTGTATTGCAGATGCTTTGAAGATGATTCAGATTGCTAGCAGTCCATTCCATTAAAGGAGCTCATATTAAATTGTTTATACCACATCAATTTGGAAACACAAGAGAAGTGGGCTTCACTTCTACAGACTGGTATCCTGATGCTCTCTCTTACACTCTGTAGCTAAAATATGCAGGTAAAAACACAGATTCTGTACAATGACCTACAAAGGTCATATACAGTTACGTGGGATTCTCAGCTAAAATAAATGGTCCTAATGCTACTAAAATCAGTGGAGCATCTCTGATTTACACCAAGGGGGAACTGTTCCCTCCCTGTTAGACAAAATTCAGTTCTTTGTTAAAGACAAATAGCAAGACGAACACAAGAAGTTGTTATGTGGCCTTGTGTACTTCAATTCAAATACAAAGACCTAGAGAGTAAAGGAGAGATCTTCAAAAGGACAGAATTTAATAGAAAAATTGGCATGTAGCTGGTCCCCTTCACAGCACCAGCTTATATGCCTATTTTGAGTACATATATCCAGAAAAATTAGCTCTGACAACCACCTCAGCAGAAACAGTACTGGAAACCTTCAAAAATGTGGAAGATTCTGTACTTCCCAGTAGAGGGAGCACTGGGTTAGTGGAGACAACAATTATTTCACAAATGAAAATAAAAATAAATAAATAAATAAACATTAACTCTAAATGTTAGTTTTTTTAATATTAAAAAAGAAAATTTCCTGTCTTTCCCTCCCCTCTACTTTCCCCTAATTCTGACTTCTTTAATAAAATTCTGATGTTTGGGTTTCCAGCAGCTTATCCCAGAATGCTACAGAAGCTGGGATAGGAAGGTGACTTCATATACAAACCTCTGCACAGACTGGATGGATTCCTATGGTGCTGTCTAGCTGTTCTTTGGTCAATCCACACTTAATAGCAGCTGCAAAACCTTGGGTGACTTCTCCAGCATTTGGGCCGAGGACATGGAAACCAATGACTCTCTCCTAAATAACAAAGACAATCAAACGCAAGCACAGTTACCTGTAAGGTCCTCTTACTGAGAGTATTTGATTTCACCAGTTCACAAAACATACCACAAATTAATGTAACCGCGAATGTGAACTATCATTAGCTCTAACAGAAGGGACTTAGTGGGAAAAATTTCATCCTCTCTCCAAGAAGGAAAAGATTAAACTAAGAACTCACGAATCAGCTTCCTTACACCTTTGTGCATGAGTCTTCTGTTTATATCAAGAGCATTCAAATTTAACACATATCATGATCTACACTCCATTATTGTGTATGTCCAAATTGCAAACGTACTTAAACTTTATTCAGGCAAGCTATTCCACTCATTCCAGTAAGACTAAGTAAAGGCAAACATCTTGCATAAAGGTTTGCAATATCAGGGTCTATGCTAGCTGGCTGTATGGCGCATACCTACAGAAGAACTCGCAACTTGATAGTTGCTTAGTTGCTTGATAGTTGGAAAGAGCTATAAGCTAAAATTCTGGCTAAGAGAAGTGACAAGAGGTGCATGGTAACTAAACTGACGACTACTGCTGTCGCGGTGTTCACTGCCATTGGAAGATAATATACCTAGAGATTCGCCAAACAGAAAGACTTCTGGTTACAAAGAAGATAATATGACTTCATACATTACTTCTCATACCTCCACTACTGTTCAGCTGCAATATATGCCAAATTGTGCACATATCCTTACCGAACACCAAGGGAACAAGCCCTTTTAACTTGACTTTCTTTTCTTCAAGAGAGTTTCTCTTCTTCAGCAAAATCTAGCTGCTGTGGGCTTCAGTGGCTTTCAGGACATTAGCTGGATTTTGCTAATCACAGACCTAGCCCAGTTGGGAATGAAGAGTTATCTGCTCCTTCTGCTAAATGTCACATGTAAGGGAGTGGGGATAACCAGTACACTGGAAGGTTATTTTCTTTCAGTAAGCCTGATGACTGGGAATTACCAGAATGTTCATTTAAATAAGAAAAGCTACCAAGAGGTAGTAACTAAAATGGAATTATCCTTATTTTCCATTAAAAATATGCACGTATGTAAACATAAAACCACAGAAATGAAGTTGAGATAACTACAGTTTCCCCTATAAATTTAAATAGTTACTGAACAAAGTTTCCATCCGGGGTAACTTTCAGCTCAATCTCTAGATGTTTAAACATACTTCTAATTTTCAGGACAAGAAAACATTTTAAATCACCATAAAGTCTTCCTATTTTCTTAAGTAACTTTGGATTAGGAACATAAGTATGGGTTCTAAAATAACTTCCATGTTAGTGCAAACTCCTCCAGAAAAAGGAGATGGGCAAAACCAAGCAGATTTGCAGACTTCACAAAATGACACGACGCTTAGGAAGACTGCAGGAAGACAAATCTGTAACTGGTGATAAAAGAAAATAGGCAAAATAGATTCAAAACTTCATTAGGGCTTGAACCTTTATGCTATTAGCTTATTATTGCAATTAGCAATTTTGCTTGTGCTTCAGCAGGTACTGTATGTTTCCTTAACCAGGAAGTCTTATCGTAGTCCAAGGATAATCCTGGCATTATCACTCTAAATGAGATTTGTGCAGGCAAGATATATTAATCCTGTTAGAAAAATCTCAGGAGTTTTATAGACACATATGGACTTGCAGAGGTCACAAGATGCAATGATTTCTGAGTGACCTCCACTTCAGAGAGAATAGTCTCCCCAAAAAACATATCCTGGTTTGGAAGAGGGATAATAAGATAAATGGATATGACTTCTAACCATTTTTTTTTCTAAAGTGAATCAATGGTTAAAATTAATGAACAGTCTTAGAGCTCTCTATTTGTCATTTTTCATATACAAAAAACACCATATACAAATGGTGACTGCAAAATTTTCTATTTTACTGATGGTGATTTTTGTATAAACAAAAGTATCATTACAAATATTTATTACATTTCAAACGGTAGGGAAAATGTAAATTCTTTTTTAACTTGTTAAAAATAACCTATTTATAATTGTGGGGTCAATGGTCCCTACGATGAACATACAATTTCTGTTTTCTTTGGAAGTAAAGATGCACTTACATTATCTCGAATATTGCAAATTATCTTCGCATAGCATTTGTTGTTGTCTCTGGATGGCACAGTCCATTCCAGTGGCCAGAAATGACTATGGTACACCTGGAAATAACAGCACAGATAAGAAAAAGTTCTAATTACATATCAGAGAGCATCTGCTCTCTAAGAGAGATCTTCCAAAAACTGCCAGTTTATCTTAAATTTGCATTGCCTGCTTCCAAAACCAGAGCTTTACTACTGACTGCAACAGATTTAGGAGGACAAAGCACTTTTGGAAATCATAACTTGTAAAGACTTTCAACAACTGAGATGTAGCACATGGATGAACCATTAACTAACAGCTCTCCATTAGCAATCAGGCATGTACATAAGAGTTTGGAATACTTTAAGTCAGGTAGAGAATTCTTCCCCTTGAAAAAAGCTGAAGAAAGCCTCTACAAAACAAGCATTACTGTCATCCAGTAGTTTAAGGAAAAAAACACAGCTTTAAGTATATTACACTTCCAGAATGCAGTAACCATGCTCTCATTAAACTTGACAAATACAAGCGTTCTTCACAGAAGGCTGCACAGTCTCCGGATCTACCTGAGATGAAGGCAAAAATACTTCCCAAAGTGAAAAAAGGGAAGAAATAGCCTCAGAGCCCTGGTTTAGGGACAGATGAGGAAATGCTTTTTGCACGGTCTCTTAGATTATGAAAAAGAAAATTATGGATTAGATTATGGAAAAGAAAAGGAAAACAAAAAAAAAAAGAAAAACTGAAAAAAAAAGAAAACTGAAAAAGGAAAGAAACCACACAGCCCCAAACACATTTTCCTGTCTACCTCAAAAAACATCACTGAACAGACTCCTGGCTTCAGATAAGGCTGCTCATCTGCTCATCCACCTGTGTAGGATTTGTCCCAGAAAATGATGGGGGTGTTTTGAGGCACAGGTCTACCCAGTACTCCTGATTGCTCTCATTATAAGCTAACCTCAAACGAATTACTATTTGAAAGAAGTTCCTAAGTGATTGCAACTTGAGTAAAAATATGCCCCTTCACAAAGTTGGAGAGAGAGCTCAATGCTTTCTGCATTAATGGAGCTACAAAGCAATTATAAACATTGCTATACAAAACTGAAATTTAATAGGTTTGGACGACAGATGCAACTCAATATTCCTACTGAAGCTTACAAACCAAAAGCCAATACAGTGACATGATAAAGAGGTCAGAATCAACTAAATTAGGACTTCGCCAGAACACAAATGTTTCTGGATGCACATTTTCAAAAATGTGAAACAGAAGTAGATTTTCCACAATAAAGGGTCCAGTGTTTCACATGGAAGAGCACAAACTTAACTCAACAAAAATTTGACTCTGAATAAACAAAGTCTGTGGGCACAGCAGAATTTCAGCCTCTGTCCTGTAGTTAGGTTAACAGAACTTGATGTGCAGCCATATTAAGTCATATGTACCTCTTTTCTCAACGTACAAAAAGTATATTTGACAAAGCTAAAAGCAAGACAGTTCTCAGCTTTATGAACCACCACTTATGTGCTTATTTCCCCAAATAATACTCCTCAAGTGATCCAAGTGGACATAAAAGAAGTTCAGATTATTGTCAGACACCCTCCCCTCATGCTTTCTGTAAGGTGGTCTCCACAGTATTTTGTAAGAACAGCTTGGGACACCAAGTGCCTACATATTCCATTCTCGACAGCAATCCCAGTGAATGAAAAAGGATTATTCAAGTGAGTAAAATTAAACAGGTATCTGCCTACATAGTCAAAATAAACAGGAAAAACAGTGTATCAACATTTGTTTTTATAAAGTAAAAATCATCATGACAAAGACTTTGCCACATTGTAGCTACAAAAAGCTCAGCTTTGACATTGAAACCAATGTATTAGTTCCAACACCTTTAATTTATCCTGAAGTATTTGCATAGAAGATTTTTTTTTAATAATAAGTATTCTACCTACAAGCCCTGTTTGTCAAAGAGAGAACATATTTACAACTAGAACTATCAGAACTGGGGACTATTTTTAAAGCATGCTTAGGAACTGCCAAGAAAGACAAAAATATACATAGTCTCCTCCTGCCCTTACATCAGAGTACAGAATGTTGTTTTAATCAACTTTTAACATCATTTTAAATTACAGACTTGGAACTTAAAATCTAGATGAAATTAAGGCATTTACCTCAATGTTTTCCTCCCCAAATTTCTGTATTGCATTCTCTTCAGAATATCCACAGGCTCCATATTCTAAAGGAGTGAACACCGTGGTTGGAACATTCACGTAGTCACACTGTGTGGTATTCAAAATAAAACAAAAAACACACACAATATTAGTAATAACATCAGCACACTGAGTAAAAATTAAGCAGTCTGAAAGTCAGGAATAAAAGTTGTATTATTTGTAACTCTGAAAGCTACTTTTTCTTTATTTTAAATGAAGCTACAGTTCTGGTGTTGTCCCTCTCAGAGGTGTTAACTACAGCAAGAACAGAACGAGAGTTCAAAGCCACACTGACATTAACAGGCATAGAGTAAGAAGGAAAAGGAAATGCAGTAGTGCCCTGCTTTAAAACATAACAGATCGCAAGTGACACTGGAGATAAAAAGCAGTCAGTTCAACTGCTTCTACAGAGCATTCTATTTTTAGGAGGTAATGCTACAAATACTACACCACCATCCAAAAACCAGCATCTTTTTCATCAGCTGCAGCCTAGAAGATGTCAAAGGCATGAACTACAGCCATCTGCAGCAATAGCTAGCACTAAAGCTGTGTCCCCAGTCACAACCCATGTAAGTCAAAAAGCCCTGACTACTCCGCTGGCAATGATCTGCCAGGATGCATCTGCAGGACACAGCCCAAGATGCTG
This sequence comes from Anser anser, assembly GCF_964211835.1. NCBI lineage: Eukaryota > Metazoa > Chordata > Aves > Anseriformes > Anatidae > Anser > Anser anser. The sequence goes on from NC_139720.1 coordinate 59,203,107, forward strand.
CTGGCCTTTGCCATCAGGGTAGATTGCTGGGTCAGAGTAAACTCCTTGTCCCCCAGCCCCCCCAAGGGGCTTCTCTGCAAAGCTACTTTCGCACTGGTTGATCCCCAACCCACGCTGGTGCATGGGGTAACACCTTCCCAGGCACAGAATAGCAAGGTTGCCCATGCTGAACTTCATGAGGTTCCTTCTCCAGTTTGATGAGGTCCCTCTGAGTGACAGCTGGTGCATCAATCACTTTCCCCCCATTTGATTCATCTGCAGCCTTGCTGAGGGACTCTGTCCCATCACCCAGATCATTAAGGAAGATGATAAACAGTACTGTACTGAGTACCCAAGTGCTACGGCACTCCACTAATGCCTGGCCTCCAGACGGACTTCTTAAGGGTGATCACAGCCCTCTGAGCCCAGCAGTTTGGCTAGCTTTTGGTCCACCTCACTGCCCACTTGCCTCGCCCATACTTCAGCTTGTCTATGCGAATGTTACTCTAGCCTTACTAGAATCAAAGTAACAACATCCACTGCTCTCCCCATATTCACCAAATGAATCATTTGCCACAAAAGGCTAGCAGGTTGGTCAGCTCTAATTAATTTCCAGCAACTTTATTCTATTAATTTCAACTCTAATTTCTTTGTGTCTAGTTATCAATTAAGGTGCTGTTTACTATTCTTTCACCACCAATCCATAATACTTCCTTATGTTACAATCACCCTTTCTAGATTAGTTAAAACAGCAGTGTAAGCCAGGATCCCACCTAAGCAGTTATTTATTTCTTGGATTCACTCAGAGCGATGATGCTTTCTTTAGTAGCATAAGGATTTTCATAACCTGAGAGACAGTTATTTGGCATCAAATGTAAATTAAGACCTATCTGTAGTTCTGCAGTAAGAAGAAATCCTGGCTCCAGCTATGGTTTACTTAAACTTTGCTTGACTGATATAATGACATTAGGCACACTAATTCAAGATTCTGTTACTGCAATACCTGCCAACCTAAAACAAACAGCTTAATCAAGCTTTAAATCTGGCTGATAACAGAATCTGATATGAGTACAGCAGGCTCTACAATTGAAAAATTTTTCTACTTAATCCCCTTGGTTATGAAGGCGAGACAAGCACCCACATCAATGCTGCTTGGGTAACATTGCTTAAAGGCATCTTCCTTTCCTTCTATTTACAACTTAAAGATAAGGTGTAAAAAGTACCCATGTTACTCCTATTTGGACTGGCATAACTTGACTGAAACCTACAATCACACAGGTATGATATATAAACACTGGATTCATGAATTCAACTTCTCAGGTATAAATATGTGTTGACTTATTGGCACACTTGAGCTTTCTTTGTATCCATATTCAGTTTGTAGCAAAACTGCGGACAGCACTGAAAACATAAGGAAGCGAAAATACTAATGCAAATAACACTGAAAATTAAGAGCATCACATCTCCTTAGAAGAAGTAGAGCAATGAGTGTTCTGTAGCAATTGGTTACTTACCTTAGTGGTTGCCCCACCATAAAGCCTCTGCACTAACAATCTTCCTGCCTGGATTGCCACCGGTGTGAGTTCCAGCCTGTCCTGCAGTATATCTCCGATAGCGTAGATATATGGCACATTTGTTTGCTCCATATCATTGACAGGTATTTTTCCTGTTCTGTGATTTGCATCAAGAAAAATAAAAGATGTAAGTATTCTGCTGTGAAGACTCAAGTGGTAAATAACATTGCAGCAATTGAACCCTTTAGCTTTAAGACACAGGCATGTACTTGACATCTGAGGAAAAGAAGTCATATTTACAATCTTATAACCTTGGTCAAGGAAGTAAACTAGTGCAAATTTTGGTCTCTACCAAAACTACAGGAATTTACACACTGGATAAGGAGGTAGCCCCTGAAGTTGTGATTCATCTCCTGAATAAATTCTCTGGTGAGACATAACTGCTTTCCTCAAAATACGCTACTACCAGCTGAACTGTGTACTGGAAACCCTGAGGAGTGACAGGAAGAGACATTCTCCCACTCAAGCTGTAGGTCAAAATAATTTCTCCACTACTGAAATTCCAGTCCAGTGAGTGAAGTAGTTTCTATAAACTTAACCTTCAGGCTTCTTCACAGAGACAAGTCAAGCTGTTAGACATCCTACTTAAGGAATACAGCAAGCTTTTTAGCATTAAATGTATTGAGCTAATGGAAGTTTTTAATTATTAATATTTCCTACTTCATTAATAAGTGACATAGTGCAGTAATCACTGCAGGAAACTTACCTAACAGGTAAACCTGATCAGACAGGCGCAGAAACAGTCACACAGTTATTTGAAGGACCAGTAACAATTTTTGTATAAAGATGCAGCTTTTTTAATTTTTGGTTTTGTTAATAAAAATGGAGTTTATACTACTAATTCTATAGTTAGTTCTATTAAATTAGTAACGGATGTCCCAATGTCAAACAAATAAAGACATGTACTGTTCTACAAGACAACATGGGTCTGCCAATTTTGAAATGAATTTTGGAATTTTTTTTACTTTGCTTAACATTGCAACAGTTCTCTTCAGCAACATCAGTCACAGTATTCATATACAAGCTGCCCTCTGCACTGCTCTCCCACATACTACTAAGTCAAGTTCATGGTCCTGCATTTTTTCATCAAAGGGAACATGGTCTAGGTCCCTCATATCTGGAATACATTTTCAAGTTACCAATACTGAAAATGCTATTGATAGCTCCACTCCCTGGTGCAATGACCTCACTACATTAAACCTGCAATTCTCTGCAGGAGACAGATTGTTCCCAAAGGTAGCTGCGATAAGGCTAGAAATAAACTTCTCCAAAAACTAAAACACATCACCAACTCCAGCTGTGAGTTTAAGAATGCTACTTTGATTTTATATTTCAAAATAAACATACAGTAGTATTTACATTAAAAATGTAAACAAACCGTACCACACTAAAAGTCCATACGAAGAAACACATCTCTGCCCCAAGAGGTGGTAGAGATAAAAACAAGGTGATGGGAGTAAGAGAGTATGAGAAACAACTGACAGATCCTAGAAAGCCCAGTCACTGGAAGAAGCTGACAGACCAGTCTTTGAACTGAGACAGAATGGAAGAGACACATTTGACTCTCAGTATTTAGGAACTGACATTTCAGTATAAAAAAGAACATGGGGTAGTACTATGCAAGATAACACAATTATCTGCTACATAGTCTCCTATCCAAACAGGAGACAAATTTCTCCTCAAGGCATCTGACTGCAGATGCACTGCTGCCACTGCACTTGTCAATGACACCAGCTGTGTAGTCAGTGATATACAGAAATCTCTCCTTACTTTTCATTGATTTTCACTCCAACTTTGTCCAAACCAATTTTTCTTGTACATGCATCTCTTCCAATTGCTAGCAACACCTGCAAAACAGCAATGCACATGTTACTGATTTCCTAAAACCTCAAAAGCACACCTGCTTGTTGCTATCTATTATTTTAATTACAGACTAAGGATCAGTACCTAAGGTTTGGTCACAATAACATGAACACATTAGTGACCCATTGTATGTTCGCTGAGTTCAACACAAGCCACACCACCATCGTGACCTAACAATACGAGGTTTTAGCTACAGCCAAATATCTTTCCGTGGAAAAATATACGAATAGTATTCTAAATAAATCTGTTATCATATTTCCTTGCAATTTCATACTAAATTGTTATACCATATTCCTGTATGTTGACACCAAAATGCTCTTTAAAGAAAGGGCTCTTTAGGAAGGAAACTCAGGTGTTTAGGCAGATAAGAAGAAAATAATCTTTGTTTTGATCAGAAAATACCATTTACTTACATAGGCCCTCAACCAAGCCACTGCCAAATAATATTTGTTGAATATTATTTGTTTGTACATTTGTTCAGAGTGATTTTTTGGACATTTGTTCAGACCAAATTCTTACCCAAACTACAAACTTGGCCAGCTTAACTAGCAAAACAAATTTCAAGGTATACTGTCATGGAGAAAAGTGTTTCGTGCTTTTCAGTCTTGGAGAACTGCCCAGTTAACTACGCAATGTGTCTCAAGTGACAAAAGAACTGTGTTGAAGTTGTCCAAGATCTGCTTCAAGTCTTTTAGATGACCAAACCTGCCAGATCTTCAGAGCCGAAGGTTTTCAAATGCATCACACACAGCTCATATAACAAGTGACAGCATTTCAGTGAAAGATATAGTAGCAATGAGAAATCAGAAGTTTCCTTAAAATAAATAAATAGAAAAAAGCACTGATTTGGAAGTTAAAAAAAGTATTTCAGTACCATGGACCAAGAAAAATAGTATCACAATTCTGTGAAACAGCACTGCTGTTATTGTTTATCTTTCTTGTAATATTAGTACTCAAGAGGCACTAATGCATATCCTTGCTATGGAATAAACTGATGCACTGTGCAGGTAGATGAAGTCACTGGCACAGACTATTTTTTTTTCTTTCAAGGCCTAAGAAAATGAATGGTGTGAGAGGTGATGAAAACAGTCAAACATATAAAGGCATACCTGCATGCATTTCCACTGTAATTTTACTGCTTTCAGTGTATAATGAAATTCCTTGCCTGACTTGCCATGGGGTATTTGTTTTTGTGAAGATGTGGCATCAACAACCGATCTTAACAACACCTTAACAACAACACCTGTTTTGTTTAGCTCTTGTAAGGACCATTGTTTTATGCTAACTCCAGAACAGCATGCTTCAGTTACTACAGCAGTTATTAAAAATCATTACTTACAGTTTATGATAAATATTTCCCTGGGGGAAAATCCTGCAACTGATTCCACGTGACCAACCTCCTCTAAATCCCTAAGCTAAAAAACAGGTTTCAAAAGCATGCAAGTGATTTGGTAAGGCACGTGGGACTCATGCCCGTGGATTCTAGGACTTTTCTCACATTAATTACATGTTGATTGTGTACCATTAGCCTATTGTAATAACCGAAAATGATTTTTTTTAATTGAAGCTAAACTATGGATAAAAAGACCCTAGGAATCTTAACATTAACTGGAAGTTTATTCCATATTCTTTACATATATAGACAGGACTCACAGTATTGTATTCCCCTTCAATTACTTCATTCCCCTTTGTGGACTTGGCTGTAACTTTCAGTCTTCCAGGAGTTCCTTCCTCAATCTGCTCAACCTACAACATTTGGGGGAAAAAAAAAGAAAAGGTTAGTTTCAAATTAAAGTATACACATATATCTTAGTCCCACAATGTATTTTATGATCAAAAGTGAGTGATTAACCATGACCTAAAATTCAAGCATTTGTTCTAAAGGTATTTTCACCACTCTCTAGATTTGTGATTATTACTTTCATATTGAAATATTTTGTTTCATCTCCATGCATTTATTGTTATAATTAACACAGTAAGACCTCATTTCTGTTTACAACAGTTGTATTGACTGCTAAGTTCTTGTCCAAGAAGCTGTTAGTATCAACTGAGGACAGGGAAAGCGAGGAGGAAGGGAACTCCTTCTAGACCTGGAAACAGAATCAGACATTTTCTTAAGCCACACCTAGAGGACCATTGTGTCTTTCACCCATGGGGAAGCCACAGTCATAGCCCTGCCCTTACTCCTGTTGAATAACATTAGTCCAATACATAAAGCTGCAACTGTCTTGCAGGAGAGGGCAGCAGCTGGCTCTAAATGGCTGAAAAACACCAGCAGTTTAAAAAGAAGCGAACAAAAAAACCCAGCCCTTCCAAGTTCCTCAAAGTAAACTGAAATAAATATTCCTAGTTTTAGCAACAGATCAAGCTTCTTCCCTCCCCCCATCCTGCTAACTGCAGTGGGTTACAGCCTATTCCAGTAAAGCAAAACAAAAAAAAACACACCCCCACATAAACAAACAAACAAAAAAACCATGAATCTTTGCAACTGTGCTCTTTGTTGAGGGTAATAAAATATAAAGCCTTGTTTTAAACAAACACCCTCCCAAAACACATGCAACCTCTACATACCAGAAAACAAAGCAGAAAGTGATGCTACTGGCTTTTTTGCCCCCCAAAGGCTCCTTTTTCCTCCACTAAACAATCAACACCAAATGAGCAAATGGAATTTGAAGCTACATAGGCGGGTTCTCTTTCGCCTGGACTGTGAGAGGACTGTATGTTTAACTGCAGTCTTTCTTTTACCATCTCAGGAACAACTGCCACAGCTCCTACTTTATATTGAATATCTCTAGTCAGGAAAGGAAATTTTCTGATTGTTTCCCCGTCCTTTATTTTTTTAATTTAAAAGAACTCAAACCTTCTGTCCCATCCTATCAACTTTGAAAGATCGCTCTTAAATTGCTCCTATTTGCAGGTGGCATTATTTATAATCATTTTCTGTCTTCAAGTGTCACACTGAATAATAGGCAGAACATGCATAACTTCAAAAACAATGCAAGAAAGAGATGAAAAGATCTACTAAGGAGATATCCAGCAGTTAAAGGATATTCTCAACTAGAAACAAGACCATATATTTTATTCGCATTGAAATCAAAGACATACTGAAGGGACAGGATGAAACAAAAGTATACTTTATGACTAGGGTGAGGGACTCTGCAGAGTGCATCTGGCTGGAGGAAACCACCTGACATTCAGTTGAAATGATCTGCTTCTTTTAAGACTAATTTCCTCCTTTCCTATCCCACCAGAAGAATTTACAAAAAGATAAATCTGAAACAATCAAAAGCTAGATAGTCATCCCTGACCATCTGTAGGGTCAGATCTACAAAGTGGTAACTGGCAAGAGCATTTTTTAAATTACTCTTGATATTGTTAAGTGTGGAGGAAAAGAAACAAACAAAAAAATTCAAAACAAAACAACCAGTCTTCATTCTATTTAATACTTTAGGAATCAAAGTGTTACTCATTAGTATACTAGCTTAACACCAAATGGAAAAATGCTTAGTATGTTATTTCCTATTTTATAATTATTAAGAACTAATCATTGTGGAAAAGCATTAAGAAAAACACTGTTAGGACTCTGAAGCCTTTGGTAAGGCAATTTAACATTAGAAAAGCTCCAAAGCTTATCTCATCTACTTTGCAACCTGAATTTGCTTATACATATACCTAGCTGTCTGCATGCGTACCTCTACGGAATTCCAAAAAAACTAGGCGTGTATGTAAGGTCTCTGCCAAGTAAAGGATATAGATAGATACTTTAAAAGCTCCTTTAATTCCTGGATAGTCCACTGGTCCTGGGCACTGTAAGCAGTATTTGCTGGCTGAGAAATTGAGAACTGACAACGAAAAAGATGACTATTTGTGATGCACTAGCCCTGGTCTTATAGGAAGTATACATCTTCCTACTTATCAGTCCACAAGAAGTCTCACAGACTTCAGAACATCTGCTAGAATTTAAGTATATTCAATATTTGCAGGATCAGGACAAGTAGGCAAAACAACATTTTAATGTAACATACACTAACTCATTATGAAAGGTGTATTAAAATCAATTGTAGTACCACCTCAAGCCTACCTTGATCGGCACAAACTCTCTGATAAATTTGATTCCGTGTTCTTCCATATATTCACCAATTTTGTTTGCCATATCCTGGTCAAATCCTCTTAAAAGAATGGATCTCACCATTACAGTGACATCTAACCCAAGGCCTGCAAGAAATCCTGCACATTCCAAGGCCACGTAGGAAGCTCCAACCACCAGGGTTTTCCCTGGACAGTAAGGCAAGGAGAAAAGATCATCACTGGAAAAAAGGGGGAAGAAAAAGAAAGTCAGAGAAAAATGGGAGTATATGTTGCACTTTTTATTTTTCTACTTTCTTTTGTAAGAATAGGATTTTATTCCTTTTCCCGATCACTAACAACAAAACTTATTTTTGGAAATCATGCTAGAATACTAGATCAGTACATGATAGATTAAAGAAGTCTAATTAGGAGCACACACAAAAATATGAAATACTCCAAAGAGCCACTAAAATGTTGAGTTTTTTTTTAAACAAACTTCTGACAATTTCTTGAAAAAAAATAGGATATTTTTTCTGAATTGCTTCAAATATTTTACTGCAAATTTTAGCTCCCGATAGCTATAAGGAAGAGGAAAGGGTTTAGCATGTAAATAAACACAACATCTTAACTTCTTTGAAGACTTCTCCTTTTGCTAATTAATTATACACAGTGCTAAATACGTGCAGACAATAAAACGAATTAATGCAAACCACAGTAACAGGCAGAGCTAGGAGTACAAAATTAGAGCAAACATTTATTTGCCTGCTTTCCACTTCTTTCAACTGCTTCATCAACGTGTCATTTCTGCCACACCTTGGAGCTAGACCCAGGCTATGAAACCAGGACCTCATGGAGACATCATGCTTGCTCAGCGCAAACTCAGGCAGAGTTTGGCAAGAAAATTCTCCAAATATTTAAATTTTAAAAAGCGTCGCTTTTTCAGCCATCAATGGCAACCACTAAACAAGATGTTCTCTGCAAATGCTGCAGTGGAATGAAGCGTGACTGTGTAATTAAAGGCTACATCATAGTTCCTAGCTCTCAAGGAACCCAGTTAAGATTACAACAGACAGCCTCAGTCTGATAGTCTGTAACTCTGGCATTCCTGACCCTTCGATCTTACTGTTATTTTAAAGCCCTACTTTATCAACTATGCGATCTATTACCTTTAATTTCACTTCCACTTAATATTAGGGAAACATACAACATGGTGTTTGGGTTTCACGGGGCTTACGCCAGTCATTTATTTCATTATTGTAGGTTTCTAAGCCTGTAATTCCAACCTGTGTTTCTACAGTAAGTAATATAGCAGTTAGCCTGATACGAAAGCACATTTTATCCATTTCATCTGCATATCACTTTTTTGTGTGCGCGCACACGTGTAAAATTGTGCTAAAGTTCCTTGTTTTTTTAGCCAGACATTTGAAGCAGGTTCTCCCCAAAGTTGAATTCACTTCACTAAGTAGCTGGGAAAAAATTGGTTCAAGTTTCAAGACCAAGACTTCCACAGCGCATGAAGGCAGATACATTTCAACCAGCTTCACAACATCAGCTACTTTCAAACTCCCTCTTTCCCTGACATCTGAGCCGGAGTTTTCCCTCCATACAGACTGTTCTCTTCATTAAGAACAAAACTCAGTACGTGAATGGAAAGACCATAAAGAATAAGGAGAAAGCGTGTAACTGGGGCACAAATGATGAATTAATTTTATGACACACACGCAAATGATTTCTGGGATTCTCAAGCTGCTCTGTTACCAGCTAGAAATGGCACTGTTCTAGCCTACCACCCACAGTCCAGTGGTGTCCACCAGACAATGTTCCCAGCACCGTGACGTGTCTATAGCTATTCTCCTTCTCCTTACTTTCCTCTAAGAAGCAGAAAGAAACAATATAGAGAAACAACAGCATGCAAGCAAGCGCTGCTTATGCTTTACCACCGTCTCCTACAGGTTAAGCATTTACACACAGTGAATGACTTCATATTCTTCCCTATTTTTACCTGCTAATGCAGTATTCCTTGTCTCCAGGGATACCCAGGTAGCGTGGCCTTTCACCCGTGGCAATGAGAAACCTCTCAGCTGTGTACAGTTTTTCAACTCCTCTTTTATTTGTTGCCTGTGAACAAAGCAACAGTCCCAAGTGAGTATCTTGTAGTCCTACTAAGGGAAATATTCTTTGACGAACACCTGTATTCAGAAAACACTACAGGAAGACCCAGCAAACAGGGCTAGGCAGTACCTTAACTGTGTGTGGCTGAACAAATTCTCCATATGCATTCTCATATGTGACTTTCTTCTCTCTCAGTGCCACTCGATAACCCCAGTTCAGTGAGCCAATGTAATTCTGAACAGACTCTGTCATAGTCATCCAGTTGTGTTTGACTGTTGGAAACAAAACAGATTTTTGTCTCAATCTGACAGACCTCTATTTCCATAGCCAGCCCTATATTCCCAGACTTTTTTCATGACCCAGTCACCTTTGTCCTATTTCTATTTCGCTCCAAGGTTAACTCTACTGAAATTCAAAGAACTACATCAGCAGAGACAAAACGAGAGGTCACAGTGGAACAGATATGCCTTAAGCAATGAATGACTTGCCTTCTGTCAAGCATTTGAGATATTTCCCCCCCTTTATTAGCACAGCCATCGCCTTTGACACATTGAACACTTAGACTTTGCATATTATCAATAGTTTTCTAACGACACATGCTCTGAGCAGGTGACATTGCTCAACAAATGAAGATTATGCATCTCAGAGGTGCCTCTGCATGCTCCCCCTTATAGAATTACACCCTTAATAGATCCCAATCCTATAACCATGCACACTAGATCTAATCTAAAGAAAAATTCAGCTTCTGATGTAGTAGCAATGCAGACTGAGGGAACAGTAACCCTTGCCTACAATTATTACTAAGTTTCTGTTTCTAACAAACAACATTCTGGGGTATTCCTTTGGATGTTGTGTTACATTCAGAAATGGAGTAGTATCTTAGCGCTTTTATTCACACAGCAGGGGGAATAAATCAAATACTGACACAATGAGAACATATTAAAAACAGATCAAGTGCTGCAAGGCAGTAAGTCCTGTGCCTTTAAACTTGAAAAGCACTTAAGTTTATGCATAGTCACTCTGAAGTTGCCTAACGTTGTTAAAGCCAGCACATAAGTGCAACAAGCACTTGACTGTGAAAGAACCTCTGGATTTTCAGCACAAATGACAAAACTGAAAAAAAAAAGTTCTCCTTCTGTACCTTCTTCTGGAAACTGCCATCCAAATTTGCGTGAATCTTGCAAGGCTTGTCCCAGTAAAGCTGCCTGGTGCATCAATTTTTTAGGTATACAGCCCACATTTACACAAGTTCCTCCAAGACCTGAGAGAAAGGAACAGAATGCACTTTTCACATCTGCGTGGCTGATCCCAAAGTACAAACAGACTCTTAGTAAATAATGTTCCTTTATAACAAATTTGCAATGAAGAAAAATTTACCCCATGAATTTCCCAGAGGCGTAGGTGTGACAAAATCCAGCACCATCACTTTCTTTTCATATTTGGCAGCCTCCTGCAAAACAAATTAAGTAAGACATGTATCTAAATATTAGAGGTTAAATTTGGAATAGATGATAACATCATGCATTGATGAAAAGCTTTGTGACTTTTAATTAAGCAATAATGAATGATTTGCAAGAGAACAGCCAGACAGCCATTAATCTTCAGAATTAGTCTGTGCAGTCAGTAGGAAAAAAAGACGAAGGGGAAAAACAGGCATTTACTCTGCTAAACAAGAGCATGGCACCAGTTGATAGAGGACTCTGGGAGTCAAACCTCTTCTCGCCTCCATCCTGTCATTTTGTTTACAATATTTCCCAACATGACATTTGCTTTTAGTATATTTAACAAGTTCTTCATTAATCCAGTTTTCCATTCATAGATGGTTCCTCAAATGTTTGTTTGAAACCACATCACACAATGACATCAGCATTCACGTGGCCAAGCATTACCACTACGCTCATCCAGTCTTTCTCCTTGTAGAAAAGAAACACTCAATTTTGTGTACAACATGCAGTTGTCAGGATCAGCTCTTGCTCTTCACCCTAGTTAACATGTGGTAAGCTGACTTGACTTTCAAGATGCACAGATGTCATCCGTTCTAGAAAAGCAATGATTTATTTTATGATAACTCCCCTGAGAAGTTTCATTAGCAAATCTAGAAGCAATGTGTGTGCATGATTCTGAGAACTGGAATTTCTATACTGACTCTAGTATTCCCTTTGTGATTTTTAAGAGAAAGGCAAAAATCCGTGGCAATAACTGATACCAGAGAAAAACACTTAAGCACTAGAGAACTGAGAAACAAAAGATTCCTCCATGAGATGCAGCAAAATAGCTTTGGTACTTTGAATAACTACAACTGTGCTGCATCACATGATGAATTTTCAGACATGTAATAGCAACTATAGGCACAGGATATTACCCTAAGGCCTTGGGTTTGGTTTGGGAGGAGTTGGACAGCTTTCAGCGTTAGATTACTAGTAAGACTTGTTAATCCAAATAGTTGACAATCAAAATTTCAATTTTAAATGCATCTTATTTCATGCAAAACACAAATCATATTTCAAACAACATAGGCAGTAGACACCTTAGGAAAATGTTAATGTATGAGATTTCTGCTTCCAATTAAAGATCAAGGTTGGCCAAGAGGCTCACTTCTATGCATTAGTAGCACCTTTGATAAAGTTTCTCAGAAAGGTGCTTAGGGATTAAGATGTGTTATTAACGCTTCCTTACAACAACTCTTTCAAACAACAGTTTGAAAGCACATTACCAGCGTTAGCTGTCTAACCAGAACGCACAATTCCCAAGCTTACACTCAGCTACGTGTTCACATAACAGAGCACAGCACTGTATTGCCACCTCAATAGAGATCACGAACAGATATAACCACTTCTGCACGGTGATAAGCCCACAGCAACAAAACTTGCCCTGTAGGCTTTCAGACCTTGCTGGATTCAGTGCAATGCAGTGTGAACACAAGGTTGCTTAGGGCTGGAGCTGTTCTCTGTGAATTGGTAGTGGTGGCCCGGCAGTTTTGATCTGGGTCTGTGGCTGGGCTGCTCAGAGTCAGCTTAGCAGCACTGGCACTCACTGTGGAGACAAGCCTCCAAAACAAAAAGCTCTGAGCACTGTATGGAGAGGAAAGGGGAGTTGTTCACACAAAACTGCTTATGTTTTAATGAAAAACACACATTTAATCAACCTAGTTATATTGCTGTAGATATCTGGAACTTGGTACAAGAGCTGTATGGTTGGTTTTTGTTGTTCTTGTGTTTTCATTTTTAAAGCACTAAAAATATTGAATAAACTAAGTATTAGTCAGAAGCCTACACACATAAACCAGCTTCATTTCAACTGAACGAAGCTGTTTTGAAATACACACATTACTACTGATAGCAATGTTGACTTTATTGATCTACCATCCTTTGCTCCACAATCACGTGAGTACACTAAGAGGCAATATACTTTATATGCTGAATAAGGTAATTTATCTCTCTAGCCACACACCTTTTCCATCCCACAGCTGAGAAATGATGCAATAATCATCACAGCTACAGTCTCACAACCTCGCATATGCATAGAGCAAAGCAAAGCAGCCTCCTTATGGAAATTTCAACAGATGGCTTTTCATTACTCCAAGCCGGCTTTGCATTCCTGCAAGTTCTGTTTTACTCTTTTGTATTAAGCACCTTCCCTTTCCAGGTCCTCTGAATTTTTGGTAGATCTTATCTTTCATCCTCAGCCACGACAACAGTGCCCCCCTATTGATAGGTAAGCAGCAAACTACCAAAATAGATTACAGATATACTGCATGTTACAATCCACCACAGCTGTGCACTCTCCCGCTGTTAAGATGTCCACCCACTGGTTTCTAAAAGCATCATCTCTGATCAGTGGGCATACAGAGGAACCAAGTTTCACTCCATTGAAATGTATACCACGACATTTTTATGTTTTTCTGCTTCCAAACATATGGAAAATAATATTGTATTCTATACCTATGATATGGATAAGACTGTCTTTAACCTGGAGGTAACTTCAAAAGAAGCCCTGCTGAACAGGCAGAAAAGTTTCTACAAGTGTTAAAGATACCCAGATCCAAGATGCTGAGGATGTCAGCCACCCACTTAAAAGGGAAGTATAAATCTGTATTTTCTGTCCCATACCTTGGCAGCAGCCAGACCACCTGAGCCCCCACCGATGACAATGAGGTCATAGTCGTAGGAATGGGGCACCGCTGTATGCCCGTTCATTTCCAGCAGTTTCTGAGGATTGCCTTCTTTATGTGCCTGAACAGAGAAAGCAAAAAGGATTAGAGAATATTGAAACATCACCTATGGTGCTCAAAAATGAGCATTTTCAGCAGCAAATATTGTGATATGTGTACGTAAGCGCATCTCTGTTTTCTCAGCTCTGCTTTTAATTAGCTTTTTAAATCTTCATCTTCTTAATCCATTGTTGGATAGCTCAGTACCTATTAGATACCAAACTATGAATTTCCTTGTTCTTTGGAGACCCGGGTTTCCTTGCAGAGCTTAGTCTTCCACATCACCACAACTCCAGTGCCTCCTCATACTGTGGGCACCAGGATGAGATGCATACCTGCTGACACAGGCATTCTATGGATTTATTTTATTCTTTTCATCTGCCCTGGACTTCCATAATTAGTTTTTTTTTTTCCCCCTCCTGCTGCATATATGAGTAGGAAAATACAACAATATACACCATAACAATCTGCAATTACCAGCCTTACCAACTGAATAAATAGAACCAACCAAAGAAAACACTTTCTGAAAACGACATTTTTTTTAACATGACTAGTTTAGTACTGTAGCTAACTTTGGAATCAAACAGGTAAGTGTGATCACTAAAGTTTCATGAGAGTTTCTGTTGTTTTTTTTTTTTGGATCAGACGACTACTACCACAGAAAAAATCACCCCCTAAGTCCTAAAATGCATTCTGACAGCTATGTGCCACATAGAACATTACATTAATCTTCATATACCTTTTCTAAAATGACTCTTTGTACTCAAGTTGTGGAGTTCCAGTGAATCAGGACTTCAGACCCTCAGCTCCTTCAAGTTGCTGGGAAAATTCTCAATGCCTCTCAAAATGCCCAACAAGATTTGGAGTGAGTAAACACCGGATGCCTCAACTGATACAAATCACTGAGTATCAACTAAACACATGATAAAACTTTTAAGATTTTAAAAAAAAAAGTAAATAAAGAAACCTCACTACGTCACTTTACAAATCTGGTCACTTTTATTCAAGTGTTTCTGCCATGGTAAACAGAATACAAGAAAACAGAGACGTTTTCCCTCTCTTCTCATCTAAATTTTGTTTTGCATTAAGCTTCCCTTTGTGCTCAAGCCATTCTACAACTGCCTTCCTCTGAGGTTAGACTAGTCCCTGTCTCCAAGCATAACTGGTGCCAGCGCATCTGTATCAGTGACAAAAAATCCCTGTCACTCCACCACACCACACAGCAATTTCAGCAAAAATTCAGACTCTACTTCTGCCTGTAGGAAGTTACATTCGTATTAGTCTTTCATAACCCTTGGCAGCATGTTATTAGTAGAAACAAAACCTAGAAGACATCTGTTGTTGCTGTGAAAACACCCCAAAATACCTTGTCTTCCTTCCTCTTCTCTTCCTGCTCTGCCACCCCAATGTATAACCCTACCACTGAATCTTGTCTTCACTCAGTTCTCCTTTTTTCTGTTTTTCTAACAGTCATTAGCCAAACTTCCTGCTGCAAACAGAAGCATTGAAAAAGGAGCATGTATTGCATTATGGTATGCAATTTCACTTTATTCATATTTAGGGACACAGAACGAGAGAAAGCACGTTGTTCATTTCTGAAGTACGCCTTCTTGTTTGCTCAGCGGCAACAGGATGGTGTGAAGCTTAAGGGCAGACTCAAACTTACCTCCCACGCAGTCATCTGACCAAACTACCAAGAACTGCATCTTTACGATGCGTACAGATGTAAGTATAAAGAAACTACAATATCTATACATGGATTTTGCTTAGATCACTGACTGCAATCATGCCAATTTTTTTTTCTCTTCCTTTTAGGAAAAATGCTTTGTATTTTTACATGTGGACTAAGAAGCTTCAGCTTTTATTCCATCAATGGTGGAACTATTAGGTTTCTTTTTATGCTTCCATTCAATGGAACAAACCTATCGTTTGGCTCCTTTTTCATTAGCTCTTGATGAAAACATACTAAAAGCTTAGATCACGCTTAGTAGATTATAACCTTCCCTGCTGAAACCATCTCCTGGAACTCCGCTCTAAAACCGCCAGGATATTGACAAGCTTTGCTTCCCATTTAAGGGGGCAACTTGTTCCTGACCATGAATCAGGACTGTGATCCCATACTGAGAATGGATCTGTTCCTTTCTTCTCCCAAGAACTGTATTTTATATTTTTTAAGTCTACATTCTTCTTATTTTTCCATGTCAAAACTAAATTACAGAGTTTAAAATGCATGTCCCCCTACCTTTAAAGTTTTCTCATGACCTCCTATTTGCTTCTCTTGCACAAAAACACCTGGCTGTGAAGTCTCTGTGGTTACTTCGCACTGCACTTCTTGTAGCTTCTGTGCACTCTCTGCGAAATAAAGTATAAAATAATGTAGTGTCTGGAGTGGCGCCCTTTATGTAGGTTGTGCTCCTGAAGCGAAATTGTCTGGGGGAGTGGCCTTGGCGGCTTCATCACTTCCTCATCGGCAGCACGCCTGTCTCAGGGGAGTGTTTCCTAAGGCAACTGATGAGTCATTTGCAACGTTAGGATGACTTGCTGTATTTTTCTCTTTAATAAAAATCCCATACGAGAATTGGCTAGGATTCCAGGACGTTTTGCCAATCTGACCAGATGCCTGAAACAAAGCAAGGAAATACGATCTGCTGTGGCTAAGCCTGAAACTTCAGTCTAAAAGGAAAATGGTGATTTCTACTTTTCTTACTCACAAAGTACCTTTTTAATGCTGCTGTGCTATCGTTTTTTTCAGTCTAAATGTTTTAAAGTGAGTTAAAAGTTCTGATTTTGCTCTTTCAATTAGTTCCCCTGGAAACTTCTCTCAAATCAATTTAACGATACAATCACTTCCCCCCCCTCCCCCATGCAACCCCCCCCTCTTTCCCCTCCAAATAATTTCTGCCTTACAGAGTTTGTTCCTCCTTTGAAATCCTTTAAATAAGCATTTTCAAAAGTCTAGCAAAGATCTGTGCCTGCTCACTGGTCACAACTGATAAGGATATCCTACAGAAAAGGTAAAATATTAGCAGCATTAAAAAAATAACATCTCTACACATGGTGATACTTCATTTGGCATTGCATGGCAAAAAAAAATCTGATATATGTCTGGAAGCCACTATCAGCTCTGCCTTCCTATACATAACTCTGAGTTACGTTAACCTTCATTTCCAACAAATGGGTCAGTACACACTTGTTTGTGCTTAATCACATACATCCTTTGCACTGCACGACCATCGTTAATTAACAAACTCTGACACGTGCACATAGTTAGACAGCCACACTGAGCGTGTATACGTTCCTTGGGCGGGGAGCCCACAAATCTGAAAAGCGTTCACCCAGACGCACACAAACACAAAAAGGCACTCACTGAAAACTGGTTTGTAAGCTTGCTGTCTTGGTTTTCCTTTCTGCAGCTTGGTGATAAAATTCTTCTATCTCACAAAGGTATTAGGAAGAGTACTCAACTGATGTTGACAAAGGGGTTTAAAGATCTGAGTCATTACACAAGAGTTAATAGCAATATTAACGATGGATAATTCTTGGCCTATTCTAGCCTGGGGAAAGAACCCAGGAATTCATGTCTGCATATACACACAGACACACCTGGGAAAAGCAAAAACACAGGTTTGAACACTGGTCACCATCTGCACATTGGAGGGATTTTTCTTCAATATATTATCAAAGCTACAGTCCTGAGGGTACCTAAAGCAACTGAAGTCTTGTAGTTTTTTTCCTGCAAGTCTGAACAGCCTCGGGAATGTTCATGTAAAATTGTATCTTAAATCAGATAAAAACCTACTAGTTAGACAACACAGACATTTATATAAGCACCTCTATCTTCAGGCAGATCTCTGCTAGAGGTTCACAGCTTTAGCAAGAGCCCCAAAACCCAAAGGCAACCGTAACCTCTGGCAGAAACTTGAAAGACTTTTGTCTGCAGGTTATTACTGCTAGGGGCCTCTCCCTTGTTGGCCCAGGCAATTTGCCACAGACAGAATGACAAAGCAAAAAATGCTTTTGCATCATGTGCTCGCTCCCCATAAAAGTCCATCCATTAACGACAATTATAACAGCCACTGCTTGTGAATCGATGCCTTCCAGAAATCGATCAGCAGATACCATTTCTCAGACTGAGATTGCTAAACACCACCTGGGTCACCTGCTCTGGACAATTCTGAGATATGCAACATGTGGGACTATTCTCTTTGCTGGTCAGCATCAGCACTGACTTCAGCAAACCTGCAGCAATTCATGGCTACCTCAGGACGATCCAGCAAGGCTCCAGCTCCCCACTGCCACTCTTTGGCTTTCGTTAGTCCCAATCCAGGCAGAGGCTGCTGCGCGCCACCTCCCCTGCTGCCTGCCAAGTGCTCCCTGACGTGGAGCGAGCTGAGGCACCAAGTCGCTGGTTTTGAAGGGGATAAGCCTTCGTGGGTCTAAGCCTACTCTCTTCCACCATGCTGTTTTTTCTTCTCCCTCCTGTCTCCATACCCTGTCCGCATTCTTGGCCCTGGCAGCCAAGAGACCCTTACACGAGCTAAACCAATGCACTAACCCAGGAGAAGAAAAAACATGGGTGGTTTTCGACCAGGCTAACCAGGTCCCTCCATTCACAGGAGGACCCCCCCGAGTGCCACAGCCGGTACAAGGGAGCCGGCACATCCACACTGACCAGAGCGGAGGAAGAGGAGGCAGCAGGATTTCTCTCACTGGTAGCAGCACAACTGCTAGATTGACTCAGCGGGTTGTTAAATCCGCCAAGAAACCGCCTTTCTAGCATTTACCTGAATAAATTTCTGATGCAGACTACGCTAGGCCTCACTGCCACTTCTTGTGCAGATCAAGAAAGAAAAAACTGTGGTGTTTTAAACTCATATCCTTACTGGGAGACAGCTTCCTCATGAACCAAAGTTCGCGCTGGTACTGGCCTCTGAACTTTAGACTTGTGTAACTCCTGGTGGGGGGTGAAGAAAGGCACGGCTGGTTTCAGAAGGCCTTGACCACAGAGGAACCTGACAAGCCCTAGAGAACAACCCAGACCCGCTTCATGAGCAGAAATACTCCAGGATAAGAATTGCCTTATTCTGCAGAAGTGTTCACCAGCTGCGCGGGCAGGACGTGGGGCTAAGCAGAAAGCCCAGGCCTTGCAACTGCTCGCCGTGAAGTAGCCTGAGGTGCTTCAAGGCAGAAGTATGTGGTGATTTAGCTGGATTCTGTATGTCACACAGAAGCCATTATTAATGAGAAGGAACTTCGCAATATTTTTTACAAAATCATGTAATTAAAAAATAGCCATCTTCAGTAGTGTAGGAGATGCCTCTAATTTTGTAATGCTTATAAGCAGTCATGTGGCTTGCTTTAAAGTCTTATCCCCAGGCAGCTGAGGAATGCAGGATGTTTCATACGACAATGAAGATTTACCTTTTGCTCAAGTTAGCTTTGTAGGTGGAGAAAGTTTCAGCTTTTCCTTCTCCCTGCTCACTTCTGCCCTTTCAGGACAGGTCACTACCTCCCCAGTTGCACAAGCTCAAATATTTGGAAGTGATGGGCAACGGAGCCATTACATGATCCAGATTACAACAAAAAACCCAAACCTTTAAAATATGCATGCCTCCAGCCTGGATCGTATCACAAATCCACGCTGAGAGGCTGCACTGCAATCAGCTGAACTAGTGAAACTATGAAGGAATAGAAACGTGGGGCAGAAGGCAGGAAAGGATGAAAACCTCTTAAACTGGCTTTATCGCAGAGGAGTCACAATGCACCTGTACTTTCAAGAGATGCAGGATCAGGGGATGAGAAATTAAAAAAATGGTAAGTAGAAACTATATTTTGATGAGCCAGTGGTATAAGTTAGACCCTCAACCCACCTCACATGCTTTAATTTTTCACTGTGCCAGAGACACAGAGCAGCCTCACAGCTAGCCAAGAGAAGCAACTGAGCTGGCTGGTGTAGAAGTGTCAGGGCTTGCTAAGATAAGGACTGCGTGTGCTGTGCTCTAGTGATCCTGGCCAAAAACCACCGTTACCTTTGACAGGGTAAACCAGCAGCCCTGTGGCTATTCTCATTCCTTCCAAGAGCTGATTCAGCACTTGGCTGCCCCACCAGAGGAAGTTTAAAGATAGCTTAGAGGTACATTTGCCTCCCCACCTGTACACAGCCAAAGTCTGATCCCACACTAAGTCACTAACGTGAAGACAAACCAACCTGACATCACTTATATACACACAATTCAGCGCCCACTGACGAGCACTGTTAATCAGAAGTGAGCACTGAGTGAGTGAGTGAGCAAGTGCTACTACTGAAGGCTGGCGTATGGGAGCCTTCAATCCTGCTGCCTACTCGCAGGACCAGGATATATGCTACACCCTAGTACAAGCACCTCTAGCCTTCTCTCTGAAATTGGCTACTTGTCCTTAAAGATGGGTAAAACACCTTGTGTCATCACTGCACAGAAATTACACTATTAGATAAGATCTTTGCTTTTCCTCCTAAATGTCAAATATTAACAAATCAAAACCCAGAAGTTGAAGAAAACTGCCTCATTCAGCTTTCACACCCACACGCACCAGCAGAAGCTTGCAACACAGAGGAGTGGCCAGCAGGTGGAGGGAGGGGATCGTCCCCCTCTGAGCTCCTGTCTGGAGCACTGCATCCACGTCTGGGGCCCCAGCACCAGAAGGATGGGCTGTTAGAGCCAAGTCCAGAGGAGGGCCACAAGCTGAGAGAGCTGGAGAAAAGATGGCTCTGGGGAGACCTCACCGCAACCTTTAGTATTAAAGTGGGCTTATAAAAAAGATGGAGAGCAACTTTTTACAAGGGCAGATACTGATAGGACAAGGAAGAATGTTTTTAAACTAAAAGAGGGGAGATTTAGATGAGAGGTTATGAGGAAATTCTTCACTCAGAGGGTGGTGAGGTGCTGGCACAGGCTGCCCAGAGAAGCTGTGGATGCCCCATCCCTGGAACTGTTCAAGAGCAGGTTGGATGAGGTCCTGGGCAACCTGATCCAGTGGGTGGCATCCCTGCCCATGGCAGGCTTCCCCCCTTTTCTCCCTGGATCACAGGTCTGTTCTGTTATCTGCCAGCTTCCCACGCATGCATTCTTCACATAGCACAAAGCACCACCACATGTGGAAGCCTAGAAAATAGCAGTGACTTGACATATTGTTGAAATGCCCCAAAGGTGTTTACGTGTTTGCAATGATTCTCATAGGAAACATCTCTCCAGAAAGCAGATGCACAGGTTTTCTTGGCTTTAAGAGGAGCTTGGCTTTATGCTCTCTCCATGTCACACCAGCAAATCCTTAATCCCATTGGTATGAGTTATTTCATTAAGTAATAATCGTTTTCCTTGCAATTACTGGCTATCTATATAAAAGAGAGCAGATCCAAGTCAGCCCTAACTTCACCACAAGACTGGGGTGTGTAACCTGGCCCACTGACACCCTTTTCGACACTCATTGCCCTAAACTTACTGAATTCAAGAATAAATGCAAACAGGGAATTTCGTGCATAGCTGGATTCTGACTCCCCGTTGAAACCAAAACCCACCAAGCTTCAAGACTTACAAATAAAAGAGCGAAGCACATTCTCCTAAGAAATCTGAAGTCTTCTGTACTCTGTTATGGTTTATATCTATTCAGTATGCTGTTGCAAAGCGCTTTAGTTTCAATTGTATTCTTCCTAATCCGCTTTTTATACCTAAGAGCATAAGACTTCTTCCATAAATAAAGCATAGCTTGACTGGGAGCAACATCAAGACATAACGTCGAATAACGCAACTTTACACTTGGTTGAAACACAGCTACATTAACAGAAACTGGGGCTCCACTTTGGCATAGATTTCTGTTAATAAAGAAAGTCCATAGGGTTACCCCAAAACACAGATGTCCTTCATGAAAGCATAAATTCCTTTTTATTACAACTATCTGGGCAGAAAAAAAGGCATTTAAAAGCATTTTTGTAAGTGGAAAAAATCATGTAAATACAGATTTTCTTCTGAGTGCTTTTCGACTTAAGTTCTAAGCAATAGGAGAAAAAAAAATGTAATTATCCCCAGCAAATTAAACACAATTAACCTAAGAACAAGATAGGAAATAATGGAACACTTCATAGCTCTGTTTTCTCAAAGAACAATAGAAGTGTACTCACAACTTTTAAACAAACCTCTACCTAGCAAAGCAAGAATTACAAAACCAAGACAAGACAAAGAAGAAATCCTGACAGAGGAATGATGAATGCCACAGCACACAAGACATTTTCAATCGACTTCTCTCTGAGGGTCTGATTCAAAGCTCACTACGCCCCTTCAAAAGCTCTTGCTCGAATGAAGGCCCTAAGTGACGAGACTCACCCCTTTCAGCTCAATTTTCTAATTAGCATCTGGGGACCAACTGAGCAAAATCCTTCAGTCTGCTTTTGACTCAGGATGGGTCAGCCTTGTATCATGAGCAGACTGCGATGCACCAACTTTGCATCCAAGAACGAGAAAAGTTGCTAATGTGGGGCAAGAAGCTCAAGACCAAAATATCTCCTACTCAGCCCGCACACAGCCAGGCACGCCAGGCCATTATCTGTCCCTTCCTGATAGTCTGCAAAAGGGCTTCTGAAACTGGCCTCAGTTCCTAGCAAAAGAAGTAACTCCTTCTTCCAGTCGTTTATTTTCCTTCTATTTTTCTAAGTGTCCATGCAGCAGTGCCACAAAGTCCAACTGTAGTATGACAAACTATTTTGCTTCACTGATTTCAGCAGGGACAGCATCATACTCCATGGCTCGTGATAAAAAATCTTGAGACACGTTTTTGCCATAAAAATTAGGGAACTTGATAGCCCACTCCAACAAGATCCAGGTTTTCACACAGACTTTCCTAATAGCTCTCACACTACCAAAGCCTTTGGCAGGAGACCATTGATTGCTACTTGTCTTAGAAAGTCTTCTTATGTAACTGTTTACAGTAAACCATATAGGATTTAGTGAGGTTCCTCTAATTAGCATTAATAGGGATGTTTTCTGTGAGCATAACATCACATGCTAGCCTCAAATATTTCTAGAGCATCTACAGTATAAACTATTGGCTGAAACAGAGCAAGCTGTGTACATTAACCAGAGGTAAACTTCAGACCCTCTCTTCCTTAGTAAAAAGGAAAGCAATGCTAAATTAATTAGGTATCTTTGAACACTTCCATCTTTTATTTTATTCCATGTTATTTCACTGTGAGCTAAATTAAATAGGTTATGAAAAACTTAGGATAAAGGTTCTCTGGCTTTGGAACTTTAGTAAAACTTTTAACATCCCATATAAAGCTTTATATGCAATCTTCATGGAAATCATCACCTGAGAGTGCCAGTAACTTTTAACATGCAGTTTTGCCTACTCCCATCAAAAGTCCCTGCTGCTTTTGGATTTACCCTTGGTAGTATGATGTGTTGAGTAATCCAAATCAAAACAAAGGAAGCTGATTTCTGGTATGACTACCTGTAGGTGTATCATTCTCACTGTGCTCACCCTTCATTTGGGATGACCTGCAAAAGCTGAGCTTCCTGATTTTTTTTTCTTCTGGAAATTCCTGTGGCCACTACAGACTGTGATTAATACTCTGCTGCTAGAGGAGGAAGTACCACCAGCCACAAGTGTGGCACCTGAGGCACTGGGAGGTGAAACTCAGCAGGGTGAGCACTCAGCAGGGCTGGGAACAGGATCTCCTGGTACTCTGCCGTTCATTAGACCTTGCTGCCACCAGCCATGCCTTTACTGTCTCTACCACAGTTAAAACCATTTATCCAGCCCCACACATCTCTTTGTAATTAGGGTGGTGTTTTGAGTCATATAAAACATCAAAAAATGGAGGAAAACGTCCCACCCAGAATCATTCTTTTTGCCAAACAAGTCAATATTAAAAGTGAGCAAGGTTAAAGGAAACACAAAGGTTTTGCAGACCATCTCCTAGAACGTGCAAAAAGTTTAAGGCAGTTATTACACTGTGAAAAGTACTTGGGTGCTTTGTTTGGATGCCTGACATACTTGTTTTTAATCTGAGCAGGGCTTTTAATAGGAGGAAAGAAGCACGTGTTTTTAACCCAGAAAAATCAATATTTCTCGTCCTTGGAAAACAGAAGAACTTGGGTGGAACAATTTATTCCTGCTTGTAGCAGCCCAGCGAACAATGATATTGCATTTCTACGAGCTGAACAAAACAGCATAACCCAGCAGATCATTGCCCTTAAACCTCTCCTGCTACGTAACTACTACAACCCACCACCAACCTACAGCACGCAGATTCCAGCAAGGGCCTGACTGGAAAGGGTTGTGAAGGATGGGCGGGAAGCAACAAACACCTCACTTTTATGAAGTGAGAAACAACGCACACAAGCGTGCTTGCTTTGTGTCGGGCTGTGCAAACAGTGGTGGAGTTAAGGAAGTAGAGAGCTTCCTTACCGCCACAGTGGGAACGCAGTGCCAGACCACGCGGGAGGCGGCGGTGCCAAACGATGCCTTCTTCTCTGAGCAGCTCAGTCAACAAGCACAACAGGCAAGTTTGCTACTGCAGAAGATGAAGTAAGAAGATATCTCAGTTTACTACTTTAAATTGCACTACAGTGCATTAGCACATTCCTAAAGAAAAGCTCAGGACTACTCTACAATAGGCTCCTACTGTTTTCTATCCCACGCCAAGTAATAGCACCAAGGGAAGAAAAGGACACGCACCATTAGAAGGGAGACAAAATCTTATCTGTAGACGCTACCTTAAGATTCTAATTGCAGGAGATACAAATACAAAAGGAGGAAGCACACAGTAAAAAAAAAAAAAAAGTATGCAAATAGAAGTGCTTGGTAGATAGCGTTGGAGCAGCCAACAAAAACAGGGGTCACACAGGGTTTAACACAGATAAGTCTGACTACGGCATCAACAGTACAAGGCATTGAGAGTACAAACAGCAACGACAATAAGCTGAGGAAAGCAACTGCTGTGAGCTTTTTAGAAGAAAGACAGAAAGTAAGCCAAGCTGGAGATGAGGAAAGAGAGAAAACATCAGGTACGGCTTGGCAAGTCAAAGGACGGCTTTTTCAGGAAGACGTGCAACGTGACACCACGTTCAAAAAGGAGGTTATTGAAAAGTATGAATGAGAAAAACAAGATCTGAAAAAGAATTTCTCAGGAAGTACCTAAGTCCAGGTGCTATGGACTGGAAGGCAGCTGCACTGGAATACAACAGTTCAGTTGGAAGGGACCTAGAAAGATCATCAAGTCCAACTGCCTGACCACTTCAGGGCTAACCAAAAGCTAAAGCATGTTATTGTGGGCTTTGTCCAAATGCCTCTTGAACACTGACCACCTCGCTAAGAAGCCTGCTCCAGTGTTTGACCACCCTCACAGTTATGAGATTTGTCCCAATGTCCAGATTGAACCTTCTCTGGTGTAGCTTTATGTCACTGCCGTACATCCATTCAACAGGAGGAAAGCAAAAATACAGGAGGCATCAAAGACAGAGTTTTATCAGGAGACAGCAGGTGTAAAGTTCACTCACTTCAAATCAATGGAAAAAGGACAATAAGTTATCAATTCAACACACATACTGAATTAAGCCAGAGTGCATTATTTCATCTGGTACTTAGGTTTGCTTTCTGCAAGCACAGCCAAACAGACAGCAAGACATCCTACCAAGGGATGTCCAAGATAGGCTTAATGAAGGAATAAACTTCAGACAGGAACAAGCCGCCACTTCTCTCCAAAAAAGTCTTGAAAACAGAGAAACCATACCAATGGCCTGGAATAAAGAGGACCAGTACAGTACATTGTGAGGGACAAGCACTACTCCCAGTCACAATGGAAATCAAGGGGGTGCCATAACTGTGAAAAAGGGGAGAAGGAAGAGCATGGGCAACCATGATGTCACCTCCAGGAGCCAAGTCTGCTCCACAAAGGGTGCGATGACACATTTGTTATTGTTACACCTGAGCAGTTCACAGGCAAATTATATGGTCAAACATTTGCAGGAAATACTACAGAAATAAATTTTAAAAAATTGGGGCTTCATTACTCACGTGCTCACCACATGTGAATGTCGGTGCAACTCAATAACCACCAGTGCTGGTAGCCCAGTGCAGAGCTAGGACCTCTCACATTAGCACCAGAAATGAGCAGCAACTATTTGAACAATACTTTGTTAACTCACTTGCTAGAATCCAACCCAAATCTCATTCCAAGTCTACTAGACCTTTCCAGGTCCACCAGGGGGTATGTGCTGTGTCCCAAGTGCCCAGTCCTGAAAGGAGCTGGACAACTTCAACTTACATGCAAGTCAAACTGAACTGAAAACACAGCCATTCATAAAATTCATCTAGCATGAGGATCTGGGCTGGGGGGGGGAAACAGCACTTGAGGAGCCCTGCAGAAAAAAACAGTATATTTCAGCATATTTTATAAGGCAAAAGCTGCAAGTTAGGATATCTTAATTCTGAGATGTGCAACTTGAGTGTCATTTTTGATATTTGTCATGATTCCTTTTTGCAATAAAAGGTCTGTTTAATAACACAAAAAAAATAACTTGTGTGAAGATGAATTAACAAGAAGTCAGGAAAAGCATTATCTTCTGAGTTATTTCCAGTTTTCATACCTTTACACCCACAAAGTGCGTCATAAATACTGCTTATTTGAAATGCAACTGGTAAAGTAAACTAAATACTATTTGAGAACTGTAGGATAACCTTTTTAAGAGCACAAGCTAAGGACAAGAGAATGTTTTTAATAGCTATGTTACGCAAAACATATATACGCATTTAATCTTAGAATTTTTACTTTTTCCTATGATAGCCATAATTTTCCTTGACAGTTTCTCTCATTACTGGCTTACTACTTTTTGGTTTTGTTAAACACCATTTTAGATCTTTCAGTGAATTCAAAACTCTGAATTTATTATTCCCATTGCTGAAATGGTGGAAAGGTGGGAAAAGATCCAGAAAGTAATTTAAGAAATTCTTAAAGCTAGGAATTACCCAATTTCTTCCTCCTGCTTCTGAAAGGACACACAAGTTTAAATGCACCTTGTCTGAGAGATGTACATAGAGGTAAAAATAAATAAATAAATAATCAAAACTAATCTACTCCCTGGTATGACTAACTGTAGAAAGTTAATTTAAGATAGTCCCTGTTTCAGTGGCATTTAAACAATGAGTAACTAGCTTATTTGAATTATGTTTCAGTTTTCAAGTAAATTACACATCGCTATTTGCATTTCAGTAATTATTTGTTTTTCATCTTCTATTTAACCTCTTTTAACACCACCCACAACTCCCCTCATCTCTTGTCCTTGACAGATATTGAAAAATTTGACTTGTTTCTTCATTGGGCTTGACAGAATAATCCACTAGTATGTGACCATCCCAGAAGCAAAGCTACCTAGATGCTGAAATATAAAGCTTAACATCACAGTTTAAAGCAACTTTACTGGAGAATTACATTAAGACACTCCCAGTATTGTAGAATGGGCAGCAGGGAATAGTAATGTCTTACGCTGAAAAACCAAGATACAGCAGAGCGTATATATTCAAGCCCAAACAATATGTTATTTTAAGTCAGGTTAGCCCAAATGACTCAGGTTCACAAGGTTGAAATAGCTCGTTAAGATGCAGGCTTCCTTTCTGAGGTTGTGTCAGCAGATAACACGGTTGTCCAGAGGAACTGGGTTGGGTATAACTAAACGACTATTTATTCTGCCTCAAACTCCGTGGTACCATACCTGCCTAGCTTTTGGTATCTGATTTAAAGCTAAATTGGGCATTTCTACTCTTAATAGGAATGTGGTAGTGGCAGCATTAGGTGAGGGACCTTCCCTAATGGGGTAACTGCTGTGGGTTAACCGTAAGTGCTCTCAGGGAGCTGCATCACCCGGGAAGTACAGGGACAACTGGATGCTTTGGACAAATCCTTGAAAAAGTTCTTTTTTCATTCAGACTTTCCTGTCGGGCTAAAAGACCATCCAGTGCTTCCAATGCCATGCCTTTAACTTTATGTTTGTTTAACTGAAAGTTACTAAGCAATAAGCAGCCATAATGATAAGCCTATTTCAAGAGTTTTAAAGGGTTATAAACCTCGTTACTGTATTCGCCAGCTCCTGCCTTGCACAGACACTTACTGCACAGACACCTTTGCTTTTTGTTTGCCAAGCCACTGACGATTTCCATTCTGCAAAACGAACCTTAAAACGTGTTACCTGAAAGCTGCCGAGGCGCTTTCGTTTCAGTGCTCTTCAAACACCGAATACGTAAGTCGGGCTTTCCAGACAGGCCCCTCTCCCAGGCACCTGGCAGAGCTGAAAACACCCCTCGAGCAGCGGATGCCCACCCAAGCACTGCACCCCGAGCGCTTTCACTCCGGCGGGGCTGTGCGGCACGCAGACGCCCCCGTCGGTGCATTTTCCCCGCTCGCTACCCCAAGCACACCGCAACCCCCGGCGATTCAGCCACGACCCCCCGGCGGCTGCCTCTCTACCTGCCGGGCGCCTTCCCTCCGGGCAGCCTCCGGGCGCCTGCCGCACCGCCTTGCCCTTCCTCAAGGCGCCCCCCATGCCGTGCCTCAGCCCCCGGCCCGGCTCCAGCGCGATGGCGCCGGGCTTAGACCCAGCCCCGGGCCTGGCGCGACCCCTGGCGGTGCCGAGGCGGCGCCGGGGTCCTCGCGGCTGTCGGTGCCGGGCCGGGGGCCGTGAGGCGGCGCCCAGCGGAGCCGGGGGGTTTCGGCCTCGGCTTCCCCCTCCCGTTGTTTCCCTCCCGTGAGGGGGGCAGCGGGGCGGCCGGGGGCTGGTGAGAGGCAGCGCGGCCTCTGCCTCAGCCCCCGGCCGTCCCGGGGCAGGCCGACGTTAGGAGGGAACTCGGCAGGTGTCCGAGAAGCATTTTTCTGGCAGTTAATGCTCAGAAATCGTACCGAGAGGACGCTAACTGGAGGAGAAGCTGTGCGAGGCACCGAGCCTGATGAAGCTTATCGCCCCGCTCCCCTCGGGGATCCGGGAGCCACTTGTCATAGCGAGCTCTCAGCGCTGCCTCCTTCGTGGCCCCGTTGTGGTGGCTCTCGCACAAAAGCAGGGCAAGAGCAGTGCCTGCCAAGGAGATTCCTGGCGTAAACACAGAAGACAAAAAGAGTGATGAGAGATGTACACCAGCAGAACAGCACGCTGTTGTTACCCTCGGCTCCCATTTGAACTTTCTTCACCCTTCGCCCTTACTTGTTACACCAAACGTGGCAATTTATCCAATCTGTTCTTGCTTACAGCAAACGATGACTTTTTTGGAAAGTTTTTTTTTTTTTTTAAATAGATTTTTTTTGGTGGATGAAGCTTTTCAGTCGCACAAATTGGCTGCTGGGCTGCAGGCTGGGTATGGAGGCTGCTGGCCTTGGCAAGGACAAATGCTTAATGCTAAGGCACTGCAACAAAACGCACGCTGTAGACTCAGGAGCTCCTAATCCAGTTCCTAACACCACTGTAGAATTGCTCTGTGGTCCTGAGGAAGGCACTCATGCCAAGTATCCCCCAACATAAAATGCAACTATAGGGTCTATTTAGCTTATAACACCTGAAGAGTTGCAATTACCTTTCTAATGCTTGTTATACCCAACGCTGAAACACACAGGCTCTCTACTCTGACACAACAGTAATGATGAGTGACAGAGGAAAGGACTAATAAAAAGGGAAGACAACAGGATAAAAACTTTGGAATCTTAAGGTTTGAGGCATTACCTCACAGTCCTCAGCTTTTTTGCACACAAGAATTCAGCAATTCCCATTTGTGATGCTGTATTACTCTTTCACTCTGCAGTGAGATCTCCAGTGTCAGCTGGAGTTTCTAATAAAAAATAAAAAAAGACAACTAGATTTATAAGTGGAAAAAAGTCTCTGAACTCACTGTGGGAATGATCACTGAGATTTCAGAAATAATGTCTTCAATACAGATATCTGTAACAGCATAAATTATGATGATAATGGGGATAATAACCGTTACATGCATTCAGGGGTTATTACAGCTTCAGAATTAAAGTTATTAAAATAATTTGCTGAATAAGCTTAGGGAAGGAACTCTATTCTGCCAAACCCCATCTCAATATTTCCATAAAATGGGGACTACAAGCTGACAATCAGTCAACATGAGAAAAATCAAGTTTAAAGAATACCTTGGTGTGCTATTTCTGTCCTTGAAATCATTCACAATATTTCATTTTGCTTATTGTTTTTCAGTTATGTTCTCATCACGTTTGCTTTCATTAGGAAAAGAAAAAAAAAACTCATGTTGATGTGGTGAAGACATATTGAAGGAGAAAAAATTAAGTCTAACATTTGAGATGTTTCGTAAGACTGCATAACAATGCATCCAAAATACTAATTTTCCAAAATCACTCTAAAATTTTAAGTATAGTAACCCAAAGCGTCTGTCATTGCAGAACAGAGCCTTGATACTGCATCCAAAGACTAGCATTCATTTTCACCTTCTTCATCATCCCACTCCTCCCAATCTGCTGCTTCTTCCTACACAGTTTACTTGCACACCTCACCTCTTACCCTAGTTATTAGAACCACCTCATTAATACTGCCTTCAGGCCATTCAAAATGCAGCCTGAGAACTTATGTTCCTTAACTGTTCTTTTAATCAGACCACTCCTGATCTGAGCCTTTGTAAGAAATCTCCTTTCCAGTTTTTCCATGGGCTTCATGCATTCCCATGAGTCACAGGTTGTGATTAACCCCAAGGTCCTATAAAACTTTCTATTTTTGCTGATTTATTATTTTGCCAGATCATCCTCTCTCCAGTTATATCTACTTTTTCAGCATGTTTGTGTGATTCTCCATAGAGGTCTTCTGTTTGCTTTTACTATGTTCCCCAGGTTAGATCTCTTTCTGGGCAAGTCCAAGAAGTATCTAAGTTTTTATTTTAACTTCTCCTAGAAATTACACTTTTTGAAGCTTATGCAAAGCCAGGCACATCCATTTATCTTAGAATTTATTCTTAGCCAACTGACGTGCACGCATACATGAGGTCCAGTGCTGGGCCACTGAAATGAAAGCAAAACATAATAACAAGAATGCCACATGGAAGAGGATGAAAGAAAAATGCCGTATTACTAGTGAGATCTCCTGATGCCTTGTCTGTCCATTACACACCTTTTCCTTATTCTCTGCCTTTCTCTCTTTGTTTCGACTCTTTGGGAGAGAGACTTTATATTCCTCTCTGTTTAGAACATGCCTGACATTTCAATTTCTACTGCTGTCCCCCTCATAAATAATCTTCACGCTGTTCTTTTCCAGTAGCAAGGACACACATAGGAAGCAGTCTTCAGGATCATAAAAGTTTAAGGACACCCTGGATCCTGTAGTATCTCCTTGATACAGACATGAATTTAAATCCCTGTTGGAGTCATAGATAAGTCTGAGCCCTGAAGTCTTTGGGAAACTGAAAGCCTATTTCAGTTCCATTCTAAAGTACTGATTTAAATCTGCTTTGGGTTTGTCTTCTAGTCTGTTAGTTCCATCAACATGAAAATTTAGTGCAGATCTTCAAAAATGCCATGTTAAGAAGCAGGACAGCAACAACTGTCTCGTTAAAAATATATGTAGAGAAAAAGAAAGCCTTGAAAATCTCACACATAGCATCCTGCCTTGAATACTGGACTATCATAAAGCATAGGCTGCATAAAATACCATTGTTGGTGCTAAGAGATCAGCTGTGATAAATTCAGTCAATGTGTAAGAAGTATAAATAAAAATAGCAATTACATTAAGATATTAACTGATAACATTCTTTATAAAGATGAAATGTAAGGTGTCTCACACTGTTTTGAAATCTTGATAATTTATAGCAAACATATTTGCTGCATGACTCCCAGTGAAGAACCCTGCAACAGAGCCGTGATAATCTAAAGGATATATCAGTGGGGCCAGCCACTCAGTTGTTTCTGAGCTAATTGATTCCCAGTTCCCTGTGGCTATTATAAAAGTGATCACGAAAATAATAGATTTCTGTATATTCTGTCTATATATAAACTAGGAGGAAGGTTTGTCTCAGTAAATGAAGCGCACCAACGTGCCACTTTCTCCTTATAAGTTGCAGAATTATTGGTGCTGAATGCAAAATAACCTAAATATTCACATTATTAAAGCTGGCACAGTCCTTGTATTTTCTGCATGTCATTGAAATACCTGTCATTTCTGCAAACTTAGGTTCTTCTTACCTTACATCAGCCACCTAAGAGTTGGGCCTCTCTTATAAGCTCTTGATCTAAGCTCCTTCTGTAGCCTGCAGAGAAAGACAGGCATCTCCAGATGGCAGCTCATCTTCCAGAGACAGGCTTCCACTTCTAAAGAGTGGGCCTATCCATCCCTAGCCCTTAGTTTGGACAAATTCAAGTTAGAATTCAAGCTTTCATGATTAAGTTGACAGAAGAAATCTATGTCTCTGCCTACACTACAAATGTGACAGTGTCAGTATCTTAGCAATAGTTAAGGGGCACAGTTACAATCCGCCTGTTGTAACAGATTCTGACTCGGAAAACAATTTTGTTTGAGTGATGCCACTGACACAGTGGTAAGCTTTCAACTCTGCAGTTTGGAATCCCATACAGTCACCTCTACAGGTGAAACTACAAATACTGACAAGTGTCACAGCCTCTGCAAAGGTCAGATACTTCCAAGAAAATGCTGAATTCCTCCAGTTATTCCAAGCAAAACTGAGCCATCAAATCTATTACCATTGTGCAATTCAGACACATGGACAAAATGTGGGAACATACCCTTTTGAAAAGAAGATCTGATGATACAGAGCAAAACTTAGCTCTGTAGTCCTCTGGAGCCCCTACTCCATAAGCCAGGTGTATCAGTACTGGCAGTCTTAGGGTTTTCCTAACTGTAAATTCGTAATCACAACTGAACTGGGCAATAGTCCACGTCTTCACTTCCCATCTTCATCTAACGTGCCTTCTGGGCTCCCTTGGCAATGCCCAAAACAGAGCTGTAATGGAACACGGCTTTTCCACCCATGGGAGATGTCGGGTTTCACTGCACAGCCATTAAGCAGCTGCTTGTTCTCTTGCACAGCAGAATTAAGTAAGATGTCTTTCGCCATACTCATGCTACTGGGTAAATTCAATCCCACATATAGCTGATAATAGGAGAAGACCAAAAACACATAACCACAGAATACAGCTGAGTGCAGATGATAACAAATAAACCCATGTGAATGACGGTTGCAAATGTGCCATATATCTAGCTATAGAAAAATAAGTTTTACTAGAGATACTGAAGCTTTTTTTTCTATACTTCGTATTACTTGTCATAAGGTTTGAAAAGCCAAATAATTTTATCCTTTGCCATTTAAAATGAACATTGATATTTTCCCCCTGTGTTTCAAAAGGAGCCCGAACCGTTGCAAATGTTGTTTTTTTTTTTATCCAGGAGGCTATAATTGCATAATCGCAAAGCAAGGCTCCCGTCAGATTGCATCTCAATAAAAGTGTGGCATTGCTTTGTGGAAAACAGAGTTAGAGTTTTACCTCCAACTGTTGTTGTATTATTCATGGCCAAGACTTCTGCCAAGATCTCATCTTATCTTTTAAATGATTCTGTCTGGACCACCTTCTTGCACGTGTACTTTGATGTTCTTTGTTGCTCTTGTGGTACGTTTATACTTGATGCTTTAGACATGTTTTAACAAATCAATTACCCGATTACAAGTCAGTTGTGCTGCAGGTACATTTCAAAGGGATTGCTGCTAGCCATACTTAATCCCACCTGGCTGAGAGTAACTAGTACATCTAAACTACAAGTAGTATCTTTGGATCTACTTGCTCGACTAGCTGTTCCACGGGTGAAAACAATGAGTTGATTTTTCTTTTTATCTAAAGGAACAAGACTTATGCATTCATGCACTGCCTATTTGTCTTAGCTCCCTCAGTAACTTTTGAAATGTTGGCCAATTTTAATCAAATTTACTTAGTGGTATACATACCAACATACTAAATTTCTGTACATCTTATGGAGAAAAAAAAAAAAAAAGCAGTTGAGTGCAAGGAAATCACTCAAAAATTATTTCAGTCTCAAGAAGTCTTCAGGAAATGGCTTCACCCTTACATGTCTTGTTCTCTTAGTATCTAAGCAATTTACAGTTCATCTCCAGCTAGGAAAGTAGTATTGTTACTGATGTAGCCGATGGGGAATTGAGGCACAATATAATTAAAATTCAGACTTTCAAAGGTATTTATGCACCTCTCAATTGACATTTGATGGCCTTGATTTACAGTAATTTGCCCAAGGTTATACAAGAAGCGTGCAGGGAACTGAATCCAAGCTTGCACCATACCACCCAAACGAGTTGCAGTCACTTCAGAATCACACTTTGCCCAGCCCCCTTTTTGGCTGGATACCAATCCTCTGTGAATAAACACCTCCTTTGGTCCCCACGGTGGGGCTGTCAAAGCCGCCTGCTATTAAAGTGCTGCCTTTCAGGTGCACCGTCACAATACAGCCCCTGCACATGACTCCCTTTCAGAGCTGTGGGACCACACCATGAATGCTTCCTGAGCATGGAGTTCCTTCAAAATGTGGCAGAATTTTTACTGTTTAAAGGGCAATACAATCTAAAAGCAAGCTACACTGGGGTAGCTGAAGATTCTTTTCAACGTATGTGAGAGCTACAGATCTATGGGAAAATTAAAAACGTCCTGAACTTTAATTCATTCATCTGATCTCACCCTGCTGTGACTCCTGAGCTTGGTTACTTACCTGTAGAAAATTTCTCCTGAATTTCCATACTCAGTCTTTTTTTTTCACATAGCACTGTTTGGCTCTGTAGTATATTCCAAGTATCTTTTAATTAGGACTGTCTAATACAAGTAAGAATGCTCTAACCTACAAGAGGAGATAACAAGCATTAGAAAGATCCGCTAAGAATGAAAAGATGTCCAGTCTGTTAGACTCAGAATTGCACAGTAATGAGAACTCTGGAGGATGTTGGATGAACCCCCTACTACCATCCACTGCTATTTCTATTAAAATTGTAATTTCTTGTTTTAACCACATTTTTTCAAATGACAGAGTCCAGACCACAATTAAGACACATTCTGCAGTGGACTGATGTATCCTGGTTTAAAGAAGGTTCTGTAGTAACACCTGTAGCACACTTGCTCACACCTCTGAGAGCTTTCTTAGCTAACCAGATAGAACAGAAGATATGTGAAGATATTGATTTCCTTACTGGAAATTTCAGACATCAATGACAACCTCACAAAATAGATCACAACCTCACAAAACTCTTACATCTTACTACAGTTAACTCCACCCGCTCTTGCAAATTCTTCCCCTCTTTTTGTATAGACAGAATTTGAGCTGGTCTAAAAGGAGAAATGGATTGACTGCAGAACATAAGGAACACACTACAGACAGGAGAAATTACATTCAGCCCTGGAAAATTTAACATCTAAATGCCATGATGAGGAATTTGAGACTGTGACTGATAAGTAGCTAGATAACAAAGCAGGAAGCATCATACTAGATGATTTATCAAGGTTCTCACAAGACACCCCTAAATCTGTGCAGAGGGGAGATGCAGATCGGACAGGTTGAAATGCACTTTGTCAGGGTATACGGGACAAATAGAACACATGGTGTTGCAAATATATGGAGCTTAAGAATGTGCTTAGCATATGGATAAAATAATTAACCAATTAAAGACTCCGTGCTAAATGTGCGATAGAAGCTGTTACTAATGGAGGAACACAAGATAAGAGGTAGGTAAAGAAGAACTCTGTCTTGGATCTCCTCGTTTCAGCTAGCTGACATACTTAACTACTGAGAGCTCTTCTGTCACCAGTAACAGGGAGCACTTGTTCCCACTATGCTGTCCTAAAGAAAAACGTTGAATAATATCATTGGACAAGTAATTTTTTCATCAATACAACCGTGAGAAATGTCAGCAAAACCAACACAGGTAAAACAATTAGTATTTTTGTTTAGAGTTTGAAAAACATACGGTAATAAGATTTAAGGGCCACACTTTCAATCAAAATGCCAACTAGCTGTCCAAAACAAAAGGCACCTTCTACGCTATGCCCTGAAGAACCTGCACAATGGCGAGCATTTGTCTTTCTACTCACTTGTGAAATTCCAGGTTGAGACGAGAGAATCCGTGGAAGGATCTTAAAACAGCATTGCAAGATGAATAGGGTATTGTCGTGGTATTATATTCAGTGTACACAAGCTATAAAATAGATAAAGGGGAAATGCCTTCCCTAAGGCCCCAAAGTTAGCAAATGTTCTTTTATTACTTTACATCTTCCAGGTATTTTAAAAAAAAATAACTAATTACTTCTCACAGTACCCAGGAGGCAGAACGAAGCCACATATAGCATTTGATGTAAAAACCTGAGGCCATGCAAAAGTTGTCTCATTTGATGTTTCCTTTTAAACTTGGAACACAGTCCACGGACATTTTGAGTGAATATGAATCTTTCTGATATATTGAAATATAAGAAACTAACATTCCTAAGTGGAAACAAGGGGCAATTTATAAGGTTTATTGGGTTTTGCTTTGTTTAAATCCAAACGCCAGAAGAAAATTTGGAGAGGAATGTATTTGTGTATCAGGTATTAACTTGGTAAAGAACGCTAACAAAGGCCATTGTAAAACATAAGTTTCTTTACTACACTTTAGTAGAATATTTAAGACTCCCAAATAATGAAGAACTACTACAGGTTATTAAAACCTGTATGAAACAAACTCATTCTCGTTACCTCTACTGTGGAGATCACAAATAGGCACACGTTGACGGCCGGTGTGAGGAATGTCTTTGGCTGCCTTCACCTACAAAAAAATCACTCTCTCCAATCCTAGTGAACGGCAGGATCGGTGGATTATGAAGTGTTTCATATAAATGCTTCCTAAGAGAGGTTTATAAACCTCAGTGGAGAAGCCAGCCCAACGATCATCTTCACCGAGCAGGCCATATATTTTAAGAACAGTAACAAAGCCTGAAAGTGGAAGGAAACCAGGCCCTTTAGGCCCTGTGTCATTGGGGGGGAGGGAATAACGCTTTCAGGTCTGCAGCGGGATTTTATTTCTGTAGAGAGAAGGGGCAGGACAGACTCGCAGCGCCTCTCACTAAAATTTTGTTCCAAAAAACGTTTGGGGCCGAGGTGCGGTGGGCACCCCTCCTCCCTCAACGCCCTCAACGCCCTCGCCTTCCTCAGCCTCTTCCTCCTCAGCCTGCAAGAGGCCGGGGCAGCAGCAAAGCCGCTGGGGGCACGTAATATAGTTCCCCCACAACTAACGAAGCCGGGCGCAGGTGTGGGGCAGCCCTGATCGAGGCCAAGAGAGGGTGCGAGGACGCTCGTAAGCAAGCAGCGCCCCGACACCGAGGCGAGCGGGGAGGAAGGCGGCGGTGCGGGGCGAGCATGGCCCCTCTCCCCAGCTCTTGGGGGGGGGGCGTCCCAGGCTGCCCGGGCCGGGCACCAGGAGGCGGGCAGGGCAGGGCAGGGCCGGGCCGAGCCGAGCCGTGCCGGCGGGAGGCAGCGCGCTGAGGGGAAGAGCCGGCGCGCGTGGCGGGGAGGCGGCGCGGAGGGAGGGCAGGCCGGCTGCGGGAAGCGGGGCTCCGCGCTGGGACTGGTTCCTTCGCAGCCATTTTCTGTCCAACCAAACAGCCGATTTGCGGAGGGAGCCAACCAGGGCCGCACTGGAGGTTTGTGCCTGGCTCCGGCCAATGATTGGTAACCGGTTCCACTGCAGGCTCGAATGAAATGTCCGTCTCCCTCCCCGGGCCCCGGCGCCGCCGCCGCGCCGCCGCCGCGGGGACCAGGAAGTGGGGGGCGAGCAGCCCCGGGGCCCGGCCGCTCGCCGCTTTGTGCCGGCCGCGGGGAGCGGGGGGAGCGCCGCCGGGGAGCCGAGCCGAGCGGAGCCGAGCCGAGCCGAGCGGGGAGGCGAAGCGAGGCGGGCGGGGAGCAGCAGGAGGAGGAGGAGAAGGCGGTGGGGAGGGGGGGGGGCTCGGCACGGCCGCCCCCGCCGGTGCCCCCTCCGTCTGCGGGAGGCGCCCCCCCCTCTCCCGGCTCCATTTTGTGGCCGAGGAGGAGGAGGAGGCGGGGACGGGAGCGCGGTTGCCCCGCGGCCGTGCCCGCCGCGGGCCGGCCTGCCGCCGAGCCCCGGGCTGCCCCGGGGCCCCCCTGCGCGGCGGGGGGCGGCTTTGTGGCGGCCCCGCCGTGCCCGCTCCGCTCCCTTCCCCTCCCCTCGCCCCGGTGCGGGGGGCCGCGGCCCCGCCGCGCTTCTGGCGGGCCCCGCCACCACGCCCACGGCCGCCCGGTGCTGGGCCTGGGGCCGGCGCCGTTGTGGCCGCCGCCGAGGCTCCCCCGAAGGGCGTTAGGTGCGGGGAGAGGCCCCGGGGTGCGGCGGGGCCCCGGCTCCCCGCGGCGTGGGGAGCCACGATGAAGTGGCTGCCGGATAACGGGGAGCGCGGGGCGCCCTTCGGGCCGAAAGCAAGGGGTGAGAGGCACCCGGCGAGCGGGTGTGTGGGGCACGGAGGGCGCAGGGCGGTGGTGGGGAGCGCTGGAGGTTTGGGTAGGGCCATTTCGTTCTCCTGCCCCAACGCCGGGTGCTGTTGCAGGTCAGGATGTGAGATCGATCAGCTCGCCGGGCTGGCGAACCCCAGCGACACCGGCGGGTTAACCAGTAACACGGGTGGCAGGTGGGAGAGATGGGCAGCTGGTCCCTCCTGGATGTCTGTCTGCGAAGCTGGCGTGCGTTGTGCGAGCAAGAGACTCCCCTGGTTCCCAGGCATGCTTCCGTGTGCCAGCCGCTGCTCCGTCCAGAAACTGTAGTCAGTGATCCCGAAAGGAAGAGCACCGTGTAGGTTATTCACAGGCAATCACATTGGAAAGGAAAACAACCACGTGTTCTAGTAATATTTCTGCAGCTATTAGGATGCACAAGATGAAAGAAACGTATTGCAGGTCCCATTGGAAGTGTAATACTGCAAGAACACAAAATCAGTCAAATTCTAGCTTTACCAGTTGTATTGAGACTTAGCCAAAAAGATTTGGCTTTGTAAAGAGTTGTCACGTAAAAGTTATCTAGTGGGCTTGGATTGGTTTTGGGGGGGCAAAATAATTGCTGTCAATGGCCTGAACTTTTCAACTTAGGCAGGGAAGTGAAAATGTGGATTTCAGCCCTTGCCTATCTTGCCGATACATTATTTGATTTGGATAGATGTTATTGTCAACTTAAAAACAACAACGAAAAAACATCGCCGCTTTCTCAAAAGGAGCCCAGGCAATAGCGGCAAAATGGAAGGATCTGCTTAGGGCATTATTCAGAATCTGGCTTTAATTGGCTTGCAGAAATGGAGAAATGCTTAATCATTAGCACAGCGTTTTTAAACAGCGAACTTAGTGATTACTTTTTTTTTTAATTTCCTTTTGTGGCCTATGGCATGACAGCTCAATGTAAAGGAGAGATCCATTTGTAATTCTCTGGGAGATCCAAGATGGTTTAATCTGAATCATTATTTATGAGGTCTGCATGAGTTCCTTGTACTCTGCATTGTGCAGGTGATTATATATGGTCTTGGCTGTTGGCATTTATAGCCATGAAGTTACATTTGAAAGAAGCCAAGACGACTGGATATTACTCTTTAGGCTTTAATATTTGACAATTACAGCAGTTCAAAGTTCAATACAGAACCTCTTATTTGTGGTAATAATTACATGAAGGGAGGGAGGCAGCGTACAGAATTTGAGAGGAAAAAGAAGGCAGTCCAAGATACCGTGAAGAGAGGAAACATGAAACACTATTAAACTGTTTTGAAGTTGCATCTTCTTTTATCAAAATTTAAAAAAAAAAGTGGGGGGAACACTTGTAAGCCACTTTTCAGTTGACATTTTTGCAATAGTACTTTAGAGAAATGTATTTGGGAATTAATATTTTAGTGGCAGGATGCTCAGAAAAAGTGCAAAATATGCCACTGTACACACATGCTGATCAACATTTATAAATAACATTGATAGAATAAATTGAAGTGTCAACAGTTTCGATGATTTTGCCTGAAAATAGTGGCCTGTCCTGAAATAGCTTTGTGAAACTCTTGCCCTGTTGCGTGAGAGGAATAAATTGTTCTTGACAACTTACTTGAGATAATACCACAGTGATGGAAAAAACATAGTCAACTTACAAATGTTAGCAAATTTCTAAAAGAAAAAGGATTTATGGATTGCTGTTTTAGTAAACAGATGAGCTTAGTCTTTCACCAGAGATGTTAGGAAAGCACTAAAAACTTAATATGGAAACATAGCCTTACAGTCAGTGCTGCAGCAGGAGGGAGCTGGGGCTGTGTTTCTTCATCACTGCTGCCCTGCTTTGGCTTCTGCAAAAAAAACAAAGCCACCTAAATTCCCTTGTTCATCTCAGGTTGTCTCCAGCTTCTCTCTCTTCTCTCTTACTGCCTGAAATGAAGTCATGGACGGTGAGACATCTTCTCCGTATCACCGATCCACTCACACTTGATGTAAAAATGTATGCATTGTTAGTCCACCTGTATATATTGCAGCTAACGGTGTGTCTGAGCAGCTCCTCAGCGTGGGTAGGAGTCACCGCTTTCTAGAGCACAGCTGGATCCACGCTGCAGGGTGAGGGCGGAGGGAACTCATGGCCTGTGACATTAGGGCTGGTAAGATGGGCCATAAATGTGTCTGGCGTCATCAGATAGTGCTGATGTGTGGGGGAAGGTGGAAGGGTGGAGAGGCCCTGCTTGGATTTCATAAGGGGGAGGATTCCTCCCTGCGGTCCAGGGGAAGGAGCTCAGTGCAGGCTAACAAGTGTTAGTGAAGCTGTCGGGTCCTCTCGGCATCAATCTGCCACTCCTGAGGCTGTTGTGCTGGTGGGGAGAACACTGCGAGAGATTAGAGGAGCCCGAGATTGAGAGAGACAGCACGGCTTCTGTTTGTGTTCCGGGCACGTGCCAAGGGGTTTTATCTTTACGTTTCTGTGGATCTGCTGGAATGATGCCCTGTGCCCGCGACTGCATTTCCCAGTCAGTGTTTTCTGCTGTAGGAGACAGTGCTTCGCTGCCAGGTGAGAATTCAGTGGAAAATCAAATTCTCCAGAAGTCACTGAAAATCAAAGGGAATTAATGTTGTATTTTCAATTTTAAAAAGTCTTCCAGTATTTCGATGTAGGAGCAGCAAATGAAGGTACAGAAAGCCAAGTAAAACCTCATGGTCTCTGTTGGATGTTATGTACAGGTTTTCAGGCTTGCATTTCCTGTGATAAGGGGTTGTGGCAAAACAAATCTACAACAGCTGAAGTAGTTAGTACCTATTGCTTTAGTTACCATTTCTGTCCTGCTTCCATGGCAGGGACAGCCACATGGCAAGTTCCAAGTGCTTCGGTTCATTACATACAATTTTCTGCTGTTCCTCTTGTGGGACAGCAGATTTGGGAGAGTGGTGGTGTGCATGAATACCTCATTAAGTGCTTAGAAGACGAGACAGACATGGTTTCCCTTGAGAGACCAGTTTCACAAACTGCTGTCAGGTAGTTCTGAAGGCAAGATCTTCCTATCTTTTATTCTGTTTTTGCCTTTTATGCTCGTGTAAGTCTAAGACCCATCCTCTCCTCAGGGCTAGCGGTTCTGGGCTTGTGTTCTCACCTAGTTACCATTTGGCTGAGCCACAGATACCACTCTAAGAGCTCTAAGAGATACCACTAAGAGCTTTTAAGATTAAGCAGGATGCAAGATTTCCTTTAAGGTAGTGAGGTTTTATTCATTCAGTGTAGATATATTCTGGGAACAGTCTGAGTTGTCAGCAGCTGACAGAAGCATATTTTTTAAGCATCCCCCAGAAAACTTTCTACCAGATGGCAGAGTAAACCTGTATGTGCACTCACTTGCAGCTTATCATTGAGTTTTCTTTGATGCCCTTGATCTGGAGTGTTTCCCTTTCAACATATTTCTGGGGTTACTTTTCCTGGATCTGTTCATTTGTATCTTCTTGGTCTTCTCTATTAGAGATAACAGTGTCATGAAAAAAATCAACTTTGTGCTGCTTCTGTGTTCAGATGCTTTTTCCCAACATAGAAACAGTCTCAAGTCGCACCAGGAGAGGTTTAGGTCAGCTATCAGGAAGAATTTATTCACGGAAAGGGTGGTCAGGCATTGAACAGGCTGCCCAGGTGGAGTCCCCATCCCTGGAGGTATTTAAGAGGCATGTGGATGTGGTGCTCAGGGACTTGGCTTAGCAGTGGGCTGAGTCATTAGGTGGATGGTTGGACTTGAGGATCTTAAGGGTCTTTTCCAACCTAAATGATTCTACAATTCCATGATTTTTAAAACTGACATGTTGTCACTTCTGACATCCTTGGTTCTTGGTCTTGTTTCAGTCAGTATGTGTATGTATGGAGAAGCTTCATTAATTTCCTTGTGCTGGAGGCGAAGGATGATCTACAAAATGGAAGTGCATTTCACAGATGTGCAGTTTAGTTTACAAAACTGCAGTTTAGTGTAGTGCCTGCTACTAAACAATGTGTTGGGAGCCCTCCTTCCTCATGTGATTCGGTGGCCACACAGATGCAGGAGACACCACCTTGTATTAAAAAACATCGCAATTTCTGCATGCCAAAACTGCCACCGTGCAAACGAGATATATAATCTGCAAATAGTGTTTTTAAGAAAGTTGTGGCAGGTCTAAGGGCTGCTCTGAGATTACCCACCCACCCGGCCCTTTTCTGAACATGAATTTTAGGATTATATCTTCCAGGACTCTGTCTGTTTATGAAATTTAACAGCTACTTCCATCCAAAGAAGTCACTCTTTTCCCACTAAGCCTGCCAGCTTAAGAATTGCTGGTTTTTTTTAGTCTCCTAGGAACTTCAGTTACAGCAGGCAGCATGTTGTTTCCATGCTACGTTGTATTGCATTTTCAGAGCAGCTATAGTGACACTGGAAGGTTGTGCTGTTTTTTTTTTTGTTTGCTTTGAGGGAAATAAATTAGAAACGTATTTAGAGCAGTATTTTCTCAGGGTTGGATTGTGCTGTATGTATTACGGATTCTGTGCTGACATCCAGTGTTAAATATATGGTGATTTAAGTGACTGCTTGAGTTTTGATCATCTGAAGTTTAAACTGTAATACCTGAACAAACAACTGTGTGTTCATATGAAGTAAGATAGAAGTGGCCACATTTTTAGGCAAAGTCATGTTTGTGTCAAACTCTGAACTCAAAGAGATATTAGTAGGGTGACTGTACGATATATTAAGTGCAGTTGCTAAATTCAAATACCGTGATCTAGCGTTGAACTAAAAAAACAAAATGAAATCTGACTGCAGTTCTCCCACAGAACTTGCTGGGGTTGGAGTAATGTGTAGAAATGCTGCTCCTTTTCATAGAATCATTAAGGTTCGAAAAGACCTTCAAGATCAACCATCCCCCTACTACCACTATCACCCACTAACCCATGTCCCCAAGCACCACATCCAACCTTTCCTTGAACACCCCCAGGGACGGTGACTCCACCACCTCCCTGGGCAACCCGTCCCAATGCCTGACTGCTCTTTCTGAGAAGAAATGTCTCCTCATTTCCAACCTGAACCTCCTCTGGTACAACTTGAGGCCGTTCCCTCTAGTCCTGTCACTAGTTACCTGTGAGAAGAGGCCGACCCCCAGCTCCCCACACTTTCTTTTCAGGTAGTTGCAGAGAGCAATAAGGTCTGCCCTGTGCCTCCTCTCCTCCAGACTAACCAACCCCAGTTCCCCCAGCCGCTCCTCACAGGACTTGTGTTCCAGGCCCTTCACCAGCTTCGTAGCCCTTCTCTGGACATGCTCCAGGGCCTCAATGTCCTTCTCATAGTGAGGGGCCCAAAACTTTTCACCATGAAGCCAGCCCAGCAATGGAGCAGGCTCCTGGGGCGGTTGGGCCCTCTCCATCCATGGTGGTCTTTGAGACACAACTGGACGAAGCCCTGAGCAACCCGCTCTGAGCTCAGAGCTGACCCTGCTTCAAGCAGGGGGTTGGGTTGGAGACCTCCTGAGCCCCTTCCAGCCATAATTTCCCCCGTGATCCAGCCAAATTGTCCCATGATCCTGGATTAGCACCTGGCCCTGCCAAGTGTTACACAGAAGGGTGTTATGCTGCCCATACTCTGCTGCCCCAAGGTTGTCCTGGCAGCTAAAAACCTTTCTTACAGTAATACCCACAGAAGTAATTTCAGTATATAGTAGGCTGTCAATGCCTGTTTGCTTTCGGATCGGAGACAGATCTGCCTTTTTCTTTTGCGAGCCTTTTCCTTTCAGTTTTGCTGATCTAATTGCTGGTTTTGATTAGTAATGTTGATAAGCTTCCCCTCAGAAAATTCTTGCTAATTATCAGATGACACACATATTATAAG
The DNA here is from genome assembly GCF_964211835.1 of Anser anser. Taxonomy (NCBI): domain Eukaryota; kingdom Metazoa; phylum Chordata; class Aves; order Anseriformes; family Anatidae; genus Anser; species Anser anser. The sequence continues at coordinate 59,247,316 of NC_139720.1, forward strand.
TAGAAATGGAAATGTGGACACAGAAAAGAATAAAAGTAAATATGGAACCTGGAGAATGCATTAATCTAATGAGGTCAAAGCTGCCAAGAGATGCAGGAGGCTTTTGGAAGAGACTCAAACAGGAATTGTCTTTTGAAGGCCAGTGGGGCTAATGAAAGCGTGTTGGTTCCTTAATGTTACAGGGGCTTGGCAGTAAAGCTTCAGATGGGTACATATGGAGATGTTTTAGTGTTTACATAGTGCTAGACGCTAAGGATAACGCACAAAATGCAAGTGCCTGCAGAATGGGTGAGCAGACACAAGTGAATTGTCACATCACTGCAGAAATTTGAAGAATATTGCAGTCAGAAGAAGGAAACATTTCAGAAGATACAGTTCATAGAACAGCAAAAAAAGAAAGAGACGGGGGTGGAGGGGAACCTCAAGGCATTTAAAATAGAGCTGGGGATGAATAAACTCAAAGTTTGTGGAGTCCATAATTTGGAGTTAAATTCAGAGATGAAACTGAGAACAAGACTACCAGAAAATCCGAAATTAATTTTGGAAGCAGCTTTTGGGATATAGCCGACTGCAGAACGTAATCACTTCAGATTGAGGAAGGAAAAGTGACACGACTGTTTTAAGGAAGGGTGATGTCAGTTTTCGTGTTCTTGATGCTCAGGATTGCAATATCCTTGCATTGTCATTACAGTGAGCTGAGTAAGCAAAGTCTAGACCCTTTGGAAAACTGAAAATCAACGTTAAGCGAAGAGCCTGCAGCATGCAGACAGAGTGAATTGGCATGGCAGTTGGCACGCGGAAAGCTAAAGTGCTGCCCTTCCTTTGGACAGAGCTGCTGAGTGAGAGGCAAAAACATTTTACAAATGCCCATCAAAAATGACCAGAAGTGCCTTTAAAAAAGCAGCAGGTGCATGTGTGCAGCATTCAGTACAGTGAAGAAGAGGTAGAAGAGTTTTTACTTGAAACAGCGCCGAGGCCACCTCCAGCGGTGGCACCATTGCCGTGAATGCGTGCAGCACTCGGGTTACTTGCGCATCTGTGGCCAAGCGTGGCACCGGATGCTGCTTCAAAGTTTGAAAGCAAAAACCCAGCCCTTGTGGCCACAGGCAAAGTTCAGATTTGAGACAGGCTGAATTACTCATGTTTCTGGTAGGTGCAAAAATAGCACAAGTTTGCCTCCCCCCCACTTTCAGGCAAATGGAGGCAAGTGAGCTGCAGGGGCTCGGCGACAATAAAGTCCTTCCCTTTCCACCGCTCCCTGTTGGGACAGAGGTGGTTCCCTAAGGACAGGCAAGGTACCTGCATCTCGCGGGGCTGCGCGTGGTGGTGGGGCCAGCGGGAACGGCTGTGGCAGGAGGAGCACGGGGATGGCACGGGGTACCGAATGGGGATGGCAGAGCTGACTCTCTAGGAGCAGGTGAACAACAGAGTGTTAGCAGACTTGTCAAATGTTGTCCACAGCCAAGAAAATCTGGAGCAAAGGTGTCTGTAAATGCACTCAAATATATCTTTGAATCTGTGAGCCAATGTTGAAAGAGATCTGCATGTGCTGGGAGCCCCTTCTCCATCCATAATTTTTTGAATTGTTTCCCCTCTCCAAAAGTAGCATCATTACAATCTTAAGTATTTAAAAACAAACCACAAAGACCTGATATCTGGGAAGTATGGGAGCTAAATGCTCTGGAAAAGTTTATTTTTTAATACGCTAATTTTCAAGACATCTGCAACTGGAAAAAAGCCAAGATTGCTCAAGTTTTAAGAGACTCAAATTCCAACTTGTACTTGGCACCATTAAAATAACCCCTTTGAAAGTAGAACCGTTGTCTGCCACAGTTTTATATTGGTCTGAGCTTTCTACTGAGCACCTGATGGTAGCGTTTGAGAAATTTCATTATTCCTCTAGAAAAGCAAATGTGATGTGGTAACTGGTTGCCTGGGCAGAAGCATTTGCTGTTGTATATATGAGCGTTGTGTCCTGTGACAAAATGTGGATGCAACAGGCAGTGATGTGCTGGATTGCTGCTTACTTGTGGAAAGCCCTTACTAAAGGGATACAAGCTTTTAGGGGAGGTAGGAGATATCTTTGCATTTTTTTGCCTCCACGGGAGAAGGAAGTGCAATGTGTTCAAAGTCTCTGGTGAAATAGGAGGCTTCAGAGCAGTACTGTGAGATACCTTACTCATTTACAAAGTAAATTTATTCCCAAATTTTGGGACTTACCAACAAATAACTGGGATAGAAGGATGGGAAGGGCAGGCACATCTCTTGGACTCCTCTGGCTGAAATGTGGTCGGTGCCTCCTGGGACAAAGGCAGCAAGGAGGGGAGTGCAGCTCTTTTGGCATCCCTCCTCCTAGCATTTAAATCGCCTACTGAACTCCAACCCAGTCTCTAAAGCCTGAAGAAGAGTTCTTGTTGGCTACCATGTAGGAACATTGTGAGAGGAGCAAAGAAGGATGCCCAGAGGAGTGAGGCAGGACAGAAGCAGGGAAAGCAAAGGCAAACATGACTCAGAAGACACCCGGGACTGATGCCTCAGGAAGGATGAGGATGCAGAGCTGGTCCTGAGGTCTGGCTAGGAAAAGTTTGTCAACTTGAGAAAAGCTGCTTGGGCAATGGAAAGCAAAGTGTGCACTTTTGTAGAAGAACTGTAGGTAAAGCATTTGGTGAGCTGGGGTTAGGTTTCGAGAGCTATTCAGGGAAACAGATGCCTTGACCTGTTCTGGTCAGCCTGTCATGGCAACCACACAAGGCTGTTATCTGTATTTGTGGTGCATGGCCTGTGCCTTCAGCTGAATTTCTGGGGAGATTTCACAAAGCAGTTTCATTATTTTCACTGTCAGAAGCAGCTAACAATTTGCCTGTGACGTTGTGTTCTGCAGACTTCAGAGTCACAGCTGAAATTCAGCTGGGACTTGAAGAATAATGTCAAAAGCATCTTGTACTACTGTATGAGTAATCTTAGGTGGCCTTACTACTGAAAAAATAATGAAACTCCACTTTTTGTTGTTACTTTGCAAGATAAGGGGAGCAAAACTACTTTTAAGCACTTCACTTGTTAGCACGGTCTTGCAGTTTAGTCTGCTTGCCTGTGGTTTTGCATTTTCATCTTCATAGGTGCTTGGCCCTGATACCTGATCTGGGAACGGGCAATAGTTTGTCCAAAAAAAAAAAAAAGTTACTAGGAAGTGCTAACCTTTGTTTTAATGGAATGTATGAACCTACCTCTCCTTTAGTTAAGTTCCTTTAACTTCTCATTTTTGTATGAATGAGAGAAATAGCTGCAATAATTCTTTAGTATGTTGCATCTGAAGAACTGATCAAAACCAAAACAATGAGTAAAGCTCGGCACCAACGAGTGTGCTGTTCTCAAATGGCCAAATACTTAACGCTCTGTAAAAAATGGTCTCATAAGCTTCTTAAAGTGCTGTTTTTCAGCAATAGTGCACTTCCGGCACAGCAAACATACCTGAAAGCATTGCTTCTTCTGGTTTTAGATGGACGGTGATAGCTCCACGACGGATGCTTCTCAGTTAGGAATTGCTGGAGATTACATTGGTGGCAGTCACTATGTGATACAGCCTCATGATGGTAAGAAATGTACCAGTAAATACTACTGGTTCTCTCTGTATACAGTTTCCTTCCACCTCTTGTACAGTTCTCTGCTGTCAGTTCTCAACCTAAGAATTTGCAATTGTTTGTATTCATAATGCCTCATTGTATAACGCATTTTTCCTGCAGTCTGAAGGTGGATTTTAGACTTATCAGTGTTGATACAGTGTCCTTGGGGGTGATGACAAAACAAACAAGAAAAACACAACTCGTTGTTTTAGGAAAGAATTTTTATTTTGACGTGACATTAAGAATGCTTGGTTTTCAGCAGCCACATAAATTTCTGTGCATAGTGAGATAAATATGATATTGAACACCCATAAAGATACCCTGATGTTACATCTGTTGCTTTTTGCGGTTATTTCTACGATGTTAACACACTAGTCTTTCAAAAATGATTAATCTTTCAGTGTAATATTTTAAACTTGATTAATTATTGCCTGTTGTCTATCAAATACAATTTCTGCTAACTTTTCTTTACTTCATTAGACACAGAGGACAGCATGAATGATCATGAAGATACAAATGGGTCAAAAGAGAGTTTTAGAGAACAAGATATCTATCTTCCAATTGCAAATGTTGCAAGGATAATGAAAAACGCTATACCCCAAACAGGAAAGGTAATGTTCTTATCTGGTAAAGAAAGTGTGTTAATGAGTTTTACTCCTTCCTCTGAGTGAACTGAAGTTGGTAGAACAACATTTCCAAATGATCCTGGTTTATTGGAGGAAAGCCTTCAAAATAAATAAAATCTGTCCACTTTTCTTAGGGTTCTGAAAGCTTTTTATAATTTCCATAATTACAGGAGCCTCAGCTCTTGAGAGTGCTCTTCATAGGGCTTTCAAGGGTGTTTTTTTTCAAAGTTGTGTTCTCTGAAATTGTCATAACAAGGCAGACTTGGTGAAAATCTCATGTTGGCAAGAACATTTTCTATGTAATTCTCTCCTATGAAATTTAATCTTGTGCTTTGATTGAGTTGTTTAAAATTTGGAATAAGTGAAATATAGTAGGGGAAATAAAAATCTATTTCCCATCCTGAAAGAAAGCGAATGGTTAGTCTTCCGTTGCCTGAATTTTTACATATCCAAATGCCAAAATTACCTAAGAAGCCTGCCTTATATCATGTAGCAAGTAAAGCCAGATATTGAGAGGCTTCTTTTATTTCTTTCTTCTAAGAACAGACCTTCTAAATCAATTTTAAGCTGAGACTAGTTATAATTGTTTGAATATTCTACCAGTTGATCTTAAAACTTTGCAGGACTCCTATTACTTGCCATTTGTCTATTGTGTTCCAGTATTACATTTTGCCCAACTAACTTTTTTTTCTAGCTAAGGCTGCTTTTTTTTTTTTTTTTTTGAGATCCCTTTAAATAGAAGGCAAAATTTTCTTGCATCTGCTTGTACTTCATAGTGTTTAGGGCTTTCTGGAGATCTGGGTGTTACATTTATATCTTTTCTGTGAAAATTTCTTCACTGGTCCATATTGTCATGAATTTTAGCAATCAAGATGAGATTTTTCTCAAGGATTTAGCATATGGGTTGATGAGCTATCTTGAAAAATCAGGGAGGTCTTTGTGAAAAGCTGCAAGGGAAGCTGTTGGCTGATGAGTACTTCTGAAAATCTGGCTCTATTCCTCTGAAAATATCAGAGGAACTAGTGAAGATTCTACATGTTGTTACTGCTTCATATAAAAAAAGAAAATACAAACAGGTTCTTAACATGTGAAGAATAAGAATCTTAATTATTATAATTCTTCATTTGGCTCCTGTCAGCTTCCCAAGTAATCGTGAGTAATCGTTGCTGTTATTTTAAATCAGGTAAATTACTTTTGTCCAGCTGAAAACCATAATCAAATTTATTTCATTCTTGCCAGGGGCGTATGTTTCTTCAGTTGAACTCTCATTTGCAAAATTTATACCAGAATATTAAAGCACTAGAGCAGCTCACCGCTAGGCATATATTTTAGTCCCTTAATCCGGTCAGGATAAAAATACTTGTCATTGCCAGGTTTGTGGGAATGTACTACAGTGGGGTTGGAGCTGCTGGGTCTATTGAAAGGAAAGTGAAAGTGGGCTGTGATATTGTAATGAACAGGTTGAAAGAGAAGTAGTAGGTAAGCAAATTCAGGCACAATATTGAGATGCATCTATATATAAAACCTTGTACAGAACACAATTATGAGTTCGGGAGATCCTGGCACTTGGTTGTTCTGCTTGAAATAGTAAAACTTCAGTTAAAATCATGTTGCAGCTGTGCTTCCACAGAGCAGTGATGACATCCAGTGGTTCCCTCATACAGTTGTTGCCTAAATGGGTGTTATTATCAGGCTTTGGGATGCTTCCTTTAATATCTATTGCAACCTGTTGTGCTTTTTTTAGGTTTTGTTCTGGTTTGTGTTTTTAGTTTTCTTTGGTCTTGATGAATCAATTTGTGATACTTTTTTTTCTCCCTAGATTGCTAAGGATGCAAAAGAATGTGTGCAAGAGTGTGTAAGTGAATTCATCAGCTTTATAACGTCAGAAGCAAGTGAGAGGTGTCACCAAGAGAAAAGAAAGACCATTAATGGAGAAGATATTCTCTTTGCCATGTCTACCTTGGGATTTGATAGCTATGTTGAACCTTTGAAGTTATACCTCCAAAAATTCAGAGAGGTTGGTATATACTTCAGTATTTCTTCATTTATTTGACCTGATTGTGTTTATTCTTAGCTCCACGTCATAATTGTGTAATGGCTAACTTGTATCTCACAGCTATTGTCAGGGACCAGTTGGGACTACTGTGATGTTTTAAAATGTTCTAGAACCTATCAAGAGGGGAAAAAAAATAAAGGCATTTTGATTAGACTTGCTGATTCAAAGTAGTTAGAGCTTTCAACTGAATAACTTTTCTCTAATATATTGTTGGTAGTAAATCATTCTGTTCTTTAAAGGTGCCTGTTAAGAATACTTAATTCGATCTTTGGGTTCAATCAATAAAACTGTACTAGACAGCATCCTCCGAGGATCTGGCCTAATGCCTATTGCTTTTCTGGGCTTCAGATATGCAAAAGAAAGTTTTTTCTCGTGTTGGAATCATTATTCGCACAGAAGGCTATCTGCTACAGTGGTGTTGTAATCTGTTTGTTTTTCTTTACTTTTTTCTTAGTTTGCTTTTGATACTTCATACCTGATAGTTATGTGATCAAAGCACTTTTCTTTATCCTTTCTCTAGCAGAAAGTGACTTATTTTTTTCCTTTCAGAAATTTGTATTTTTTAAAAAAGAAGTTGCTTCTGCTGGGGATTTTTGTTCTTTTTTCCCCCCCTCTTGCTGTTTGGAGACCAAAGAAAATTTTCTTCTTTACTTTGTATTCTGCTACCTCAGAATACCAGATTTAACCAAACAAACCAAAGGCATTTTTATCCAATGACCTCCCTTCTTTATAAGCCTGAATGAAGAAATTGTTCAGGGTTAAAATAATCATGGGAAGAAGAAAGAAAATATGTTTGGTTTTACTGGCATGAGTGAAGCAGGGATGTCTGAATTAACAGTACTGTAGAAAACGATGTTCTTCAGGCTTTGTCCGTTCTGGAAATCAAAGTTTTTTCAATTAATGGCACTAAGACTCATTAGTGATATTTAATTTGCTGATAGCACTTTAAACTTCCCTTTTCCAGAAGATCATTTTTTATGGTGGATTGTGAGAGGGTGTTTAACTGAATAACAGGAGGTGAAATCTAAAAGCTGAAGCACTGCCGTCTGCTGTCTTTTTCTACTTCTCTATAGCAGTTACAGCACTTTGGATGGCACAGGCATGTGCATTAATTAAAAATGCAAGTGATGCCGAGCTAGTTGCAGTTCTTCTGGAGAAGTCTGAAGTAGGTCTATTCTACTCTTCTGAAAGGTCTGTTTTTTACAGATGTATATGCTGTGGTAGCAGAGCATTGGGATTGGTTTTCAGCTAGGTGAATGGTTTGGATGTTTTTTCCTATCAATTCTAAACACCCATTCCCTCTTCAGGGTGCTGTATGACGTGCTGTTTTGAAGCTTATGCATTTAGTCTCCATCAAACAGTTGCAGAGAACACATTTCTTACCTTTAGTATTTTTCTGTGTGTTCTTATGTAGTAGTATAGATCGTCAAACTTCACAGTTGTACAACTGCATGCATATGACTAGGAGCCTTGGCTTTCTGTGCTGATACCATTTCTGGCTCTAGTCCTTGCTGTGAGGAAAGAAATCCAATATCTTGGTTTTAAATGTCAACCCTTAGTTGTATGAGGATGGCGCTTGCATATTGTTGGTAAGCAAATGTTGCACACTCAGTAGTTCTGAGGTTCTGTGATTTCTTGTAAATGTGCTGACTGCTCCTGGGTTACTGCAGATCTCTGACTTTGTGCAGCAGCTGAAAACCTTTTCTACTCAATTTTATAGAGTTTTTGTTTCTGAGGAGTATGGCTAAGGTGAAAAACACCCTTTACGTATTCTCATACTATGCACAGTCTTAAGTACAATAGTTTTGCAGGTCTTGGATTTCAAACTCCAGCTCAACTTCCAGACCTTGGATAGAGATCTTGGGTCCTTGAAACAATCTCACACCAACAATACTCTAATACAAACACTTTTTTTCTTCTCACCAGGCAATGAAAGGAGAAAAGGGAATTGGGGGAACAGTTACAACTGGAGATGGTCTAAGTGAGGAGCTCACAGAGGAAGCATTTAGTAAGTAATACTCCTTAATTGATTTCATTATTACTATGGCTTTTCAAAAGATAGCATTTCCTTTAGACATCAGAACTCTTAACTGAGGAAGACATTCTGGACTGACGGCTTGTGTTACATCCCCTGAGGCTTTCATTTGAGATGTCTGGAGTATACCCTGTGCCAAGATAAATTCTTCCCAGTCGGTAGAACTTACCTATTACTGGAATTCTGACTGTAATGTCAACTCTGGAAGATCTTTAAATATATACATTAGGGACAGTATTTTTCTCTACACATAAACACATATTGTAATAAAAGATGCAAACTTGAATTTTATCTTTTATTTTTTTTAAATAGCTACACATTTAGGCTCCATTTCTTCTACTTGCAAGACTGTTGGGGAAAAACTAAAGTAAACATCATGTGATGACTTGGGGAGCTGGTCTTTGAGAAAGAGCCAGAGGAGAACATCATCTTCACAGAATTCTAAAACAATTAGTATTACTTATGTACTCAAAAGAACGAACAGATTAGCACCTAAAAAGTATAGGGGAAGGAACATCATATGCATTCGCTATAATTTTTCTTCCTTATGCTGTGAATTAAGGCCTGACGCTTGTTGGGTCTCTGCTTTGGTTTTGTTGGTGCTGGATTCTTGCATAGCCTTCGTCTTGACTTTTAAATGTCAAGGTGGTACAGGAATTAAGCGGTGTGGCTCTTGTCATAGTTACTGATGAGATTAATTTTTTTCACTTAAGTACCTGATAAATCTTCTCTTTAAAATCAGTGGTATACTACAGAACTAGCAAACATTCAAAGCCTGAGGACTGAGATGACCTACTCAGGTTCTGAAACAGAACACTTTGCTCCTAGGTTGATGACTTTAGCTATACAAAACAGTAGAGACTCTTATGCTCTCTCCTAGGTTGGAAGACAAGTTCATAAAACTGACTGGAATTTAAGAATCTAAACCTAAATACTACAGAGGACTTGCAGAAAGCTTGCCTTTTTTTTTTTTTTTTTTCCCCGATTAAAGATTAGGAAATGCAAATAGCAAACTCTTATCTGTACTCACTTATGTAATAGTTCTTGGTTCAGAAGTAGTAGGGTACCAACAAAACTATAGACCCAATTTATTTACCTTGGGTATGTTGCTTGTAGTTCCTGGATTGCAGCTATTGGAGGTCTGTCCAGCTTGAAAGGTTGTCAAACCAATGTATAGATATTGTTCTAAAAGCTGTATCTTGTATATACTCTGGTCTGCTCTTCATGCATTTAAACTGCAGCTCAGGAGTTGAAGGGGAAAAATAGTTGGAATGTTTTGATTGTGTCTGCATCCAGTACCTTTTTTGGGCCAAGAGGCGAGTTCTCTGAAAGTTTTTTCTCAGGGATGCCCATGCTCTGCTTGGCCTGAGTACAATGCCCACCAGAAACTGTAAACCAGAAAGAAGGAATCCCATTCCATCTGTGGATGCTCTGACCCCTTAACAAATTTGATACGGCCCCCATTAAGTGGCAGAAGGCTGAAGATCTGCTCCTACTCCCTTTTTCAAATATCCCAGGCCTGGGAGCCTCAGTGTGCTCTATGAAATAAGCGTTAACCTGCTGTGATTTGAAAAGAGCAGCTTTGGAAGAGAATACTAAGTCCTGGCAGGGTGCCAAAGGAGACGATGCAGTAGCAGAGAAGAGAAGAGGAGGAAAAAATATGTCTCTGAAGTAGCTGATTGTGTCGTGTGCTGCAGGCATTCTCTCCATGGAGGTGCAGCTGTAGATCCCTTCAGGGTGATGGTCTTGCTGCAGCAGTAGTAAAAACCGTGCTACTGAAGCACAGCCCTGAGCTCTTGGTCTTAGATCTTCACCACAGGTTAATGCTGGGTCTCTGACCCGGCTGTGTTGGATGTGGAACACGTGTTGAAGGGCGTTAAAATTTTAGACCTGCCCAAGCCGTTCCTAACTCTGACCTTAATGCATCGCTTAATGTGCAGCTTAAGTGTTTGAAAGCTAATACAGCGATGTTAAGCAAAACCAAGCATCAGCTTTCATATTAAAGCTGTTAGGATTATGCTGGTTTTGGATTTTTTGGGGGTTTGCATCTTATTTGTACATAGTAACAGCCATAATTCAGAACAGCAAAAAGTCCCGTTTTTTGTCTCCTAGTGGAGAATGGTATGCTATAGTAACTTACAACTTGGAAGTTTTGCTGCTTTACTTCCAACTAACAATTGTAACATGTATTTACTCTGAATGTCACAGAGCTTACCATATGCGTTACTGTCAGGGCTTAACTTAGAGCATCACTCCCTGAATTTTCTCCCCGAATGTCAGAATTGCTTTTTACTCAGTTCATTGGCCTTGTCTTTCCTCTGTGAGATTCAGAGCTTTGGTGTGGTACCCTGAAAGGAATGCTGAAGTCATGTAGCATAATGTCAGGTCTTTGGCTTCCTGTCAATACCTCTGCCAGTGCCTCTTTCTTTTTTTTTTTTCTTTTTTTTTTTTGTCATTGCCTGCCTCTGTTCATCTCTGCCACCTTTCATGCTTTTTCCACGTTCGGGTCCCTATTTTTATAAAGAAGCATGACTTTTTCTCCGGGTTTCTCGTTCAGATATGTGCAGATTAAGTGATGAAAAATCAGATAATGGATTTTGATTCTGAAGTACTAATGGAAATAAGCTCGTTGACACTTAATACTCAGAAACAAGCATGACTGAACGCAGCGTAGTATGTAGCTGTCCTGAGAGGAACTGCTCTGTAGTCCCAGAGTGGACCACAACTAAATGTTATTTAAGTGACAGATGCTACAAACAGGGCTCCATGTATCCTGCAGATCATGTCTAACTCTCTTTAAATGCTTTTTCTTTCAGCTAATCAGTTGCCAGCAGGCTTAATAACTACAGACGGCCAACAGCAGAATGTTATGGTCTATACAACATCATACCAACAGGTACAGTATCCCGTCATCTGTTCTCCCTTCTGCTGCTAACATTCAAACGCTAGTTCAGCTGCCTTGTTCTGAAAAACAAAAATCAATGATTTAGTCTTTTGGTGGCTGTCATGACATTCCAACGCTCTGACAACTCAAGGCTGCTAACTGTGATGCAATTTCAAAAAAAAGGTTACACTGAATGTAAGCTTCCATTTTCTTTCTGTAGATCTCCGGTGTTCAACAAATTCAGTTCTCATGATTTGAAGACAACTTTGGATCTGGGAACCTGAGACGCAGAAGCAGTGAAACTCTAACAAAAAGACAGTTTTAATGACTGGTGGAGAGATTTATCTCTTTGTATATTAAATAGCTGTAATGTAGCTACCTGAAGCTAGACTAATTGAGGTGTGAATTCTGACTCAAATCTTTTTCATGAATGATTTTAAAAAAAACAAATTGGATTTTAAAGGTATTAAAGTATTTTTGTTTTGTACAAGAGTTTGTTGCTCTGTATAACTCCTGTATGCATTGTATATTGCAATTTATTACTGTCAGAGATTTGTAGACAGTTTCTTATTTTCATATTGAATCATGTTACTTTTGTAATTCAGGTAAACAGCTGGGTTAATTCATGTTTACCCTTTGAATAAAAATGTAAGGGTAAAGTTCATTTTTGAATGCAAGTTGCCTTTATTATAAAGATTGAGTTGGTCTTGGTTATGTAACTTGTCTTGCATGACAACCTCAACTAACTTTAGATGTCAGTATATTTATTGAAATTTTGAAAGGGACTTTTTCTCATGAAACTAGCAGCTCAGAAGAATTGCTACAACTGTTTTTTTTTTTATGTAACTTGGGAATTAAAAGTTAATCAGAAACAAACAATGATCTACTCCAGCTAGAGATTTAGAGCTTATCAACAGTGTTAATTAAAACACTGATTGTGTATGATGCAGGTCTTTTTTTTTTTTTCAGTTGCATTAACTCCTTAGACGTACTTTGCTATGTTTAAGGTAGTCTTTGTGCTACTGAAATAACTTCCTTTTTATGTATGCTTTTTAGAATCCGAAACTTAGAAATTTGATGGTAGTGGGGGGCGGTGGGGGGATTTTATAGTCCTTGTGGTAAAAGACCTCATTTTAACTTTTTACTGAAATGTTTTAAGGTTTCTTGCGAGACTGTGGGAACTCAAATGTGTTAGCAACTTTCTGTGTACAGGCTGCGTGTGTGTGTGTGTGTATGTGAGCGAGTGAAACTTGGACAAGCGATACAAATCTGAAATGAAAGACAGACTTCAAGTTTGCTGTCTCTTTTCTGGTTTTGCAATAAACTCTAGATAATGTAGTTCTGTATGTTTAGTGAGCTGTTCTTAGTAGCATTGCTGTTCTTTAATAATTGGGTGGGTAATTCTGTTAGATGCCATTTCTTAGCCCGTTAGGATAGGGGTGGTGGTTTTAGTAATTATCTTATTTGGACTAAATTTTGGAACCTTTGATATTTTTACTGTTTGCAGTTGACTGAAATGTAATAATTATCTTTCCATATACCTGCCATTAATTTAAACAAACCACACCTTAAATCTATTGCCATATAATTTCTTGCTGGTTTTGTCTTTCAAAAAAAAAAAAAACAGAACACAAAACCATTTAATAATGGAAAAATAGCTTCAACTAAGACGCCCCAGAAGCCTGAAATAGCCAGTTCTTTGTTACTCAAAAACTTTTACGTATGCGTGGATTTCAACAGTGTTTCTTACAAATCAGCATTATGCTGCCAGAGCCTCTGGAGGAGATCCAGCGTATCCCGTAGCAGTCTGGGCAGATGTTCTGGGTTTTGTGGCAGTCTGTCATTCTTCAGCAGCTATGACTAAACGAATGGAGTTTTTCATTAAATATACAACTGAATAACATGATCAGTACAAGAGCCCCTTCTGTTTGTATTCTGTTTATTTGAGGCCGTCATACCCTCTTCTCAATTGCGCCCAAATCTGCAATGGAGAAAGCTGTGATTACAGCTAAGGAGAAGCTGGAGGTTTGGCAGCTGAACATGCACAAAGGGAGGTAAGGTCATCTGTCTCATTTGCTTGATAGCAGCTATATTTTCCTCAAACTGCCTGCTCTTCTGAGAGTTTAGGTTTAAGTGTTTTCTTGAGTTTGTGGTTTGTGTACCATCAAAGGTGCAAAGGAGCTGATAGTGGTTTGTTTTGCTTTTTCTGTATTCACTCCCACCCCATTCCTCCCCCCAAGGCTGACGGGCAAAACTACATGAGCCTTGTTTATTCACTTCTTGAAAAAACATGTACAAGTAATAGTACAGTACATTGTTTGGTTGCTTTCTGAGGCAATCTACTAAAGCTTGTGGGGTACTGTAGTGCTGATAAAGCACATATGGTCCTATGCATGGAAATAACCAAGGGAACTCACCTAATTTATACTAGTCAGTGGTGGTAGTTAGCTCAACCACTGTGGAGTTCTTAATTTTGTTTAAAAAAGAACGCATTCTCACTTTCCTGTTTATAAGTACTCATCCTTTAAAAGTGGCTTATATCAAAAATGAGTGACCATTCCTGTTGTATCCCATCTGCTTCTACAAAACTGCCCTTCTTGTTTCCCTGAATGTTTTGTTTGAACTAACAGCCCTGTATTGGCCTTGAGATTAAGACAGCAGTGGCAGTTTATGCTAAAACTCTGGGGAAAGGTTACTCAAAATAGCACTGATGCTCAAAGACCTTTTTTCAAGCGGTGACTTTTTAGGTACCTCTCCATGGGACGCATTTTACTACCGTAGCTTACTGGGTTTCTGTGTGCCTTGATCCTTGTAATCTTTCTTTGTACAGTGTTCAGGGTGGTTTTTAAAAGCACAAACACTATCTCTAATCAAAATGCAGTCACAAGAAAAGCTGTTTTCATTATGGGTTTGTGAGAAACACTCTGTAGCCAGTAACAGGCTCAGGCGAGGATCTCAGTGAAGTAGCATTTTTATTCACGATTGCAGTGGCGGGTGTCCCACAAGCAGGAGCGCGCCTCCTAGTCACATAGTACAGTTTATAGACTTTATTTCTCGACGGCCGGGACCCTCCCCTCTTTCCCCATGGACTGGGTAATCCAGGTTCACAATCTATCCGATGCTTCACAGACAACACATGGCTTTCAGTGGCCAGCCTGTTATTTTTCAGATTTCTTTTGACTTTTTTACTCTTTGAGGTGGTAATGTTTCTTCACTTATCTGACTTGGCTTGACACCGTGATTTTCGCCTAATTGCACTAAGGAGTCTTTTTGTCTGCATTGTTAAGCTTTCTTATCACTGCAAACATATCTCAGTTCCACATTCCTTCCCTCTAAACAATGTAACTCTGGGAACAAAAAAGTTGTTTTTGCACACAGGTTTAATGGGATCTGAGGCTTTGCCTTTACCAGTCATGCTGATGGACGTATGCATTTTTACTCTTGTATTTATTCCTCGGCTCTGGTCTCTGCTACACACTAAGATATGTCTGGATGTTGTAGTTAGGGAGTTGTGGCATGAGGCAGTACATCTAAATATCAACTGTGACCCATGCTTATCTGCCCCCAAATCAGTATGAGTTACGTGGGCTATACTTTAAGTAGCTGTCTTCCTTGGAAGGCCCCCTAAATGGGGTGAATCAAGTCAGCTGAATAGCTGGTCCCTAGTGCAGAGTTTCACCATGATGCCCACTAACGTGCTCTAAGCATCCGTAGGTGCAGAAGGATGGAAATTGATTTCTCTCTTGCCTTCAGCAGAAGGGGAAGCATATGGGCCACTGCACATACACAGGAGGTGCAGAGAGCAGTGGAGAGCTGAGGGCTACTATTTTCCCCACCACCTCGCTGTCATGATAAGAGCTGGTAGCAGCCTTGCTTATAGCTATGAAATTATTCATTTTGTAGAGCTTTGGATGTGATTAATGTTCCAGTTAAGTCATGCAGACTTTCTGCTTCAACTATATTTACAGAGAGAAGATAATGTGCTTGTAAATCACTGCATTCCCAAATTGTGCGAGCTAAACATTTTTCAATTTTAACTTGCAGTGAATAAAGGAAAGGAAGTTTTTCAGTTAAATGTAAGTTAATTTTCTTATGTTTGTAAATCAAAATCTTACATGCAGATTCTAGGATGAATAATGCTGTAGGGAACTACCTTTTATAGAGTCCAAGGCCTCCAGAGGCAGAAGTTAAATATTGATAATGCAGACATATTCCTGTTTCAAAAAGGTTTGGTGAAAAGAACAAGAGCAGTGGTGGGAGGACGCCTTTTGGCTGTGGTAGAGTTTAAGATGTACCCAGTTAAAAATATGGATCCGTTTCTCTTCTTTGAAAATAAGGGATACCGTTCTGGCATAATCACTCCCTTTCACCCTTCAAAATGCTGGAAAAAAAAAAAGTTATACTTAAGCAACTAAAGATTGATCTGTTTACCTATTGATTTGTGAAATCAGCATGATGGTGGACTGCATGCCACAGCTGACCCTCTGCATGTAAAAATTTCATGGAAAGCTCTGTAGAAATTCAGTGCAAATTCCAATTGCGCTCACATCCAAGGCCAAATACCCTTGGGACTGAGTGCGGTTTGGTCGTATGCACAATAGTTTCCAAATTGGTGCCAGCTGCACCGAGCTTATTAAATTGCAGTCTCCAGCTCTGGCTGCAGAGGCAGCTACCCTGGTTTAGGAAACCCTCCAGGCACCCTGCCAGGGTCATTTCCTGGAATATCTTATTGCAGCATGCTGGGCAGGAGGATCCATTTATCAGACACAATGAGACACCTGATTTGCCTTTGTATGAAAGGAAGCTGCTGGGGGGTTAAATCTGCTGGGGAGAACAGTGTCCTTGAGGCCAAAAATTGAACTTGGGTGTGCCCGAGACTGAATGTGGCCCAGCCCCTTACAGAATCAAAGACAACAGCTGACTTTAGGACAGCTCTGCCTGAAAGGGTTTGGTTCTGGCTAACAAATTGCAGCGTTTCGTGGCTCAGTAATCACCCGCAGAAGGCTCACAGCCGACCCCATCAGAGGTTGGGTCCCGTCAACGGAGAGGAGAGCACAGCGCCGACAGAAGGACTCCGGGATGCGCAGGTTTGTCCCTGGGCGTCCGGCTCCTCAGCCCTGGCCACGAAACCCAAACCCAGCCAGACGCCTGAGCTCCCCGCGCAGCATAAGACGCCGGGAAAAACAATCTGGCGAGCAGAAAGCCGCCTGGAGCCAGGTGGTAGGAAAAGCTAAGTGCTGGGGGAGAAGGGAAGGGAGCCAAAAGTCTCACCTCGAGCCAGATGGAAAGTGTTTGTGCCACGGACTAGCAGGCTCCATCCTTTTGGGGCGGTAACGCTGAGACCAGGGGCCCAGGGAGCACTGCACCGGAGGCTGGGTCAGCCCTTGCTCTATTCAAAACCAGTAGCAGCAGCCACGGTTTACAAATGAAGCAACTAAAATGGCTTTTTTTTTTCTTTTCTTTCCTTTATTTATTTTTTTTAACAGCTCAAAGCTGCCAGGCTGTGCTAGGTGGCTTGACACCATGTGCACAAGATCAGCCTGAAAACGGCTGCTCCGGCTTGTTTCTTGCTTTCAGAGCAGCCTTGGGCTGGGGGAGATGCCGGGCCAGCAGCAGTCGCAGGCACGGCGGAGCACACCAGGGCTGTGGGCAGGTTGGGGGTGGGTTGCTGGTGAAAAACAGAGCAAAACCCACAGCGAGGCCTGAGGGACTGCGGGCTGGCGTGTCCAGCAGGCATCTTGGGATTTAGTAATATAATATCCTTTTAAGTCCTCTGCTATGTGCCTGTGTTTTTTGATCTGGTCCAAAGTGTTTCTCATGGGTGGGTGCACTGAGATCAAGCTCTGTACCCGCCAGAAAGAGACATATTGATGATATTTGGCAATTCTTTGTTGTCTGGCTTGAAGGCTCTCATGTTGCTTCAGATGGCTTGGCAGCACCTTCCTACAGCTTTATCTTTGTAACTTGCCAAAGGCGAGAGACTTAGAAGAACAGACTAGAGCTCTGTCTTTCAGGAGATGACTGTCACCACCACCCCAATCCAAAACCTCACCAAAGGTGGCGAGGCTACTTTCCCAGTGCTCGGGGGAGCAGGCTCCATATGAAGATAGAATAAGTGGACAGGAGGACTGTCTATAAAGGCAACTTTTAAGAAGAATTAGCTCCTCCTGAGCGATTACGAGTTGCTGTTGGAGCCAGATCTCCAGCTAACGCCCAGCTCTTCAATTTGCAGAGAGCCCTGGCTTTGGGAGCCCACCATTTCCCATGCTCTACACTTTTCATTCTCAAGGGTGGGCTTTGTTCGTGCCCTCTGCTCCTCTGTAATCTGCCACTAGTGGTATTTTAAGTGTTAACCTCTATCAACCAGCTCATACGCCCAGTTAGCATTGCTACCAGTGGCTTGCAGTAAAATCCTCCCAAGGCCTGCAGTGGCTGTAAGAGACATCAGGCACTGTCCATTTAATTTCACTTGAGCTTCAAATCTTCACTTAGAATTCCTTAAATTGGAAGAAGATGCATCAACTCAAGCAGCAGATATTGCAAGTCCCAGTCTTACTGAGCCATTAGGGATATTAGTTACTAAGAAAATCTGCTAATGACTGAGATCAGGCTACTGGCCATGGATCTGCATGGCCGTGCCAGTGAAGCATCCTTTGCCTTTAACAGCTGTCTGTTCTTTTTTGGTTTGAACCTTGTGACTGAGGATAACGCTCCATATTTATTACCTTGTATACTTTACCTTGTTTGGTATCTAGAGTCCGTTCCTTAATAGAAAGTGAACATAGATTCTAAAGACACGGCTGCATTTGTTAGTTCTCTCAACTAAGGATGTTAATAATTTTCATTAATGTTGTTATCCATTAATACTATTTAGTCTGTATAAAAATATACATTTCTCGAGTGAAGTCTGCAGTAACAAGACAAATCCCAAGTCACCGATAAACTGCAGGTCTTCTATTACATCTCTCACTGACAGTGTTCCAAGATGGATGAACACACAAGGATTTACATACAGAATAAAAAATCTGCAGAACCATGAAAAGTAACACTAGTGTCCAGAAGAAATCAATTATTGTTGTTATTTAATATAAACAACTTTCCAGATCAGAATAAAATTAAAATAAAAACCAATAGATCTGGCACATGGCTAGAATTAGAATGGGCTTTAACAGGTTCTGATATAGATCCATCTTATTAAAAAGTTAGTTGATTTGAAATTAAATATATGTCCAACCACCCACTGAAAAATTGCACAGCCATGACTGAAATAAATCCCCCAACATACTGCTGAAGAGAAGCTACTTAATAAACATGGAAAAATCAAGCTGAATGAGGACAGATGACTTGCACAGAACTGTGACAGATCACTAGGAGCAGGTAGATAAATGGCAGTCACGTTTCCTCGGCTGTTCAAGCAAACGGTGCGCTCATCTGGCTGGGACTTTTTCATGTGGTACCCTTCCATAGGAAGCAATACAACAGCTGCAGGCACACACCTGCTTCCTATGAAGCCCGCTCCATGATAAAGTGCTGGTTTAACTGTTTCAAAAGTCTCCTCCCTACATGCAAAATACAATAAAGAAATAATTACAAAATCACCGCTAGAAATAAATATTTGGGGTGCTTTTAATGCCTCTTGAAGTTATGAGCTACTACTCGCACCTACACAGTTATTGTTAAAGGAGAACTACCCTGAAAGGCAGTTAGAGTTCCTGGTGTGAGAATAAAAATGTTTTTGCACAGAGTTACATTGTTTAAAGGTAAGGAATGTGGTATTGAAATATACTTGCAGTGATAAGAAAGCTTAGCAGACAACCCTTGCAAAATGCAGACAACCAGCCTCCTTAGAGCAATTAGGTGAAAATCACGGTGTGAAGTCAGGTAAGTGAAGAAACACTACCACTTCAAACAGTAAAAAAGTCAAAAGAAATTTGCAAATTAACAGGCCAGCAACTGAAGGCCATGTATTGTCTGTGAAGCATCGGATAGGTTGTGAACCTGGATTACCCAGTCCATGGGGAAACAGGGGAGGGTCCCGGTCGTCGAGAAATAAAGTCCATAAACTGCACTATGTGACTAGGAGGCGCGCTCCTGCTTGTGGGACGCCCGCCACTGCAATCGCGAATAAAAATGCTACTTCACTGAGATCCTCGCCTGAGCCTGTGTTACTGGCTACAGAGTGTTTCTCACACTGGCAAAAGTCATTTACATGGGAGAAGGAAGGGATTACAAGAGGGTACAAACCAACCCAAGGAACGGGTGGTCGTGAACCTCCTAAAATGGCGCACACCCAGCATATCTATTTTAAGAACCACTTGGAAATACTTTTATGACTTTCATGCGTGGCTAGCAGCATTTTATAATTCTGCCAGACACAGAAATAACTCTCCCAGCACTACTTAGCATTTGGGACACACTGAAATTTTTCTTCCCTTTTTCTCTTTGAAGATACCATATCCGAGCTTTAATTTCCATTTTAAAGAGCTGCTCTACCAACTTCGGAATTATGTCACATATTAAAAGCAGATGCTTGTAAGAAGCAAAGGCTTCCTCAATAAAACAATGACAGCAAAACAAAACTGGTCCCAATCAAGTAGATTATTTTGGGGGGAGTATAAATCCAACAAGCATTGTGAAGTACCTCAGGCTTTTGAGGGACTTTGGGAACTGAGCAAGAAGGAGGAGGCACGCTCTGCCTTTGTAGATGCTGGGTTTTCATAACGTAACATTAGGCACATATGGTTGGAGTTGGACAAATGGAGCCAATAAATAGCTCACAGAGATCTCTTGGGCCTTCCTCCCATCCCAGCACTCCTCTTCCTTTCCTCATGCCTGCTCCTGCAGCCTGGCTCCCTCCCTTCCTTTTGCTCTGCCACTTCGCTGGGCTGTTTAGCTCCAACAAGCTCATAACATCCATTTAAATTCAGATTAAACCGGGTGCCTAGAACAAGCCCGTCCTTCTACATTCAACTGACTTCTGGAAATTGAAATAAAAGGGAACTCAACTCAGCTTCAGATCCATGGAAAAATGCACAAAAGTTTTTTTTGCAACTACTACCAGGAGGAGGAACACATTAACTGCTCATGCAATACCAGCGGTTAATGCTCCACCCTTGCCGTGGGAATCTAGAAAAGCTCCAGTGGCAGAACTGGAAGCCACAGAATAAAAGCCCTGCCCTTTGGCTCACTAGAAATTGTTATAAAAATATACTAGAAGCCAGCTAACACTATAAGGGAAAAAACAATGATAGTTCTGAATTGGTTTTAGGATAAATTCACACAGAAAATTCAAGTCAGCCTTAATGAGAAAATAAGTTACATTCTGAGAATTTTAGAAAGAAAAAAAAAACCACATGGGAATTCTTCATTGATTGCTTAGGATGTCCCATTTGTTATCCACTAACGCAAGGATCACAGACAATTGAAAATAAGGCATTTACTCAATAGCTGGGAGCACAACGAAATCAATTTGGAATGGACAGCTTTTAGTAGTTTGTCATGTGAACTCTCTTAAAGAGGTCCAGAAACCATTCTGGAGCCCTTTCAGTCTACTTGATCTCCTCCTCTGCTTTTAGAATCAAATATTACTTATTTCCCCAGGAGACTCCCATAGTCAACCGCAACTTGAGTTTAGCAGCTTGCCCCAAAACTCTGACGTTTTGGGCAGAGTTGGAAGTTGGAAGCCTTCTGAGTGCATTAAGTCCTCACTCAAATCCCTTCCTTTTAACCACCTGTAACAAAGCAATACCAAACTCTTTGCCAATCACTTTGAACAGCACCAGCACGGCTGTTGCATAGACAAGGAAAGCAATTTAAAAAATTCTTGTCACAAATAGGGGCCAGCAAGCTGCACGGCACAAAGGCAAGGAAGGGGGCAGAGAACAGGTGAAGAGCGCAGCAATTGCAGCACAAGGGGTGGTGGGAAACTGGGGAACCACAACTAGGAAAGAAAAAAGCAACCAGACAAGCCATAATGTAACCAAGTCACTTGGGAAGCACTTTTTATGGAAGAGTAGTACTCGGTATTACACTGCTCATCAGTAAGCCCTCTTATTTCTCCCCAAGACAAACACACTCGCTCTCTTCTCTGTATTTTCCCCTCGGAAAAAGCAGACGTACACTTCACTGCTTACAACGCATTTGATAGGACAACCACTTTATTACAAAGAACAAACAATGCTTTGAAATAAGACCAATCAACTTTAATTGTACAAAATGTCAGTTTCCTTGTAGAGGTCATTAAGTAACAGGCTGTAAGACTAAGTTCACGTCAAATTCGCTATCCTGAAATATCAGATAACAACAGTAATACTTATTATATCTTCAGAATTTATGGCATGATCATGTGCTCTACTCCAAACTACATTCAAAAGATATTGCTATAATTACTTTGAAAACACAAAGTGTAGGTTATTGTTCACTTTATTTCCACTTTCACAAGAACATTCTTAAGGTGAAGTTGTAGCAGCGTCTGCCGTTAACTGGCACAACTGTCCTGCACCCACGGTCACGTCACAACTTCCTTAGCAAGTTCAGTAAACCTAGACATTTCTACAACATGGATACTGTCGCCTGATAGATTTCAGCTTGTTACATGTCATTTAGTGACTTAAGAAGTGAGTGGATAACACAGATTCTCAAGGAGTTGATGTCAACAGTCTTCCAAATGAATTTTAAATCAAACAATATTTGTCTGATATCTAGTTGATAGGCAAACAGGTGAGATTTAGACATGTTCTAAATACAGTTCTAAAACGGACCACAAAGTGTATTTTACAGCATGTACCACAATTTCATTTTAAAGTAAAACCGTAAGGAATTGAAGATTTGCATATGATCACTATTCAACGTCACCCAACTTGGACAAAGAAGAGAAAATGACATCTTATGTCAAGTCAGCTGAAGAAAGCACACTTACAAGGAAATTATACTTTCATTGAAAACGCCACAGTTTTACCCTTTGGTAGTTGTGACATACCCACTGGAAAAGAAATTGTGCAAACCATGTGAAACCAAGTGCAAAAAAACTTCACCCAGACATACCCAACAGATTTTATTCTTAAATAACAACTCTACAATCACAGCTATCAACCAACAAAATCAAAGCCACAAGTGTTTTCTCTAAAGGCTTCTTTCACAGTACTAATAAGAAAAACCAAGTTATATTTTTCTAGTTAACAGCTCGTGTACAGTATTATTTTTAGTTATCAGACAGTATTGGTAGTGAGATCATACCTGATGAAATGGACCATTAAAACACAAGTATTTTAAAGCCAGTTAACTTCAGGAAAAATTCCTATACATTCATACTATAAACACTGTTTAAAGTGAATCTGGGATATCCGCCATTGTCATAATCACAAGATTTTTCTCTGGAGTAAAACCGTGTGTGTTACTCCTGTGCCACAATTAACACTATTACAGCAATTTATGGTCCCCAGCACTTTTTATATGCTATTATAGCATGTGATGCGTTGCAATAATTAAGGCTGTATCAGCACTTCTGTTACAACCCTGACTTTCAGGGTAGCTAAAACTTGGCTATAAAATCTGCTCTGGGATACTTGAGCTGTTAAATCTCTAACATCTTAGTGATACTTCTCCCACCAAACCAGGCACGTCAATTCATTTAGTTTATTTATTTACAAATGCTGTTAAGACAAATTTAACTGGCAGAGGCAAGTAATTCTACCTTGATGTATATTGTATTTTGGCATTCAGGGTAAAATTAAAGTGCAAAGTATAAACTTCATTGCACGGTAAAGTAATTTAGATTTTATTTTAAAATAAATCTTAGGTGCCTCAATCTATTCACCTAGTGACCTTGTCCAACTCAGCCATTTTCCTCTACACTTTGGTAAACATAGGTTTCTCTATAGATACATAAATAGCATTTAAAATGTTTACCTTTATTTCACTACTGTGAACAAATTTTCCATCTAGCATAGGAATGGATCAACCTATTCCTAGAAGTAATGCTTGTTGAATTTATCAGCTAGCTAGTTAATGTAAAATGATGCATAGTAAAAGGGAGATACTGAACTTGATTGGTAGAATATACTGGTAAAGCAAACAAGCACTTAAGAAGATTAACTGGAATAAATATGTCAAAAGTTGCCATACGATATGTGCAAAATTGCTTACCATGTATTCTAAACTTTGGTTAAAGTTTTCAGATTGAAGTTTTACAGAAACATTATGGAAGCAACACAAGTGATTACAAACACAGGAATGAGGTAAGTTATTATTAGTGCAAAAAGCAAGCATATGCTAAAAGCAACGCATATGGATTTAAAAAAAAAAAAAAAAGAGAATGAATCTCATGGAAGTTTTAATACAAGACCAGAAAGGTCTCTTGTAAACATTGGTATTTACAAGTTTAAGATTTGTACAACTACAAAAGGATAATTCTAAATATTAGTAGTGCATTTACAATGAATTTATGTTTTTTTTTTTTGTAATAAGACAAATGACTAAGTATCTTTTTCCTTTTAAATTTTCAGGGGATATCTTTCAGGATTAAGATATTTGTTACAAATAGTAGAAAAATCATTTCTTTACAAAAAAAGTATATATTAAAATATTTATACATTTTAAGTTACTATATAATAACTGGAAATTTTTTGCCTTGTACTCAGACACCACAATGAAGAATGTGGTATAAGAAACTGAAATCAAACAATTTGCTCATTTACCAAATCTTTATGAGTTATTTATGCAAAATCTCTAGCAATCATGGGGACTCTACCTCAAATAGTACTGCATATGCCAATTTTTTTTATTTGAAACTCTGTGTGTATATATATATATATTTAATATTTTAACTATCACTACCAAAAAGCTACTGGATAGAGTATGGTCCTCCACCCCACCATCTTCAGTATAGCTTCCATATGGTACTCATACCTGAGCAAGGCTCTGTAACGCTGATGTCTCAAACGTAAAAAAGGTTATATATTTTTAAGATAAAAACAATGCAAAAATAAAATATTTGTAGCATTTACAAATAGTACAAGAGTTACATTAAACACTACATTCGAAACTTGAAATTTATTATCTTGATTCTACTTTGAGCTTGATGTTTTCATATCTGCAAAAAGAAGGAGACATTGTGAAACATTTCATAATTTCACAGGCGTACATGATCAAATGCTGTCAAACAACCACTGTTTCATAGTTCTGGGATACATAGTTCTGGGATCAGGGTTAAAACAGCACTAGAGTACTAAACAGTAGGAAGACAACTTCTTCATTGTTGCTACCCACCTCAGAAAACTACACTCAAAACAACCAGAGATGTATTGAACAGTTCACTTTCAACCGCACCCTGTGGATCCCAGCGCAGGGACTGGCAGGACAGTCAAGCCCATCCAACAGCCCGTTACCCCCCAGAGGGTGGGAACTTCTAGTTGGGGATGGGCATGGATCAACTTATCACAAATTTGAGTGCAGAGATGAGATGACAAAACCTATTCCTAATAGCTCTAATACAGACTTTAAAGAGTACATTAAATCACAAAAATGCACCTTATGTCACTTTATGAAAAACTATTCTGATAAGGAATGAGTAAAGATTGGGGAAAAAAAGACTACATTCCTGCATATAACTGGATTACTTACTAATAAAATGGAAAACTTTTAAGCTGAAGCGAAGTACAGGGAAATCAGAAGCTTACTAGCATTTTATTATTGGAGGGACTAAGTGAGACTCAATAACCAACGCTCAGTACCTGCTTGTCTTTGCTTGCGAACAAATACCATCTCTTAATGTTAAGCTAAAAGTTAACATCCATCTTTTCCTAAAACTTCTCCAAAGAACAAAATGACGTTACACTGCTGAGAAAAGTGCACTGCTGAGACATGCGCTGCTGAGAAAAGCGTTGGTTGTAGAGGCACAATCAGCTATTTTCTCTGCCACAGCCCACTTAAATGCTGTGTCTGACACTGACTTTACCTTGAAGCCATCGAACTTGTGTGGCCGGTCCATATCCTCTCTCATTCTTTGCAGAAATCCTGAACACTATAGCAGGTCGTGAAGTGTAATCAACATGAGCATTTGAAAGCTGGGCAGCTGTCACTATACAAGATGTCTTAAGCCCACAGTATATTCTCATAAACACAAGCTGATTTGGATTTTCCTGTAATTGTGTGGAACGGATTGCTAAGTAGGCAGAATATTCCAAAATATTTCCAGAAGGTGAAGCCGGAGGCTCCCAAGAAAGATGAATACAGTCTACGCTCTGAAGAAAAAGAGAAAGTATGATACTATTCAGCTAACCGTTAGACACTGAACTATATATAATACAAATAGTTATAAATACATAAAAACCTAAGGTGCATCTTAAACTTCTAACCTATTCTGCTACTCTTTATTCCACAATTAACCTTTTGTTTCTTTCTTCTGGTACTAATGCAGAATCAACACAGATGCCAAAGGGTATTTTAGAAAATAAGAATGCTTATTTTCTGATCCATTCTTTCAAAAAAGAAAGATACTACACTTCCAAATACAAGTTTACTTGTATGTGTGGATGTACCAAATTTTCACTAGTTAAAAAGACAGTATGTTGGGCAAAGTGAAACACTAAACAATAAAACACATCTACCATTAAAACAAGTCACAAACCCCAGAAAAAGAAAGACAAAAATCCCTAAGTATTTTTAAGGTGGAATTTGTTGGGCTACGGGTTTGTAAAAGCTATCTACTTGAAAGTTAGCAGTTTTAAGAGATGAAAATGCACGTTAGCTTATCAATTCATTACCCAGAATTGCCCTCTGATTTTACCAACACCACTGTTCTTTTATGCAAAAAGACTAAAACCTAATCATCCTTCGGAGGTAAAGTGTCTTAAATTTTGTTTTAAACATGGTAAACCCCTATAAAATTAAGAATGCAGGAAAATAAAACAATGGGAAAATTATCAGACAATTAAGATGTATCTTGCAATGTGATCATTAAGTTTTAAAATATTTTTAGTGAGCTTCCTAAAGAATATTATGTTGAGAAGAAGTCACCAACTAAACATTTGGCACTATTCAACATTTCATTTTTCACTTTAAAAAAAAAAAAGCCAACTAGCCAAAAACAAGAGTTCCAGGATTAAGCTTGAACAGAATTGTACGCATCAGAACAAGAACTATTTATGTTTCTCACCTTGGTGATTTTGACTGTTGAAGGAGCTCCAGGAAAACCCGGAATGCAAGTCTTGAATTCACTGACTTTACTGAAAGGCCCAACACCACAGCCATTAATTGCAGCGACTCTGAACCTGTACACTGTGCCTGGAAAAAGATCCTGTTTCTTAAGTAATCTGTAGTCTGGTACATCTGCACTTTCCAGCTGAAAATAAAGCAGTGTTTTTGTTACTTTAAAATGTATTCTAAACACAATTAGCCTAAAAAAAAAAAAAAGACATGAAGTGGGTAGCAATAAACGGAGATTGTTAAGTTTAATTGAAACCCAAACCTGATCTAATGCTTTTGTATTTAAATCAGAAAGTTTCTGACAAAGGCACTAGCCTGCCTCAAAACAACTGGTCCAAGAACAACTCCCTCCCCCCAAACAACAAAAAACATGAAAACCCCAGACACTTAAATTGAACTGCATCTCTTGTTTAGCTTTACTTCGGAAAGTAAAAGCAAAGCAGCATTTCTAACTGTATACTTATTACTTAATTACTGTAGTCCACTGTCCTCAGAAATATTTTTCTTTGAAAATTACTTATTCCTATACTTAAGAGTTGCAATTTATGAATAGGTAACCTAAATATTTTTGAAGAAATGCACAGTCAGTAAGTTAGTAACAAGTAAGTTTCTGAAACATCATGTGCTAGTGTATTTCCTCGCTTAACACATACCTTGATACATCTTTGAAGCTTCCTATTGAACTATTTTCCTTGTGAATTATATGTAACAAACCTTAAACAATATAAACACCGTGAAATATACTACATATACTCTTTAAAACTGGTATGTGGAATATTTATAATGAAGTGTTTTCAAGAAAACCGTTCTGTTGTTTTGCGTTTTAAGAAAACCTGTTGGGGTAAGACAGCACCTTGAATACCTTCATCTACTCTAACACAAACACCAACACAACAGCTCTTGTCTAACCCATGGTTAAGACTGAAACCTGTTCTCCATGAAACACCCTCTTACTAAAAATATCTAAGTTCTAACGACGTTTAAAAACCACCACTATCAACAAGAAAGCCCAAGTGCCTGAAGCTTGTTCTACTCTTTGTGAAGGCTTTTTTTTTTTTTTTTTAAATACAATCAGTCCTACAAATACATTCTTGAAAGAAGACTGAGGGGTTTGGAGAGTGCTCAGGTTGCCTATTAATACATACATATGCATCAGAGGTTAAAATCCATTCACGAGTTTTATTTTCTCTTACATGTCCTATCTGCAAGTAAGATACCTAAGCTGCCTGCTAACAGGTAAAGTGCTACAAGTAAGGCAGAGATCTGTTCTGGCAGACAGAAAGCACAGCTAAGTAAATACTGTAGTATTTACTTACTGTATGTAAGACATTTGCTGACAAACAGGTTACATACAAGGAAGCAAATGCTGATTTCTGAGTTTTGAAATCAACTCATGCATCTTTTTAAGAGAAGCAGCCTCCTGGCTGTAGGTATTTCCGCCCATTTAAGTGACATACAGTCATCAGTTTTGTTTCTAGTCCACTTGGACATCATTAACCTACACTTTCACTATCAAGACTACAAAGGCTTTGCAAATTACATGTGTATAATGTGTTCACATACAGACTTACATATTTAACAACATTATCTTATAGAAAACTAATTCAACAGCCACTACTGTTCCACATCTAGTCTTTTTAAACATTCTAGACTGTTACTAGTATCTTTAAAATGTATCCTTGAGACAGGGAGGAAACTGAAATATTTTAGTACTGTAGGGAAATAATATACTTAAAAGTTCTTTATTTTTAAGAGTTTTACTGGTTTGAAAGTTCATTAAGTTGAATATTCCTTCCTAAGGCTACAAATAGAAATATGGAAAGAATTAGCAATGGCACAATAAGATGTTCCATATAACTAGACAAAAACAACAGGAAAAAAATACATCTGGTTTAGGAAACAGTAAAAAAAATAAAAAGCCAAATATGTCAGGAACTTTGATCACAAAACTCCTATAAGCACCAGTTTGTATCAGAAAGTTCCACATTTTGTTGTCAAACATATGAACGTTGGATTCCAAAACACCTGTGTGCAAGGTATGTCAGAGAAAAATTAGCAGCTACCTTGTTAGAGTTGCTCAGTGTTTCCTCTGGCAGCAAGTAGAACTGGCTCACCACAGCACTGTTGTTCTTAAAAATTCCAACATCATACCACTGCCGGTCTCTTGCTTTCACCGGTGCCATCTGTCTTTGTGGAGTTTTCTAGTATTTGAAGAACATGTTATGTAGACCATCCATACACTTTAATGTAATATAAAAAAAACATTTCAAGACTAGTGTATGCAGGAGAATCCCCTTTCATACCAGTAAATTACTTCCTTATACTTTAAATGAATACGCATCTGCTGTTGAAATACTGTTCAAAACCAAGCGGTTCTAAGTATTTAGACTCAGTCCATCATTTAGAAAATAGGAAAGCTGTAGATGGGACGTCATCTCTGACGTTCTAGTTTAAACAGGAAGGGGAAGAAGTTTACAGCTGTAGAACTAGGCGTGTGTAGCAGCCGGTAGTTGTGAGTTAATTTTGCTCAGAGGCCAAGAAGAACACTGCAATGTGGTTGTACATCAGCAGCTCTACCTGGGATTCTGCTGTATCTCAGCCCCAATCATACTCCCTTGAAAGCAGCTACTAAATTCACTTGCATCTGAGATCAGGGGCTCCACTGTGGCATGGGGCAATGGTTGTGGAGGGCATCAGAACTATTCCTGACTGGCCCAGAAAGACAAGCTGTCTTTCTTGCTTGTCTCCAGGCACCAAGGAGAGCACTCGCAGTGCTGCCCAGCGCAGACAGATGATGTCCCTGCTAGCATGGGAAAGGGGTAGGAGTGGCAGCTGCTATTGGCAAAAGCACCCCAACCCTTTAGTAGCAGCTGCTTCTTCCCATCCTTAGCTCCACTCTTTTGGTGGCACCTCGGTTTTGTGTATTAAGTTGTAAGCAGGTGAAATAGGAGGCATTTACTTTTTTTCAGGCAGTATTTACAGCTTGCATAGCCAGTCCCCATCTCCTCTAGGGAAAAACATCAAGATGTCAGTTCAGTTACGTTTCAAACCTACAGATCAGCAGCTAACACTATATCTGATCTAATACGTTTTAAATTCAGTTGTGCAGACAGAAAAACATTTTACATTTGCACATTATGCAGCAGAAAGACCACTTCACTGTGCCAGTCAATAAAAATGATCTAACAGCTGAAACACATACTTGGATCTCCTCCCGAATACACAACTGCTACTTAGATTCAAATCTAACCCGCACAATGAAATTAATTCACAACAGAAAATATTTACCCCTGTATTATTCACTTCAAGCCCTAAATATACCTTGCTTCTCTTTCAAAGAGATACAATTAAAGAAAAACAGAAGAGCCCTTACAACTAACCAATAGAGCAACAGAACTTAATTATACTTATGCAGACTTACAGAGGAGTGTGAATCATTTGTCTGTCCAGTATTGACCCTCGTTGAAGGCATGATATAAGCAGTTTCAGCAGCTAGAAACAAAAAATTACACTTAAGTTTTTCTTACAAATTAAGCTTTATAACACAAAGTCCACAGAATATAAAAGCTGACCTCAATAGCCATTTACAAGTGTTTGCTGCAAAAGTATGTCTCAAAGTTCTTTTGCATGCAGCTTTATTTGTAACATGAACAACTGATTTTGGTTTGTTTTATATTCACAGAACAATTATAAGAGCCTGACACTGCAGACAACTACAGATAATACAGACAAGACTCAGAAAATCCTAAAATATGACAGGATTATGAAATCAGTATGAAATATTTGTGAACAAGTAATAAATATCAGATTGAGGCACATACTGATGACACAGTATGAATCGCCTAAGCATGAAATCTTAACACACTGCTTCAGAAATAAATACAGTTTGAATTCTGAATAAGAGCAATTAATCTTTAAACTAACCTAACAAATGGGAAAAGAACATTTACTAAATTTAAAATTGAATTTAAAAAAAAATAAAAAGAAACCAAAGCACATGAAAAACTCAAGGGAATATTAGTATTCTATACTTGTGTTTGTTTTTAAAAAACAATACTGTTCAGTAAAAATTACACTACTTGTATTCAGTAAGAGAATACTTTAGCTAACACTCAAAACAATAGCAAGCACAGTCTGTTGATTTTCATGAAAAACAGAATTGAAAAAGTGTTTATGTTTAGTTTTTGTATTGGTGCTTATTTTGGATACTTCAAGCACACTGTGAAGAGGTCACCACCTTTGGCTAGTGGTGAGCTAGCCACAGCCACATAAGCTGGCCATATTTGTTACAGGGGTCAATTGTTTAAAATCAAAACCATGTAAGTTTATTATCTGTAGACTTTTGCTGATGAAACAAGCAGACAATCACTGAATGAAAGCAAATATCCTACAGGCAACAAAACTGGCTGTCACTGCTGTTTAAAAAACAGGCTTCTGCATGAACGAAGATTTAAAGGATTTTTCACTTACAGGAAACAAAGTTGTTTGCAAGAATATAAAAGGAATATCCTGATTTTAAAAGATGTGTAAAACATAGCAGAGATCATTCAGGCTGCCCAAGGTCCTCCACGGCCCAAAGCCCTATCTCAATCCCAGGTACTAGCCAAGATGGGAATCCCACCACACTACAGGAACTCTGATGGCCTTAGATATATATGGCTCAAAATACAGTATGTGAAACACATTTCAAACCTTCAGATTTTGAATTGAATGTTGTTAGTGAAGTTTCATCTTTAACAACTGCCCCATTTGTACTTGATGATTCAGTTTTAACAGCCTGCTGGGTTACCATAGTTTGTGTGCTGGAGACAGTACTGGATACAGAAGCATCGGGCATTACAGTTCTTTTGTCCAAGTCATGTAATTCACCTACATTTGCTGAAGTCTGAGGACCTTAGAAAAAGAAAATATTAACCAGAATTCAATACTGATGACACCTAACAAATCTCAACTTGATCTAACGGCTTTAGTTTCACATAAAAACAGACGTTAGCTCAGGCTTAGACTAAAATAGATCAGATTATATGCATTGCTAACACTTTCTTTATGTAACTAGCATAATAAGAACTTGTCTGTATAGTCATAACCAAATACATGTTAACAGTTGTATTCAAATAGCAATTTCATTTGTGCTAGATGTATTCTTTATCTATTTAATCCTTTCTTAACCAATTTTGGGGAAAAAAGTATTCACACAAATGAATATCACAGCTTTATAACAAGCAATTTCATATTAACATCAGTGGAAGTCTACTTCTTGCTCAGCACTAAGATCCCGAACTTCCACACAATAATTAAAACACACTGCAAAGGAAATGAAAAACGTAACACCACATAAATTACGTAAAAGTCAAATATAAACAGATCAGGTGCTTGGGCCTGGATTCACCCCACTGAACTTTCAGTGAAGTGCCTACATCAGTGACTAGTCAGTTTCTTTTTCCTCTGTAACCAGAGAAAAACATGCTCCTCTCTACGTCATCTACCAGGCTAGTAACTTTTCATTATTAACAGGCAGAGAAGTACTATCAAAAGGAGCCTTGAGCTACTATAACCTTACCTAGTACAATAGATCTGGTACTGTCCATCTGGTCTTTGACGTTAAGAAGGGCTATTTATGTTTAAAGAGACACATTTGCCATCATAATATTGAATATATTAAGAATTTTCTCTTGTGATACTTAAAACAATTTAGGATTTCCTTTTTCCATGTAATGTCTAAAATTATGTATAGTAGTAACTAGCACAAGGATTTTTTTAAATGCATATATAAAATAATTTTAAATTGCAAGACAGAAATAATCTTATTCTGTGTTTGAGATGACTTTTTAATTCTCACTTTTTAATTATTTTTTATTCTGTAGATATCTTACTTGAAGTACAAACAGGCAAGAGAGAAGGGGCATTTGATTCTTTGAATCCTGTTGCATCTGCATGGTTTTTCATAGTCTCCTGTGTAATCTTGTTCTCAGGTGCTGCAACCTTTTCTTTTCCTTCTATTTTTAATAATGAGTTGGATGAAAGGGAAACTTGGACCTAAATATTAACAAATAAGTTGTTTTGGTTAACTGTGAAGTTCATAAATTTCGGTTGCAAACATGGCATGAAAATGCTTGCTCAAAAACAACAAAAATCCTCCTACCAATCCCCCGGCACTTTAAAATACAACAAGCAATCAACGTCACAATCCACATTATTCTAGCCATCATAAAAGAAAGACTGAAACTAAGTTAACTTGGAAGTGTCCCTGTCCCCCGCTACATTTTATCTGAGTGAGCTCACATTCTTATCACACAGAAGCTCATTAATACATACATTTAGCCTATTGGGGTGGGGGGACAGGGGTTGGGATGGGCAGGGGGGCAAAAATCACAATTAAAGAGGCTTTCAACCACTGCTTTCCTGGCACATATCTAAGATATTTCTACTGTTAGTAAAATTCACAGTACTTCTACGTGTGTTTTCTGCAAGAACACATTATGAATTCCATACAGATCTAATTCCATACAGATCTACACAATTAAGAAAAGGTCTACGTTATTAAAAATGGGATCCTTTAGCCAGAGTTCTTCCTCTGTTTCTTTGTTATTGGCAAAACAGCGGAACATGTACAACTGCACAGCCAGAATACATAATAATTGGGTTTATACTGTAGTAGAAACCTACTGCTAAGCAGAGCAGCATGAAAACCTGAACTAAGAAGGAACATGCATTATCCTTTTTGCTTCCCACATGAATTTCACCAACATTTTGAGGGTGAAAAGTATTTCTCCTGTTATCAGGCTCCCAGTTAGCATTCTGGAAGCCAACACAGTTGCAGTTTGCTCTCTGTATTACCAGGAAGAGGACTTTAAAGACCGTGTCAATCATGAAAATAAAAAGGATGTAAAAAAGCATATACAACCACTTCAGCGCATGTCTTTGTTGTTGTTTGATTTGGGAATTTTCTAAGGTCTAAAAAGTAGGCAGGGACTTTAAAAGCTGAGAAAGTGTTTTGGCAGTTCTCTTGCTTCCCACACTACTTTGCCACTTAAGCATTTTTCAATTTACACTTACATTATTAGGAATGACATTATTTGCTTGGCTGGGATGATCCACCTTCATTTCTGGACAAGGGACACTAGTCAATGATTGTGGAGTTTGATGCAGAGAAGAGCCACCTTTCAGGTAAACAAAAGCAAATCGCAATCAGTTACATAAAACTTAGTATTAATGGGTGGAATCTATTCCAGTAAGCACGAGGGAGACATGAGGTTGCCTGAAGAATGACTTGGTTGAAATGAAACTGCATAGCCAAACGGTCAATTAAAATCCCTTCCTCGCCGTCTCCTTTCTCAATTCATGCCCAGTACTACACAAATATCTCCAGCATTCAGATAGCCAGAGCTGACAAGAGACAGGTTAAGCTGAATTTTCCATAATTACGATGTACACATTTTGGAAATATCCAAAGAAAGAGGGTATGTCTCTCTGAGTCATCTTACTTAAAACAAACAAACAACTCAGTTATTTACTCAAATCTCTACTCTACCTTTGCACAAGCATTAGTGTAATGTGATCTGACTACTACCTTGTGAACTCAGCATGGATGTCTCAGGAGCCCCAGTGCCAGGTATTCCAGCCGCTGATGGCACTGGTGAATCAGCATGTAATTGAAGAAGATATCCTTCAACAGTAGGTACTTCATCCCATTTCACTTGAAAAGAGTTGGTTGTAGCTCTAATCAGCTGTACCTGTGATGGTGCTGGAGGTTTCTCTACAAGAAACCAATAGAATAGAGGTGCCATATTTGAAACTGCCCCTTTTAAAACCTTAAGAAATATCTACATAAAGCAAGAAAATCAATAGGTCCCTTTTCACTTATGTATAATATGTACCAAATTCAACAAGAAACATTGTCAAGTGTGCCAGGTCGAGCACAGAATTATAAATTCACATTCTAAAGTGTTTAAAAACACTGAATTTTTGATGCTTTTCTTAGTGTTTTAACGGCTCTTCTGCTGCTGGTATGTCTTTGTGTTGTATATACATCATTATAGGCATTACAGTACACGAGATCCTTTTCCTTTCCTAAAAGGCAATGTGCAGCTCTTTGGCTCCTAAAGCTTTACATACTCCTGGAAGGAATTCATGGAAGACTGAACTTCCTTTTTGCCTGCTCTCTCTAGCTAAAGTGAGCTTTCCCTCAAACTTCTGCACAGGCTGAAGCCCAGGCATGATTCAATGCCGATGACCTGCTCTCCTCACTTGTCCTGATGCCTGACTAGGTTGCACTCTCAAGCACATCCCTCCCCTGCCACTCCTTTACTTATTCTAACCTTATCCTGAGGGGAGGGGAAAAAAAGGCAAAAAGGGAAAAAAAAAGAAAAAAGAAAAAAGAAAAATTCTCCACTGCCCTAAATGTTTCACATTCTCCAATAACCATTCTTATACTTCTGCCTGAGCAGGCAACAGCTCCCTCCTGAAAGTGCTGTTCTAGTTTCCTCACTCCTGATACCATCTCCGTGTCCTGCTAACAAACAAATATCCATCATGTCAGCTACTAATGAGTGATTAATACCCCAAAATCCCCTAAGCCCCAGAACAATTTGGTCCTTTCTCTGATTCAACAGTATCTTTTCAGTCCAGGAGATGAGGAAGCAGCAGCAGCAGCAATGATCCCAAGAGAAGGAGGGGGTTGGTTAAAAAAAAAAAAAAAAAAAAAAAAGGTAAGTAGCAACAGAAGAGATCACTCTAAGAAGAGAGGCCAGGAACTTTGAGTTTAGGTAAAACACTCTTTAGCACCTTTTATCTACCAACTATGGCATGCAATACAGAATTTAGCCACAAAGTTCTTTCAGGGGCTTTAAACATGCCTTTCTATTTTCTTCTGTTTGAATTACAGCTGTAGTCTTCAAACAATCAACAGTGAAGTGTGGCTTATTTGAATAAGCTTTAAAATTTAAAACACTTTTGTGCTTGCTACAGCTTCAGAGCTTCTGAGCATTGATGATGCCAACTCCCGATATATTAATAAAATATGGAACATAGTACAAGTCTCTCATTTATTTCTGACTCACCAGTATCAAGGTACCAAAGATCTTTGCAGCAAACTTGATTGTTCCAAGCTTTTCTGTAACCATCTCTACCACTCCAGATATACAGACGAGTGCCAACCGCTACCGCACAGTGTCCTGCTCTTGGCCCTGGTAACAAGTTACTTTTGTCTTCCTGGCAATCTGAGATCAGACCTATCCATTCTGTGGTATCTAGTAAATAAAACTCAAAAACATTAGTTTCTAGATGAATTTCAAAGCATGCAATACAGATGTTAATACACTTAACTGCTCAGAGAAAATGAAAATAAATCACATCTGTTTTTATAATGACTGCATTGGATTTTTCAATATTACAAATAGAAGGTCACTTTCCAATTCATTTGTAAGATATGTTCAGTTGATTCAGGATCAATTTTCTGACCTCTGGTGCCCATCTCAGATGAACAGAAGATCAGAAATTGAAGATTAAGGGACAGTTCTATCACAGTTTAGAAAAAAATTCATTTCAGGATCTTTCTTGTGTCCTACTATAAATGAAGAAGTGCTATCTATTTTACCTAGTATTAAAAGTTGTACGAACAAAGATTTGCATCAGCAAACATGCTGAATGATCAAAGAAAAAAGCATTTCTTAAGAAAGATGAAAAGAAAAAAAAGGTATCTTCTGTATTCAACTATGTTTACAACTATCTTAAAAACTATCTCGGGGTCTTTAGAATATTTATTCTACTCTGTTAAGAAAGGATTAATTCAAAATGCCCACTCCAAGACAGACAGAAACACTAACCCAAATTAAGATAAGAAAATGAACCGGTACATTTCCATTCACCATCATGAGCAGAAATTTCACCTCCTGCTGACTGTGGAACCCATCCACCAAAAACATACATTCTGAAATATAGGAAAAGAGGGAAGAGGGAAGAAGAAAAGAAAAGTGAATTAATATTTCCAGCCCTGCTGCATGTGCTCTCTCAAACTAGGACAAAACAGAAATTTCCAGCGCTTTACAGTTCTTCTTTACATCAGATTTTATTTGTGTCTCGCTGCGGACATCTACCTTCTGAAAATTTTGAGTAAGTTAACTGATTAAAAATAAATAAAATCTCAAACAAGTCCCCAGAAACAGAAATTAGTACTGTGTTCCTTTTACAAACCACCAACCTGCTAATATTCTCCAGAAGTCATGTGTTTACATGGAATTTCTACAGCCCTTTGCTGTAGACCTCTCAATAAATCATTCTAAAGTTAGAAAACAGGTATCTAAGTCAGATATCAAAACCCAAAAACATAATGCAGGCTACAACCTAATAACATTTTATATATAAAAAATGCTAAGCTCTTGGCTCAGGAAACAGTTTCTCACTTCTTTCCCACCCCCTGCCTCTTTCTCCTCACCCTGGCTTGTAAACAGATAAAATGTACTGAAATCCATTTTGTCAGTGCTATCTGCCAGAACGAGTCACGCTGGCAAGAAGCAAAGAATTGAAGAACAGACTACAGAAAAACTGGTCCACAAAAATACAGAACAGCTTTGCCTAGAACTAAACTCTACTCTTTGGGTCAGTTTATTCGTGTACCTATTTCCCTGTCGCAGATTCAGAGGCAGCGAAGTTGGCTCCCGACAGAGCCAGCTCAGGTCCAGCTGATGCTGCCCCTGAATGCACAAAGATGCATAAAGGAGCTTGGAAAACTACTTGGGTTGGGCAAATCATCCTGCTGCATGGAAACACTGACAGTTTGAGAACTCTAAATTAAAACCAGTACTTTTTAATTTCCACTGAGGTAGGGTAATAGAAGTAGAAAAGTACTCTACAGGGCTGATGGTTTATACTGAGCAGTAGTGGATAAGCATCACCGTTCTCCTACTACGTGTACCTTTCTATAGTTGAGCTTTTAACAACAGACATACTTGTTTCCTATTACATTGGCCGTATGGAGACTGCGAGGAAGTGGAACTGTCCCTTTAGTTTCTGGTCTCGACCAGGTCATGGTTTCTAAAAGAAAAAGAAGAAAAATCTTCAATCAACTTATTACTGTGAATTTCTCAATCTGGATTTTAGGAGGGAATGAACCTCTAACATTCAACAAAACAAAATTTCATCTTTTTAAGGTGGCCACTTTAAAAAAGAAAGCGCAGTAACAGGCACTTAAAGCTTCTTTTAAAATTCATAAAAAATTAGTCAGAATTTTCTATCAGTTTTCCAAAAGGATATATTAAGCTCATTTTTTTATGATTATTCAACTCTGTTATCACAGTGACATTCTTTAATGCAGCCTAAGAAAACAAACAATCTCACAGCATAACCCAAATCCGTGAGGATGAGGATAATAAATGCAAACAATGCTGTATCCATCTCATTCCAAAAATTACAGAAGATTAACACCGTAGTTTAAGTCCCAATAACATCTGCACTACAGCATGCCATTAATCCTCATGTACTTTAATTTTTCCTCATTGCCAGTGAAGCCCCTGAACTGACTTCTACTGGCAGATGAACTCACCTATGTCAAGTTCCCAGAGATCGTTAAGCCGACAGCCACACATCCCTCCAAAAATGTACATCTTTGGATTTCCCAAATCTTTTCTGCAGTATACAATGGCGGTGTGAGATTCTCGGGGAGATGGCAAGATACCTTTTGTCACAGGAATACTCCAGCCAACAACTCCAGAACCATGCTGCAGCTCCAATTCATAGAAATCATTTAAATATCTAGGGTATGATTGACACAGTATGAAAAATATGTTTAAAAACATGACTTAAGTGAGTTTTAAATGCTGACTGCTTACAAGCATTACACCTTCCACCTTGGAAGAGCAGGGAATTTTAAAATCCCAAAACATTCGATGGCATTGTGGACAGTATCAAAACTAAATGAATTTAAAACAAAAAAAATGAACTATTGTAACTTTTTGCCTCTAAGGAAGGCACACGATACTTACATCATACTTCGTACACCATAGCTTGTGAAAGAAACATTCAAAACTGGTAAACAACATTCTTAGCAGAAATTACCACATGTGGATAAAGCTGGAATAGAGCATGAAGTTGTAAGAAATGCACTATGACATGGGACTTAAAGAATTTCTGCAACTCAAAGGTAACAAAGTTGAAAAGGAGCTGGTTCTTTACTGGTGTGTTCAGGCTGGCCAAGAGACAATTAGCCATGTGTTGATGAATCTATTGGAATGTTATTTTTAGATAACTTGAATCTTGGCATTCACGCTGAATACCTCATTTAATGAGCTTCAGATTGCCAGTTTGTAGCTCAGGGGATATAAGCACTAAACTGCAGGTAAGCATGGTACAAAATTTCATCGTTATAGTTCTGTTTGCTGATAATAAAGGCAACTGCAACTGTTACTTTAAAAAAAATCCAGATTGTTTTCCAGAGCATTGTAGAAGAAACTTCCATTGTGAATTCCCTGATGACTCATGAGACTTTGCTTCTTTAAGTAAACCTCACAAGCACACGTTCTTAAAAACATCCCCCAAAATATTAAGGAAAAAAAACAAACCCTATTTAGTTTTCCCTCCAAAGGTGTCAGGGCTTTCAGTCTGTGTTCCATAAACTGGGATTAGCGGAAGAAATATTTAAGCTTCTTAGCATGCAATGCCATCCATCCCACAACCAACCCAAATGCAGGTAGTCAGCAAGCAAGACAGCCTCCCTAAAATGTTCCTCTTCAAAATTGCTGCATATAATTATTTATTTTTAAAGACACTGGATTCAAACCAAAACAGCATACCTGGGAACATTATTATTTGAATCCTCACTCTCATTTGCCAGGCCACCAAATAAATAGCACTTGTTACCATATAAAGAAAAGCTGTGGCCAAGTCGAGGACAAGGTGGTGATCCAGTGGAAGGAGCTTGAGGTTTTACTTTTTTCCAGAGCCATCGGCTTGCCTTAAGGACAAGAAAGACATGCTGAGAAATATCTTCATTTATATTTATTCATACTCAATGAATTCAGATAATATTAACATTCCTTGCATATTATGTGAATGATTTTTTAAAGAGTGCTGAGCTTTTCTTAGGGTATACGTTAACAGGGATACATAAAAGCTAACTTTCATAAAACATTAAATATTTTATACTTTGATTAGATGGAAGTCTTTTTTCCAAAGTTATTTACATTTCCTCCATCTTCAGAGTCTATTTAAAGAGTTTATTTTTCCTTGAGCAAAGCAAAGCTCATCTAACTGCACTCTGCAGTTGGTAATATAAAATGTTTTATTCCTAAATAAATACACAAAATAGTCCTCAGAACTGGAACATTTTCATACATTTCCTACCTGTAATTCATATAAATCATTACTGTATCTTCCATATTCAACCATTCCTCCAAAAACTAATATTCTGGTACCATCACAAACAAATCCATGTGCTGCGCAGCCTGGAGGAATATCTCCCCTTACAGCAGGAAGGAACCATTGATTTGTAGCTACAATTAAAAAAAAAAAAAAAAAGAAAAAAGAAACAAAGAAAAAAACAGTGAGAAGGAAAGTGTATTTTTAAACACCTCTACTTTCTAAAGAACTACCTTTTAACTGCCAGATGACTGTGAACGGGCTGTTTAACACTAAGTTTTTAAAATAAGAAATCAGTTTAATCTGATTTAAAACACTAAAACAAACAAACACACACACACACCTCTATCAAACCAATGTTATTCAATATATAAACAAGCACGAGGTCACGGTAAGTCAGTTACCAAAGACTGTACAGCAATTTAATAGAGTTGCTGAAAAAAAGTGGCACTCGGAGAGTGTTAGTCCTAGAAACAGAATTATTATAGCAGCAGCAGCAGCATGGCAGTGTGCCTGGACTTAATAGCCCTATTGAAAAACTAATTACACTATTTTGGGATGTTAATATCTACAGAGTACTGCACTGATACATGGGAAAGGAGAGGCAAGAACAGCAATTGAGACTGTCTGGTACCATAGCATATTGTCGTTCAAAGTGTTTTGGAACTAAGCAGTTACAAGAGATAGCCTTCTCCTTTTCCTAAGCTTTCTTCATGAGTAAGAAGTGTGAAACGTGTGAAATTAAAAGCTTCCAGAGAACACTGCTGTAGGGGATTAAGAGGTCCTCAGTGTGTCATCACGCTCAGAGCAGGAGTAACGGGTGCCATCCCACACTCGGACACCCCAGGTCACAGCCCTGCATCTGAGCCCTGAGAAAAGAGGTCAGTTTGAGCCAAACACACGTCTGGGGGCTGGAATGGCTGAGTCACGGTCGGTCCTTTTTGTCACTGCTGCAAAGGGGCAAACACCTTTGGAATCTGGGCAGGAAAATAAATAAAGTGACATTAAGACTCGCTTAAGACATCTGCCACAACCGTTGCTCCAAAAGACAGCAACGTGACTGCTTTATCTAAAAGCTTTATTTAGGTTACTTGTCATAACAGTGAGGTTAAGAGATTGCAGCCTTCTGAAACGTGACATCTTTAAGCTCCCACAGAATAATCCGCTTGGAAGAACTCTAACACTACGCATTTTCCTTGTAATGAACTACGTGCAGAACATTTCCACCCTCACGGATTTTGTCTCAAAAAAAAAAAAAAAAGAAATCCATTCAGCAAAAAATACCATCATCTTTTTGGAGTGCGTGGTTGTACTTTTGAATGATTTTTAGAAGTTGGCGAGTTAAAAGGATGGCTGACGTGCTCTTAACTTTCATGCTTGCAGCGTATTTCACGCGAAGCCGCAAGCAGCGATGAGAAGCGCAGCTCAGCCACCTCACTCTTCCACCTCAGGCCGAAAACTGAAATCTCACGGAAGTTTTCCAGCCTTCCATCGCGCACAGTTCGGGCACCTCATCCTTCACTCAGGACAGCAGCCGTTGGCAGCTTCCCGCTTGAAAAGGCTGCCGGTGCCAGCCACCGCGCTCGTCTCTGCGAGCTGCCACCAGAGGGGGACCTGGGCACGGCGGGGGAGCGCCCACCGGGGGAGCCCCCAGGCTCCAGGACTCAGCAAACGGGGAGGGGATGAGGAGCACAGGGCGATCCCGGCGGCAGCCGTGCTCTCCGGGGGGCGAGGAGGAGGAGGAGGAGGAGGAAGGAGGAGGCCCCCAGGGACATGGCGGCAGCGCCGCCGCCCTCTCCCCGCCGCCCCC
The DNA here is from genome assembly GCF_964211835.1 of Anser anser. Taxonomy (NCBI): domain Eukaryota; kingdom Metazoa; phylum Chordata; class Aves; order Anseriformes; family Anatidae; genus Anser; species Anser anser. Next base: position 59,288,901 of record NC_139720.1, read on the forward strand.
CGCTCCCTACCGCCCCGCCCCGCGCCGCGCACCCGTGTTGTAGACGTGCAGCTCGTCGGCGATGCCCTCGTTGCCGCCGCCGAAGATGATGACCAGCTCGCGGATGGCGACGGCGCGGTGCCCGTGGCGGGAGCGCGGCACCGGCCCCGTGAAGGAAGACACCCGCCTCCAGCTCAGCCCAGCGGCGGCCGCCGCCATCTTACCGCCGCTCCCACAATGCACCGCGCCGGCGGGCCGGGCCGCAGGGGAGGGGGTGATGGCGGCGGGGCCGGGGGGGGGGGGAGGAAAGGGGGGACGTGGTGGGGCGCCGGGTGGCCCTGGGTGAGGCCCGCGGTGTGTGCCACGGGTCCTCGGAGCCAGGCCTAGGAGGGGCTGCGGTGTGTGGTGTTCCCGTCCTCAGGAGCTCCCCTCAGGCTTAGCTGGGCGCCCTGAGTGTCGCCCTGTGAGGGGAGTCGGGCGCTGGGTAGGCGCTGAGGGCTGAGATGAGAAACCGAGGTTTCGGTTCTGCAGCGAACAGCGGGCGAGCTGAGTAAAGCTGAAGATTTCGGTCAGCGGGACGGAAGCTGTGCTTTTCCCTCTGTGATGAGGGCGTTAAGTGAGGCTGTAAACGCTTGGGTTGGAGGGAAACCCGGAGAAGGCGCTGCTGGCAGTGCGGGGAGAGCTGGTGGTCCCCATGCTGCCGCCACACGCGCCTCAGAGCTCATCAGGGTGCACGGAGAATGCAAGGGACACTAATAAAACACAGGTGGATTTCGATGAATGTGAACATAATCCTGCATAAAAGTAGTGCACACCAGAAAAAAGTGATGGCTGTGACCATCTACACGAAGCATGTAACTCCTTGTACTGCTCTTCAATTATTTTTCCAACAAGCAGCTCTGCAAAAAATAAGTTGCTGTAGTAAATCAGACACAGATAATACCCTTGAAGCATATTTGAGACATATGGTTAAAAGCCCACGTTTTCAGATTCTAGGAGTGGAACAAAAATCTTAGTCAAAATTCTAAAAATAAAACCCTGCATTTTAAATGAGGTACCCTTCATAAGTTGTGTGCTGTCTCATGCTAGAAATGTGAAATAGAATTTAAGGTGTATTCTTATTCCTTTCACTAGTGGTGAAAGTCTTGTGATAAAACTGCTTTACTGTATAAGAGGCTCCTAGAAAGGAGGCAGAGAATTGGAATAAAAGAAGTGACATAAAAGTGCAAATGCATTCCAGGGTCATTTAGGAGACAGAGTGTCAACAGACAGTATTAACATCTGCATGATACCTTAATCTAAGGTCCCTCTGAATCCAAACCAAACCCATGGGTTCAGATTAATTTCTCAGAGATTTGGGGATGAGACAATTCAAGTCAGAGTGCATGCTCAGTTGAATTTTGCAAGTTTCACTCCATTTCATACTTGCAACAACTGTGCAAACAGACACTGGAAAAACGTTGGCTTTCATTTTGACTTTGGCATGTTGTTGTCTGGCTCTTGCACACTAGTTATTTGTTCACATTTACCACAAATAATGACTAGAAACCTAACCTGCAACTAGACTGTTGAAGTAACTTCTGGAACGGTTTGTTTCCTTCTCTTTCTTTTTTTTTTGTTTTTTTTTTTTCTTTTTTTGTTTCTTCTCTTCTCTTTGGAGGTTGGACTCGATGATCTTGAGGTCTCTTCCAACCTAGAAAAATCTGTGTGAATCTGTGAATCTTTCCTCCACCCCCTTAAGACTTTTTGTCTTGTGGGATTTGTTCGCAATCTGCTAGATGAAGCTCTAAGGCAAGTTTGCCAGATCTAGGGCTGCATCATCGTTCAGCACATCTGGAAGTGGTTTATGGGCTCTCATTCCTTCAGTGCCGCGTCTGGACTCTCTGCTATTCCTCAGCAGCAGAGAGAAAAGAAAACCAGCACAACTCCAAAGTAAACTTTGAAGAGTTTGAAAAAGGAATTGAATCTTAAAACTGTTTCTGTGCCCTGTAAGGCCCTTGGACAGGGGACTTTAAAGGAGGACGATGGGCAAGGAAGCTTTGGCAAGAGTGCTTACATCTGTGGGCTATCTAGGATCCAAGTAAAAAGCTCTTCAGGAGAAAGGAGTCCCGAATACTGTGCTGCTTTGAAGAGGTAAAAAGACTAATTAAGCAGGAAATATCTGAGCAGTAATGTCATGTTTCTGAGCTTTCCCTTCTGCAGCCCCTTGTTTTATTACAGGATTTAGCAACCGACTTAGGGACTGCCAGGTTCTAGGAACTAATGTCTAAATTCAGGAAAAAAATGAGTAAATATTTATAGGAGAATAAATATTCCTTTCTTTAAAAATCAATGGCTAGTTAATCTGAGTTGCAGAGAGTTAGGAACTTTGTAGTTTTGGAATTCAAAATTTTCTTATATGAAACTTTCTGTGTTTAGATTTTAAAGTTTAAAACATGGTTCAATGTATGTTGATTTAATCATCTCTGAAGAGATCATGAGGCTGTGACTATCCAACTTTCATTTTGCAGTGATCATCAGTGTTATTTGTGACTATTGTTACAAATTTAGTTAAAAGGCTGTAGTCAGCTCTATTGAAGTCAGTGAAAATTGCTACTGGCTTAAGCGAGGTTAAAAAGTTATTCCATGAGTGTAGGGTTTTTTGCTGTCTCTCTCCTTATCTAAATGAATAAGCTTTTAAATGTCTAAGACTACAATACTTGTGTAATGTGCAAGAGAAGGGATTTCTAAGCAGCTTTTTTTTTTTCAACTGATAAGGTTGTTTTCATATCTATGTAAATTAATGCCACATGAAGAGAGTGGGCTGCTGGAATGCAGTCAAGTACTGCAGATGTGAAAGGAATCTCAGAAATATTCCTCTCTCTACGATTTAGTCATCTGTTGGGATCTAAATATATGCAAATATAAGTGGTTCGTAAACAAAGCCACATCTTAGCTTTATTTATGTTTTTATTATCATTTTACTTGTTAGTCAAAGTAGAGGCTAATTCAGGATGCTCCCTCATCAGCAGCATTAACCAATGAGAGGTGGTCATTTTTGTGACTCAAGTTTCAAGAATTTTTGCCGTTTCGTGTTCCTTCTCAAGGAATGAGAATGAACTTTATTTTAATACGTGGATAGAAACTGCAGTGTATCCTTGTCTATACTGTAGCATATCTGTATGTATGTAAACAGGAAAAATGGGTTGTGATCTTGAAGATAGCTACAATAGTATAAGGGTTAGATCACACAGTTGAGTTTTCCTTCCCTCCTGCCCCAACCTCTGATGGTGGTTTTTATTGTTTTTTTTTTTTTTTTTTCATAAACAATACTACTGCTTCCAGAACTTAAGTGAATGTTGTTCTTTTTCCACAATTTTAGGGATTCTTTCCTCTCAGGTACAAAGTCATGGCCATTCTCAGGCCTTGCTTAGAAGTACAGTTTCAGGGAAGGCTAGTTCTTTATCTTAAGCATCACAAATAACGTGCTTAAATACAACCCATTTTGCACAAGCTTCCCTTTTGCTGTTGCTGGAAGGATGCTGCTGTTAGAAAATCTTTTCACAATTACTCTAAGATTTTCTCATAGTCTGAAAGTCGCTGCTCTAATGTATGATACCTATATGTTTGGGAACTGTATGCCAACAAAAACTTAGTATTTGTGATTGTTCTTATGTTTTAGGTGAGATCAGATATAAAGGTAGATGTATTTACAAATTGCATCAATTGGTGTTTTTATAATTTTTGTACATTATTTTAAAATGTGTTAAAAATCATAGTTTTTACTGGTGTAGGTGATTGGACTGAATGTATTAAAACAATTCATTTCAGTCTATTAGTAGGTTGAATATTAAAATATCTAATAGCTCTGGCTCAAAATATTAGTTATTTGTTACAAGAAAGTTATTTACAAAGATAGAGTGCTTTTACTGGTTGATAATGCTAAACCTTGTCCCTGAAATATTTAACTAGTGTTCACTGCTTGTATTCATGATTTTTTCCCTCTCTCTCTCTTTTTATTTTATTTTTTTAAATTTTACTACAGACCACAGTTCATATCCAACAGAACATATGGCTCTTTTAAAGAAAAGTAAGAAAGATTAAAAACATTTAAAATATGTATTTTTAAAAGAGGGCAGAGATGTGATTTCTCATAAAACTGTTGTAACAGTTGCATGCAAATTTATAACTAGTTTTGCTAAATTATATTTAACTTTTATTATCAAAATAAGTCTTTTTCTGTAGACTAAATCAGATAAGTACAGCAATAAATCCTATTAATTTAATATTACTCACTACTTCGCTGCATGAGACTGAGTGCAGGTAACTGCCAGTTTCATGTGGGTTGTGCCAGGAGCACCCAACCTGACTTTTTGAACAGAACTCTGCACGTTAATGCTGTTCATACTCAAAATTGAAATGTGGCCCTGAGAAGTTTGGGATTCTCATCACCTGTTGTGATCAATGACTGAAAATGGACCGCTGTGAGTCTTCAGTTATACACCCAAAATTTCACTGAATTCAGTGGGCCCTTTCCTCAGCTGATTTAAACAAATGCAGGTTTGGTGATGCATGCGTACCAATTTCAACTTATTCTCATGCCTAGTTCTGGTTAAGTGGCCCTTTTGAATCAAACAGTTCAAAACTTTGTTCCCTTTGCTCTTTTGCATGCCTTGAATATCTACCATCACCTTTATGATGGTACAAAGTAATGAAGTCAACCCAAAGAACTCCATCATCAAGGTAGCTGTCAGTGATGGTAGCGTATTCCTTCCTTGTCCTATCATTGAACTGTCTTGGTTAACAATTCTCAGGTGGTTAATGTTGAATGGCTTAGGCTTGTCCAAGATAGTCTGGTAGGAACTGAAAAATCGTAATACACAGTAAGGTCTTTGCTTTTGCATGTTGTTTTTTGACGTACTAATTACAGTGTCAAAATGTTTATGTATTCTCAAATATTTTGGAACATACCTGGTTTGAATGGCATGCTGAGTTTATTTTTCTAGCACTGTTAGAGTTTTGCTCAAATATACCTAGAAGATCTGCATGTTGAAATCAAATAAAATTTTACTTGTGTCTGGAGGAAGCATAAGAGAAAGAAAAAGCTGGGTAAAATAGTTAGTTCTTGAAGTCCTATGATGTAGCCAATGAAAGGAAGTTCCAGGTTTCTAGTAATGTTTAGAAACATTTATTTAATAGTATGGATAACCCATATGTATTGGAAACCTAATGATTTAGTGAGCAAACAATCCATGAAAATCAGGTAGTTGGAAATAATTGTAAAAGGACAGAGATATCATTACATTTTTAGCATAATGTTTTTAGTTTGATCAAATAGCGAAAGAAAAAAACAGCAAATACAGGTTTTGATATGTACTAATTGCAAATTTGATTTTAAAAAGGTACAATTAGTACTCTAGCTTTTAGAGTGATTGTTAACAAATTCTCCCTTTTTTTCAGTTAACCAGATCTTACTGTTACTTCTTGTCTTAACTGTATGTGCAATTCTGTACAACAAAGTTCACAAAGTGCCATCTGCATTAAAGAATGAAGCAGGTAAATGACTTCCATTTCATTTATGTTCCTGTTTGATATTTCTTACCTCTTCACTTAACATTTTTTTCTTATTACTAAACCTGTTTGCCCTGCAGTAGATGAGCCACTTCAAATAAAATAGTAGGAGATTGATAGTACAAGTAAGAATTGTCATCCCGATTCACACTTTTATCCAGATGTCACTGATGCAGATGGAAGCTGCTGTATATTCTTATTTGTGCTGAACACTATTGGAGATGCCAAGTGATAATAAACTTCAGTCAGAACTTGCCCCTTGGGAATATGCTTGGCCTAGCTGTTGATTTCAGATAGATCATCAAACCTTGATATAATTTTCAGCAGAAGTTCTTGCTGTAATATTTATAGTGACAAAAGCCCGCTAGGGTTGGTGTGGTTGGACTAGTATGTAGTGTTTATACTAATAGCTTATTCACTGTTCCTCAGATAAACAAATTCTGTCTTAGTATAAACCATTTCTATTCAGTATGTTTTTGTAGGGCTGTTATGAGTTTAATGATTATGTTTCAACCAGTATAAATTTATTCATATAATTTCTGTAAGTTAATCAGTGCTAGGGGTACAAATTTTCCTTAGCAGTGATGTGAGCTGTTTCAGTACTGTTCAGATTTTTTTTTCCTTTTTATCATTAGCAACTTCCTGGTGGTACAAAATTTTGCACTATTCCTTTCTAGCCTGCTTCCCAAAGAAGTGAAGCTCATGCAATTACACCAGCTCTTCCACTTACTTCCTTCCTTTGAAAATTTTGGAGCCAATTGTCCAATTTGTACTAAATATAACTGAGAAGTAGAAGTCTCAAAGGTATTCAAACTTCTTCAGGTTTCATGTGAATAAGCAGCAACATGGAGGACAGGTTGATTTGTGCTCCCGTGGAGCAGAAGATACAGAGAACCTTTTTCTATGTTCTGTTTGGAGGCATCTAAGAGCCCAGTCAACTTGCATGTAGTTCTGGGTTAGCAACAGCTCATGCTGTGCGCCTTGGCAAATGTGGATGTGTAAAGGATGTGGGAAGGAAGTGGAATGAATGTGATATGATTCCACTGTTTATAGAACTATGAGCTCACTCATATGACCCAGACGCGATACAAAAAGATTCTCAGTTTTCTATTATAATGCATAATTTTGTTTCTTGTAGTTGACTTGGAGAGTCCTGAGGAAATGGAAGAAGAAATCCCAGTCGTAATCTGTGCTGCTGCAGGCAGAATGGGTGCAGCTATAGCAGCAATCAGTAGCATCTACAGCAACACGGAGGCTAATGTTTTGTTCTACATAGTTGGGCTGAAGAACACCATCCCTCATATTCGGTATATAAGTGCTTTATTTTATTTCATGCTGTAATTAGGACCAGGTTGTTGTTCTCCTTAGCATGGGTATAGGCCTTGGAGGACTTTCCAGGACATGTTTCTTCATTTTGTAAGAAGAAAGTACTTCCTTTTAAGTAGTGTGTTGGCAGCTGTCCCCAGGATTCCCTACACATAGGAAAAAGGATCATTGTGCTCTGCTTAAGGCACTGGCTGTCATAAAGGGGTATGAAATAACCATAACATGCCTGTACCTGTGCCTTTTTGCCTTTTGTTGATCAGCTGCAGAAGAGCGTGTGTAGTAAGGTAAGTACATACATGCTTGCTTGTCACAAGCCCTCTTTGTGGCACTGCACTCAGCTCATATGAAGCTGTGTCTTTAGTTTCAGAGCAGAAAAGCCTGCTGTCTAAAGCTAATTTCAGGTAAGGGAGAGTGGTAAATGTAATAAATAGAGGCCCAAAGAAGCTAGTAATGAAAGCAAGTTTGGGTGTTAAAAATTGCAGACATTCTCTAAAAGAGGGGGAAGTGAGAGAGGGAAGGTGTGAACCAAAGATTCAAAGACTTTTTTTTTTTTTTAAGCAGTTCTTGCCTGTGACTACTTCTGTAGCTTGTGTACTTAGAATTTATGTCAAAGTGAAAAGATGTGATAAGTGGGGTTCCACAGAGAGTTTTTCCAATCCAGTTCATCAGTAACCTAGAAAATAGAATGGAGAATGTTCTCTATGACTCTACAGTTGGCGTGGAGTTGGAAGAGACAGAAGATATGTTGAGTAACAACGATGAGCTGAAAACAAACTCCAAATGAGTTGGAAAAATGAGCTGTAAAACATGATGAAATTCAGTAGAGGTGGAAATAGCGGATTGTGTTGACTCAAGGTGAAGCAGGAGTTTGTTAGCACTTGCTAGATAATATGGGGACTCCAGGTGCATAATAACACAAGTACAATTTATGGTAGGTCAGACAAAAGCTTTATTAACTATGATTATAGTGAGAGAATGGGAGTGGAGGGATAGGTGCTGTCTGTATGCTCTCTTACTGTGCATTTGGAGGCCCCATATTCTTTGACACTCATTTTGAAACCTACACAACTATAACTGATAACTGACCACACTATTGTGCAAAAAAAAGGGGAGGGGAAGGCATGCTTCATAGTGAGATATAGTTGTGGATATATATGACCTCTGGAGATGTGAGAAAACAACTTCTGATCTCCTAGGCATTTCTACCACATCAGAAAAAGTATGGCATTTAGTTTTATGTGCCTTACTTCAGGAAAGATTTAGAAGAGAGGTCAGAGTCGAACATCAAGCAATAATGACAGGAAATCTGACAAAATATTGAAAAACATTAGTCTGAAAAAAAATCCTCTACTAAACTGTGAATATATGACAGTCATCTTGAAGGACATAAAACTGTAAAAAGGAGAAAACTGACCTGTGCTTTAAAAGCATAGCAGATAGGATAAGATAAAAATGGTCTTTAACTATAGCATGAAAGTCCAGGAAGTAATATTTAATGATCACAACGGTGTAAAATGGGTTGTTTGTACAATGTGTGGAGTCTCTGGTTTTGGCACTTTTTTTTTTTTTTTTTTTAAAACAGGTTAAACAAATGACTGTGTGCAATAGCTGTAGACATAAGTGATTTTTGTCTTGGGGTAGGATAGATCAAGTGAGTTTCCAAAGCCTCTTATTCTCCTGTGAGTCTGAGTTAACACTGGAAGTACTCTCCACATGCTGAATATTTCTTTTTATCGCTTCTTTTTATCACAGAAAATGGATTGAAAATTCTAAACTGAAAGAAATAAAATTTAAGGTTGTGGAATTCAACCCCATGGTACTAAAGGGCAAAATCAGGCAAGATGCATCACGACCTGAACTACTGCAGCCTGTGAGTAAACAAACACCACACAACACATTTTCAAGAATTTAATGCACATTACAGGTTTTTAAATGTCCTAGGTCTCTGTTCCACTACACAGGAGGGGTGCAATCCCCAAAAAAACCACTTCAGGTCCCAATTCTAAGCTGTCACTCAAGAAGGAAAAGTGCATTGTAACAAGCTCCTTGCAACTTTTCTGTCTTGCTGGCACCTCACCTATTTGGTGGTATAAACTTTATGTTTTGAATGTGTTATATATTTAAGAATATATTTACAGTTTTTCGGAGGAAAGATACAGTAGTGCTTCTTGTGCCTCCATGATGCTGAGTTGGCTGCATTCTGCTATGTCTGAGGTTAAGTTAGAGGCTAAAGACTAGTCTAAATGTTACTGGCTGTCAGAAGAAGCAAATTGGGTGTTTTGTTGTACCATCAGCACTGGTAACGCTGCGTCTGGAATACTGTGTCCAGTTCTGAGCTTGTCAGTAAAAGAACTAATGGTTCTTTAAAAGAACTAATAGTTTACTAGTCAGTAAAGAGAGACTAATGCATTAAACTGCTTTAACACTTAGTATTTCTTTTTTTCTCCCCCCTGTTTAACAGCTGAACTTTGTTCGATTTTATCTTCCTTTGCTTATCCAGAAACATGAGAAAGTCATATATTTGGATGATGATATCATTGTTCAAGGTAAGCTGACATCCAAAAAGCAGTTTCCAGCAGAATTAGGATCAAAGTTACTGCAGCTTTTATGGTTGTCTGGAGATACGGAGTATAATGGAAAGTGAGGAAACTTCTAGGAGCATTGTACTTGGGAAAACTACAAAATTTGTGTTTATTTATTTAAAGGAAATTCTGAAGAAAACCTTCTCTTCGTATGTGTTTTAGATAGTTGATTTTAACCAAAATTTGATTTTAAATTTGATTTTAATCAAAATCAACTCTATGGGTTTCATTTTATTTGGATTCGGTCAGTTGCTGAAAGATAGGTATCACGATTTTCACTTGGATGCTGTAGTATGTAGTTAAGTGTGGCTTGTGTTTCCTGCTAGCATTCAATTTCCCACAAATGCTGCTCCACTATGAGCTGCTTTATAAAATACAATTAATCTTCTCTGTCTGTCTCATTTTCTTTTGCAATAGATTTATTACAGTTTCTTCAACATGCATGGCTTACAATGGTTCTCTCTGCTTTTTCTTTTAGTTATTCTGTCCTCAGTCATTAACAAATAATTAACTTTTTGTAAGGTTCTTAAGTCTTCATTTACACTCCATTTGCATGAACACTATAAGCTGACCCCACCTCTTCACCTGCATCCCTCCCTCATGTGCCTGCACACACAGAAAGGTGATTACTTTCAGCCTGAATTAGCTTCCTGGCATGACTTAAGGCAGTGGTCCAGCAGAAAAGAATGGGGTGGCTGGTGAAAGAGGAGAGGTAGGACTTTCTCTTTCATTAGGGGTGTCAGATTGTCAGCTGATAGTGTTTCTGGAGCCACAGGATAAGGGTGTAATTTTACATTACAGCTAATGGGAGGCTGCTGCCTGCGGAAGTGGCCTCTCCTGTCCGCAGGCAGCTCCTGTTACTTGTCTCGTATCACACCTACAGTTGTGCAGCTGCGAAATAAGCTGACATTTTCTGGTTGACCCGGCAGAAAACTGGCTATATAACAAACAAACAAAACCAACCAACCAAAAAAACAACAACAAAACTTGTTTTCCTCTTGCTTGCTCACCCTTGGGCCATGTAATCACAGGCCACGAAAGAGGGGAATAAAGATGGGCGTGTGGGGGTGGAGGCAGAGCGAGGGTGCATGTTTTGGCAGCTGTTCCTCATGTTTTAACTGTAATGTGAGACTGCTCTCTATCAGACGTCTCTGGAATGGGAGTTCTGACAGGGTAAGGAGTGATGGGGAGTTTCAGGGTTTAACTTTGGGACTGTTTATGTGTTGGCCAGTTATTTTCTATAGTAAGTAAGAATGAAACATTTTGGGTGTCATCACATTTTTTTTTCTGCTTTTTCTCTTGAAAAAACACAAGTTATTTAGAATCAGGACAAAATACCTATTAAGGCTTGTTATTCTTGAACAATTACTAGCTGCCACATTTTATTTATTTATTTATTTATTTATTTATTTATTTATTTCGGGTGGGATGTAAGTTCTATCCCAAGTTTTCTAGCTGGCTGGTGAGTTTGGAGAATTTTTCTTTCAGAAATAGTAGTTCCACTCTCTGCAGTATGAGCAATGTTTTCAGTTTCTAGTCTTTTATTGAGGTTTCCTGGTAATAGCAGCTTTACTTCTTCATGGCCTACCTGTGGAGACTGCTCACCTCAGGCTAATGGGCCGCGTGTGGCCTTCCAACCTAATTCATCTTGCCTATGACCCTTGCCAGTAGCTTGAAGGGGTTTGGATGCAGACTCCCCTAATTGCTGTAGCTGTACAGTGGTGGTGCTGTGCTTCCCACCTGCCCTGAAATCCTTCTGACACAGTAGATATGTGCTAGTCAGATGGTGAGTGAGACATCATGTGTTACGTTATCTCCCTCCCTCAGGAAGGAGCTGGGAGGTCTGGGAAGCCACAAACGTGACAGGCACCTTTCAGCTGGCCAGTGCTTATCAGTAAGCACTGTGAAGCCAGGTGTCTTACTACAAGGTACAAACACAGGAACAGAGGAAAAAAATGATCTGTGCAGGAAATTGAAGAGGTGTTTCTGAGGGACTGAAGTCATTTGCCTGTACCCTCTTTCTCCAAATAAGAGCTAATTGAATGCATAACTTTGTAATCAGCTTCTTAACAGTGTAAACAGCTGCTGCTTCAGCTGATCTTGGACGTTTGGACCAAATTAAGGATGTATTGAATTCCGATGGCAATAGCTAAAGATAGACACCCGTATATGGGACATAAACTTGAAAATTTCCCAAATAGCAAAGTTCAGCCTTCATTAACATCTCAGCTATCCCCTAAAATTGATATGTTTGTAACTAACATGTGAGAACAGAAGTTATCCTATCAGCTACGTAGCAGTGAATAGGCTTGCTCTTAAGCTTTTCAACTTTGTGTAACCAGGTGACATCCAGGAACTCTATGAAACTAAGTTAGCTCCTGGACATGCTGCGGCTTTTTCAGATGATTGTGATCTACCTTCTACACATGAAATGGTTAGAAGTGTAGGCATGCAGGTAAGGTGTCATTTTGGAACTCTAATCATGAATGTATTGACTCATAAACATAATATGATTTTATATATTTTCCCCAAAGTGAAAGTATTTTTTTTTTTTAATATTTTTGTACCAGTTTTACAGGTAATTAAGAACTACTTTCTGTAGTAACTTTGTAATGATATGGTGCTATGCAGAGTTGTTTCCTGTAGTAGGTTAAATCTCTGTCGCTCTTTGGATTTTACTAAATTATGTTTGGTATTTTATTAAGTTAATTTTGCTATCAGTAGATCATGAGCACTTCTGGAGTATTAAACGAAGCCAGAGTATATGATATTTGTATTAGTCGAATTGGGAATGAAACTCAGCAAAAGTGTTTGAAAGCAAATTTCTGAGTTGAGTTCCCCAAAACTGTCAGTCCCTCTAGCATTACAGCTGCACAAGTATAAAGATACCTCATTTAGAGTAAGCTACAGAAAGAAAAAATGTGGTGAGGAAGGAGCTTTATTCACTTCTAGTGGGACAATATCGTGGAAAAAGCAATTCAGTAGCTGGGCATACCTTGCCTTTCAGCCCGTCACATGGCAATTGAGACAGGTAATCATCACAGAAACTCAGCTTTGGAAGCGCATACTTAGTCTCCATGTGAGCAGCGTAGAGATGTGTTTACTCTCACTTTTATTGAGATTCACAGGGGATAAACATACTTTGAAACTTTCTTTTTTTAACTTCCCAGAACACATACATGGGATTCCTGGACTACAGAAAGCAAGCAATTAGAGATCTTGGCATCAGCCCCAGCACCTGCTCCTTTAATCCTGGCGTAATTGTTGCTAACATGACTGAATGGAAACATCAGCGGCTTACAAAGCAGTTGGAAAAGTGGATGCAAAGAAATGTAGAGTATGTATAGAGAAATCTAGCTTTGCACGTAACTGTAAACTGAGTATTAAAACTATAATTTTCTGTTTGCAAGCTCTTTAAAGTTTGCAACTTTATTTTGTTCTGTGAGATACTGAAGTAACTCATGTTCCAGAATTTCCATGTGGTTATATCTGATTGAAAGTGTACCAGAAAACGCTGCCTGGAGTATTAGTCTTGTGTTTATCGCAAACCACACTTAATCCTGAGGGACACTGAGACCATGTGGGTCTTGTTTTGATCCCACCTCACTTGGGACCAAGCCACTTAAAATCTTCCCTTCTTGAGGCCACTTTAGAGAAGAAGGAATGTTTTCTTGTTTGTGTGGGGTCTCTCCTACTGTAATGTCAGCCAAACAGTAATCGGACACCAGATTTCTTAAATACCAATAGAAAATGCTGCTTTCTCTATAGACAGACCAAACTTGACATGAAGATAACTTTTTGGCTTTGACCACAAATAAGTCATGAACACAATGAAACAAACACTGTTAATTTTTAACGTTTGTTGCAAACCTCCATTTGCAAACTTGACATTTACTTTCTTTCTCTGTAAAGAGTTAAGTTTAAATTTAGTAAAACTAAATTGAAACAGACTAGCTTGTGCTTTTGGACTACCTCCATTACTGGTTACTTTCAGAATTGAACAAAGCAGGAGACACAAATGATAAGCATGTGACTGAATGAAAAGCTAAATGCCTGTCTTTCTCACTCTGCTTAGGTAACGTTCTGAGAAGCTATTGCTCTGCTTTTTAAGAGCTTGAAAAAAATCCATGAATATTAACTGCAGGTCTTATCTACAAAGATGATTTTCGACCATAATAAAACATTCATATTCCTTTTAGCTGGGTTTTGAAGTGACAGTGAAATAAATTGCTTAGTTAGCAGCTGAAACTCACGGTTTTGGAGGTTATGATTTTTGTTGTTCTGTAGCCTCTAAGCACCTCTTGATAATTCCCAGCCTTGCTGGGCTAGACAGGTGACATGATGCTCCCATGTGCTGACTGGCCAGGCCTTAAGCACCCTGTGGCCAAACATCTGGCTGCTACCTCTTAAAGCCTCTCCTCACAGTAATGTTTGGCTTTTTCAAGCCCTGGAGTTTTAACAAACTTCTCAGGAAATTAATATCCTTTAGATGTTAGGTTATACAAACTAGACTGCCAAATCTGATCTGAAGTTAACTTACAAGTCTAATAGTTGTGCAGGGGGGCGAAGGGGAAGGAAGAGAGAGAGTGAAATACATGGAAGCACATACATTACATTAGCAAAATATGTTTAATTACTTTATGTTGAGAGTTTTTTTTCTCCTACTTTGATTTTGCCAGCCTCATAGACTACAGGCAGCATGTGGAAGTAATTGGCTTCATGTTGGGCTTGACTCCCCGTTTGCTTGGTAGCAACAATCTACTCAAGGAGAATTGGAGTTGCAAATGCAAGCAATTAACAGCATTAGAACAGAGTACACTGAAAATAAGTCTGTTCAAAATGCTTTTGAATTTTACCAGCATACTTACATTTTTAATTTCTGATCTCTGTGCCAAAGGCTCTTTTATTGAGGTTTTGAACACTTTGCTCTTTTGCAGGGAAAACCTCTACAGCAGCACCCTCGGGGGAGGTGTGGCGACCTCTCCGATGCTGATTGTATTTCATGGAAAGTATTCTGCTATTAATCCTATGTGGCACATACGGCATCTTGGTAAGTTTAGCTTTCCACCATTTGCAGTTTGAACTAAATAAAGTGAGAGTTGTTTTTAAGATTCCAGTGTAGGATGTTACATTACTTTACCTCAACACATTACTTTATACCTCAGATCCAAATACGTAATCCATGCTTCCTTCTTTTCCTCTAACACTCACTAGTCCTGCTTGCTTCAGGGTAGGGCAGAATGTGTGCGTATCCCACTGGTAGTCGTTAGTCAAATATCTTAACAGGTCAAGCAAACAAAATAGTTGTACCCCTGCAGAAAATACCTAGTAATCATTAAATTGGGTAAGAAAAGAAAAAAAAAAAGTACCAAGGAGAAAACTACATGATTGAAGACCAACTATCTATATTGTCCTAAGCCACGGAAAGAATATATGAAAGATGTGAATATAGTCACAGAGACTGAAAAAACCTGACATTTTTAGCAGCCACAGTAGAAGATCATGGGATGCCCGGCAGCCTTTGTGTAGTCAACGTTCTGAAGGCTGCAGTTACCATTCACCTGGGAATGGTGAATTATCCTGAGAAAAAGATAATAGCTTTATGTAATAAAATGAACAGTACAAGGGATGTTTTTGTAAGCCCCAGGTATACCAAGATGTTGTTGAGAGGAAACAGATTTTTCAGATGCAGAATTGAAGGTTTTAAATTAAAAACGCTGCTCTATCATACAACTAGGTGTCTATTGACAAGTATGTGGAACCATACTAATCAGACTTATTTTAATAAAACAAAAGTTTAACTGTGTAGTGTCTTCCATTATAAAAAAAACTTTTTTTTTTCCATGTACCCATGCAGGCTGGAGTCCTGATACCCGTTATTCAGAACATTTCCTTCAAGAAGCTAAATTACTTCATTGGAACGGGAGATATAAACCTTGGGACTATCCCAGCGTTCACACCGATCTCTGGGAAAATTGGTTTATTCCTGACCCTTCAGGGAAGTTCAAATTAACTCGTCCTGACAGTTGATACTGAAAACACTTAAATGCATTTATACTTTGTTTTGCAGCATGCAATAGTTTGAGAAGCAACATGTCAAAATGTATAATTAACTGATTTTAGAGAACTAAGTATTTCTTAAATATTGCCATAAAATGACCATCAGTTTTGAGGGCTTATGGGTGGAGAGGGAGGTGGGAGAATTAGTTACAGTTCAGATTATCCTGACTTTCAAATAAGGTGAGGAAACAAGTTTACTTGACAATGAAATGCTTTCATTAAATATTTACAGAGGTGAAATCAGACAATGTGTTTTAATGTAAGATCTTTATAAATAAGACTTCAGTAGCTGCTGGCAGAAAACCGACACAGGAAATACTTGCAATATTACATATAAGGTGGCTTTAGTCTACTAGCCCCAGTTAAACAGCCCCCAAATAAAACTTATGCAGCCTTTTAATGTGTAAAGTTCAGTTGCTTGGTGACTATTCTGCAGTGTTTCTCTGCAGAATGCTGTACTTGTGCAGACTGTATTACATACACCACAGTGTATTTAGAGCACTGCTAGCAAGATGCAAAAGCACATTCAAACACACTGCAATACAATTCCTGATTTTATTGTGAAACAGAGATAGATTTAAGACAGGTTAAGAACCTCTGTATTACTGTAATGAAAAGAGCACCATTCTGAGGAAATACACATAAATTGCAATATTTAGTGAAACGGTCATTATATACTTTACTGTATTTTACACCCAGATAATCTAGTAGGTGCCTCTGTTCAAGAAGAGACCTTTCCCTACCCCCAAATCAAACAGGATAGCGGTACAGTAGTTACGTACTACTATACCACCTAATCAGCAGTGCTAGTTACATGCTTCTGATGTTGCTGAAAAATAAAATTGAATTGTAACAAATCCCTGATACAAGATACTTTGAGCACCTGCAGGAAAATGTCCATGTAAACAGCAATACATGATACAGTACACATTAAATAACAGACAAGACAAATCCTATACCTTTTTGACAATATATTGAACAGCTTTATGCTGGAGCTAATCAACATAATCATAATGCACACTCCTTGATTTCAGACGCTCAGAATTAAGCCACATCATTTAGGAAGAAAACTGTAAACATCATACCTGCCTCACAGCAGGGTGACAGTGTGTGATCTCCGTGAGAGATGTTACAGCAGGATTACTATCTATGCCAACTAGTTACACTCAATGCGTGGCAACTGTCAATGGCTGTGAGGAAAGGATAAGACTGGTACAGGAACCTCTGACCAGCACGGACTGTGGAGATACTGTTTGTATCTGTTTTTCAAGTATGTGAAGCACCTTCTCTCATAAGATCATCAAAACTTGAATGTTTTGATCAGCTTATTGCTTTTACTTCATCTCTTCCTCACGTAATAAGAGAGGGAAAGAAGATGATAGTTAGGCACAAGCATGGATTCTCATTTCTTTCTCAGGCCACGAGTATTGGCCAAAAGTGTGTATTATTTCCGCAAGTTCGAAAGAAGAGAGCTCTAGTTCCAACAGCTGACTTCTTGTTCATGGAACAGCTGCCCTTGTCTTCACCTTAGTATTTTTCACTTGTAAGAGTAATAAGAACACCCTCTAAGGTCTTACAGGTTGAAGATAAATTAATGTTAAAAACAGCTAAATCATAATCTTCTTTCACCCTGTACTAATTGTACCTGATAGAAATAACATGACTGTAGATATCTTTACAGGGAATATGGTCTTTCACTTCCCTGCAAATGTAACCTGTTCTGCTAGAGGTCAGGTGAAGAGACTAATCACACAAGTGACTGAGAATTTAAATGCCACAGATTCAAGAACCACTGTTTTTTAAGGAATTCCAGTTCCTTACATCAGAATTTAAGGGGAAAATAGATGGAATGATAGGAACAACTTACCCTAAGACAGCTCAGCTAGAATATTTAAGGTCCTGTCCCGCGTGACACAAATTTTCCTCCCCAGCATTTTGACTTGAGATGTCTCTGCTCCCTTAACCCTATGTTCCAATCACTAGACAGACAGACCTCTCTATTCCTGCCCTAGAAAATGCTCAGTACTCACAGCTGCAGAACTTATTAACCTTCTGCACTTTTTAAGAAAGTAAAAGGAAGTCTTAAAAAGCACAATTTGTTTAACTGTGCATAATTAAAAACACCACTTCATGTAAGGTAAGGGTACACTTCCCATTTTCCCCTCTAGATATATAAAAGGACATTGAGGCATCAATAAAAAGTATACTGCTGTTCTTACTACTACATTACAGTTCATGGAATAAAATTAACGCCCCAAAGAAATTGACACAATGGGAAAGCAATTTGTCAAAAACTGCAAGAAATGGCATACATTAAATATAAAACTCATATACAAAAAAGGCTAACTTTTTTTTAAAAAGTTTCGACAGTTCCTTAAAATTACCTAGTTCATTCATTTGAGCCTACCACACACTTACTTTGGACTATAATAAAATAACTAAGGGAGATAAAATACTATTAAAATGCTTCAGTTGGAGAACCGAGGTACCAATCTTCACCACTGCATTAAAACTGCAGCATGTATGCATAGCTGAGAAGAAACAGCCCTTACGCACTGCTTCCCTCTGGTTCTTGTGTCATGTCAGCGTTGAACTCTGGAATCTGGTCTGCAAAGGACTGTGTCATCCACTGTCCATTAGGAACTTCACCCAAGGATGATGACCCCTCACAATACTGTGGATTGCCTGCCGATAGAAAACAAACAAAACAAAAATAATAACATAGAGATGAAAAAAATACAGTCGATTCGAATCCATCAACTAAAATAAAATAATTAAAAATAAAACACCCCCCCCAAACATCACTACCCCTAAAGATATTTTCAGTTTCCATCTTTCCTTCTACTTTTCAGCTTCCTATTTAGACTCCAACTTATTTCCTTTGAGTGTTTACTTCTGTAGATCCAGATCATTCCCCCCCAGTTATATTTCCTTCATATCTTCTTTGAAGAGTGAATTTAAGGGTGGTGTATATGTAAATTACGAGTCTAAATGTTTAAAAGAGTATTTATTTTGCAGTGTTTCCTATAAATAAAATTCTTCTTCTCTAAGGGACATTCTCTTTGACAAAATAGGATAGACAGTGCAAAAGTTCAGTTTACAACATAAATGAGATTAGGACTAAAAATTCATGACTTCAGATGAAGGTGGCAGTTACTACTTCATAGTATCATAGAAGGGTTTGGGTTGGAAGGGCCATTACAGACCACCCAGTTCCAACCCTCTGCCATGGGCAGGGACACCTCCCACCAGCCCAGGTTGCCCAAAGCCCCATCCAGCCTGGCCCTGGAACACCTCCAGGGATGGGGCATCCACAGCTTCTCTGGGCAACATGTTCCAGTGCCTCACCATCCCTGAGTAAAGAATTTTCTCTTAAAATCTAATCTAAATCTCCCCTCTTTTAATTTAAAACCATTCCTTTGTCCATTTTTTTATAAGCCCCCTTTAAGTTCTGAAAGGCCTCTGCCATTGTTTTTCATATTTTTTTTAATTACAGTTGGTAGTATTTTAGGAAGTAAAATTCCTGACTTCTTAGTTACAGTAAGATCACTACACTCATCTCTCTAGTCTTCATTCTGTTCTTCTTTGCTCCTTTCTTAATTTCCTTACAATTTTTTTCCAAAATTGTCAGGACTGAAAATCACACTTTACTCAAGAAGTTGCACGAACTTCAAACACAGAAAACCTACAGATAGCGAAAATTTGTTTTTCTCGTGCTCTTAAACTGCTTCCACACTAAAAGCTGAAGAATACCAAACTGCTGTATGGTCTGGGTTTTGGTGATTGCCCATCCATGATGTAAAAATAGTAACGTTTGTCTTCAGATTATTCAAGGCAAACTGTATGGTCACTACACCAGCTATCCTAACACATTACATTATTTGGATGACACCATTAAAATACTCCTCCTTCATCTACCCCACCAGTAACGAAACGATCTCAGTTGTACTTTGTATTGTACTGTGATTTTATCTGTTTCACCATTCTCTGTCTTTGCTTTCCTTAGGAACGAAAAAAAAATAAAACACTTGTCTGGAGAACATGGTGCGTTTATACAAAAGTCAAAGCAATCAAAAATAGTGACTGTGTAAGTCACAAGTGATGTCTGTTTGTCATGTCCTGGGAGACAGAGTTTAGGAGAACAATTTGAAGTTGCAGATAAATGATTTTAAATAGAGAAAATGGCTTTTCTCCCCGCTTCCTCCCAGAAAGACTGCACATTCCCTCAGTTATATGAGTCTAACTGATGCTATACTTTAAATATATTGTATGAATTGTGGAAGTGCTGAAAGGGTAGAAAATTAAATGTATGGAATGGTTATAAAAAGCTATATACAATGGTTTACAGACCGAATGCCCCAAGCACCACTCCTTACCAGTTCCGTTTGAAGAGAAATTGCACTGTTCACTTTCATATGGTGCACGATCACAGTAAGCTCCTCCATATGCTGCTTCATAACCTGGATCGTATTTTTCTTCTTTGACAGCCATTTTTTTGGCATCCTCTGCAGAAAGAGAAGACTTCAAGTATTAAGAATAAAAATGATCACTGAGCATTTTTATAAGATAACATTTGAAAAAAACAGCCACACATTTTACCAGGTAATTCCAGCTCCCCTTAGATAATTAAAGCTGCATTAAAAAGAGTAGAATCTCCGGCTCTATACCATGCGATTTAGGGTGGATGATACATCTTCCCCCCCCCCCCCTTGATTTTTTTAATTTCCTTTTGCTTGTGCATCTGCTAGTTGTGTTGTATGTCATGCTACACCTTTATAAAGCACTAAGAAAATAAACACTATACCTTGTGCAAGTTGCAAGTCAAATGTGTACTGCACTTCCTGCACCTCTGTGTTTGGTGCAATGCCTTTCAGCTGATCCCTTAAGTCTTTTAGCTTTATGTAATAATGAACCTTATCTTGCGCACGAGGAAACTGAGCACATCTTGCGCTGGATGATGGCATAACGTAGCAGAGCTTGAGACACAAAGCAAGAAAAATAGCATTACTGGTCCCTGAATTATTAGCTAATATATAATAATGCATCAAGAATAACTCAACAGTTAAGCTCATGTTATTGTTTTAAACCTTTGTACAAGCATCAGCTAATGCTGAAGGTGGTTCTGGGAGAGGATAAAAGGAGCCCGGGACAGGATAAAAAGAGCCCTTCATTTTTCCCGGCCAGCTAAATGTCTTTTCCTAAAGACAGAGGCTGATTATCGGCTGTTGAAGCTAGGACAATTCTCACCACTTGAGTATGTGCTGCAGGAGAGGTAGTACAAGTGTGTGTTACAATACTTAAAATTTACAAGTATATGCCTGAGAGTGTAGCACATGGCAGAGCTCTCTGAGCAAGTGGAGTTTGGAGCCAGATCCGCAGAGGAGTACGTGCTAGTATGCAAAAACCCCACCCCAGTGAGAAAGGCATCACGGGTTAATTAGCCTTGCTTCTTGGCCAAGTACGTCTGCATCACGCTTGCCAGGGTTTGAAATTCTGGAGTCAGCATGGGTGAAGCCAATTTAAGTGTCTCTGTCTCTGCCAACAGCCCTTTCTAAAGGCTTGAAGTTAGTTCAAAAAGAAGGAATTGTATCCAGTACATTTATTACAGTGCAGTATTTATGAACAAGTACTTGTAAATAGGATTATTTATCTTTTACAAATACTACTTAAGAAGGAAGCATTTTATCACCAACAGCTCTTTAGGCTCTAATGGCAACACTCCACCATTAGAACAGGACAGCTTGGACTTGAAGCACTAGTGATTTGGGATAGATAGAAAAACAACCCAAAAGTTTGAACTGAACAGGCAACGAAGCTTTGGAATAAGCTGCCTGGGCAGGTAGTGCAATCGCCTTTGCTGGAGGTTTGTAAGAGCAGGTTAAACAAACCTATTTGTGATGATACATAGCTGGTCTCTTGAGATACCTTCCAGCAGCAGATGTCTGTGATGAATGAGGTATTTTCCAGTGCTAGATGTCCATGATTAATGCACTCTTCATCAAGACGTACTTTAAGTGTCCAACTTAATTTCAAGCTGCAAATCAGCTTAAGAAGACTGAGTCTGATTAAAGTGCTTGGGCATGCCCAGAGCAGCAGTGCTGTAGTGTGGAACAGCACAACAATGGACTTGCTATTCTTTCTCCCCTGCTGTGGCACTACTAGCACCACAGTCATGTTCAGTATCAAAACCCAGTGACAGCATACAGAGAATTGGACACAGATAATCAGATCAAAGTAGATGATGGTTACAAGGGCATGCATATTTTATTCATATTTTAAATACTCCTCAGAGAATGAGCTAACCTACTAGCCATAATATACAATTTCCTAAATAAAATCTGCAAGTCTGATGAAGCTATATGAAAGATGTGCCTGAAAATTGCCCAATCCCACTTTCTCTGTTTAAGAGAAAGCCTTTCGCATTCCTTGTACTTTGGTCAAACTTTGACATTACTGTAATTGGGGGTAAGCCCTCAGATTTCATTGCTTTTGAAATAATCCAAATGGAGTGCTCTGCTGTTGTTCTTCAGTATCAGTACTTACAGTTTCTGTATCTGGCACCTTGTGTGGCTGCAATCCAAATTCCAAGTTCTTAACTTTTATTCCAAAAACTTCTCTACTAAAAATTTCATAAATACCTAAAAATGAGAAGATGACGGGATGAGTGGACAAAAAACAGCCACAGATAGAACAAACTCAAAGTTAAGATTCTCACATTTTCCATTGAAAGCTGCTATACGAGGTTTATACTTTTGTAATTTCTGCATCAGAATTCGCCCTCCTTCCCGAAACTCTTTACTAAAAGAGAAGGTAAAAAGAAAAAAAATCATTCAAAATTATAACTATTAATTCATTAACAAGTGTGACATTCTCCTGTGTTATCCTACCTGGAGAGGTCTTTGCTTCCAGGTGTTGTCCTTTCCACCATGTTTGTAAATCCAATGCCGTATTTATGTGGTAAGGTGTGGTCATCCATATGGTTCAGCTGTTCATTGCTTAGACCAGACATGAAGAGACACTTCCCTGAGAAGTAGGAAGATATGTATTTGCCTTTAAAAACAAACATACAAAAAACAAACAAACAAAAACAAAACCAACACACACCACCAATAAAAAACCCTTGACTACCAACACAGAGTACTGGAATGCTACAGGAAGAGTCTATGTTAACAGAGCATCAGCTAATTTGGGGATGACTATTACCCTATCTATAAAAGTTTAAAATAACCAAACTCATTTTACCTGTTCCAAGAGCACAGAAAATGCCCAGTGAGCAACAGGACTCCCTCACCACAATCACTGGTACGGAAAGCAGACTTACACTCCAGAAGCTCAGTATGGAGCTTTACATTCTGTAAATCACTTAGAAAGGGTATGAATATGGATTTTGAGGGAAAGATGTGACGAATACAAGGAGCGTTGGTTTTGTTTTACATCTTTGTAATTGCTTCTTGTGCTGGGCCCCCTCCAACAGAACGTGTTAACATCTTATATCAACAGTTAATGTAAAAAAGTATAGCTTGCGTGATGTACAGTGCCAATCTCTTAAGGACAAATTAAGCACAGGTAGTTCTTAATGATCCAAGAAACTTACAAATGCTTGGATTTGTCAGAGCATGTATATCTGGTCTGCTTCTTGGTAAAGAACACTAGAAAAAAATAACCAAGCCTGATTTACTGGTCTGCTGGATACCCGAAGCATTTTGGCTGGAGTATCACAGGGCTGCAAATTAGCCTACGGGGAACTCCCTACTACCACAGGTAGAATGACTCCCACTACGCAAACCAGAGTATTCAACAGAGTTCAGGCATGAGAACGTGCTGCAGAAAATGTTACTTAAACAGAAAAACACACAGGAAAAAAAAAACAAACAACTGTCTGGAGAATCGAGTACACTAGATACATTTGCCTACTGGGAAAAGGCAGCGGTTGTTGCTTTGTCGTAAGAAAGCTTGTTTAGCAGAAATGAGTAAATGCAAGAAGAAGAGGGTTTGCTGAAATACTTTCTGGGGAAAATGCACGTAGTCTTATTCTGTATCAGAAGCTGATGCCTACTGATTTACCCTTGGTAACTCAAGTACCAGCAATTTAATTTTTTATTCCTTATGTTGCACACTAACACACTAAAAAGTTATTTACTAACATAACCTGTTGAACTGCGTTTACCTGACAATTCTAAACCTACACTGAAAGTCACTGATTACTCCTCTTTTACTTCATTCCTTTTTACGTACGCTGTTTGTCAGAAAGTTACAGCATTTAAATCAATCTCAGTGTTAAAAGCAAAATCCTGCTCTCCACCCAATAAAACCCCAAACTGGTTTAAAGCGCCACAAGTTCTAACAGGGTTCTGCAAGTTCTATAAAAATATGGGAAGAGAAAAAACTTACGGAAATAGTTAAAAAGAAAGGAAAATTAAAAACTTACAAAAATGGTTCCCAGGTCCAGGATAATGATGTCCTTTGTAAGCTGCCATCAAGCCAGGGTTTATGCCAATCTACAAAGCAAGATACCAGTCTGTTTTAACGATTAGAACATGGCTTTCTAGTCAAAAATGTAATCAAGTTACAGCCAGGAAGCTTATTCAATTCTCTGAAGTTACTGTCAATAAACAAAACCATGTTATTGATATCTTCCATTGTTAGTTTAAAAAATTGACAATTTTAGAGCAGGGTCTCGTTTAGAGGTACAATGTCAAAGGAGCAGCTCGTGGCATGTATTTTATAACCACTGGTGTAGCACTTCCAGTAAATTGTCAAGTAATGGTCTTTCACGACTATGTAGTATACGTAAGCCTTAGACTTCTTAGAAATTCGAATTATATTTCTATTAATTTTAACAGAAAATGCAAAGCAGCTAGACACACAGGAAGCAGTTTCGATACTTTATCTTGCAAGATCTTGCCGTGTAAGTAATACAGATGAGCATGCAGAAGGAACGTAAGTCACAACCATTGTGAGTGGATTGTAAGTGACAACACAGAGCATTTCTGCCAGGTCTTTGTGAGCTACTTACTATTACGATGTCCAGATCGAAGGTCAGAATATCAGGTAAAGTCTTGGTCAGAAGTTCAGCTTCAGATACACCATTAAAGCGGTCCACTTTTCTTTTGACTTTAAAAGTATCTGTGATCTTCTCCTGTTTGCCTTTTGACTTAGTCGGTTTTTCTTTTTTAGCAGCAGGCTTTTTGGGTTGCTTTGGCTCAGTTGCTTTGGCTTTTCTCTTCCTTCCTCCTTTTTTAACTTCTGAAACACAGCAAATATATTTTCTGTACGTTTCTAATGCTGCAGCATGGACATTCAGATAGACCGAACTGAATGCATGAATACAAAAAGAAATCAAACAGAAATTTGCCTTCAAAATTTAAGAACTTAAACAATTACCAGATGAATTTCAGTTTTCCAGGCTCAGCACGGGGCCATCTTGCGTGTCTCTGCACCACAGGCACACACACTATTCACAGGCAACTACGCTGACTTAGGATACGAGCAAAGAATAATCTCTTGGCTAGGTTATGTTGTTTACATGCTGTATGCAACAATCTTTTGGAAATAGTTTCATTTCTTTTGGAGAATATGCCAGAGCATGAAATCTTAGCATTCCAAGCAATGCTAAACTAAATTACAGTCTACTATTCACACTTCAGCTTCCAAATATGAAAGTTTGTTATGGATTACATATCAAAGAAACCAAACTGCACACCAAGAGCAATAGGTCTGAAATATTACCTAGAGTGTAAGGCATAAACTCGTCAGAGAAACAAACACAGGAACTGAACACTGCATAAGCTATTCACAATTTATCGTTTACAGAATAGATACAGCTCAGTGCATCATATAGCAAGGTAACGTATGAGAGCTTACAGGTCTCAATTTGAAGGAGTGACACCAAACATTAATTTTTATTTACAAAATGCAAACATAAAGTAGTCACTACCCGCTCAATTGAAATTTCCTTGTCTTTTGTCCCCTTAAGCTTGGAGATTGAAACAGCACAGGTAATAGTCACAACATGAACCTAGAAATCACTCTTTGTGAACAGAAATCTATCTTTGTTCATTAATAATGTCAAGTTGCAGAACACCATTTGAAAATAGGGAAACTTACTTGGCAGCAATCAGCAAAGAGCCAAAGTAACCTATTAATTTAAAATTGAGACTCCATCATATTTTCAGTTTCTAGATGATATTCTCCCTCAGAAAACAAATATGACGGATACTGAGGCACTGCCCTCAGCCTGCTAACGTTTTTGGGGCTGTTCTTGTTTGCAGTCAGCTTTCTTGCAAGAAGCAGGACAAAAGCCACATGAAATTCCCACCACACCCTTGGAGCAACTGCTTAGGAAAGCTATAGTAACAGTACTCCAGCCAGTTGAGTCACAACGAAGGAGAAACGAGAAAGGTGCAGACTTGGTGAGGCACGTAAGCAGCTTTTCTTTCCTATCCCTTGTAGAACTAGGAGGTTTTCATGTAATGGCAAAATGCAAGAGTGTCATCCAGCTCAGAGTAGTTGAAGTATTTCAAGTGAGGCAGGATAAATTCTCCTAACTGTCAAGCTGGTAAGACACCTACCAACCAGACACTGTCATGAAAGATGAACTGCCTGGCCACAATGCCAGGGCAGCCTTTCAGAGGGCAATCCTGAACGTTCTCCCCCTTTTTTTTTTTTAAATCACAGCACGCAGTTGGACATCGAATCTTTGCCTTTCATACATGCTCCTGCAGATTTCACAGATACCTGGTAAATTTGCAAGCCCTGACTTCTAAGGCTTTATTCAGCTTCCAATTTTTGCAAAAAAATATTAGTGAACAGTTTAATAACACAAGGTTACAGTCATCTAAAAATACTTGAAAGTACAGTCCCTGTGTTCATGGTAACTCACGTTATTCCAGGAATAAAGCTGCAAAAGAAGCCTTACCATACAGCATGTGGGATGCATGCTAACTGTAGTGAGTAATGCAGTGAATGAACTCAGCAGTCCCATCTATTTAAAAATAGAGGTTTCTTCCTGGATTTCACCTGGCCAAGCATTACAACTTATAAAGAAAAACTGAAGCTTATCAAAGGACGCACGTAAGCAAGCAATGTTATTGCATGAATTGGCTGCTGTATTGCTTTGGTGCAGAGAGCTCTGACCATCTAGGTATTAAAAGCAAGACTAAACTCTGCGTTCATATTTGCTGCAGAATCAGAATTTAAGCATGGCAGAAACCACTGCCTTTTTATGTGGTAAAGAGCAAGCAAAAGAGCAACAAGGGTTCTTTCCTTGGCAAGGTTACTGTGAAATCTAACTCCACAAAACCTTAGTGAGGGAAAAGAAAGGCAATGCACAAGTGCATAAAATACAGAACTTGTGTAATACATGGGACCGTTTCCAGCATTTTTTTGTATTTGTTTAAATAAGACTCACTGAAACAAACAAACAAACAAACAACATTTAGTGTCTTAGCAATTCAGTATTTGTGGTTGCAACACACTAAACCACCAGTTAAACAAATATTTCAAACAAACAATATCATACTGTATTTCTCTGGCAGAAATTAAAATAAATAAATAAATTTCAACTTAGCCCGGAAAAAAGAAAACTTCCTTCTCTAACATAACACCAAAACCCATGAAGTCAGCTAAAAACGATACACTTACCCACTGAAGCAACAGCCTGCTTTTCCTGGAACAAGATAATTTTGTGAGACTGAACAATGTGAATACTATGACTGGGTTTTCTTCTTAGCTTTTTCCTTGTTTGATAACTAATGTTACTAGAAGAATACAATTAACCAAATACTTTCTCAAAGAGCACCAAGAAAAGGAAATCCAACAGCTCTAAAGAAGCTGTTTATTGAGACCAATACAGACGTATGTTTTTTCCAACAACTCCTAACATTTTTGCTCACTTAGTGTAGCCCAGTCAAACTACCTTTAGGAGGTTCCTGAGCAAATTCTGGCTCTGGCATGCCCTCTACAGTCGGCTGCTCAGTCATGATTTCCATGTTAGGCGGCGCTGTCATCATTTGGTGGAAGGGAAACGTGTAAAAAGCTTGAGCTTGCTGAAGGTACGCGTAATATCTTTAAAAGGGAGAAAAAAAGAGGCATAACCCATCAACAACTTAGAAATTTAGTGATATAACTGCTCTACTAACAAGGCAGTACATTACGCAAATCCATTAAGCAGCCCAGCTGCTTAGCAGATAGGAGGTGACACTGCACCCAACACTAACAGTCCAGTTCTCTGAAAGCACAGAGATTTCCCCTAACACTGGAAAATAACAGTGTGCAGCACACATTAACCAGCCCGACTGCCTACCGAACAACTCACAACAGAATGGAGTTAAAACTCTTTGGCCTTTAAGTTTCCCAACTTTTAGATTTCTTAATTCTACATTGGTTACTTTATCTGATGTGACAGCGAATGGATGGATGAGTCATTTTGGGCTACGGAAAATTACAAGTACACAAATCATCAGTTACAGTGCAGATTATTAAAGGGCTTTAACAAAGAGCGTGGCAGATGCTGTCCAGTTATCCCACACTGGATCCCAACGCAAATACTGCTCTTATTCGACGTGGAAGTGCTCACACACACAGATTCAATCTCCATCTATGCACAGAGACATCTTGCTATATACAGCTTTTTTGTGCCATGTATTTATTAGACACGTGCAGCCCTCAAACCCCCAAATAAGCTTCTGCTTCATACTGTCATTCCCTTGTGCCTATGTGGCCGCCTTGTCCATGGATTACACGGCAACACAAATACATTGAACAGATTGCATGAACCTTAGATTTTCAAGAAATATTTTTATGAAAGTTATTCGATAAAAACATCAAATAATTTTTCGGTGTATAGAAATAACTCAAAGGCCACCATTGTGATGTGAAGGGATCATTCTCTATTACGCAACGGATATTTCAGAATTTTTAATATCCCCACTGTCAGTCAGATTTAGGCCGGAGCAGCCCACAGGTGTGCCATCAGGCCACTAACTGTGACCCAAACACCTGCCCTGAATCACGGAGAATAAATCTGAACTTAGGCCACCCAGATTTCTGGGGGGCTGCCTGGCAAAGTCACAGGGGATGTTCTGAGCATAGTACAGCCCTCAGTAGCTGGCACAGTCGCATTTTATGTAAAATACCAAAGCAGTTACTGAACCAAACGAGACGGATTTCCGGATTTGCAACAGGGATCACAGCCGAGAGACGAAGAGGCTGGTTCATAATGCCCTAAGTGCCTAATTCCACACAGCAAAGCGGTGAGAGAGACATGAAGTGAGAGCGACACGAAGGCGTCTAAGCCAAGGACGGCCTCTAACAAGATGTCTCCCTGTAACGCACGTCTTATTACTGGATACGTTAATGAAATCCCCTTCCTGTAAAGGAATTGCCATTACAGGGAAGCTCCCTTTAAACGAGAGGCCTCGCACCGTACGGCAGCCAGGCCCTCCAACGCTTGGTGACGAGATGAAAGCCTCCCCCTTCCCTGCCGGGAACCCTTCAGCCCGCATCCCCGGATCCCCGGCGCTTTGTTCTCGCTGTCTGCGTCGCGGGACGTTCAACAAACCACACGTCCCCTCCCCGCCACCGGCCAGGGAAGGGAAGGGAAGGGAAGGGAAGGGCGCCGCTACCTGCCCAGCTCCTCGGCCTCCCCGCCCGGCCCCGGAGCGCCGCCGGCGGCCATGGGGCTATTGTCCGCGCCGGCCGCCCCCCGCCGCCCCCTGCCCGCCGCCCGCTCCCCGCCCGCCCGACCTGGAAGCGGTCGCTGTGCCCGGTGCCGCGGCGGCCCCGTCCCCCTGACGCGCATCCTGCGCGCCCGCCCCGCTCCGCTCCGCTCCGCCCCGCCCCGCGCCGCCGCCATGCCCGCCGGCGTGCCCTGGCCCACCTACCTGAAGACGCTGGCGGCCAGCCTGCTGGCCATGCTGGCGGGGGCGGAGGTGGTGCACAGGTACTACAGGCCCGACCTCGTGAGTGCTCCCGGGGCTCCGGGGATAGGGGGCGGCCGGGCTGAGGGGTGCCCCCGCGGGGGCTTCCTGCCGGGCTGGGACCGCGGCTCTGCCGCGGGGCTCTGCGGTGGTTTGTTTGGAAGGGCGTGCAGAAGGGGAAGGAAGGGGGGTGGAAGCGGGGCTTTCTCCCGCCCCGCTAATGAAGATGACCGATGCTTCTCATTAGGAAGTGGCAGACCGAGCGCCCCCGGGGGTAGCGGTGGGCGGTTTGGTCTCTTAAAGGCCTTAGAACGTGGAGTCGTGTCAAAATATAAGCAACGATGCCGCTCTTCTCACGGATAAGTAAAAGGATACGCGTTTTTAATAATAGAACTTTATTAGAGGTAAATAGGCACATGTTAAGAATGATCTGTATCCCTTTAAACTAGCAAGAATTTTAAGGAGGAAAGATATTTAAAATGTCATCTGTTACCTTTTCAAAATGTAATCCCATCCATTTAATTTATAAAAACAAAACACTAGAAGCAGCGAGACTTATTTTTCCTCTTGGTGACAGAAAAATATTTACAGAAACTCCACCTGGTGCTTTAAAGCTATGCTAGACACCTCCACCAAGCTTACTCTCCCAAATGGCAAAGAGCAGCTTTGTGCCTTTAAACAGCCTGTGCTTCCTTCCTCCTTTTACTAAAAGTGTGTTTTGCTACTTTGAAATAGAAGTCAAATTACAAAAAGGTAATAGGTTAATTTTCAATATGTTTTGCTTGTAAAAATATTATACTCTGCTCAAAAATGAGGGAGATGTAATGACAATTTGTATGTTTTGGCTATAATGCCATCTCCTACAGAGTATGTTAATGTACTGTTTTATGGGGGAGATGTAACGACAATTTGGCTATAATGCCATCTCTTACAGGGTATGTTAATGTACTGTTTCTGTGAGTTTAGTTTTTCTTCTGCTACAGCACTGACGTCTTTCTGTTTTTAACAGAGTATACCTGAAATACCTCCTAAGCCTGGAGAGCTGAGAACAGAACTGTTGGGTGTAAAAGCAAGATCGAGCAAAGCTGAAACATCCCAGCACTGACCACGCTTTACTTATGTTATGAAAACTAGAACTGATAAAGCATTTGTTCAACTATCTCGACTGTAGAAATCCACATGAAATATTCTTTATGCTTTTTTGTTTCACTGAAGTAGAATTACAGGCAGCATACATTGTAAATAAATGCGTGGTGAATACTGTCAAAAGTCCAATCAGTTGTTTACCAAAGAGCGTATGATTTTTAGTCTTGATTTGCAGTGTAAATATCCTCCAAAATAAAAGGTGTGAATTCACATTGACCGTGTCTGATGGAGTTTGAAGCTTTTCAGCTGATGCCCTGCTTTTGGTATAGGTAGAGTTAATTTTCTTCTTAGAAGTTCACATGATGCTGGGTTCTGGATTGTTGATGAAAAGAGCAGCAATAACACGGATGTTATAGTTGTTGCAGAGCAGTGCCTGCACAGAGGCAAGGTCTCTTCAGCTTCTTGTGCTGCTCTGCCAGCGATGAGGCTGGGGATGCACCAGGAGCTGGGAGGGGACACAGCCAGGGCAGCTAGCCCAAGGGATAGCCCATGCCCTGTGATGTGCTCAGATTTAAAACTGGAGGGGAAAGAAGTGTGTGAACAGAGTGATGGCCTTTGTCTTCCCAGGAAGCTGTTATGCAAGAGCCCTGCTTTCCTGTAAATGGCTGACAACTGCCTGCTGAGGGGAAGCAGCAACTGAATGCCTTTCTTGGCTTTACCTGGGGGCATAGCTTTTACTTGACCTACCCAACTGTCTTTACCTCAACCCCTGAGTTTCCTAACCTTTACCTCCCCCATCCTCTCCCCACTCCCATGGGGCTACTTAGGGAACAGCTGTGTGGTGCCCAGCTGCCTGCCAGGGTTAAACCACAACAGCTGATGAACAAGTGTAGGAAGCTAGAGAAACGTGAAAACATTAAAAAAAAAAACTTTTATTGCCACTCATTAGCCCTAATGAGAGGGTCTGTTCTTCTGTAATAGAACCCCAATTGACTGTTGGCACTTACCATCTTGCTATACTATGACAATAGTTTTGTTCGATGCAACACAGAACCTAGTACAGTAAATTATGGCATGAACAAATAAAGCTGCACTTCTTGTACAGGACTAATGCTGGTTAACTGCTGTTACAGTGGCTTTGTCTGTATTACTGACAGGAAATCTATTTTGGTCCACTTGGTTGCATTAGTTAAAATAGAACAAATGGGTGCAGATAACAGCAAAATTGTTTGTACTCCATGTGGGCATCTTCTGTTTATGTATTGACTGCTTTTGAACAAAGTTAAGTGCAGGTTTACCTTTCAGTCCTCAGGCTCTCCACAAAATTCTTGCACGAGGAACTCAAGAAGATACACCAAGTCAGCGTACCACGAGGATGGTGCGCCAACCCCTTTTTGAACAGTATGCAGCAGAGCATGTGAAAGCTGGGAATTGCTTTCCCTTGACTAAGGCACTCAGATTAGGCACAGGCTTCAACCTCAAATCTCACTCGCATTTGACTTGGGGAAAAGAAAACCACAGGCTGGCAGAGGATTCATATAAGGAAAAAAAAACCTCACTAAATCCTACTGGCAGTGTAGTTGGAGTTCTTGTAATAACACAGGTGCCTAGAAATGATTGCACAATGCTTTTACCTCTACTTCAGCTGTGAAGTTGGTATTTTATACATGCTTAAGTTGGAACTCATTTTCCTAGAGAAAAAAAGGTTGTAGCCCCTCTGCATGTTTACATGCCTCCTCTTTCACACAGCTCTTGCAACTGTATGCTGAGAAAAGCAGCTGAGGTGGGATGAGATCCTCTCCTGCTCTCACATGCCCCCATGGATGTTTAGGCTGCAGCCTGGGCTTACTATTACTAGATCACAAAATGTGAGATTTAAACAATCTAGCAGAAGACACCTTATTAGGCTCAGTTCTGGTGGCTGAGCTTTGCTGTACCTATACAGTGTTTAAATTGGTAACTGTAGACCTCAACGTCTCTGAGAACCAGAGAACAGCTTATTGAAGACAGATGAGGCACTTTGGCAATATTTTGTTCTTGCTCTAAATATGGGTAACCGAAAACCACTGTCCTCTTTAAAGGGATGGGATTCACCAACCCTTACCTGATTTACTTACAGTTTGTCAGACTATCGCCTCTGTCACTCTGCTGCTGGCTCTGACATCAGATGGATTCTACTTCAGATCTAAAGGCTGCAGCAAATTTAATCACATTCTTCCAAATGCATCCTGCTTCTAGTGGAAACTGAGCAACAAGGAGCATGTTTTAGCACTGAGGGAACCACTCCTGAGTGCCCATCTAGCAGCAGCAAAGGTGCCATTGCATCAGGTTTGAATAGCAGTTACTGCCCAGAATCGGTACAACTACAGGAGTGGAAAAAACCACAACTCAGTATGACTGCAAGACACTTCTTCCAGCAGTGATACCGTTTCACAAAGTTGACGAAAAGTTACAACTGTGTGTTCCTGCCTATTAATAGGAAACACTTGCCACTCCAGGGTAAATAAAGCAGCTGGACCACAGCCATGCTGCACATGATAGTCTCAGCTGAGGAAGATGAAGAAGCACAAAGCATGACTCCAAAGTGTGCTCTTTATTATTTTTGAAACGGAATCAGATAGGGCATCCTGTAACCAATCAATGCCTTCAGAACTCCAGCCATGGAACAGAGCAAAGGTTGTGTTGTTTGAAGTTTGTAAGGAATAAACAGAAAAGAATTCATAGCAAACAATCCTACACCTCTGGTAACATTCCTACCAGGTTTCTGAGCTGCAAAAGCAGACAGCAGGCCTAAGCCACATCTGCTACTCAGGCTGGTCAAGCATAGATAAGATGGGCATGCATACTTTTAATGCATTAAAGGATTTACTTCGTATTTCAAGCTTTATATAGTGAATCTGGAACATTACAAGTTATTTTAGGAAATATTAAATGAAAACCTTAGAAGCAGTTAATTGCTACAAAACACATGCCTTAAAAATGGTGCTCTTGCCCTATTCAAGAACTTACTAACAAAGGACTGCTGCTATTACAGCTGTTACTGCTACCTGCTAAACAACTCCAGAGGTGGACCACTCCTTACACAACTTCCTGTGTATTAAAGATGCCTCAGCAGTGAACCCCCATCCCAATTAAGCTCCTCTTCCAGGAAGTCTCTAACAGCATACTTTAACAAACAAACTCTATACCCATGAATAAACCTTAATTATTTGGGCAACACAGCCTAGTAAAAGTAAATGGGAACACAAGCTTTTCACCTCAGTATTGAGGTACCTTCACATAATTACAGGTGATTTCACTGAAGATCATGAGACTTAAATTTCACTCTTTTGCCTGCCCAGTTAACAAGAGTGGTTCTCAAGTAGGAGCAGTACTTTAACAACTCTATGTACTTTCACAGAAGGCAAATAGAGATCAATGTAAACTTTTCCTACCAACTCTGTGAAAATTTGTTTCAAAAGTAGAGGCACTAGTGAGAAAACAGTGCTTCATGCAAACACCACAACACTAATGTAGTAAGTAGAAGAGACAGTGGTGTGTCCAACTTGTCTACATTACACAGTATTCCATTTGGTGTCAAGCTAACTCAAACGAAATCTGTTAAGTATGTACAGTGATTTGTCACAGTAGGGACACAGAACAAGAGCTAAAAAGTTCAGAAATAGTAGCATTAAAGGGTAACTGTAACAGGAAAGAACTTCCACATGAAAAAATGAAGGACTACTGTAGCTGTTGGGAAAGCTACCTGAGTTAAAGGCAAGGTTACTACAGCGGAGGATAAGGATAGTCTCCCAGAGAGTTAGCCGCTTCCAGTTATTCTTCAATCCTTTAATGAAAGGAAAATCATTTTGCTCATCTCAGCTGCAATAGCTACCACTGCCTGTTCTGTAAAGTGCAGTAAAGTCATATCCAGTGCCACTGTGTTTTAAGCACATTTCAGAAAGCCTGCTACAAACCCCCACTTCTTACAACACTGCCTTTCCATTCAAGCCAGCAGGACTTCAATTCCAACACTTATTTTTAAATGCCTTATCTCATCTTTAAGATGTCAGTATTATATAACTTCCTGAATGCTTATTCCACACAAACAAGTTTGAGTAGAGCTCGTAGATGCCAGGTATACTTGGGACTGAACAGCACAGCAGATCTGTTAACACAAAACCCAGCCTTAAGCATATGCTTTTGACTGCTGTGTATTTCAGAAGTGTGGCTGTACCAGTGCGGAACAGCATGAGGACAGCAAATTCCCTGTTGGGCAAAGGACCTGAACACTCCAGACAATCCCTTTAATTCTTGAAGATGAGCTGAGCTTACTATGTAGAATTTAGAGTTATTGGTGTTTGGGAACATTTTATTTTGTACATGACAAGATTTTACACCAAGTCAGTTAAATAATACAAATTTACATTCATGAGGAATGTTTTAGAAAAGTCAACTTAAAAAAATTCTCCTCTGCCCTTAACCCCCATACCATCCCTCAACCTTTTACAGTGGAAAAAAACAAAATCTAATTCACATCCTTTCCTAGCCCCCCAATGCAGGATGGTAGGCACACGCAGTTTACAGTTCATCTTTCACATCTGTGGATTCCTGTGGAGACAGAGAATCAGAACATTGCTTTTACAAAGTGCAAAAAAAGTTACAAGAGCCATTTCAGATGAACTGAGAGACTGTTGATACTTCCCAAAGCACTAACAGAAGTGATGTAACTTTTGAAGAGACATTAAAAAAGCAAAACAAAACTTCTCAGCCCATTCAGATTTAGTTTACTATCTTTAATACTTTAAGTTACCTTTCAGGCATAGTATTAGTACTGTTAACATCCCATAACTTTGCTCCCTTATTTATTGCTATCACTGCAGGTTATACTACTCTGTAAATGCAGTAGTGATAGCATCAAAACTAGTATAATTATCTACAGTACAGTAAGTATTATTCTTCAGTGTATTCTTAGGTAATCTGATAGATAATAGTAGGCAAATACATCCCTAAAAGCTTTGTATTTTTATTAGTCTCAAGATGTAGTGTTACAGGACTCTTCCAAAAGCAGCCTAAGCAAGCAGGTCCAGTCAGGCCTTCACAGTAACTTAGAAGTTAACGTCACCGAGAAACCACAGTACTTGATAGCCAATTTGTTGAGACTATTACCCACAAGCTGTGGAAATCCAACAGGTAACAGGAAGCTCACAGCTGGGGATTTACTACTACTTTTTGCCTCGGGGCACTCATTACAATACCTTTAGCTTTATTTAGCTCTAAACCCTGAATACACCTAGTTTTTTCTTCTTACAATAAAACTTGATACAGAATAAAGATTTATTTGTGCAGTAGTTTTTTTCCCCTCCAAGAAAAGCTTGGAAAACCTTGCACTGACAACTATGGTAACAGAATGCTAAGTGAAGAAATCTGTTGTCAGGAAGCACCAGGTAAAGCTGCACATAGATGTAAGAGAAGAAAGAAGAATCAAACTTGAGACCTTACCTTCTGTGTTTCACTATCTTCAGCATCAGCATCCACCTCTTCTTCGTCTTGTTCTGCCTCCTCAGCTGCATCTTCAGGCTCTTCAGGTTCTTCCTCCACCTGTGGGAAGGTCATAAACACTTCACTATGCATTCAAAGCTTTATTTGCTTTGAATGTTTGCTAGTCAGACTAGCTAAATACAGGCTATGGTACTATCAGATCATAACACATGCTCCAGGTTACCTGAAAGAAAAACTGCATTCTCTTTTGCACTAATACACTATCATATTTTCCCTGGCAGGATAGCCAGCCTAAGTTTTTGCACAGCACTGTGGGAAGACCTATACCCAACTTATGAATTTATCCATTAGTGAAGGGGGCACATTGGTCTGTCTAGCCCCTACCTTACTCCCACAGAACCACCACTTGAAGGCAGCGGTACTTGAAAAGAGCATAATGGAAAAGCAGAATCCCACGCAACCGCAAAGAGCAGTAGCGGTGGAAGAGGATACAAGCACAAAAGGCTCATCAGCTCATCACTTTCCCAACCAGAAAGTTGGACCAGGCTCCTGAGCCCACTGCAGTATAGGAAACTAGGTACATACGCAAGTCTACCACTGCAGTTACATCTTAATAGATTTAAATATCTGCTTCTCATCAGCTACAAGTTGTTGGCAACTAACCTTTGCATCCAGGTCAATGTTTAAACTCAAACGAAGCATCCTTTCTATTCTGTCTCCGTATTCCTTGGTGTCTGGTAACATGTATCCTGATCTCAAAGTTGCAGTTTCAAACAATACCACTGCAAGATCTGAAACTGTTTTGTCATCTTCATTTTCCTAATATGGAAGCACAAAAAACCCACAAACACAGCTGTTAATTAGGCTGCACTGACAGCTTTGCAGTCAGCATTTCACTACTGTTATTAATTTACCTTGACTCGCCTCAGCATGTCTTTGATCAGTGGATGTCTGGGGTTTATTTCAAATGTCTTCTTTTGGCTAGCATAGTAACTGGAAAGAATAAAAGAAATAGAAGTCACATCAGTAAGTTTTGATGGATGGGACCCAGGTACCCTTTTAAACCCAAGAACACTGACTGTAACCTTGTTACTGTGGGTATCTCCCCCCCTCCCTCCCTGCTTCACTATTAGTGAGCCTCTAAAAAACACAAGTTATTGTGATAGTTCACCTTATGTCACCGAATGACAGATGCAAATACTACTGATGAGTATTGCTCAGTAAGCAGAGTTTTACCTACCAGGCTTTGAAACAATGACTGTTATAGAGATTGCAACTTATTTATGAATGACCTTAAACTACACAGGATCATTTGAACCACATGGAAGCTTCTTGTGCCCATACCAACCAAGGATTATCAAATACATTTCACATTTGCTGCTAACTGAAAGCTTACTTTGTAGATATGTCCTTCCCAGTTTGGTAAGCTTGAGCTTTCATGATTCTTTCCATGTTACCAGACCATCCATACTGACTAG
Organism: Anser anser; assembly: GCF_964211835.1. Lineage (NCBI taxonomy): Eukaryota > Metazoa > Chordata > Aves > Anseriformes > Anatidae > Anser > Anser anser. The sequence continues at coordinate 59,326,362 of NC_139720.1, forward strand.
CCACAAGTGCACATGGAGACTGGGTTAAACGTTGAGAGAGCACAGCTTTTTCAATCTGTAGAAAAAAGCCTTGAAATTAGTTCACAGAACAACTCAAACTGAGTTAAACAGCTCAAATATGCTACCACATGGCCACTTCAGTATTTTATGAAAGCTCTAAAGTGACATTCTAACTCACTGCCCTCCTGAAGTAAAGGTGTTAAAACATTTCTTAATCCATAGAAGAACAGACCAAAAAGTTATGGTCAGCTCTACGTCCCCAGAATTCGCAAGGCTTTGTATGAACTAGAGCAGCATTTACAAGTAAGCATTAAATATCTGTAACCTTGTCCTTCAGAGCTTTGTCTTTCATCCAGTTCAAGAGTGGTTCAAATTCCTTTTCCAAGGCTTCTCGACTCTCCTTAGATTTTTCACTTTCTTCGAACTTAACTCCTTCTTTTGCTACATTCTGAAACCTCTTGCCATCAAATTCTGGCAGAGCTTGAATACAGTACTCATCTACAGGTTCAGTCAGATAGATCACTTCATAGCCCTTTTTCAGGAGACGTTCAACAAATGGTGATGACTCAGCCTATAATGAGGACAGACCAAGATACGAGTTTAACATTGTTGATACCAGCAGCTATTGAAAATTGTAGTGCTCTTTGATAAGTGTTAACACAAGGAGAACTGAACTGCAGTAGTAACAGGACCATAGCTATGTCATACTTTACAAGAAGTAAAAGCAGTTCACAATGTTTATTGTGCCATAAAACCATAGCAGTAACATTTCTTTCCTTCCCCGCTCACTTACCTCCTTTCTGCTGGCACCTGCCATGAAATATATTTTGTCTTGTTTCTCTTTCATTCTTTCCACATACTGGTCAAGGCTTGTAAGGTTACTTTCATGATGAGAAGACTGGAAGCGAAGAAGTTTAGCCAGTCGTGTACGATTGGAGTGATCCTCAATAACTCCAAGCTTGACATTAGTACCAAACTCTTTCCAGAATGTGTCATTGTATTTTTCTTCTGCAATTTTCTTGATCATATCAAGAGTTTTACGAACAAGTTTCTTTCTGATCACCTAGAAAAAGCAGTAATACAAAGTTACAGCAACGTGCAGATGAAAGATCCCTCAATTCAGCCTCACTGCAAAGAACGGGTTCTGGACACTGAAGTGTTCTGACTTGAAGTAAACAAAAGTGGTCTGAAAACTGCAGTGCTTGGTGACCAATACTTTACTTCCACACTCCTAACAATATTTAAAACAGTTAAATCGAGCCATTTATCGTCTAAATTTTGCTATTCATCTACTTATTCACTTTGAATGTGCCCCTGATTAAAAATTTACGACCAACTATCTTACCTTTAACAATTTATGCTGCTGAAGTGTTTCACGAGATACATTCAAAGGAAGATCATCAGAATCCACCTAATTGAAGAAGAAATTTTGTAAGTATAGCTAGCAGCTTTTGGAAATAAAGATTAAGTCTTACTTACATTTTTCTTTTTTTTTTTTAATACTTACAACACCTTTAACAAAGTTAAGATATTTGGGCATCATGTCGTGGAAGTCATCAGTGATGAACACTCTTCGAACATACAGCTGAATTACAAGAAGAACAATGATCAGATTATGGATTATTATTTTTAAACAGAGAACTACAGCAATAATCACTTGCTTGTCTTACCTTAATGAAATCACTTTTTTTAGATCCATATTCATCGAACAAGCCACGTGGAGCAGAATTAGGAACAAACAAGATTGATTTGAAAGTTACTTCCCCTTCGGCAGTGAAGTGGATGTAAGCCATTGGATCATCATGTTCCTGTGAAGTGAAGTTTTCTTTAAGTCTATGTTGAGTAAGTATTGGCAAGTCAGTTCTTCTATTTATAACATGAATTTGCAAGTTATTACACAATTAAACTATCTAACCATGCTTTATGGAACCAAACGTTTGAGATTTGTTCCAGATTCTACTGAGTTACTCACACAAGTTATCTTCTAAGAACTACTAGATGCTTTCCTTTTTTAAAGCCAAGCAAGGTGATTCTGATGCACAGAACGATACCCTTAAGTCATGTTACACTGTGTTTACAAGTAAAGACAACATTGTTTCTACAAAGCCCCATTTCCTTCATTCTTCTATGGTGTACAACACAAACACAGCCACTCTTAAACTACATGAAATTTCCCTGTCAGTTAGTTAAATTCATCAGTAAACTTCACAGGAGCTCAAACGTTACCTCCCTACCTAGGCCACCTGCCAGTTGCGTGGCATTATCTTCTCTCTGGAAGGGAGAGCAGCTCCTAGCTGAGATGCTACACCTCAGAAAATCTGCAGTTCAGTCCACCTACTGACAACAATTCATTCTTCAGAATGAAGCACCCAGTGCTGCTTACACAGTAAGAAATACTACAGCAAGCCTACTGCTTTGGAACAATTTTGAAGCTTACAGCTTACCTTGGAAAAGGTTTTGTAAAAAGCTTTGTATTCATCCTCTTCAACTTCTTTAGACGGTCTCTGCCAGATTGGTTTTATGTCATTCATGAGCTCCCAATCCCAGACAGTCTTTTCAACCTAGGTATGTAAACACAGGAATAAAGATGCATTCTTTAATTCAGGTTTTGAGTCAATTAAAGAAACTCCACTGAGCCTAAAGCCCTAAAATATCACTAGAAAAGTTACATATTTCTAATCTACAAACTAAATTAGACAGTGGCCTGGATAACGTCACTCAAGCGTATGTATTAGCAATAAACACATGGCAAAAAAAAGCAAGTCCACGCTTCAGTGTACCCTGTGCACATTTCACATTCACTGAAGTGTTGTGATTACTCTTCTTCTGCCACTCTGAAAAAAAGCTTCCCAGCAAAGACTATGTTCAATTTAAACCTGTCAGTGTCAGTTTACTTAATCCAGCATCACTTTGAGAAGTTCACTCTGTAAACCTCCCTGCCTGTAGTAAGCTCGCGGGGCTCCCTGCCTGTAGTAAGCTCGCGGGGCTCCCTGCCTGTAGTAAGCTCGCGGGGCTCCCTGCCTGTAGTAAGCTCGCGGGGCTCCCTGCCTGTAGTAAGCTCGCGGGGCTCCCTGCCTGTAGTAAGCTCGCGGGGCTCCCTGCCTGTAGTAAGCTCGCGGGGCTCCCTGCCTGTAGTAAGCTCGCGGGGCTCCCTGCCTGTAGTAAGCTCGCGGGGCTCCCTGCCTGTAGTAAGCTCGCGGGGCTCCCTGCCTGTAGTAAGCTCGCGGGGCTCCCTGCCTGTAGTAAGCTCGCGGGGCTCCCTGCCTGTAGTAAGCTCGCGGGGCTCCCTGCCTGTAGTAAGCTCGCGGGGCTCCCTGCCTGTAGTAAGCTCGCGGGGCTCCCTGCCTGTAGTAAGCTCGCGGGGCTCCCTGCCTGTAGTAAGCTCGCGGGGCTCCCTGCCTGTAGTAAGCTCGCGGGGCTCCCTGCCTGTAGTAAGCTCGCGGGGCTCCCTGCCTGTAGTAAGCTCGCGGGGCTCCCTGCCTGTAGTAAGCTCGCGGGGCTCCCTGCCTGTAGTAAGCTCGCGGGGCTCCCTGCCTGTAGTAAGCTCGCGGGGCTCCCTGCCTGTAGTAAGCTCGCGGGGCTCCCTGCCTGTAGTAAGCTCGCGGGGCTCCCTGCCTGTAGTAAGCTCGCGGGGCTCCCTGCCTGTAGTAAGCTCGCGGGGCTCCCTGCCTGTAGTAAGCTCGCGGGGCTCCCTGCCTGTAGTAAGCTCGCGGGGCTCCCTGCCTCAAAAGGCTATGGTTAGACATTCACCTTATTTCAAGAACATCTTATTTACCATCTTACAAGGTGTCTAACTCCAGTTGTTGAACAGGACTGTTTGAAAACACCTCTAGATGACAATGAAAACTGCTGAAGTATCTGACACGACTTAAAAGACCTCACCTAGTCTGAAAAAGCTTACCTTCTTCGTTTTTGGTTTCTTCTCCTCCTCCTCTTCTTCAACTGCAGCTTCATCATCATCTGTTTCTTCTTTCTCCTTTGCTTCCTCTTCTTCTATAGGTTCTTCAACAGTCTCTGTCTAAGTAGACAATTCAAAGTGGTGTTTAGACTATTTACTAGGAGTACCTGCTAGGTAACTATTCTCTCAAATGGCCTAAATCACCCAAGTTAAAACAGTGCTGAGAGATTGATTGCCTGTTACAAGCATTTCCCCACAGATAGGTAGATACGTTTTTTCAGTCACATTTTTTATGACCACATGCTATCCTTTGCTACTCTGGGAGGCCACTGTACTCAAATTTTAAGATCTTCATAGCTTTACATTTTACCTTTAACAAAACACCAACTTTGATCAGATTGGGTGACGTCAAGTTAGTGCTACACCAAGAAAACGTTGCAAGAACAATCCTTGAAGTTCAAATGCTGCCCACTATTGAGAAGGACACCTAACCATGCTTAGGAGCTTACCAAAGCTTCCAGATACCAATCAAAGCATGTGAAATAAAGATTGTTTCCTAATATTTTGCAGTTTTGCTTCTTTGGGTAAAAAAATTGAGTTCTTAAAACCAAGCTCCTTCAAAGTTTGTGATCTTAGCACAAATTCATGCCTTGAGTGGTAAGTAGCTAGCAAAATACTAGCCAGTTCTTCCTTTCCACTGAATCTAAGTAGCCAAAAACAGTAAAAGTTTAGAAAGTTAGACTAGTAAAAATTCTAGACTATGCCCTCCCTTCTTGAAATATCTGGCCCTTGAAAGACCATGAACTATGAAATACAGCTCAGTGTACAATGCTCTGTTAAATACACTTACCTTGCTGCTCCACACATATATGGGGAAGTTTATGAATTGTGAGTATTTCTTGACGAGGTTTTTAACAGTATCCAACTCAAGATAATCAGATGCTTCTTCCTTCAAGACAAGGCTAAAAGAAAATACAGGAGTAAGTGTTGGACTAGTAGTTTAAAATTGTTTTACTGGAGTAGACTCATCTTTCCACTGTTGCAGCTCTAGGGACCCAGAATTATTCAACTGCAGCTCAACTAGCAAATGCTCAGGTATCTCCTCAAAAATACAATCTCTATTAAAACTACTTAAATCATATGGAAAACCACCTTTTTTTTTTTTTAAAAATGGGGTCATAACACATCTGTAAATCTAAACAAAAACCTCTCATCAACAGTGATCAGGACACTTTGATGCACTGTGACAGCATTTGGACCCAGAGGGCCAAGACAAACATTTTCCTGCCAATGAAGGTCATTGTCACACCAATGCCCTACCTTTCAGTAGTAAGGAGTCCTGAGAAATGACTGAAGGGCTCCTCTAAAGCCCAGATCAAAGAAATTTATGTGCACATGAAAGTGGAAAAAAATAGGGCTGTCAAACTACATCTAACTTCAAAGTCACATCAGGCCAGTCTGACTGGTGTATTAACAATCACCTGTTTCCAAGAGAAGGCTCTACAACCCTGTAGACATTTTGTTGTACCACAACTGCATCGAGAAACTGAATGAATCTACAGGCTGATGAAGCCTGAAATTGCTTGCCAACAGTTAGTTGTCAGTATGCCCATTGTTTTTTTCATTCATCTAACAGAATAAAGAACTGCGTTACTACATTACCAGTCCACATTCTGCATGCAGTTAATAGTTTGGACGTTTCTGTTAAACTGAAAACATCCATACTTCAAGAATCAAACACCACATGTAGTCGCAATGCCAAGGTCATCCACATATTCCAGTGAAAAATTTATCTACAAACCATTTATTTTTTCCAAGGAAACTTAGTACTTACGTTATGGTTGTGCCACGTCCTAAAGTGTTTCCTCTTGGGTCATCAATCACAGAGAATTCGTTTGAATCTGACTCCCAGATGTGCTGAGTATCATTGTTGTGTTTTGATGTGACAATAACTCTGTCTGCTACTAAGAAAGCAGAATAAAAGCCAACACCAAACTGGCCAATTAACTCAGATGTTGACTGGCTATCATCCTGCATTTCAGTCATCTTGTTTAAGAATTCACTTGTACCAGACTTGGCAATGGTACCCAGGTTTTTAATCAACTCCTCTTTTGTCATGCCAATACCCGTATCGGTAACATGAAGCATGTTCTTCTCTTTGTCACACTAAAAAAAAAAGAAAAAGATTAAGTTTGACTTTATTTTAAATCTCACTACCTAATACACTTATCATGGAAGAGTGTTAAGGAGACTTGGTCCTAACGTAATCCTAATTTGTATTTGCATCAGTACTGGGCAATAAATTGAATAACATAATGATGCACTGTCTTCTTACATTCCTGCCACTGCTCTTCAGTAAGAGACAATGTATCTAGCATTTCTTACCTTGATTTTTACAGTGAGCTCCTCATTACCAGCAAGAGCATTTTCATCAGTCAAGGATATTAACCGTATCTTATCTAAAGCATCCGAAGCATTTGAAATAAGTTCTCTCAGGAAAATCTGAAACAGAATCCAGCTGTCAGGAATTCAAGAATACAGATGAACAGTTCTAGCACGTTCTACTGACACAGGTACTAACCTCTTTATTTTTATATAAAGAATTGATGATAAGTTTCATCATTCTATTAACTTCTGCTTGAAATGCAAACTTCTCAGATTTTTCTCTGATTTCTTTGATCTGGGATGCATTTAGGCCATCTAGCTGGATAGCTTCTTCCTCTCTGTAAGGATAATGAAAAACTGTCAAATAACCTTGCCTAAGTATGGTTTCCACTAATTGTCTAGCAACCACAGCAATGGTCTAATTAGAGAAACAGTAACTTTTAACCACTGACACTGATAGCCCAAATGTGGTGATCAAATGACATTTGCGAGACTTGCTATCATCAAGTGCATAGCCACAATCTAAAATGCAAGTGACAATCCATGATTGCAAGTAAGACTATTTTATTATGAAGTTGAGGGACAAACAGAGGTATATTACAGCTACTGCAATGCTCAACGTGAGGTATATTTCAAAGGATTTGAAGCAATTCGTCGGTGTAGAGCTATTCAACCAGTGGGCACTAACCTCCACAATTTACCACATGCAGTTACGTGCAAAAATAACCCCCATTTATTTATTGCTCCTTACAGAACTGACAATACTGGACAAAAACAAGTTAAATACTTCTGAGCCCAAGTTCTCAGTCTCACCTCCATATAAAAGGCAACAATCTTCTTTTGATATATTTTATTTTTAACATCTGACTAGGTTTCTTTTTGCATGTTACTCCCCCACACCCCAACCTCTGCCATTTTAAGCATTACTGATACTAAAATTGATTTTTTGAAAAGCAACAGAACCTCCTGATGCTTTAAAGGCTGCTTACCCAGCACCCCACCTACTAACCTCTGAACAACTTCATCGTCAGTCCGGGACCCTTCCCTGCTTTTACCCAAGTCATCCTCCACGGTTGCATCCACATCCACCTCCTCAGCGCTAACGGACGCTGGACAGAAAGAGACAGGCAGCAAGCTGAGCCCCCCCGGTGTGTCGCTACCCAAATTGTCGGCTCCCCCCCCCCCGCCCCAAACCCATGCCCCCCCAACCTCCCACACGCCCCCCGCCCACCTCCTGGGGCGGAATAAAGCCCAGAAACGAAGGGAGGAGCCCCCCACCCCCCGGGAGCGTGCCCAGCGCCCCTCTCCCCCTCACTTCTCGCCGAGCGGGTGCCCCCAGCCCCCCCCCCCGCCCCCTCCCCTCAGCCTCCGCCGCCAGAAGGTTCCAGAATGCGGCCGGCGGGGGGTGTGTGTGTGGGGGGGCACTCACCGGCCAGCAGAAGCGCGCAGGCCAAAGCGAGCGCCCAGGCCGACCTCATGGCGACACGGGCCGCGGTGGCAGAGAAGAGCGCGGCCCTGCCCTACCGGTCCCTCACGTAACCGGCCCCGCCGCCGCCGATCGCGCTGGCGCAGCCGCGGCCCTCCCCCTCCGCCTTATCAACGGCGCCCCTCCGCAGCGCGAGGGGGGCTCCCGGCGGCCGGCCAATCGCGGCGCCCCACGCCAAACACGCGGCCAATGGCGAGCCGGCGGGGGCGGGGCGCGAAGCCGCGGCCGCCAATCCCGGCTTTCCATGTGCGGTTTCCTGCGGACGGAGCGTGGCCGGCGTCGGTTGGCCGGCCGCAACGCCGCCCGGCCAATCGTTTGGGCAGAGGGGCTTAAGGGGCGGGGCCGGCGGCTCTTTTTCGACCAATCAGGCGTCGATGCTTGGCGCCCCGGCCGCGTGGGGCGCGTCCGCGTCCGGCAGCGGTGCGGCGGGTCCCCGCGTGGGCAGCGCGGCCCCGACGGCTTCCGGGGGCACCCGGGATGTTTACCGGGGACACGGTTGCCGCGGCAACGGGCGCTTCCGGTCGTGGCGGCGCCGGCGGGCCTCTCCCGTCAGCCCCGAGGGCCTCCTCTTCCGCCCCCTGCTGCTGGCGGGTGCGCGTGCGCGGTTGCGCCGCGCGGCATGCTGGGAGTTGTAGTCCTGGGTGGGGAGGGGGAGGAAGTCGCCCCCTGGCGGCGCAGCGCGGGGCGGGCCGCCATTACGGGGCCCGGCGGCGGGCTTGTGATGGCCTCGGCCCCCCCCCTCCTGCCTCACGCGGCCTTGAGGGGACAGTGTTCGTGGGGGTCACGGAGCCCTAGAGTCACTGAGAAAACAAAAAACAAACACAAACAAACAAAATAAAAACTTGTAAAAGACCTTCATGATCCTTCTGTCCAACTGCCCACCCACCACCACAAACCAACCACCGATCTGTGTCCCTAAGCACCACATCCACACGTCTCCTGAATATCCCCAGGGTTGGCAACTCCACCGCCTCCATGGCAGCCTGTTCCGATCCCTGACCACCCTTTCCGTGAAAAAATTCCTCCCGATACCCAATTTAAACCTCCCTGGTACAAAAAGCAAGCTGCAATAAAACGAGCTGGGCGCTTAGCGGCTCCCCGTGTTTTCTGGCTTTCTAGTGCTCATCACAACAACCACCCTCGAGAGGGCTTATTCTGACTCCTTAGTCTGCCCTTGGGGCTGTTGTTTATTTATAATGTCCCGCCTCGCCAGAGTTGCCAGGTTATCCTGTTTGCCCTGGCTCCAGAAAATCACGTCTGAAAATTACGTGCAGTTTTCCAAGTGGCCATGGTGATGAGTGTGGTTGGAAGAAGGACATCATTATCAGCTCGAGGCCGAGAGCGTTGGTTCCCTTCCTGCCTGGGGATCCCTGCCCGCTGCAGTGCTGATGGTGCCTGCCTCAGCTGCCGCCACGAGTGGCTGACGTGGGGGGACCCACGAGCATGCACATACCCAGCTCCTGCGGTGACAATGACAGAGAATTGAATGTGAAAATCAGCTAGAGTTTGTGAATTTGAGTAAAAGTAGGCCCCATGTTCAGAAGGCTGGATATTCCCATCCCTGACAGCTGACAAGTAATCAAATCTAATGCACCTATATTTGTATGTTAATAAGATACTTGAAGTGTCAAAGCCTCACTTTGCTTTCCTGAGAAAGTTACTCTGCCAAAATGTATGTCAGAATGACTAGGAAAATATGTCCAGGAGGATTCAGTGTCAGGATTATATGTAAAAATCTGACAGGTTTTCATGAAGGCCTATTTGAACTCAGAGAATTATTTTACAAATACTTAATTGGAAGTACAGTTTTGTCACTCTCAAATGGACAAAGTTTGTCTTTTCTAAAACTCACCTATAAGCAGTTTCAGGATTTAATTTCCTAATAATGTGTATGTTCCTAGAGGGAGGTATGTTGCTCAGTGACTGCATAGGCATTTAATGTCCGTGCATATTTGCAGAGTAAACTTATCTCCAACTTGTAGAACTCTTGCCTTAACATGTTTTGTGACAGTTTTGTTATAGTAGTTATTTTCTTGGCAGTGGGAAAATGTAATGCTTCATTGCATTCTTTTTGAACTTTGGCAGCTGGAGTAGCAGAAATGCAAACCAATTCTGTTGTTGACTATGTTAAACCAACAGAGATTTTAGATTAAGTTTGTTGAAATCCAAATCTTGTTGATTACTTTACTCTTATTATTATACAGTGCAGACTTTTATTTTTATTTTTTTACTTTTTGAAGGAGACATGAAATCTGATAAATCTCTGTTTCTATTTTATGCTTCAAATTTAGAGGTCAAGACTAGCCTTGTTTGCTGCATATAGATTACACTGTTTGCTTTCTTTAAAGCCCAGTTGTATTACCCAGCACAAAAGTGATAGGTGAGAATGAGGCAGCTGTGTACTTACACTCTCTCAAAGAAAGTTTCGCCTCTTTACAAGGAGGTTGGCAATTGAAGAAAATAACTTTGAATATTAAACTTCTAAAAATTGTTTATTGTAGCTATTTTAAAGCTAGGAACATATCATAAAGTATTGCGGTGAATGTTTTAAGCAAATCTCAGAATTTCCACTTAAATTTAATTCATTCTTAATTTTTGCTTAAGAAGAATCAAAGGAGTTTTAAAAATCTTAGTTGCGCTGACTACTGCTGATATTCAGAAGTCTGAATATCGCCTTTCAGCTTTTAATACCAAAGTAAAGGTGTAACTGCTAAGAGCTCATAGTGCTTCAGGATGAGAACTTAGCTACATGAAAGGTCCTGTAAAGCAATTCTATACACTTTTGATTGTGTGTATAATGATTGAAAGTGTATTTAAGTGCTGTATTTACTCTTTTAACTAAAAACGTGAGGGCATGTGGTGATAAGAGAAACACGGTACAGGTAACGTGTTTTTCCTTGCAAACAGTAGAGCAAACCTCTCCAGTGCTCTGAGTGCAACCTTATCAGCTCACCCACCTGTCCCAGGAGAAGCCTGCTCATTGAAGCATGCCACATGATTCCAACTATAAGCTGCAACTAACAAGAAGTGTTACCTTGCCAGAAATAGCTGTAGAGATAAACTGAGGAGTTCAGATGACCCAACTTTGGTTTAACCAGCTAAATTAGCCAACTAATCTTCCTAGGCTCTATCTGTAAAAAAGACACAGTTCTTCTCTCACTGTACTGGCTCTGGCATATGTCAGACTCATTGCTGAGCTGATTAAATTCTCCAGCCCAGCAAAATAGTCCGTAATTAAATCAGCTTATATCAGATCTAGCACACACCAGATTAGAGCATGGTAAAGAGCAGGAGTTTATGGCTAGGAGAAGGTGATATCCCTCTTTTGATGGTGGTGAGCTGAGCCACCACTTTTAGAAGCCTTGTAACTTAATGTACAGACGTGTTCATGTGTGCAAGTATAAGGAAACCATAAAAGTAAACACTGAGTTTGCATTGTAAGCATGTTGCCTCTTTTAATACAAAGTAAAACTGAAATCTGTAACTGATGCAACCTCTGCTTCAGGGACTAAATATTGTACATACAAAACAAACTGAAGACATCCACATATTTAAGATGCTATACAGTTTTGGGGACTAAAGCAAAAAGTACTGCTATTAATCAGCTTTTCAAGCTGATTATTCAGATATTAGAAAATAAAAAGAGTAACTACATACAGGCAAGATTAAAATACTTCTGTCTATAAACATTGACATCTTTACTAAATGCTTATGCTATGAATTATTCTTATCTGCTGTCTTTTTATCAAGAAATTCTGTTGAACAAATTACCATGTTCTGACTTCAGCCTTCTTCTAGTTAGGAGAAATACATCTTTTACCCACTACCTACTTAGTCTCAGAATTATTGATCTCCACCAAAGAGGGCTTTCACCCCTGCTCTAGTTTTAAGAGCACAGAATCCTAACTAGAAGGGTAACTCTTTCCTTCCTGTACAGTGAAAGGCTACTCAACCAAATATTCTACATCTTCATATACAAACATCTTTAGGCCTGTTTCTTTGAATCTTTTCAAACCATGAGCTGTAGTGAGCATCTTCCTTACCCTGGAGGTTGAATTGAAAGGGGAACACTTGTCCTGATAAAACTAACACTGTATGTGTCCATGACGCCAACAAATGCAACAAGAACAGTTCTAGGAAAAGCAGTGTTTTCCCTGAGCTCTGGCAATGGATGATGACGGTGGGCTGCTATCCAAAGAGTTGCTTGCTTGGCTGCAGCAGGGGTCAGAGTCCTGGATCCAGTTAGGCACAAGCCTGCTTTCCACTCCTCTTCCCCACTGAGCATGGCAAAATGCTCTGCAACTATAAAACTTGCTTGTCAATGCACGGCTCACCCTTAATAATGACACTAAATTGGAATGCTGCAGTGACCACACCCTGGCTGAATTTGTGATCTCAAGTAATATGGGCCAGGCAAAAAAGCAAAGTCTTGGCAAAAAAGCAAAAGGACCTTGTACACTAGAGGACCAAACTTCCAGCTCTTTAAAGAATTAGGGGATCAGATCCCCTTTGAATCTGTCTTTAGGGAAAGAGGAACTGATCAGACCTGGAAACTCCTTAAGAACACTTTCCTTAGAGCTCAAGAGCTCTCCATCCCTGTGTGTAAGAAATCAAGCAGGGAAGGCAAGCAAACAGGAAGGCTGAGCAAGGGCCTGGTGGTCAAACTGAGGCAAAAGGAGGAAATGCACAGGCAGTGGAAGCAGGGACATAGGGCCTGGGAAGAGTACGGGGATGCCGTCTGGATGTGCAGGGATGGGATCGGGAAAGCCAAGGCACAGATAGAACTGAACTTGGCAAGGGATGCAAAGAATAACAAGAAGGGATTCTACAGGTTCATTGGCCAGAAAAGAAAGGCCAAGGAGAGTGTGCCCCCTCTGAAAAATGATAAGGGAGAGCTGGTAACAACAGACATGGAGGAGGCTGAGGTACTCAACAAGTTCTTTGCCTCAGTCTTCACAGACATTCAGTCTTCCCAGGTCTCTCCAGTCCCTGAACCTCTAGGCAGGGGCTGGGGGAGCAAAATCCCTCCCACTGTAAGCAAAGAGCAGGTTTGAGACCACCTGATGAAACTGAACAAGTCTAAGTCTATGGGGCCCAATGCCGTGCATCTCAGGGTCCTGAGGGAACTGGCTGATGGAGTTGCCAAGTCACTCTCTATCATATCTAAAAAGTCCTGGCAGTCAGATGAAGTCCCTGGTGACTGGAAAAAGGGAAACATCACTCCATTTTTAAGAATGGAGAAAGGAGAACCTGCGGAACTACAGACCGGTAAGCCTCACCTCTGTGCCTGGGAAGATCATGGAATGGATCCTCCTGGAAGCAATGCCAAGGCATATGCAAGACACGGAGGTGATCCAAGACAGCCAGCAGGGCTTCACCAAGGGCAAATCCTGCCTGACCAATCTGATGGCCTTCTATGATGGAGTACCTGCATCAGTCAGTGAGAGAAGACCAACCAATGTCATCTACCTGGACTGCTGTAAGGCTCTTGAAGCAGTCTCATGTGACATACTTACCTAAATTTTAGAGAGGTGGATTTGAAGGGTGGGCTATTTGGTGGATAAAGAGTTCTCTGGATGGCCACAGCCAGAGAGTCGTGGTCGATGGTTCTATGTCAGTCAATGGCTTTATTTCAAGGTGGAGGCCAATGATGAGTGGTGTCCCTCAGGGGTCCATCTTGGGACTGGTGCTGTTTAATATTTTTATCAATGACATAGACAGTGGGATCAAGTGCATCCTCAGCAAGTTTGCAGATGACACCAAGCTGAGTGGTGCAGTTGATACCCCAGAAGGAAGTATGAAATGCTCGACATGAGCCAGCAGTGTACACTTGCAGCCCAGAAGGCCAACTGCATCCTGGGCTGCGTCAACAGAGGAGTGGCCAGCAGGTAGAGTGAGGGGATTGTCCCCCTCTGCTCTGCTCTTGTGAGGCCCCACTTGGAGTACTGCATCCAGGTCTGGGGCCCCCAGCACCGGAAGGACATGGACCTGTTAGAGTAGGTCTAGAGGAGGGCCACGAAGATGATCAGAGGGCTGGAGCACCTCTCCTATGAAGAAAGGCTGAGAGAGCTGGGGATGTTCAGCCTGGAAAAGAGAAGGCTCCAGAGAGATTTCATTGTGGCCTTTCAGTACTTAAAGTGGACTTATAAAAAAGATGGAGAACAACTTTTTGCTCAGGCAGATAATGATAGGACAAGGGGGAATGGTTTTAAACTAAAAGAGGGGATATTGAGGTTAGATGTTAGGAGGGAATTCTTCACTCAGAGGGTGGTGAGGCACTGGCACAGGCTGCCCAGAGAAGCTGTGGATGCCCCATCCCTGGAGGTGTTCAAGGCCAGGCTGGATGGGGCTCTGGGCAACCTGGGCTGGTGGGAGGTGTCCCTGCCCATGGCAGGGGGGTTGGAATTAGATGGTCTTTAAGGTCCTTTCCAACCCAAGCTGTTCTATGATTGTATGTTATTTAACTGTTACGGTAATATCAGTGCTCTCACTTTACCTGTTTTAGTTCTGGTCTCTGGAGAAACAACAGGAAGGAAAAAATAGCAAAACATATAAAACAGTATCAGTGCACTCACAGACCACAACCCGAGGAGCTCTAATATGACAATGTACTTCATTTTATCTAAGGACTTGAGAGACTCTGTCAGTTTTATCCATTTATTTATTTATTTAATGGTCTCAATATTAATATTGCAATGAATCCTCTTTGTTGACTTAGGAAAAAGCCAATTAATTCTGCAGGGGAACTAGGAGCTTAGTAATGTGAACAGGAACTGTCTGGGCTTTTATTGATTTATTTTCCTCTTGTCCTTATATTTTTGCCTGGGCATCCGCAGTTGGCCACTGTTGGAGAGAAGATACTGGGCTGATCCGAGGTGTCCATTCCCGAGTACTACGTATGTTTTATACATGCTTCATTATCTTGAACATCTTGAAAGCCCAGAGGCTCAAATGCAGTGGGTGTAGAAAACAGTCAGAACCAAATCTGGAAGGAGCCCTGGGCAGCAAAATGCTCAATCAAATTAATCCATCATCATTCATCACAGAAAGTGGAACAACTGCAATGAAATTTTTCAATTTCCCTGTATGTTTTTAACCTTTTCTTCATGTCCCCACCATTTTTAGATCACCATTCAGAGTGGTGATAGATAGGAAGGTGAATACCCTAAAGCAGAGAATGAATTGAACTGAAGTTTCTTTCATCTTGGATTAATATTTTACTCACTGATTTGCTGGATAAAAGCAGGGTAAGTGCTTGGAATACCAGCTGCCTTTTGAAGCAAGGAAGCACTCTCCACCTTTTTTGAAACTTGATCTACTAAGTATGCTCTGGGCTTCCCTTCTGGACTGAAAAGACGGGGAAGAGGGAGGGAGGTTTGTTTTGAGAAGGTCAGGAATGAGCTAGGTTCATCACTACTTGATGCAGTAAGTATTTGGCAGTACCAGAGATTTTTCAGTGCTCTGGGAACTTCAGAATGAAAACTGAGGTGCTGACAGAGTGTAGGCAGCTTCAAGACCAGGCAGCTGCTGAGGCAGCATGTCGGAAGGAGCAGTTTGGGACTCAGATGTCTGACGAGGGGCCTGGAGATAAGTTGTGACATTCTGTGTATTCAAACTGCAGGAATTTCCAGGAGGCCTGAAACATCTTGTGGGAACTTGGTTTGAAATACTTGTTTCAGACACTACACCTGCAGGAGACATTGTACTCGTACTGCTATGCAAGTCCTGAATCTGAGGAAAAAATCACCAATGCTAGGCAGGCTGCTAACATGATCAGTATTGGTGTTTAAACATCTAAAAGACTAACTTGTTCCTTCAGCAAATGTTTTTGGTACAAATGTTTCTTTCAACATTAAGACTGTTCATAACATCCTCAAAATCATGTTAGGAAGACCCCTTCATCTGTATCTTTTGCTGTTTTATATTTTTAGTATTAACCTATTTAAAAAAATGTTAAACACTGACTTAGTACTGACTTAAAACTCAGTATCATACTTCCACCATTTTTAATTTTTATTTTTGCTTTGCACCAAGTTTGATAAAAGCATTTGTTCTTCAAGTCTCATTTGGCCTTTGGGCAGCTTTATCCCTTTCCTCCTGCCACTGATGACTGCACTGCAGCTGACACTGGTGGTGAAGTCAGTAATCTGTGCCCCCACTCTCCATAACCCTGAGTATTTTTGAAGTCAGCAAGGCGTCTCTTTAAGTTTCATGCTCTGCATTCTTGTAGCAGATGAATTGACAGAAAGGAATGGGTTTTAAGGAGCCTAAGATAAAGGGCAAAAGCTGTGAAGGTGAAGAACTGTAACTAGAAGATCACTGTACAGAGAAAATAACCATGTTTTGATAGCTATATAAACCTCCCAGACTCTTCAGATGCTAAAACCTCTGTGAGTTTCACTATCACTGGAAATCTGCACCTGCAGTGATGTTTCTGGGGCTAAGAATAAAAAACCTATCAGAGGGAATATTACCTCTCTCAGAAGAGTTAAGGCTTACTCGGAGCTGTAATTACTATTCTCTAGCCGAGGACAGCCTAAGGGTGACCGGGTTCAGCACAAGGGCAGAGCCCAGCACCCACGACCAGCTCCCTTTGCTTCACAGCGGGCGCAGCAGGGTGCTGCATGACTGAGCTTAGGAGGCCAGCTCCAGCTGAGCGTTTAGATTAAAAAGCCATGAAACCATGCCGATCTCTGAGTTCAAGCACACGCATCTACGCAACGCTGGACTGAAGTCTGAGTATGGGAAGGGTGGGGAAGGATAAGGCGGTCAAATTGTCTGTTTGCCCACCAAACGACCCAAAGCAGCAGGGACTTGGGCTCCATTTGTGGGGCGAGAGCTCGCCCTAGCGGCTCCCGGGCGGCGTTTCCATTCGGTAAGGGTTTCTGCTACTCGTAGAGATGTTTTACCACCATGTTTTCCACGGCTTTCTCTTAGCGATGTATGAATTTGTTACATTTGGCCCTTGCTTCTACAAGGGCTAAATAACTGAGAATTATTTGTCAAAACAAATCAGCAGAGCACATTGCCTTTATATGCTCGTCCCCGTTAAGAGATAGGCTGGAAAGAGCTGTCTCTCAGGTACAGTTTTAAACTATTCGCTACATATATATATGTGTTTGTGCATATCTTTAAAATGAATATTTCTCTAGCTCTTTCTAATAGGAAAAAGATTTATTTTATTTATTTATTTATTTTCAGGTAGACAAATTACTGCCTCCTTGCAAATACGTCTTGACTTTTTTCTTCTTGTGTCCCAGAAATGGGGAAGATTAATAGACAACCTTTCAGCAACATTTGTTTGTGTCAGGAAAAAAAATATGCATTCCTCCATTTATAGACAGCACAAGTAAACTGCAATAGCCAGAGAACTCAACCTGTTGAATATACAGAAATGAGTGCCAGGATCTCGGTGAACAGCCAGAGGCACAATTTATTACCTCTAACTTTCATTTCTTGTATGTTAGGTCAAACCTGGAAAAAGAATGTTAACTAAAAAAATAAATAAATCAATCTTTGAGCTTTGTCAGAGTTACATAAAATATTTGCTTTCATAAATCATTCTGTGAAATCCATGTCCATAGGAATATAAAAACCTGCATACCAATTGTACGGCCAAATATATTTAAGAAGAAAGGAAGCTCTATATATTGAGACTGTGAAGTGTATTTTAAGGATGAGGCCACAATTTTCTCCATAATTAACTTTGAATGATGATAGTCTACGGTGACCAGGTGGGTCTAAGTCAAGCTGGGAAGTCACACTAGCCAAGCTGGGGTACCTGGAGCATAGACCACATAAGGACAAAAGAACAGGTCTGAACTTAAACGCAACTAAGGACCAAGGCAGGGGGAGGCTTCCCACAGCTGTTTTCACAGGAGCCTGATGCAGGTTACACTGCTGTACTGCATCAGAGCATAGCTTGGCTGGCACCTAAAGTCCACAGGGGTGGGAAGAAAAGGCTGCGTGGAGGATGGTGGTTTGATTGTGTGCTTAGCTGACTGTGTGCTTAGCTCTAAGATGTTGTTCTCTGTCTTTGGGGTAGTAGGTAGTGCGATAGCCTAGCTTTTGGATGTTCTAGCTGTGCAAACAAACGTGAAATCTCTCTTGCTGCCCTTACAGTGTGAGTTTAGGAAACTCCAGTAGCCACTTGCAGTTTCATCACTGTAGAAATGTCAGCATGAGCAGCTTGGTAAGTGGGCTACAGGATAATATAACGATGAAGAAATGAACTATTGACCAACTGACTTGGGTCTCTGTTCCACCTCTTGGTGTATGAGGGTTTTATCCACAGCTGCCTCGCTATCCTTTTACGCATTACGAGATTTCTTCAGTCTTTGTTAACTGTTTGTGTCTCATGTTGTGTCAAGGCTGTTGAAAATTGTTTCCTTGCCAGTGTCTGCGTCCTTCTGCAGATCTGATCTGGGATTGTCTTCCTACAGAATAATCTGCGTAAAATAGGGTGGGGTTGATAGCAGAAAGGGCACATCTAATAAGATAAATGGTGTTGGTGGGATGAGAGTATTACAGCAGGTGATGAGTTGGCTGTGGGTTGGGCTATGATACCTCTGAGATTACAACTGTGTGTCATATGAAAATAATAAAAAAGTTTAATGGGGGTCATTCTTGTAATCCAGCGCTTATTCAGTTCTGTGTGAGGAAGACTTCTTAGAAACTACTTCGAAATTTAGCAAGTTGTCATGCAGTTGTAACTCTCAGTATTTCTGAAAGCAAAATGATTTTAGAGTGTATGAGGACTACTAGGACAGAATACAAAGCTGTAGTTTTTCTTTGATTCAGAGGTAACTGCAATCTGATACTGATGGATGCTACAATAAAGCCATTGTACTTCACTGTTATTTACCCAGAGCCGTGATATGAATTTGGAAGTTTGAATATAAAGAAGACACTATATCCAGCAGATATCATCGTGAAAATACCTGTAGGAACACTTATGTAACAAAAGCAGGCAGTAATAAAGTTTAGGAAAGAAAAGAAGACATTAAACTGATGAGATGCTGTGTAAGATAAAATGCTCTCGAGCCTGAGTTAAGCTCATTAAAGCTAAGGTGGGAGAAAAAGTGAATCATCTGTGTTCTGCCAAAAGACTGGAGTAATCAAAAGAGATGAGGATGCTGAAATCTGTTGTGATAGTTCTGTACAACATGATTCAGAAGTTCTCTAGCTACAGGACCTAGATGTTGTTGGAGGTGAATGCTTCTTGCTGTGAATTTCTATTAATAGCAATGCTAACTATAGTGTTGTTTTAAAGAAGCAGCAGAATGCAGTGGATAATGTGCTGAAATTAGCAGTCTTATGAAGGTAATGAACTCATTAAATGTCATGGCAGTAGATATTTGTGCCTGTCCTTAGATTTTTCTGACTAACTTGTGTTTAAGAACGGCTTGTGAATAGGTTACAGTGCGTTTTAGCATTCATCTTGGAGTGGAATTTCAGAGGGGCATGTTGTCTGCATTTAGGTATATTGGCAGGCATCCAGACTTTCAAAAGATGTTAGTGCTCAATAGGACACCTAGAATCATCCTTTGAATTCAGTCTTGACCCAGCAGTTCCATATTATTATTATTGAGAGATGCTAAGCATTGAATGCTCCTGAAAACGTTGCCCAGAGTGGTTAATTCATGGCCTGTTCCCATTGAAATAGAACTCTTACTGACTTCAGATGGGCATGATCAAGTCTCCAAGGTTTTATTTCACATTTTTGTTGCTCAAATATGATTGTTGTAATGACAGAGGTGTGTCACAGTTTAAAGTGCTATTCTGTGTTATCGATATGATACTGAATTTCCAGGACTTCTGAAATGAAAGAGAAGTTCTACATCGCTTCCCATTTTTGACTGACCTACAGGAGATACTTTCAGTTATTTGCAGAGAATGGTTTTGTATGAGAAAATCTTCACTTGAACAGACTAGAAAGTAAGAGCAGAGGTCCTCTGGGTGGGGTGAAGTGTCATTGATTTAAAGAATTGCTGGCAGGCTTGTCAAAAATGCTTGTAGTCTCTAATTCAAGCAAGGTGTGCACCCTGAGCTTGCCAGATGGTGCAGTGGCACAATGTATGGTTGTAAAGCTGTATTTGTTACGTGTCTAGTTCTTACCAGTAAGAAGTTTCCAGAATAAGCAGCTTGACTGGCTGTACGATGCTCTTACCTTGCCATGTTTGATTAGCAGATGTGTTTGGGCATCGTACTGCTTGCCCCATCCACATCCTCCCTGACTGCAGAATGACCTGCCAGTGCTTGCCATCGCTGATGGCACTGGTGGTGTGCTTCTGGGAGACTGTTGTCATTAACCCAGCAACTGTGCAATAAGGTCTACAACACATGGTTCGGTTCCTTCAGATACTGAGATTTCTTGGCTGGGTATCTGCTGCTGAGTATATCAGAACAAAGGCAAATGCATATTTAATTGCATAGTAGAAAACACACAGAAGAAAAAATTCTGTAAATTAACTGTCTATTTACTCTTTGTGAAATTAAATAATCTGAGTCCTTTTTCCAATAAAAAAGATTATAGGGTTGAGAAAGCTTCTTAGATTGCAGATTGAAGCTGTACCAACTTTATCTGTAAGTTCACTGTAATTTCAGCAGCAGAGTGCCTGCAAATTCATGTTGCTTAGTAACGTTGTGGACAAAGTTATGAAGAAGTAGTATTTTTAAATTTATACATACTATCATTGACTTCTGTGTTTGAATGCCATTTGCTACTTGGATATCATTATTTTAGCATTATGCCCATGCAAGACAGTATCTGCATCCTATGTTTCTTGAACTAGTGCCTGTGAAGGCCTAGCTAAGTGAATAGCTTTGGGTAAAGAGCAGCCTAAAGCTGAGTCAAGGATATCTATAAGTCACCACAGGTTCTAGATGTGGTGTAGCTATGCTAAAGCTAGTTACAAGTTACCGTATAACTGTGGTGCATTGTCATGTAGTTGATCTTGTGGAGAGATGCACAGAAGAAAGGAGAGCCATGCAGAGGCAGACAGATGACAGATAATCTAATTTATGAAGCATTAAGAATATGAAGCATCTGTCTTTACCTCATTTAATATTCACTTATTCTTCTGATTATAGGAGGTAATATCAAACCTATCTGTCAACAGAAAGGTGTAATAGAAATGAACAAGAGAGTTTAATTCTACATGCATATTTTCAGAACTTGGCCCAAAAGACTGGGGAAAAGAAAATGTCTTTCAACCAGTGAATGCTAGCATCCTGTTTTTTCAAGTCTTAATGTTGTAAATGTTGTGACGCTGCTGGGCTGGAGTCCTTGAGAGCCTACAGGAGGCTGGTAAAATCTCCAGAAATAAAAGAAGGGAGCTTGCTTAAGAGAGGTGACTGGTTTTTGGAGGAAGATGAATTAAAAGACCCACTTATGTCAGATTTTCTAAGTCGCTCCCTAGAAATATAGGCTAAATGGAAGATTTGTCTGCTACAGCTCAGAAAAAGGTATTGATGGATTAACGAATTCTCAGGAGTTAGTGTCATTTTTCTAAGATGGGGAGAGTCAGATCTGTTTGATTCAATTCTCTGAAGGTCTTCACAGGGAGCAGAACAGATGCGATGGTTCTTCTGTGGTCTTCAGCGAGCGTGCATCATGATTGCTGCTAAAGGTTACAATTCAAACACAGAGAAAAACTTTTTTAATCGGTACAGGCATACTTTTCATTTGTGGCAACATAAGATTTCATGCCAAAATGTATGGAATTTTAAACTAATTTAATTGCAGTGGAAGTTCTGTTTTACACCACGTCTTCAAAGCAATATGTTGTCATTATGTGTTAATGGATTTGATTGTAGGGGAAAAAGTAGTAGGCCATGCTTAAGGAGAACTTCACTCTTACATCAGACTGAAAGCCACAATAAGAAGAATGCAGCTATAACGCCTTTTCTATCAAGTACACTCTCCTGGAGTCTTTAGGGTATAAGTTATATGAGTAGAAGCGCTGATTTTTTTTTTTATGCCTTTTATCTGTAACTCTGTGGAAGACGCAGTTAAATTAGAATAAAGTTAAGACAAAAGTTTTCTACGTAAAAGATATTGCAAACAGTCATTTTCATTTGGAAAGAACCAAATCTAGTTATTATAATCAAATATATATTATAAGGAATAGAGAAGAGCCCAAAGTATGGCAAGTGTGTTCTCATTTGCATTTGTGCTAAGGCTATGAAAGAGCTGCGTAAGTGTAGCAAAACAGCGTGGATGCTTACTTTGGTATGAGTTTATTTTGCTCTGTTCTATTAGGATAGAACAAAATGTTCTATCCTAATAGAACAAAATCATCTCACAATGGGGTAAACTGAAATAAAACATTTGTAAACCAACATAACTTTTATACCTCTTTGTTTAGTTTTCTGGTTCTATAATTAAGTTGAACAGGTGCAATTTTTCAAAGTAAAGAAGGCCTGAGATCGTGCACTATTCTCTAACAGGGTAGGTTAAAATGTGTCAAGTATAACTTCGCTTCCTTTAAAGCCCACTTATTCTAATCCAGTGGTATAAAATTCATTGATTTTTTTTCTTGCATAACTCTTCCTCTTTATTTTTGATTGTTTAAATGTTGTTTAAGCTAATAACATCAAAATATACTTTCCTTCCTGACTAGTTAGTATTAGAACTTGAGAATAATCATACTGTTCAGGCAAGTTGTTGTGTAATTTAAAATTTAGGGATTTTCTCAGTGTAAGAGCAATGGATGCTGGAGGCGGCTGCTGGAACTGAGGAAAAATTGCTAAAGATCGATGATAGTTTTCCAAAGCCTCCAGCAACAAGTAGAAAATACTTCTAAACACTTGATATCATGCATATGCATCACACCTCTGTTTCTTTTAGTACATATACCTTCAAAACAGACATAAACCTACTAGTGTGCTATTGCTGGGCTAATTAGTTTTATGGAGAAGGAATGTATATAAACCCATGGACTGATATGGGTCAGTATTACTTCTGCTACAAAACCAGTTAGATAGTTGATGGTGTGGGTGTTGGGGCTGTACTAGTCTGTACAGCCCATGTTAGCAGGGCCTGGAGAGGAGGGAAGGATTCACCCATGCGGTCTGGTTGCAGGACTGAGGCTTCTGACTTAATTTGTGGTAAAATATGCTTAAAACATGGTTAGTTCTTTGTTTTGCTTTCTTCCAATCTTGAAAAAACAGCGGAGATTGAAACATTCACCAGTCTTTTTTTATATGAATTAACGCTAAGAGGCAAAGATCAGGCAAAATAATAGGGCTGCGTGTTTGAAGACAAATCCAATGGGTCTGGCATTAGAAAGTAAAGTGTCTAACTTCACGGAAATATCTGTGAAGACATTACACTTTTACAATACATCTCTGATGTATTCAGTTTGGAGCCATACTGTATTTACATTTTTTTCTTCACATTGTCTCTTGACTTTGAGATAACTGTTCTTTAAAAGAAGGTTAAAAACACCGTTTCTTAAAAGACTTCTTTGAATTACAGGCCCTTCCTCTTGTAATAGGACGACAGACCTAAAAGACTGTTTTCAGCTGTTTTTTATTTTTTACAAAGTTTCAGTGTGTGGACCTGAAAGCTGTTACAGCAGGCTTTTTTCTTTATTTTCTAATTTCAAGTAGAGAATGTTTATAGAAAAAGTATAAATGGTTAACTAAATTATTCTGGTTTAGAACAGGGACTTAAAATGTGAAGCTGTGGCCTATGTACTGCAGATGGCCCCCCTGGAAGGTCTATTGGGTGTCGCTGAAGAACTGCAGCTTGCATGTGCTCAGCAGGGACTTGTCTAAAACTCCTGGGGGATGCCATGGTGCAAAGCATGCTGCAGCCTCAACAAGCCCGCTGGGCTATGTTAGGACATTCACACAAAGCTTGTATTCATCTTACGTTTTGATGTAACTTTGTTTGATCAGTTAAGTGTATTCAGGCAAACAAGCTGCACATTAAAATAATCCTCTTTTAGAGCTGAGATTTCCTTGTACTTATGTTTGGGGGGAGGGAGAGAGAAAGTGTCTACTAACACAGTGGTTATTTTTAATTACGAAATTGCCTTGGCTTGAGATTTTTTTGGGATGAAGAATATTTCCCTTCCTGTTTGTAAGCACCTTACGCTTTGCCTGGCAAGTTTAATCTCGCAGTTGGAGGTCAAGGACTGCTGGCAGAGTTTTCAAGTCATCTCAAGAACAGCAAAAGTCAGGGCTATATATAAAGTGCTAAGCAATAAAAGAAATATAATTAAATGATCGCCTTGCCTTAAACTGTCTATAAGTGAAATAATGTTTAATGATACTTAAAGAATTCTGAAACCTTATTCAAGCTTCATTAGGCTCTCTAGTGGCTGGCAGCTGCTCATCATTTTCCCCCAAGCTTGTCAGTGCTATCTCTAGGTGGGTGGGTGAGTGAGAACAACCTGATTCCCCAAGATGGGCTACAGCCTCTTGTTCTTCACCTGCTCATAAACTCACTGAAAATTAGATCATGGGATGTTTACTGAGCCCTGGTAAAGTATAATGGAAATAGACAGGCCAGATTTGTCTCATGACATGATATAACATTATGCTGTTAATCGAGTCAGGCATGTACAGGGGGATTTTCTAGTGGCAGGGAGTCAAGATAGCAACCACCATGAGGCTGCCTCTTTCTGCTGCCCTGAGATGAGGCACGCCTTAGGAAATTCCCAGCTCCTACGCTG
The DNA here is from genome assembly GCF_964211835.1 of Anser anser. NCBI lineage: Eukaryota > Metazoa > Chordata > Aves > Anseriformes > Anatidae > Anser > Anser anser. Next base: position 59,350,816 of record NC_139720.1, read on the forward strand.
CCACTGCAACTCCTTGCTGGCTCTCTTTTAAGAGAGAAAGGGCAGTATCAACTTTAACTTTTTAACTTTTAGTGGAGGATGCTCTGGCCCATGCTTGCTTGTCTGTGTAGTCCAGAAATACTCTTTACTCGCTGAGCTATTCTAATTCCAATTCATATAATGTAGAGAAGCCTGAGCTACCTTTCTGGTATTTCTGCCAGGACTAGAAACAGTTTGGTTTACCAGCACCGAGTGGTGTACAGGCTGTTTCACTCTGCCCAGAGGCAGATATTTTGAATTATTAGCTAGGAGCAGAATAAATTAGCCCATGGGAACTCCAGGCTGCTGCTGCTGGAAGATTAGTTTTCAGATGACTTGGAAGCAGTCCATGCACTAGAGAGTAGGGCAACCAATTTTTTTTTTGCTAGATATATGTGGGACGTGCTTCCTGTGGAATGTCACTTGACTACAGTGTGCTCCCTGGCATTATTACGTGACAGCCAGAGGCATTATGCGGAGCAGGAACACATCCCTTCTCCAATTCCTGCTAGAGAGGGGAGAAATGCCTGGATTAAGCCGTGACCTGGTGCAAGTGTTCTAATTTGATAGCTTTTCTGTGGCTGCCACGTTGGGGATAAGTTGTCAAGCCCGTGCTCGAAGTGGGGGTAGAAAATCCAGTGTCCTAGTGTAAGTCAAGATGAGATCACACTCTGACTCTTACAGGAGCATGGGTGTGACACCTGGATTTCAGGGCTGCCCCGGCTGAGACAAGGTTTTATATAGACATAAGCAGATACTTGACATATTTCTAAGGGAGAACTGAATTAGATGTAGTTTTGTGGGGTAGAGCAAAGCCTTGGTTTACTTCTGAAGAATTTTGCAAGTGTTTAAACTAGCCTGCAGGAGTGATTGAGTGCAGCTCCAGACAGATGCCTAATATGGGACCTGTCTTTCTTCCAGGCAGTTCGGCTGTCTCTATACTGTATTTTTTTGCATTTTGTGTCCACTGTGAATTTAGGTAGACTTCACAGTTGCACTTGAGACACAGCTGTGAGGTCAAATGGCAGGAAATCAACAGGAAAAAAAATATTGTGAGATCTGGTACAAAATAATTCAAGGATGCTTATTTTTTATTATTATTATTATTTTTTTTTAACTTTGCAGAGTCAGACTTCCCTTTGGACCAGATGCTGGATAAGTGCTTACCCGTCACGTAACAGGAAACATGTACTGTACTGGATGGCACATACAAAGCAGAATGACGGGCTTCAAGCTCCTCTGGCAAGTGTGCTCCAAAGTAGGTATGTATTTCATGTAAAATGGAAGCTTTTTTTCGGTCGTTGATATTTGACCTTAATATAACATCAGGCTGCAAAGTGTTTTTTTCTTTAAGGCTATACCCACACAGATTTTCTGTGCCATTTTGAGTTCTATTAAAACATTTAGGCCTTTGGCAAGTTTTACGATGTCTGACGTAATGGCTGAAACATTACACCGGAATTTAGATGGCAAGGTGCCTGGATGGTAAAATTGTGCCACTTAAATTACCAGGAAGTCTCATAACTTGTTTGGCTTAAACCTTTCCTTTTGCAGGGAGGGAGGACTAACAAAATCTCACCAGGCACAGCCAAACAGAATCTTCTTTAGCTTGGGTTGATACTGAAGTTTGTGAGAAATAGTACAGAGACTTTAGTTTCTGATTTCAATTGTCTCCTTTTTTCGCTCTTGTTTAGCCATATATTCTTATGCATGTAGTATGTGTCTATATTCTTGTTTTCTTAATTGGTTTTATAACTTATTTAATCCAGTGTTAGTATTGCTGCAGTGGTATTGAAAGTACCAAATAAATAGCTCAGAAGAAAAAGCTTCTTCTTACAAATTCTTCCTATAAATAATTGAAGAGGAACGGTGCTCACATTATTATTTTTTTTTAATACCAATACAAGAAATGAAAAATGCATAAGAATTTAATGTCTGTACTTATCAAGAGAGATGTTTAATGGAATATTGAAGAATTGTGTGCATAGATGTACACTTACGCATAAAAATCTGTGGCATGTTTGTTTTATATATGGATTATATTTCTAGACTGCTGCAAAACAAATAACAACGGGACTTTGTACAAATTATTATTGGATCCAATAATTATCTTTCATATTGTTTTCCGTAATTACTAGTTCAAAGATCTATACAGATCTAAGTATTAAGTCTCCTTAAGCTGAAATGCTAAAAGAATACTCATGGCGTAGATGGCTAATCTGTGAGATAAGAGAAATTCAACATGCATACTACTTTTCCCCAAAGCTCTTCCAATTTGAAACAGCAAAGCAAGGAAAAAAGTTCATAAAAGTGAATTGCATGGGAAGGAGGGAGGTCCTGAAGAGTAGGCTAAGAATGGTGGTGGAGAAAAATATTAGTTTAGGAATATCATAATGTACTGCAGTGATGCTGCCCTAAGTAGCTCAAGTGCTTTCCTGAATCAAGATTTGGATTTGAGGACTTGCAAAATACAAAGCTAGGGGAAGGGAATGGTAAGTTTCCATATGGAAACATTTGTTGAGGGTACAGGTACTGGCTGGCAAAAGGGACCCTAACAGGATACATTTTCAAAGAGGACCCATATCAAAACTGGCTGAAAATTGTTGTCAGCATCTGATAGTTCTGTGGTCCTCAAAGCGAAATTAGTTAATGAACTTATTTAGGAAGACTTATGTAAGCAAGCAATATATTATAGATGGGGACAATAACATTCCTCAGAATCTTTCAAGGCAGTGAGAGACTTCTGATTCTTCCAAATGAGACTGGGCAAAATCTATACAGAAGCCATCTGTCAGTCCAAGGTCATTCACCTCTGTAATAAAACACTGCCTGATATAATCTGTCAGATGGTTTTATTGCTTGCGAAGCTGTTCTGTTTGGAACATTGTACTGCAGAAGCGTGAGTAAGAAGACATCAGCTTCCCTGGCACTGCATTTTAATTTCAACTGATGGGACTTTAATGAATCTGATATTAGCACCATCTTAGGCTTAACTTGAAAGCTCTACTAGCTGATTAGAAATCCATCCTGCCATCACTTATGTGCAGGAGTGCCTTTGTTAGCCAAGCAGTTTCTGAGGTATTGAGTGCTCTCAGTAATCACACAAGTGAGCAGGAGCTGACAGTGCTGAGCAGCCTGCAGGGAGACTTGGATGTTTCCCCCATGTGAACAAAACTATGAAAAGCAAAGAAATTAGATAGCGGTGTAATTATAGCATGTATTACAAATTAGACCTATATGTGAAACACTTAACAGGTTCTCAAAGGTGTTTTATGTATGCACATTTGGAGATCACATGGTATCTACGCCCTGAACCTTCAACGATATTAAAAGAGTTGGTGTTTGTGAACTGAGGGTAGTATGTAGCCTCTGATTATTCCTAGTCACAAAACTCAGTCAAGACTAAACACATTCGGATCCTGAGCATTCTGTTTATATTTTAAGAAATTGTGTACATTATCCCCACTCAAACCCTGCTTAATCCCATGGGCCCTGAATAGCAGGATGACAGATATAAATCAGGGTTTGCAGTGTGCATTTAACACCACTGCATGCCTTTTTCTTTTTAGGTCTATGCTATCTCTTACTCAATCTATGCAGTAAGACAGCCCTCAAAGGACAATTCTTTTGTGAAGCCATTTATAGTGATTTTTATTGCCAGCCATGCCTTTCAGTTTGAATTTGTACCAGATAAGTGTCGTAGGTGTGGTCGGTTCTGAAAATATCAGGGGAGGGAAGTCTGGTATCTACAGAACCCAGATGAAGAAAAATGAGTTTCCATGTGTGCTTCTTCGTGCCAGTTTATGCTATCACATTTTGTAGCACTTGAGTTATTACTCAGAGACCAACAGACCAGGGAAAGCACAGAGTCATCTAAAGTTGAGTTGTTTAACAACTTATCTTTAAACACTTCTACATCATGTTTTAGTTCTGTCTCTAGTCTCACTGCTAACGCTTAAGGATTACTTTAATTTGATTTGTGTGAACAACCCCTTGGCCTCACAGGTCTTCATTCAGAAACAAACACCATGAAAGTTGCTCTAGGTAACAGAATTACGTGCAGGAGACAACTTCTCTCTTTATTTGCATCGTACACATCAAGCATATGCTAGTGTTACAGAAAGACACTATTTGAAATGCAGAGAGGATGATCTTTGAATACTCAGGAACTCAGGCACACCTGCACCTTTTTAAAGGTTAGTCGTGGCTATTTGGGGAGCTGGCTGCAGTGAAAACAGGGTTTTCCACCAACAACAATAGTGGGTTTCATATCCTAGGCCCTGTCCATCACATGTATGCAGAAGAAATAAAAGTACAGTTTTCTAATGTGTTAGTGTAAAAAAAAAAAAAGAAAAAAAAAAATCAAAGCCTTTAGGTTTCTTGGGGTGAGTGACACTTTGTGCTATAGAGTACTGTACTGTCTTTATCCAGAATTCTGTTACAGGTAAGTCTTTTAACTGCAGTGCTGGTGTAAGGGAACATAAATCCCAGGTTCTGTGTTATTAATTGCCTATGTCAGAACAGCAAAACTTCCACTGACTGCTGGAAACAGCCTCTGTAACTGCTCTTTTTTTAATTCAGAGCAGTTCTTGTAACTCCTCCTTGAGAACGGTTCACCTACCAATGTAGTTATTATTCACAATAGTTATACTCCTGGTACTTGGAGACCGGTCTTTGTGTTCAGTAGAAGAACATTGTGCCTTTTTATTGATTTCAATTGAGTTGCACCTGGGTATAATTAGTCCATGGACTGGAATAAAAAAAAACCTGTCCAGTTCTAAAGCATTTTTTCTTTGTTGAAGGTGATTAATTAAAAGTTGGGGTGAAAAGAAAACCTATGATGCCATGAATCCAGAATGACTTTCACCGAGGCTCTTAATTTCATGGGTGACTTATTTTTTTCCAGTTGTACATAGAAAGGCTGATGCTGAAAGGTAAATGTCTCAATTTTCTCTGCCCCAGGGAGCTGTAGCAGTTGTTGTCTTCTACAAGTGTTTTTTTCTTACTAGAAAGGTCAGAAAGCGAGTACTGGTGATGAGAAATTCTCTAAAGCTGTTTATTCTCGTCTCTTCTAAACATTAACCATCTTCTTACCCTCCTTGTTCCCAGAATTTATCTTGAGGGATTTGTAAAAATGTGTGCTGGCATCACATACTGCGGTAATTGAAATAACATAGGAGCTCTAATGAAAGCTGTCTGGTCTCTACAGGTAACAAAGCCTGGGAAGTAATACTTTGGCTGAAATCCTTTAGACTTGCACAGGACTGATGCTTTAGAGGTGCATAGGGAGGAACGGCTGAGTTACTTCTAGGCATGAGTCACAACGGCTTAGGTGGATCCTTGTGGTATTAAAACAAGCGGTGTTTGATGCTCACTGTGTTGGAAAAATATAGCAAGCAATGCCTTGTCTTGGCATGGCCTGTGCTGAACAACAAAAGATAATTGTATTTTTGGTGAGCAATATACTCACCAAAACCAAAATGGGAGATTGTCTGAGTGTGAATTTGGCTTCCACATATACAGGTGGGGGTGTCTACACGGGTGAGTTCCCCACGGTTTCTGCATGCTGCATCAGGTGCCGGATAAAGGGAGAGGTGAAGTTGTGCACGGTGCTGCAGAAATGCAGCGGGGTCACGCCGTGGAGCCAGCTTGATTCCAGCAAGGCCACTTACCTCCTGCTGCTGAAATGCCTCCTCGGGGTGCAGCGTGCGAGGGCGTTATTCACGCTGTAGCTGAGCTGAGGTGGCTGTGCACGCAGAGCTGTGCCAGAACCCGGCCCAGCTCGGTAGGTGTGCGCCCACCGGGTGCGTAACGCTCACGGTAACACAACCACAGCCGCGGCGGTGCTGGCAGACATCAGCGAGGATCCCTAGGAGGCTCTTACAGCCCTCTTGCCCCACCTCTCACCGTACACAAACCAGCCGTGCGCCTGCACCCCGAGGCGGAGCTGCCTGCCGCCGGCCGCCCGCTTGGGGGTGTGAGGGGGCGGCCGCCGAGCGGGGCTCGCTCGCTTCTGCAGGGCCCCGGGGCGGAGCCCGAGGAAGTGACTTCAGGCGGCAGCACGGCTCGGCACGGCTCGGCTCGGCTCGGAGCATGGCAGCGGCGGCGGCGCGGTCCCTGCTGGCGGCGGGGCGGGCGGGCGGCGGGCGGCGGTGCCGGGCCCGGACCCTGCCTGCGGCGGCGGCGAGGGCCGCTCCCTACTGCACCGTGGCCCGGCAGCAGCGGCGGCCGCCGCCCGACATGCGGAGCTACCTGTGGTCGCGATACAGGGAGGCCAAGCGGGTCACCAAGGGTGAGCGGGGACAGGGGGGGACCCGCTGCTGGGAGAAGGGACCCTGTGGGGACGGGTGTCGCTGTCGCTGTCCGCCCCGGGAGGGTTTCCGCGCGTGGGTCACCGCGGTGTGGGGTACGGCGCCGCGCTGCCCGGAGGCGGCTGCGGATTTTGGGATTTTTGCGGATTTTTCTTCCCCCAGCGAGACGGTTTCCCGTAGCGAGGAGAGAGCAGGTCCGGGGAGCCGTCCCCGTGAGGCGCCTGCTGCCACGGGGTGTCATCCGGGGAGGTGAGCGGGCTGTAGCTGGCCCCTGGTTTCAATTTATTTTGCCTGTGCTTCCCCTAAAATACCGTGAAACGCTTGAAGCCGGGGTAGAGCAGTACCACTGCGTGTGGCTGTGGGCACTGGTTCTGGAGGTGCAGGTGCAGTGAGGAAGCCCAGCTCTCCAGCAGAAAGCAAAGGCTGTGCAGAGATGTGTGAGTTATGCGGAAACGTTTGCAGAACCGGGACCTAAAACCCACTGCTCCGTGACCAAAAGCGGCTGCTGCTTGGCAGCTGTCTGATAGGCCGTGGAAGCCACCATACGAAGACGAAATGTTTTAGCTGATTGCTTCTGCCCTTGTTCTGATGGGGAAGAGTGTTACCGAGGTGCTTGCATGTTGCCAGCAGAAAGAGGTAGGCTGTGTATCAGCAGCGTCGGGCAGCAGCGCCTGTCCTGTGCTGGCAGTGCTCATCTGGATGTTGCTTTAGCCTTGCGCGTTTTGCCCTTTAAAAAAAGGAAACAAACGAACAAAAGTGTATTGTATCATAACACAGCCCGACAAGCATGAGTCTTCATTGCGCTGGGGGCAAACAACATTTGCAGACATAAAAGAGGGGCAACGTTTCACAAGTGGAATAGGGTGTGGTGTTACAGGTGTCAGGCAGATGCTGTGGACTTTGGATGGTGGAATAAGGGAAAGGAAGAGGAGGGAGAATGCCTTTTATTTTGAATCTTTTTTTCTTTTCCCGTTTTTGGAATTTTTTCCAAACCACACCCAGTGATACTTCAGAGCCGAGGTTAGAGCATAGGGTAATATTAAGAGAAAACAAGGCAGTCAGTGTGTGTGGGTTAGGGAAAGATGAGGCAAGAGCTTCTAGAATCATGCAGAATATTTTATTACCTCCTAAATTCCCAAGTGGCTTCAAGTATCTGACATTTCGTTTTATTACGATGTTAAGATGATAAACCTGTCCTGATTTTTGACCCAGGGTTTATAGCCGCTGGGGATGTTGTCTGCCGGCCAGAACATCTAATAGCTGCAACATGTTTATACTGTCCATTTTCAGGCAGTTGCTAGTCAAGGTTTTTTATGTGAAATATCTTTGCTCGAAACATGTCAACTCAACAGGCTCCACAGCTGACATTTGAAAAAAATATTTATAATAACTGTGAAGTAGAAAAGGTTGTTGTAACATGGCTTTGGAAGTTCACTTAACTAAGATTGTGACTTCAAGCTAATTAAATGATTCATGGCCCCTTTTATAGAATAAGAGTACTTGCCTTAATAGTAGCATGTCAAATTCCCTTTGATTAATTTTGTTGTCTCGACTGAGCATAACGTTCATCTGCTGCGTTATTGTAAGTGACTGGAGATGGTAGGAGGTAATGTTTTTGTTGAGGCTTATTTTGTTAAATCCCCCCAAATGATTATTTATGAAATACAGAACTTTTCATGTCAGCTTAAGCATGGCACATTGCTGGGATCTTGTTCAGTCAAAGAGATGCTGGACTTTAAATGAACCTTGGAATTAAACCCCGTGAAATTGTCTGAAAAAATCAGGTGTGTCTGAAAGTTGAGTGGTTTCAGATTACCGATTTATTGGGCATCTGTATAAGTTCCTCAGAGTATTGTATCTGCCTGTCAGCTGTGCAGCGATCTAAGGCATTGCTTTTATAAAAGAAATGTTTTCCTTCTGTGAATTGGCCTGAGTTTTAAAATGCAGCATTATTTTTCTAACAGATCTGGAATACCCGCAGCTACCTGCCTTGTTGAGATGGTTTCCTCCCATGGTGGAGCATATAGTGTGTCTGTCCTCAGAGCAGCAGGTGTTGAAATAAGCTCAAGTACCTCCCTCTAGACATATACATAGAAAGTAACTAAACGAGGCATGTCCCCCTTTAAAATTGCCCTTCCAAGAACAGATTTATGATGAAAGTGCCTTTTTTTTCCATTACTAACAAGGGCTGGATTATAAAGATAGTATTCAGGAAGGAAAGGAAGGGGAACTTACTCATAGTTTATCCTTCAGCCTCCTGAAGTTGCTCTTCCAAATTGTCTAAACAAGAAATAAAAACAGCCTTAATAATGACGTTGGTGTAGGTCCTGCAGTTACGGCTGTATGTAAACGGTCTTAGTTTCTCAGTATCCTTTTGATACTCCAAAGATAAGTAATAAAAATATATTAATGGAGTTAACAAAAATTACATGTATTGATTCTGGAATTCCTTGTGAAGCATGGTCCCAAAATGAACCTGAATGTTCGAAGAACGTACGCTTCAAATAAAAACTGTGAGTCAATGAGACTAATTAGGGGCAGCGTTCTCAATAGCATCATATTGCTAAAGGTTAGCTGGCATATTAGTGTGAATCAGTTTGATAATTTCCATCTTCATTTATCTATATTTAGAAATTGCTAATGGATTTTTATTTAAACTACAAGGTTGGTATAACTATTTTTTTTGGCTCTCCTCTGTTCCCAGAGTTAGTTCCTTCAATTATGAGTAACATGCTGAACCCGGATGCTATTTTTTCAAACAACGAAATGAGCCTGTCAGACATTGAAATCTATGGCTTTGATTACGACTACACATTGGTCTTTTATTCTAAACATCTGCACACGCTGATCTTCAATGCTGCTCGAGATCTTCTTATTAATGAGCATCGGGTAAGTGAAAGTATTGGAACTACAGTAAATTTATGAATAAAGAGTATAATGGGTCACTCCGAGCTGAGGGAGACATAACTCATCTAGTCATGCCTCAGTCCTAGCTTGGCTCCTTTGTAACACATTTTGAACAACAGCTACAGATGAACCCCAGAAGTCCTGGTTTATTCTCAGCTACAGTTTTGAGCAGAGGAGAAGCTGGCAACAGTTAGGGAACAGGGTTTATATGTTTATTTATTTATTTAACATAGTGGTGGCAACAGGGTTCTGGTTTTGTTTTTTACCTGATTTTCAATTCTAGTAGTCACCCTAATGATACAAGAAGCTTGAAAGCTGTTTTTACTGTTTTATGCATTGATGTAAGTTCACTGATTAATTTTCATGTGGAATATTTTAGCCCGACTCTTACGAAGTCTGTGATTGTGCTGTGTGCCTGCGAGGCGCTCTGTATGATTCCAGCCGTTCAGCTGAGTTACCTAAAGGGGCAGAGCGTGCAGTGACACCATAATCAGAGGCTGGATCCAAGCGAGATCGAAATAAGTGTTTAGCGCAGCAGTCCCCTAAGAGGGAGCACTGATCTGCTGTCTGGCCGAGCAGCGTGTTTGTATTGGTGACCAGTCAACATCCAGGCAGCTTGGAGCTGGTTTGGGGATGGCCGAAGGTACTGCGTGTCAGGAAGCAAGGAGGGAGATAGAAGATTTTAAAGGTTGTGGGGAAAACAGAAGGTTTGCAGGGAAAAAGACTGAAGAAAGTGTGGACTGGAGAAAGTAAAGGTAATTTCAGTATAGGAAGTGCATGAAAATAAAAGACATTAAAACATGGACTAGTTTAATTAATAAAACTGTTTGTATATTTTATGTAACCTAAATGTGAATGTGTGGTGTTATTCTACTTTCATGTTTTAATCCAAAGGTTAGGAGCTATATATAAACATCTATAAATATATCTGGAAGAACAAACAAAGCTTCATGGGCACTACAAGCATACACAACTTGATCCCCCTAAAATTTTGGCACGTCTTGGTAGCAATTTCTGTAGAATGCATAAATGTATTTTATAAAAGCTACTTGGTTCTTGCAGGAACCTTTCCAGTAGCAGTAGGAAGAGAATAATTTAAACATGGCTCAGTCTTTACTATTTGAATGAATGCAGATAGTAAGACCTTTACAGTTCTTGTTTCAATAAGAATCTGTTGAGCTGTAGTGAATGAAGCTACAATTGCTTTCTGAGACAGCTTGCTGAAGTATATCGTCTCTTGAAGTTTGAGGGGCAACAGTTTTTCTTAATACCAACTTCTGGAGCTGGTTAGTGGTTTTCATGACGTTAATGTTAGCAAAAACCTTCTGGATAGCAGTGTCCACTATGACAGTTACAGTCAGCCTGAAAGATGACCAATTTTGGCCATGGCAGTTTAACGTAATTCATCAGAAATTACAAAATACCTTGTGGGAAGCAAGGAATTTTTGAAGTGCGTCCAAGAGAAGAAACATCAATTTAATGCTAATCTCAGAGGTAGCAGCAGGTGTTGAATGTAAACTCTTGGTCTTGGATTTGTGTCTTTCCTAACATATGGGCCTTGTGCCACCTTCTCTGGCTTGCTGTTTCAGTATATATCGCCCTACCAAGAGTGGTGTTGGGGGCCAAGCAAACAGTGCAATTTTAATCATTATTTTGTTTGGCTTGGAAGGAAGCTTTGATTTGTGTGCCAGGATAGGCTCAATCTTCTTCTCATATGTACTGGCATGCGTGCAAAATGACAGCTTGCCATGAGAATAAATTAAAATAGGAAAGTCAAGTGTGCAGGAATTTGAAAAAGTCAAAAATAATTTTTCCTGTTCATACCTGGTTTGGCCACCTTGAGCATGTGCAGTACATTGCAGACTTGAATTGAACACGTTCTGGACCCTCCCCTGATATTTTCCCATGTTCCCTGGCCAAATCTACACATCCTCCCAAACTGTCTTTAGGCTTGCAGTGCTGTTCTTTGTTCAAGTCAGGAGCCTCACCCAACGTTCTTTGGAACCAATAGTAGGGATGGCAGTTGAGTTGTTGACAGAGGGTCTGTTTTCTTTAAATACGGATGCCTGTGCTTGGTACAAGCATGATCTGCAGCAATTGCAGAGCAAGTCCTTTTCAGCATAGATGCAAACTTTGTGGAAAATGTAGGATTTCTTTATTTTACAAGTAGCTAGAGCCTCTACTGTGAGGCTGTCTAATATACCTATCCTCTGTCCCCCAGGCTTGTAAGAAAGCCATGTACCTATGGAGACTTGTAGGAAAGGTGGAGGATATGCCTAGAGATGTATCAAGTTCTAAGAACAATGCAGATGGTTAATCAAAGCAGTGGACTAGATGATCTTTCAAGCTCCCTTCCAATCCCTAATATCTGTGTTTCCAAGTCTCTGAGAAGGGCGGCTTTCCCAGAGGAATTCCTCCTTCCCAGACCGTCCGTTGCTCTTACAGTTCCTTGCCTTTGCCCTTGGTGGTGCTATCTTCAGGAAGCCTCTGGTTCTTAGGTACCCTTAGGCTGCACTTGCAGGAGGCCAGCAGCGCCTGCGTTGCCAGGCCCGGTTCCCCAGCTGGCAGGCATTCTCCGCTGCCAGGCTTTTAGGAGACTTTTGCTGTCAGCCTTTTCCCCAGTTGGGCCAGGTCACCTCTGTGGCTGCTCCCATCCCCAACAGTTTCCCATTCCCATGATGACTTCTCATCCACCAAATGACTTCTCATCCCCAAGTCTCCCTTGGGGACCGGCCACCCGCAGCCGTTCCCCATTAAGAGCAGACATCCCCAAAACAATTTGTGGCGCAGGCAGCGGGCAGCAGGAGAGGGCTGCATTCAACCCCCCACCACTGACCGATGCAGGAATAAGTGCGGGCAGAGGCTTTGCAGGGTGGAAAAGTCAATTTAATACTGGGGTAATTGTGGCTGCCACCCCCAACCCGTCCCCAGGTGAGGCCCTGCTCAGTCTCGGGGCCTGGCCTGCCGGCCCGCGTGGTCGCCGGACCCCGGTTCCTCCAGCTGGACCCTTCGCAGCCAGAGTATGTCCCCGAGGTTGTCATCCTCCGGGGACCGTGGCAGTCCGCGCCCCGAGTGCCCCGAGTGCCATGAAAAGCTTCGGGCAAGTTGTCGTGCCATGGGGGGGCTGCGCTCCCTGCGCCTGGGTGAGACGCTGCGGGACCGATAGCTGGAGGGGCTCCTCTGCCGCTGCTGCCGCCGCCCCGGCCCCACATTGCGCTCCAACCTTCTGCGGGGCCGGCGGGACGAGGCGTCGCGCTGGGCGGGCGGCACCAAGCGCACGATGGCTATGATGAGCCCGCGGCACATTGGGCAGCTGACCCTTTCGGCGGCCCAGACACGGATGCACTCCAGGCAGAAGGAGTGCCTGCAGGGGTTGATGCAAGCTGGGTTGGACATCCGGCCCAGGCAGATGGGGCACGTCTCGTCCCCGGGGGCCTCCTCCGGCTGCTCCTGCTGTGGCCGGTTCATGGTGCCTGCAGCCGCCCCGGCGTGGAGATGGTCGTCCCCCGTGGGAGGCTGCCCTGGTGCCAGGCGCTTATCAGCAGCCTGCGGGCCTCAGCACCTCCCTTGCTGGTCGCCGGCAGGACCTCGATGCCTTCTCTCGTGTCGCTGGCTGGAGCTCGACGCGTCGCGTGCCACCAGCAGGACTACTACAGATAGAACCAGGAAGAAAATATTCCATCAGCCAATATACATTAGCTTGCTAGGTTCAACCAAGTTGTCTATAGCACTGTAGCAGTAAATATTCTTCGTATGGATTCCAAACATTGCTATTAGGGTGGCAAATATGCTGATGATAGGTTATGCTTCACGAGAGTACACTTAGGACAGGTGAGGTACATATATGTATAAGTATTTGATAACATTACCGAAGGACTTTGATGGATCGTGTGCAACAAAAAGGGCTTCGCGTGTGCTTCCTGCAACACCTCCGCCTCTCGCCTTCCAGCAATGGGACCTCGAGCACTCGAGTACCAAGAGCCGGACTGGCCGCAGGCGCGACGCTCAGGGCACTTATAGCCCAGCCACCTTTTGTGATGCCATAGGGTGACAGTGACTCTGTGGTGGCATCACAAGGGTCTCGGGGTGCCCCTGATGGCAGCACTGACAGAGGTCACCTGTTGTGAGAAACTGCTGACGTGAGATGGCTGCTCCACGCTGACAGGAGCAATGGCTGCCAGGCTGGGGTCCAGGCCAGGAGGTCGGCCTGCGGCCTGGGAACTGCCCCTGGGAGCCAGGGATGTCCTGGAATTATCCCCCACATAGCCAGCGCTGTTAATAAAGAATACCTGCTTTCTAATTCTCCAAAACGAGTCTTGGAAAGTTGCTTTGCTTTTTGCGTTCCCCCATTGATAAGGACACAACAAGAAACTGAGGAACAACTTGTCACCTGGGGAGGTGGAAATTGGCCAGAGACAGTGGGAACGTGCAGGAGAAATCTGGGGTTGTTTAGAGAAGATCAGGACTCGTGCTGTGGAGGGGCTGCGCTCCCTGCGCCTGGGCCAGGCTGCGGGACCAGTGGCTGGAGGGGCTCCTCTGCCGCTGCACAACAGCCCCAAGCTGCGCTACAGGCTGGGAGCTGAGTGGCTGGAAAGCTGCCTGGCAGAGAAGGACCTGGGAGTACTGGCTGATAGTCGGCTGAACATGAGCCAGCAGCGTGCTCAGGTGGCCGAGAAGGCCAACAGCATCCTGGCCTGGATAAGAAGCAGTGTGGCCAGCAGGGCTAGGGAAGTGACTGTACCCCTGTACTCAGCTCTGGTGAGGCCGCACCTTGAGTGCTGTGTTCAGTTTTGGGCCCCTCGCTACAGGAAGGACATCGAGGCCCTGGAGCATGTCCAAAGCTGGTGAGGGGTCTGGAGAACAAGTCTTACGAGGAGCGGCTGAGGGAACTGGGGTTGTTTAGGCGGGAGAAGAGGCGGCTCAGGGGTGACCTTATTGCTCTCTGTAGGTACATTAAAGGAGGCTGTAGCGATGTGGGGATTTGTCTGTTCTCCTACTTGTCCAGTGACAGGACAAGGGGTAATGGGCTAAAGTTGCGCCAGGGGAGGTTTAGGTTGGATATTAGGAAAAACTTCTTTACTGAAAGGGTTGTTAGGCATTGGAATGGGCTGCCCAGGGAGGTGGTTGAGTCACCATCCCTGGAGGTCTTTAAAAGATGTTTAGATGTAGAGCTCAGTGATATGGTTTAGTGGAGGACTTGTTAGTGTTAGGTCAGAGGTTGGACTAGGTGATCGTGCAGATCTCTTCCAAGCTAAATGACTGTGCGATTCTTTGTTTTTACTTCATAGCTATAAGCATAAAGCAGGATCCTTAATCGTTTATCTTTTATCCTTATCTTTTAAATGAAACAAAAAGCCCAGTACCCTTCCTGCTCCTCCCAACAACAAAACCTTCCGAAATACCCAAACCACACAAGCAAAGAAAAAGAAAACCGTATAAACTCTTTTGCATCAAAAATAAGTGCACGTATAAGTGCCCCTCCTGGCAACTGATGATAATTGTTTTTCTGTTTGTCTTTGTGCTATAGAGAAGGAAGAGAGAAGGAAACTGTGTTGTTCTCCAAAACAGATGAATACTGCTTATTTTTATCAGTACATGATTTTCTGGGATGGCAAGGATGTTATCTACAGTTCAGCAACCCCCAGGAAGTAATATACTTGGGTCACTGTAATGCTCCTCTGAAGTGACTCACCAGAGTGACTCACCTGGATGGGGCTTAATGCCATGCTCGCTTTCAGGATCTGATCTTTGCGATGTATCTTGGGAAGTACTATCTCCGCAAATGAAAGTCTGATCTTACATGTAGATGTGTTGTTCAGGTATATTTGTTTTAGGATGTAACATGATGAATACATGAAGAAAATGATTTTAAGTCTCAGTTGGATTTTACTTTCATAATAAACTGCTGGCTGGATGCAAAGTGTCTACATGTTAGGCATTTCCCCTTGATCGGCAGCCATGTGTCTGTACCACAGACAGTACCACACATGCTATGTGAAATTCTTGGAGTTTGCAATCACCAACTTTGCCTTTTTGAAGGCAAAGTTGGTGATTCAACTTAGTTTCAACTTTCAACTTACCAGCCATTCTGATTGCATTCCTAAAGGCCAGCCAGGGTGAGATGTGCCAGTCTCCCTTCTTGTCTTTGGAAACTGTGGCAAACATGGCCTGTTCCTCTCATACTAGTCCCCAGCTTTGAACTGCAGGCTGTGGGAGTCTTGCTCTTCTCAACCCTTGTTAGGAGAGCCTGGCTTCTCCAGGCAATGTCAGCTTTTGTGAATGCTCTTCTTCCTTACTCCCCATCTTTGTGCTTGCAATAGTCTGTGGGCCTGCATTTCAAATTAAGGGTCTAAGATAGGAGTATCATCCACACTGAGGGAGTCAAAACAGACAACTGTGCTTCTTTTCATTCTGGAGAATGCCAGAAAGGTGTCTTCCCACACGTACACACCCTCCCCCCTTCTATTAATATTGATGATAATTGGTTGATCTTTCTTCTGGTAGAAGTGAGCAGTAAACTCCAGGTATCTCTGTAAATCAGGCCATGTACTTGGGTTTCTAGCTAAAAGGTTGAGTTGGAAAGCTTTGTATAAGTCGGTTTCATGGGAAGACTTCACAGTACAAGGGAATTCAGCTTTTAAATTCTTAATTTAGTTTGTTTTCAGCAGTGCATATATTAAAATAACTTGATGAACAGAAGGCTAATGTTCAAAGGTGATCAAAACAGAGTACCTTAATGTTCAGCTTTAGGTACTGTGCTTGACTTGGGTTGGAAACACTGTCCCTGGATCTTTGAGAAATGTTTGACTTGCTTTGCACTGTATGTATGTTCCTGCAAATCTGACCAACCTATCAACAAGTATTTTCTAATGACGGGGAAGAATGAGAAGCACGGAAAACATAGGCTGTTCAAATTCCACAGAAACAATTTTTAGATTTTGTTTTTAAATTAAGAGTTTTAAACCAACCTGTTATCCTCTTTTCTTAGTATCCTGCAGAAATAAGAAAATATGATTATGATCCGAATTTTGCAATAAGAGGACTTCATTACGATGTACATCGGGTATGTATATGTATCTTTTTTTTGAGTTATGTTGCACTGAAAACCTAGCCAAAGAAAATAAATGAGCCTTTTAATTTTCCCAGTCTCTCACTCTGATATGTTAGGATTTTGTTTCATGTTCTTCTTTCATTGTGAGCTTGGGTATTTTTTTTAATAGCTGTCATGTATGAAGTATTTTGAGTGTTTCGTTATGTGGGGAGTGGGGAGAAAAGACAATCGAGAGTGCAACAAAATAAACCTCAAGCAGTCTGCTTTTAGAAGAAGATACTTCTTCATGACTAAGTTCAGGTCATTGGGTGTTTCCTTGGTGATTTTGCAAGTCCTAGGTAAAAGCGATTGATAAAGTATTTTGGAAGCTGTAAGGGCAGTTGAAGTGAAGGTGCTCAGTCATTCTGGAACCAGAAAGGTTATACATAAAATTGCTTTCTTTTTTTTATAGTTTCGTGTCAAATAATTTATCTTATTTTTTTTTAATTTTTATTTTTCCCCTGTAAGGCGTTATTAATGAAGATTGATGCTTTTCATTATATTCAGCTAGGAACAGTTTACAGGTAGGTAAACTTATTCCCTATAATAATAATAAAGTATACTCTTGTTTATAAATCTTCTACTTGCATTTATTTGTGTACATCTTGGTTCATATCAGGAACAGTTCTCTGAAAAGCACGGGCATGACTGAATATTGCAGTCTTGCTGGAAGGGGCGTTTCTTTGCTCCTCTGTGTGTATGTACAGACGTGCACACACATTTACTGACTGGTACAGTACAGCTGATTTCCCCAGTCCAGAGCTGGGTAAGTTGGCAAGCTGTTTGGTCACATAGTGCTGACTCACTTTGTTTCCGGCTGTTAAATTGTGCTGAAAGACATCTAAAAATACACTGATGACTTCTCCACTGGTGCTTTCTATGCAAATAGTTGTCACAGAGTGCCCGTTAGCATGACTTGAATGTGGTTGCAGATACACTTGAGAGGTTTTGCTGTATTTGCAGAGAGCTTTTAAGTTTGGAAACGTCATTCTGCAAGCGCGATGTGGTCATAGCTTTGTGTCCACACAGGGTGACACTTTTTGAATTTACTAAATTAATGTAAAATTGGTAGACTCTGTGCTGTACTTTGTTACATGGTATAGGCTTACTGCAGGTGATCTTAAATATGAGAGTCTTTGGTATGGCTTAGTTTGTGGTAATGAAGCACTATGTGATTGATATGAACACCACACTCAATGCCATACTTTAAAATAAACAAGCCCAAGCACTTTTCTTAATTTCACTTGACAAAAAGTTTTCCTTAGGCGACAAAAGACAATGCAGCCTTGAGGTAATTTACTCTGGGGGTTGGTATGTAAGCGTATGCTAGCACGAAATAACGATAGTGTGCTCATTACATCATTGTTTGCAAACTGGGCAGATAGGTACATGATTCAGTCAGAAGGAAGAAATGATGTCATGGTCCAGCATTAGGATGATATTAACAGTGTAGTGGATGTCTGGATCTTCCAAAACATTGTGAGTTCTGTTTGTATCATCATTGGACTTGTAGTGAAACTGTATACCATTTACTTGTGTCTTATACATGCTGATGTAGAATAATTACTGTGTATTTTCAACTGTCAAAAATGGTTGCTGTGTTTTTTTTTGTTGTTTTCTTTTTTTTTCCCCTAAGCAATCATTTATACAGGGTTAGGAAAGAACCGAAGGAACCATATGACTCAATCGAAAAGTCAGTGGTTGTAGATTCATTTAAAGAGGCGGTCACTTCAGAAGATTTTGAAATGGCCATTAAAATAAAATATAAATGCCACTTCCCAGCGAGGGAAAAGCATAACTCTCTATGGTGATATTAAAAAAATAAATAAATAAAAAATTACATTTTTTGAAAATAAGTGTTGGTGAGTCTAAAGCTTCAGCTGCTGTGCTAGCAATTCACTGAGGTGGCAGATTTTCAAGACAGGATGTACTTGAGCATAAGGAAGAAATTAATACATTGTGTGTATAGTATTTATATAAAATATGTTCTATATATAAATTTTTAAGGGGCAGGTAGGGTCAGTACTGAACTTTGGAAAAATGCTAAATTGCCAGATTAAAGGCTAGGTGATGTAATCAAATATATATTTATCTGTAGAGGTATGTAGTAGAAATACTAAGATTGGTATGAATGAGGTACGAATGGAAACAAATGAATCCAAGGACACCAGAAGGAATGTTGATGGAAGGGGCAAAAGGCTGGCATGCGTTGGTGGTACCTGTTTCAGTCGGTCATTAAGATACCCGTATGTTTACCTGCTGTTCTCCCATATGGGGTTGAGGGGAACAAGAAAGAGACCGAAGGCCTTGAGAGAAGACTTCAGGAGGAGAGAAGGTATGACTGAAGCTGTAGAATGACCCAGATGAGAAGACAAGTGGGTGGTGAGTCCATCAGCAGTGTTGCTTTATGATTCAGAGTGGGACAGGATGAAGAGGGAGAAGACAGCTGCTGCTGTCAACTCCTAGTACAGAAGGCACACCCAGAGCCAGCACATGGGCACCAATGAAGAAGACACCAAAGAGATGTTGAGCTGAAGAGCTAGTGTCACTTGTCTTCCACACCCAAAGCGATCCTGGACAGACTGCTTGCCCATATACGTTCTCTTAGTTTTGCGTAAAAGAAGACTACTTTTCTCTTCCGTACCACCATTGAACTTTGCTGTCAGTTGCTGTGTATCTGTACTTCATAGTTTTAACTTTCTTTGTGCTTTACACATTTGTAGGCCAATCATACAGCTGAAAGTAGCAGGACTTGCCCAAATGTACAGCCTCATTTGCACTGAGAGATTTTAAGCAATTCTGGCACCGTTCTGACGAGGCACGTTTCCAAGAACAGCAGTGGAAGCACTACTTTAGATGAACTGTGGTGTTTTTAGTGCCATGCTGTGAGTGGAATAGGATGAACATAGTACTTGTACAGCTGGACTGTGAACTGTGTCATGACTGCGGGTCTTATGACAGAACTGATCTGCAGCTTTGCCTACACAGTCTTCTCTCTCTGGATTTCACAGATGTTTATCGTCCTCTCTCTGGATTTGTGTTTAAATAGGTCTAGATCTGTAGCAGTCAGCATTCAAGTACCCTTTGGCATAGCTGTCCACAGACTAGAACATGAGTCAGTCCTTGGTTGTGATGGTATTACTTGGTAGACATTTCACATTTTTCTTGCATTTCTTTCTCTTTACTGCTGTGGAGTGGATGACACGAATAACTTTTTTCATTTTGTAACAGAGTTATCTGCTCTGTCCTGTCCTGTGCAGTACTAACTTGAAGGCTGCAGTGCTACCAGCAGTAGCACAGAGCCATGCACAAGTCAATGTAGCATTGAGAAGCGCACTAAAGGAGATAGTTAACATGGGCCTCTGCTGCCACAGCAGCTTGGTGGAAGCTCATATATCATGCCATTCCACTGCAAGGCTGATACAAACTGATAGCTGAAAGCACCGGACTTATTCATTTATTTATTTTTAATGTCTTACAACACTTTGGGTATGATCAAGAAACGGAGGCTCTGAAATCAACTGTCTTGCATGCAGGGCTGCAAAAGCATTTGAGGAGAAAAGGAGCATATGACCTAGCTTTTGTTTGCGTTCTTCAGTCTTAAGCAAAACCTCTCTGCCCTTCCCCTCCACTTCTGTGTCCTCTGGTGAGGATTATTGCATGTCTGCAGCGTTCAGGTGCTTCAATACAGGATGCTTCATACTGTCAATATTTAAAAACAACGAAAACAAAACAAAATAAAAACACTAAAGCCCTTCCTAACTTAGTAGTTGATAGAGACTGTGGTGACAGATGATGTCTCTTCTCCCCCATTTGTTGTTGTGCTGCTGTATTTTCATTATTTGTCAACAGTCCTTCAAGTAGTGTTAAATTTTGGGAAGCTAAACTGTTGATAGAGCTTAAACTCTTATTGAGATAGAGGTTGTGTATGTGTTTGTTTCCCTTCAGTCTTCAAGGGCATGCTGCAGAATAATCTGGTTTAAACTCTATCACATCATCAGTGCTTTACGAAACAAAGGCAGACTGAGGAATTACTTTGTGTTCAGAAACTGGAAGCTCTAGCTGCTTCCAAACCCTTGAGGCAGACTTTCAATGGAGACTAATTAGCTTTTTCTCCTCTTAAGAAAGTGAAAGGGACTTAAATTTGGAACGTGTTCCGCCTGCGTCAGCGTGTTAAAACGTTACTTGTTCTGTAAGGAGAGACGGTGTTTTAACCTAGACCAGTGTGTTCTTATGTCATTATTAGTATTTCAGTAAGCTCCAGATTTAAGTGTTAATCTGTTAGAGTTTCATTCAGTAATTACTTGAAAATTTCAGCGTGACTTTTGAACTGAATCTTACGTTGCTTTCCAGAGGCCTCAGCGTTGTCCCAGATGAAGAAGTCATTGCAATGTATGATGGTTCCCATGTCCCCTTGGAACAAATGAGTGACTTTTATGGAAAGGTAAAAATACCAACTGCTATTTAAAAACTAAATAATCTTCTGAAGGGGTGAGGGAGGTGGGGTTACGTTTTGTTCTTGTTTCTACTAACAGTTGTTTTCCTCAGTGCCTGACTGACTTATGGTGCTGGACAGGAAGGTTGCCCTCTGAAGTGACAAACACCCTTTCTTTCTCCCACTTGCTGTAGTTTCTTCTTTCACTGTTCCCTTTCCGAGCCATACAGGCAGAAGTGGCTACATAACTCTTCCTGGTGGTCTAATGGCTTCCCTGATGTAGCAGCATGTAAATGTATGGAGGCTTCTCTTGCATATGAGCTGGTACAGTGACAGTAAGAGAGCTGGACAAAACATGAACAATTTTCAGTTTAGGATTTGACTTTATGGAGAAGTTGATCTTACTGGAAAGTTCCTTCCACTTTTCCAAAAATATATGCTATCTTTTTAGCCAAAACCAAATTAATTTGAGCTCCTTTACTTCCGGGTGTTCATTCCTTGCTGACAGGAAAGACCTTTCTTTGTGCTGTGGGGCACTTTGTTTTACTACACTTGTTCCTTGTTTTAAGGAACCGACTTTAGGATTACCAACTTAGGTCTCTGGAGCAGCAGCAGCAGTTGGGAATATCAGCCTGGCATTCCCCAGCTCTTGGTGGCCCTGCTTGACCAGGGCCATTGGACCGGTTAGCCTCCAGACGTCCCTTCCAACCTCAACCATTCTGTGATCTCGACCAGTGTGCTGTCTTGAGGAAAGCTGCCTGGCTGTTTTACTTGAAGTATTTGTTCCTGTATAATGAGGTTCTCTACTTACATGAAAATTAACCAGAGTTTCAGCTTTCGCAGAGTGGGCATCTATTCTTCTGTTCTTGCATTAGTAATTGTAGATTCTTACAGCTTTTTACTATCTCTTTACAAGGAGGCAAATTGTTTTGCAGTCCTAGTTAGTATTCTACTTTATTCAAAAAACCCCACCAGACTTCCTGCCCCCCTCACCCCTTGTCAACAATCAGTGCTTGTTACTTGTAGATTTGTAGACATTTGGTAAAGAGGTCTTTAGGTGTTTTTCCTGACTTAGCTGAGCACTGTCTTTTATGTGTTTATAAATTAAAATATTGCTCTTAAAGCAGTGATTATTCATGATTAATTTTTAAAATAAAGCCAATGCTTTTGTTGGAGTTACTTTATTGAAATTCTGTCAATTCAGCAAGAATCCTAAAGCAATGAGAAGAGTGGTGGCAGAAGCCATATTTCCAACTAGTCTGAAGTGTTTATATTAAATGAACAAAAGTCCTTATCTGAGAAACGTTTGACCTTTTCTTTTTTTTTCTTCCCACCCATATGTAGAGCTCACAAGGAAACACAATGAAGCAATTCATGGATATATTTTCCTTGCCGGAAATGACACTCCTTTCTTGTGTAAATGAATATTTTCTGAAAAACAACATAGACTATGAGCCTGTTCATCTGTACAAAGACGTCAAGGTATTAACTTTGAAGACTTAGGTAAACCTATACATTTGTGCATCTTATCTGTGAGCACTTTGAAGACTCAACCTCCTGTGTTAGCTCCAGACATCAACTTTAGGTTTTGTATAGAGTAATTATAGCTAAAAACCATTAAAAAAAACCATAAGTAAAATGATGGTAGACCTTGGAAATAAACTGAATATTTTAGCAATTTTTTTTTAAATATAATGTTTTATGGCAGTTGTTCTTTCTTCAGGTTTGTGGGGGGATAGGAGTAACGTAAAGAAGCTCTCATATGGCAGTAAAGCTTCTTTGCTTGCTATTGAAGGTCTACTTTTCTTGCTAGCAGGAATTGTTAGAGTCTGTGGGGAATTACATGGAGCTTTCAGTTGTACTGCCTCTGTATTTCTACTAGTATAAGACTGTTTTTTGTCTCTTGCTTTTGGCATATCTCGTTTGCTTGTTTGCTTATGTTCCTACTCCAAAAAAAGTCTAGTAGTAATGACTGGAGTAATTTGACTCTCCCGGTTCCACAGGCTGTATCCTCCAGAGGAGTTAAAGTTGTGTTATGATTACTTAAGAACAGAAGAGGTCACTCTCAAGTTGGTGGTGTTTGTATGAGCTTTCCACCCAAAATCTTTTCATGGCCCCTTTTTTTGAGATATATTAAACCTGAGTAGTTAAGTGCATGCGATGGGCCTGAATACTGAACTCACTTACCCATGTAGATCAGATAGGCTTTAAGAAACTTTTGACCTCCTGCTAAGTTTCCCTTGTGCCTGTAGTTACATAGTCAGAAGGCTAGTGTTTTTGGCTTTTGCTGAAAGGTTTCTAAAAACGTCCATACATTTAACTGCTCAGTGTTACCAACATTTTTGAAGCCCCATAAGTGGCATTTCTAAAAGAATTTGTAGCATTTATGCCCTTAAACCTTGTGTAAGTGCCAGTGTGGCAGTATCGGTATCCTAAACTGAGAGCTGCCAAATGCCCTCAGAGTACCCTTACGGCTCCTTTGCTTAAGGATTTAGCTTCTTTTTTCTGTTTGTATTTTTTTTTTTAATAGCCAGGGCATTTGGGAATGATAGTCTAAAATCTGACTTGTGTCTCCTCTGCCCCCCCCCGCCCAAGGAAAGGAATGTGTTCTGCTCCAGAGGTCATTAGAAACCTGTGATGACTCGGCTTCTGCAGTGGGATTTCACCCAACTTTACCCTTTCGAGCTCTCTTTCACAGTTGTTACAGCTCCTGGTTTGTACTTTCCTGAAAGTATGAAGTTATTTTCTTGGAGAACAAGTTTACTCCTTGTCTAGTGGTGGTGCGCACATAATGATTACTGCATGGCATTTCTGTAAAGTTGAAAATGTAATTAAGAGAAAGCAGTTGTTATAAAAGCAAATTACTGATACACAGTGAGCATGATTCTTATATTTGAAAAGATCTCTCAGTTCTTCAGTGCTCTGTTGCTTTCCTGACAGGATTCAATCAGGGATGTCCACATCAAAGGAATAATGTATAGAGCAATTGAAGCAGATATTGGTAAGTACTGATGAGATCATCTGTCAAAGCTTTGTGTAATGATCTTTCTGGCTTCCTTATTTAATATCACTAATTCTAAATTTTAAAGCTTGGAAGAGGTGTTTCCACTTGCAAAGGTTGCCTCTGTTAAGTATAACATCTGAACCCTTGGTTGAACACAGAAAAACATTCTGTTGAAAAACTTTAAATTAATACTTTATCTTCACCAATCCTCACAGAGAAATACATCTGCTATGCTGAACAAACTCGTGCAGTGTTAGCAAAGCTGGCTGATCATGGCAAGAAGATGTTTCTTATCACAAACAGTCCCAGCAGTTTTGTGTAAGTGAACAGTTGTTTGTTGTTCAACTATACATATGTAAAGGATGGGGAGGATGAGGTGGTTGAATGTAATTCATTACGTTACACAGATAATGGCATTTCTGTTAGGCTTTGGTGTTAATAACCCTTTGTCCTTTTTAGGGACAAAGGCATGAAGTTCATAGTCGGCAAGGACTGGAGGGATCTCTTTGATGTGGTCATTGTACAGGCTGATAAGCCAAACTTTTTCAATGATAAGCGAAGGTGGGTATTTAGTCAGTAAGGACTGATTCAAGCAGCTTATTCCATATAAGGCTGTAGAGGATGTTAATGAAATATTTTGATTTGGGTGCAACGTAAATTTAAATTGTAATGACCTTAGATAGGATTTAATTAAATACAAAATGCAGAAACACCCAGTTCTGAAGGACAAATATTACCATTTCTTACCCGAGAAAGGTGCAATAGTTAAGACAGGCCTACGGGACTGAGTTAGGGTCATAGAGGTTGTTTTAAATGCCTTTTTAACATCCCTTACTGGAAATCTTTTTCATTACTTGTAGTTTTGTTTAGTCACATGTAATATTTAAAGGGCAGACTGGCTGACAGGCTGTAGTATTCGAACTACTTGTTCAGTTAAGTAAATATATTTGCAATGCATATGTACTACTTTTGCACTTGAAAAACACCTCTTCCTTTATGTGTACTTAAGACTTTGAAAGTGAGATTAAAGTGGGAATTTTTTCCTCTTTGCTTCATTTTCAATTTAATTTCAAAAAAAAACTTTGCTATCCTTCCAGCCCCCAGTCCTGTACTGCCTCCTTCAGTTGTTCAGTTGTACAAAGTGAGGTATTGGGCAAGATTTTAAATATTTTTTATTCCTTTTTGGGATTACTTCTTAATGGCAGACCATTGTCACTGTTTTCTGCCTTCTGTCTGTGGAGGCTGGTTCCCTGCCTTAGTTCTCAACGGTTGTTCTCAAACTCTGTTATAGTTTTTATCAGTATACTGCGTAGATAGATTGCATTTACCTGGCTAAAGCTGAAGTTTTGGAGCTTTACCTTCTCTCTCACAAAGTATTTAGATGCTATAAGGCACATTTTCCTTTAGAAAGATGAATATTTTCACTTTTTTCACTTTTGAAATATTCTGTCAGTTTTTACAGCAGCGTAACAATTGTGTGTAATTCTGTTCTAGACCGTTTCGGAAAGTGAATGAAAGGGGAGTGTTGCTTTGGGACAAAATTCACAAATTGCAGAAAGGCCAGATTTATAAACAGGTACCCTTTAAATAACTTTCTACACTTTCAGTTCAGGTTTAATACCTGTTCCCTACAGTCTTAAATTTCTTCAGCTATCACAAAGGCTTCTGAAAACAAGGTATTTTTTAAGAGTTCTTTTAATAATTTTGGTAGTTCAAATTAATTGCTGGTATTATATGTCTGCAGTTTACTTGCCTCTCAAAGCGGCAAGTGAAAGGTTATAGTATTACTGAAATTACACATGGCACTCGGGATTCATAATATATAAACTGAGAGCAAGATTCTTGATAGAAAAATATATTTAGGTGTGTACTGAATACCTTTTTCCTGCCTGTGATTGTGCAAACTGCATACTGCTACAATGTACGTGTCATTTCTGCAGGGTAACTTATATGAATTTCTGAAGCTTACTGGCTGGAGGGGCTCTAAGGTTCTCTACTTCGGTGATCACATCTACAGCGACTTGGCAGTAAGTAGTTTGCTTTCATGAAACGAGATGCCCCGCTAGCATGGTGCCCCGCTAGACCTTCTCTTCAGAAACAGAGAAGGACTGGTGGGAGATGTGGTGGTCGGAAACTGTCTTGGGCAGAGTGACCACGAAATGGTAGAGTTCTCTATTCTTGGCGAGGCCAGGAAGGGGACCAGTAAAACTGCTGTATTGGACTTCCGGAGGGCTGACTTTGAGCTGCTCAGGACGCTGGTTGGCCGAGTCCCTTGGGAGGCGGTTCTGAAGGGCAGAGGAGTCCAGGAAGGCTGGGCACTCCTCAAGAAGGAAATCGTGATGGCACAGGAGCGGTCCGTCCCCACGTGCCCAAAGACGAGCCGGCGTGGAAGAAGACCGGCCTGGCTCAACAGAGAGTTGCGGCTTGTGCTTAGCAGAAAAAAGAGGGTTTATAATCTTTGGAAAAAAGGGCGGGCCACTGAGGAGGACTACAAGGATGTAGCGAGGCTGTGCAGGGAGAAAATTAGAAAGGCCAGAGCTCATCTGGAGCTCAATCTGGCTACTGCCGTTAAAGACAACAAAAAATCCTTTTACAAATATATCAACGCGAAACGGAGGACTAAGGAGAATCTCCATCCTTTACTGGATGCGAGGGGAAACCTAGTTACTAAGGATGAGGAAAAGGCTGAGGTGCTTAATGCCGCCTTTGCCTCAGTCTTTAGCGGCAATACCGGTTGTTCTCTGGATACCCAGTGCCTTGAGCTGGTGGAAGGGGATGGGGAGCAGGATGTGGCCTTCGCTATCCATGAGGAAATGGTTGGCGACCTGCTACGGATCTTGGATGTGCGCAAGTCGATGGGGCTGGATGGGATGCACCCGAGGGTACTGAAAGAACTGGCGGAGGAGCTGGCCGAGCCGCTTTCCATCATTTATCGGCAGTCCTGGCTATCGGGGGAGGTCCCAGTTGACTGGCGGCTAGCCAATGTGACGCCCATCTATAAGAAGGGCCGCAGGGCAGACCCGGGGAACGATAGGCCTGTCAGTTTGACCTCAGTGCCAGGAAAGCTCATGGAGCAGATTATCTTGAGGGTCATCACGCGGCACTTGCAGGGCAAGCAGGCGATCAGGCCCAGTCAGCATGGGTTTATGAAAGGCAGGTCCTGCTTGACGAACCTGATCTCCTTCTATGACCAAGTGACGCGCTTGGTGGATGAGGGAAAGGCTGTGGATGTGGTTTACCTTGACCTCAGTAAGGCTTTTGACACCGTTCCCCACAACATTCTCCTCAAGAAACTGGCTGCTCGGGGCTTGGACTGGCGTACGCTTCGCTGGGTTAGAAACTGGCTGGATGGCCGGGCCCAGAGAGTTGTGGTGAATGGAGTCAAATCTGGTTGGAGGCCGGTCACTAGTGGTGTCCCCCAGGGCTCGGTACTGGGGCCGGTCCTCTTTAATATCTGTATCGATGATCTGGATGAGGGGATCGAGTGCACCCTCAGTAAGTTTGCAGATGACACCAAGTTAGGGGCGTGTGACGATCTGCTCGAGGGCAGGAAGGCTCTCCAGGAGGATCTGGATAGGCTGGAGCGATGGGCTGAGGTCAACTGCATGAAGTTCAACAAGGCCAAGTGCCGGGTCCTGCACCTGGGGCGTAACAACCCCAAGCAGCGCTACAGGCTGGGAGATGAGTGGCTGGAAAGCTGCCTGGCCGAGAAGGACCTGGGAGTATTGGTTGATAGTCGGCTGAATATGAGCCAGCAGTGTGCCCAGGTGGCCAAGAAGGCCAACAGCATCCTGGCCTGTATAAGAAGCAGTGTGGCCAGCAGGTCTAGGGAAGTGATTGTGCCCCTGTACTCGGCTCTGGTGAGGCCGCACCTCGAGTACTGTGTTTAGTTTTGGGCCCCTCGCTACAGGAAGGACATGGAGGTGCTCGAGCGAGTCCAGAGAAGGGCGACCAAGCTGGTGAGGGGTCTGGAGAACAAGTCTTACGAGGAGCGGCTGAGGGAGCTGGGGTTGTTCAGCCTGGAGAAGAGGAGGCTCAGGGACGACCTTATTTCTCTCTACAGTTACCTTAAAGGAGGCTGTAGCGAGGTGGGGGTTGGTCTGTTCTCCCACGTGCCTGGTGACAGGACGAGGGGGAATGGGCGAAAGTTGCGACAGGGGAGTTTTAGGTTGGATGTTAGGAAGAACTTCTTTACCGAAAGGGTTGTTAGGCATTGGAACGGGCTGCCCAGGGAGGTGGTGGAGTCACCATCCCTGGAGGTCTTTAAAAGACGTTTAGATGTAGAGCTTAGCGATATGGTTTAGTGGAGTACTTAGTGTTAGGTCGGAGGTTGGACTCGATGATCTTGAGGTCTCTTCCAACCTAGAAATCTGTGATACTGTGATACTGTGAGATAAAATACGAGACTTTTTGTTGGATTCCCTCTCTTCTTCCACAATTATTCAGTATAACGCTCTTCCATTTGAGATTTCTGAATAGAGCAAAATTCCAATTGATAGTTGCTTTTCCTGCGTTGAAGACAATTGGTGCCATAAAAGGCTGACCCTGTTTTCCACCTACTTGTAGCATTTAACTTGTTTACACCCTGAGCCCAGGGATGTGAGTTTGCATTCCTGATCCAGATACCGATTGTGCCAGATGTAGCAGAAAGTAAAGACGGATATCCAAACGTACAGGATGTAGCTGATTTGGATGACATTTGCTACTAAGTGTAATAAGAGCTGAATGAACTTCTGTTTTGAATGGCAGGAGGCAATCTTTCTGTCACTACTAGTAAACTGACTTTCTTCCTGAGATTTTGCTGGGGTTTGCAGCCCCCCTGTCCATGTGTTTTCATATTACCTTACAAGCAAATGTGCTGTTCACTCTTACTTCAGAATAAGTTACCATCACTTAACTCTTCTGTAATTCCTTGTGTATTAATTCCTTTACAAGACTGATTGTCAGCCATGCTGCTGTATTGTGGTTCAGCAGTGGATGTTAATATTTTTGCCCAACATGCTTTTAAAAAGAAAAGTAAGCCTGGGTGCTATGTAGGGCTGAGGACCAAGTGAAGAAGGAGGAAGCTCTACTCTTTGGCACAATGGAGGAAAGAACACAGATAGCAGCTGCCTCGTCTTATACTTGTCAGGAGAAGCTTGAATAGCTGGAGGTCCTGATAGGGCCTTCTGTCAACTGTGTGTGAATGGGTAGACACCACGAACCCAACACAATTTCCTCCATATGCTTCTGACAGCAGCAAAGATCTCATCTATAATATCTTCCTCTTGGAAGATGTGGGATTTGGAGCTTACTCTAAAATTAAAATCTGTTGCATGTTGGCACAATTAAGTCCCGCTGTTTAATATGTCTGCTTATGCAGAAGAAGCAATTTAAATTAGTACACTTTGGGAGTAAAGAATGGTCAAATTATTCAATTCCTTTAAGTAGTTCTTTTTAAGACTAATACTTGCATTCTTTTTAATACTTTTTGGTAAATAGGATTTGACCCTGAAGCATGGCTGGCGCACTGGTGCAATTATTCCAGAGTTACGATCAGAGATTAAAATCATGAACACAGAGAAGTACATTCAAACCATGACCTGGCTACAGACTCTGACAGGATTACTGGAACACATGCAGGTTTGTTCTGCGTATGTGTAATCGGTTCTGTATAGCTGAAGGGATCCGGCTAAGTTTCTAAATGCTTGATGTTGCAAGTGGTTTCTGTCTCACTGAAGCCCCCAGTTTAACTGCAAATAAATGCTTTAATTATTTGCAATGATTAGTTTTCTCAAAATTTTGGCCCCTTCCTCCACTGGTCATGCTGTGTTGGTTCCCGCTTTCAGTTGGTTAAGGTACGTGAGTGATTGTTGTATAATGATTGCTGAAGCATTCCTCATCTCCTGTTAGCTGATAAGAGTTTATTAATGGAAAGGTTCATTTATGAAGACATCCTTAATTATCTGTCATCTACACTTTACGTTCCAGGTTCACCGTGATCCTGATTCACAGATGATTTTAGAAGAATGGAAGAAGGAAAGAAAGGAAATGAGGTAAGAAATGGAAGTTGGGCTATTTGCAATATTCTTCATGGTAGCCAAGTGTTCAATGTGATGTATTTCACAGGTTTCTCCAGAATTTCTCTCCATTCTTGATTTATATTCTCTGCTAGCTACTGACTTTCTAGAATATTGCTTTACATAGCAAATTTTACCTGTTTCTTCTTCAGCTCTTCTCCCCTCTGACCTTTGTGCATATGAGCCCCTATTCCCCTTCCTTAGAACAGATAGTAGTTTTCTGCATGAAAGAGTAATGTCAGGTCATAGAATCATAGAATATCCCGAGTTGGAAGGGACCCACTAGGATCATCGAGTCCAACTCCTGGCACCACACAGGCCTACCCAAAAATTCAGACCATGTGACCAAGTGCGCAGTCCAAACCCTTCTTAAACTCCGACAGGCTCAGTGCAGTGACTACTTCCCTGGGGCGCCTGTTCCACTGTGTGACCACCCTCTCGGTGAAGAACCTCTTCCTGATGTCTTGCCTGAACCTCCTGTGCTGCAGCTTGACACCATTCCCTCGGGTCCTATCACTGGTGATTAAGGAGAATAGATCGGTGCCTGCCCCTCCACTCCCCCTCATGAGGAAGCTGCAGACCGCGATGAGGTCTCCCCTCAGCCTCCTCTTTTCCAGGATGAATGGGCCAAGTGATCGCAGCTGCTCCTCATACGTCTTCCCCTCTAGTCCCTTCACCATCTTCGTAGCCCTCCTCTGGACACTCTCCAACAGTTTCATGTCCTTTTTGTACTGTGATGCCCAGAACTGCACACAGTACTCGAGGTGAGGCTGCACCAGCGCAGAGCAGAGCAGGACAATCCCTTCCCTTGATCGACTAGCAATGCCGTGCTTGATGCACCCCAGGGTACGGTTGGCCCTCCTGGCTGCCAGGGCACACTGCTGGCTCATATTCAGCTTGCTATCAACCAAAACCCCCACTCACATCCCTCTCTGCGGGGCTGCTCTCCAGCATCTCATCGCCCAGTCTGTACGTATAGCCAGTGTTGCCCCATCCCAGGTGCAGGATCCGGCACTTGCTTTTGTTAAACTTCATGTGGTTGGTGATCGCCCAGCTCTCCAATCTGTCCAGATCTCTCTGCAAGGCCTTTCCACCCTCAACAGAGTCAGCAACTCCTCCAGGTTTAGTGTCATCAGCAAACTTGCTCAAAACACCTTCTATTCCTACATCCCAAATCATTTATAAAAACATTGAAGAGGACTGGCCCTAAAATGGAACCTTGGGGGACCCCACTAGTGACTATCCGTCAGCCTGATGCGGCCCCATTTACCACAGCCCTATTTACCACAACCCTTTGAGCCCTGCCCATCAGCCAATTGCTCACCCACTGCATGATGTTTTTGTTTGGCTGTATGCTGGACATTTTGTCCAGTAGGATCCTGTGGGAAACTGTGTCAAAAGCTTTGTTGAAATCCAAAAAGATCACATCAGCTGGTTTCCCTTGATAGACTAGATGGGTGATCTTATCATAAAAGGAAATCAAGTTAGTCAAATAGGACCTACCCCTCGTGAACCCATGTTGGCTGGGACCAATGACTGCATTGTCCCCCAGGTGTGCTTCAATAACTTCAAGGATAATCTTCTCCATAATTTTACCAGGCACTGACGTGAGACTGACAGGCCTGTAATTGCCAGGGTCTTCTTTCTTGCCCTTTTTGAAAATTGGTACAACATTTGCCAGCTTCCAGTCTACTAGGACCTCTCCAGATTCCCAAGACCATTGAAAAACAATTGAGAGAGGTCCAGCAATGATGTCAGCCAGCTCTCTAAGCACCCTGGGATGAATCCCATCCGGACCCATGGACTTGTATGGATCCAGGTGGAGCAGTAAATCCCGCACACGTTCAGGGTCTGTTGGGAGTTTGTCATTCTCACCATCACGGTCCTCCAGCTCAGGGCACCCAGGGTCCCAAAGCCCATCATCAGCGTTGAAGACGGAGACAAAGAAGGCGTTAAACGTCTCTGCTTTGCCGATGTCCTTGACTGTGAGGTGACCTTCCCCATCAAGTAGAGGACCTATGTTTTCTTTGGTCTTCCTTCTTCTGTTCACATACTTGAAAAAAAACATACTTGAAAAAAACCTCCCACAGACATGGCCAGCTTCAACTCTAATTGGGCTTTGGCTGCACGAATTTTCTCCCTACAAACACAAACAGTGTCCTTGTATTCCTTCCTCGTCGCCTGACCCTCCTTCCAGCAGCCATACACTTTCTTTTTCTGCCTAAGCTCCAGCAGATGATCCCTGGTCAGCCAGGCCGGCCTTCTGCCCCACCTGCCTGACTTCCGATATTTTGGAATAGCCTGATCCTGTGCTTTTAGGAGGCAGTGCTTAAAGACTGACCAGCACTGATAGACATCAGTGCCTTCAAAAGCAGTTTCCCAGGGGACCTTGCTAACTAGTTCTCTGAGCAGCCTGAAGTCTCCTTTCCCCATATCCAGGGCTGAAGTTTTGGTGGCAGTTTTCCTTCTGTCACCAAAAATTTTAAAACTCAACCGCTTCATGGTCACTATGACCAAGATGGCTGCTAATTACCACATCTGCCACAAGACCCTCTCTGTACTCCAGTAACAGATCTAGGAGGGCACCTTTCCTAGTTGGCTCCCTTAGCACCTGCTCCAAGAAGTTATCATCGAGGTGCTTTAGGAACCTCCTGGACTTGCTCGTGTCAGCCGTGTGGTGATCCCAGTTGACGTTTGGCAAGTTGAAGTCCCCCATAAGGACAAGGGCAGCTGATCTCGAGGTATCTCTTAGTTCCTCAAAGAATAATTCATCGGCGTCATCATCCTGTCCGGGTGGTCTGTAATAGACTCCCACAACGACATCCCCTTTGTTTGTTCGTCCCTTAATCCTTACCCAGAGGCTCTCAACTTTGCCATTGCCAACTTCAAGTTTCACCCAGTCCAGCCCCTCCTTCATGTACATTGCCACCCCCCACCTTGCCTACCCTGCCTGTCCCTCCTGAGGAGCCTGTAACCATCTATTGCGACACACCAGACACAGGACTCATCCCACCAGGTTTTGCTTGTGCCGATGATGTCGTAGCTGTGGGACTGGGCCAAGACTTCCAGCTCATCCATTTTATCTCTCATACTGCGTGCGTTTGTGTAGAAGCACTTCAAGTGTGCCTCACTGCACGCAGCACCTTGTGGAGCAGATCAAAGGACTTCACTAGCACACAGTCCCTCTGATTCTAGTGCACCATCCCTTAGCTTATCACTGGCAGGCCTGGTTTTATCCCTTCCCGCCTTCGACTCTAGTTTAAAGCCCTATCTATCAGCCCTGCTAACTCCTGGGCAAAAATCCTTTCCTGAGAGAGGCGCATCCCATCTGGTGCCAGCAGCCCCGGTGTCGCGTAGACCTTCCCATGATCAACAAACCCAAAGTTCTGCCGGTTGCACCAGTCTCGAAGCCACGTGTTAGTAAGATGAGTCTGCTTGTCAACATTGATCCCCCCTATCAGAAGGGCAGAGGCAAAAACAACCTGTGCCCCTGATCCTTTAACCAGTCGCCCTGAAGTCCCTTTTGATCGCTCTTGGACTTGTCCTTGCTACTTTGTCATTACCAGCCTGAAAAACTGGTAGCGGGTAGTAGTTTGTGGGCTGTACCAGGTGAGTGGCTTTCCTGGCAATGTCTCTTACCCAAGCCCCAGGGAGGCAGCAGACTGCGCTGTGGGTTGGGTCCGGATGGCATATCGGGCCCTCTGTCCCTTTCAGAAGGGAGTCCCCCATGACGATAACCCTTCTTTCTTGACAGAAGATGTAGCGATGCGAGGGGTAGATTGCCTTGAAATCTAGGCAAATACTAGATCAAATACTCTTCTTTCTTGTCTGGGTTCTCCAGTCCCTCTGCTATGTTCAGCTGTCATCATTGCTATTGATTACACAGCTTAACTTCTGCACGATTTGAAAATGTATTTCTGTATCAAGGGAATACCACTAAGTCAGTTCTTCAGTTCTCTCTCTCTCTTTTTTTTTTTTAGGTGATTTGTTCAGATTACATACAACGTATTTTGGAATATACAGAAATGGGGCTCTGTGCTACACTGGATTTAGTAGTGGTCTCATCACAAAGATAGGCAATAGGGCTAAAGCTCCTAAAAATGTGCTAGCATGAGAGAGCAATCCCTAAATACAGAGTGTGTGAAGTGCACTTTTGGTGAGGACAGCAACTGAGCTAACAGCAGCCTTCCACAGAAATGTGGAAGTAAATGAAACAGGAGTAATGCTTGGCAGTGACTGACTAATAACAGGTTAATTCCAAGATACGTTTAAGTATTTTGTGTACATTAAGCTAAATCTTTTTTTTTTTAAAGTCTTTTATCTCTGGGACCAATGGATATCATTAGGATTTCGATAAACACAAAAGTCTTCTCTAAAAATCTCTAGAAGTGAAAGCTTGAGATGTCATGTTTCTGAAGTAAGGAGCATCTTACCACTGTTTTAGTGGGAGAAGTATAAAGCTCTTCTTTTCACTACTGTGATGACTAGATCTGGGCTACATATATGCAAGAAGTGGAAAAACTTTATATGGTGCACTTAAGTGTTTTGAAGTGAAATGGTGAGAGAATAACACACAGCACAAATTATAGGAGCTGATTGCTTCAAGTTCTGGAAACTAGCTGATAAAGAGATGTGCGCGAGTATGTTCCATTCATTCTCTTTGTTTTCTTTTTTTGGTGGACAGGGAAATGAACAGGAATTTCTTCAATGCACAGTTTGGAAGCTTATTCAGAACGGATGAGAATCCCACGTACTTCCTAAGACGTCTGTCTAGATTTGCAGATATCTACATGGCATCGCTGAGTTGTCTCTTGAACTATGAGCCTGACTACACATTTTATCCAAGAAGGACTCCTTTGCAGCACGAACTTCCTGGCTGGTCAGATCAGCTGTGCACTGGTACATTCAGAATACCCTTCCTACAAGAGACGGTTCAGATCAAATAGGCACTTGCCTTATTCTCTCTAAAATGGGCAAATACATCCTTTTTTTTGAATATGGATGCATTTTATTTAACTCACTTAAATCTGTTACCTTGATTTAGATGTAATTCATACTTGTTCTCAATAAGCATAGCACCTATTTTCTCCTCTCCTGCTCAGAGATGTGAAACCTCTTCTTACACACAGAGGATATAATGGACTGCCAAAATAGCAGAGGGCTGGGGGAGAGGACAAATCTGAGGGGGAAAGGCTGGTGATGTTCTGGGATGGTTGCTTTTGTTTGTTCATTGGCAACTTTGATCTGTAGCCTTGTGGCTTACAAAGAAATAGCTGTGCTGTCCTTTCTGGCTGTGATCAGAACTCTAGCTAGAGCCTGTCATGGCTTGGCACTGAAAAGCTTAAATCCAGTGTTAGTCATTCAGTGATACGCTGTTACTAACCGGTTTATGGTGAGACTGAGAGGGATATGGCATAAGCAGTAACTTCCTGTTGCCGTAGCTAGAGCATTATCTGCAACTGAACTAACTGGTGTAATGCTTGGGTGCATTACAATGACTTTACAATGACAATGAGCATTGCAATGACTACAGTACAGGCATGCTTAGGCTGGTGGGCTTCTTTTCTTGCCTGTACATCATTTTCTGTTCTTGTTCTGTCTGTGCTTGGCTGTAGGTGGACCTGTACCTAAACCTGACAGTGACAGGAAGCTTGGAGTGCTTCAGCTTCCTTGTGCTGACTTTGACACCTTTCTTTTTAAGTTTCCAAACTGTTTAAATACCCGCTCTCTGATAATAAAGCCATTGCAACAGGTCTCACAGTGTGCATTTCAAAGTGGAGGCAGAATTCCATCAGGCTTTAGATTGATCCTAAATGCTGCTTTTAAAACTTACAAGTGTCTTACAGTGTGGCACGCAGTGCAGTTTTGAAGTTCCCTTGGAGATAAGGTACTTGATGTAGCCTTCAGTAATGGACTTCTGCATTCAAAAGTAAACACGCACAATGGGCACATGAATTTGGGGGGGAGGAGGGAGAGGAGACGTGAGCAGATGAAAAACAGTTTTCTGATGACTTTTTTTTTAGCTCAAGCCCCCAGAGCTGGATTGGGGGTGATGGACAATTTGCATCAAGCAAAACAGTTTTAACTGTGCAGGTGAGAAGTCTTATAGGATTACTAAAATTGCAAGAAAGGCATGAACACAAGCTTTGCGTAGCATGTATGTTCCAAAGATTTGAGCTGAAAAATGTCTATTTTGCACAAGGAAAACATCTGTTGATGTATTTCCTCGAACAGGCACTTTATAGAACTGATATGTAGTTGTTTTTAAATCAGGATGCTTTCTTGTCTCTGCATCCAAAGGAAAGTTATTATTTTTGAACTGGTGCTTCCTGCTCCAGCCATTTTAGAAGGCATAATGACTAACGGTTTTCAAATTTTAGTTATTAAGGGTTCTGTTCTTAAAAACGTATAATTGACAAAATACATAGGATTTTGTATCTTTCATTTCATTATGGGATATCACTTGGTTCATACCATGATAGTCAGGTAAACAAACTTTTGGTGACCAAAAGTTTTCTTGTTTGTTTTTTAACGTGTCTTATATGCAAGAGTCTGTACTGAATTCCAGATGCAGTATCTCTCATGTTTTTAAAAGCATGTTTGCAAAGTAAAGAATGTATTTTAATCTAGCCTGCACAATTTCATATGCAGTTTTCCTGTATGCTTGAAATCAGTCTGAAGTCCTGAGAGGTGCTTATGGATTTTACGTTCATGGTTTTCTTGTGCTCCTATTTGAAACTTGACATGCCATGCTCCTAAAGTGAGTGCTTGTGTGTTTGTGTGTGTGTGTGTGTGTGGTGTGTTTAAACAGAAGAGTACACCTGAAATGAGTAAGTTCATCTGACAGTCCTGCTGTCTTGGTGGAAGAAGAAGGTAGTTTGGCTTTATGAGGAGAGTTGTTGGTGGAGCTGTGCAAGAAATATTTAGCATAACTCGATGATGCAGGCTGTTCTGTCAGCTGAAATTTGGGGATGGAAATGTCCCCAGTTTGCCTTCTTTTTTTATCCTCATGCTCAGCTAGAACTGAACTTGGTGTTACATATACGTAGCACCTTTCATGCTCTACAGATCTCAATGCACTGTTTAAAATAAAACAAAATCCACTGTACATTCTTCATGTCACTACCAGCAATTAAGAGTGTTGTTCTTCAGTTCTGCATTATTGCATTTGCTAATGTTTTGGTTATAGCTCTTGTGTTTCTTCTTTGAAAGCTGGCTAGGAGTCAGTTTGTTTGTCTAATTTTCCTGTGTTAACCAGGAACAGTCTGATTGGGTTGGATGATATTACCTGCATACTGCCCATTTTGTTTCAAGATGATTTTTCCTCCCTCTCAACTTACAAACCCATCAAACGTCCGTACAAAGCTATGTGACAGCAGGCAGCTCAAGTAGAATCTTGTTTATGTTGCATGACTTCTTGAAACAACATTGCATGAAAAAAAATTAATTATGGAAGCGTTATGTTCTTTCAAAAAAATATATAATATGAATTTAAGTGAGAATTTTAAAATGCATTATTTATTTTTCAGTGCTAGAATATTATTCTTTTAAAAATGTATTGTGTTTTTGTAATTATTTCAAAGAACTCAAGCTGCATACCTTGGTGCTCTCTGCATAACTTATTTTAACCTTATGTTACTGACTTCCAAGAGATTTTTGAGCACGTTGAAAGGGCAATGTCTGTTTATGTTCATTTTGGAAGTGTAGTTTGTTTGAACACCAAAGTAAGAAGAAATTTTTTTTCTGTTCTGTAAAAACTGAGAGGAGAATAGTCTGTCAGTAAAAGAAGAGTTTAATAAACTATGGAAACTTTTTTGTGATTAGAAAATATTTAATGATTATTACAAAAATAAATGCTTGGACTCTGTCTTCTGGTCCCTATGAGCGTTAATTTTTTGGGTGACATGGGAGAAGGAAAGAACAGGAATTGTATTGTTGCAAAACTGTGGGGAAAGCTCCCCCAAACGTGTGCATGTAAGGGTGCGTGTCCCTTCTAAAATTTTGTTTTACTGTCTCTAGAGAAAATCAAGAAGGAATGTGTCGGGGCATGAAGAGGAGTTAGGGAAATGACTTCCATCTGTGGCTTTCATTCGGTCGTATTTACACATTAGATTCCCTTGGCTGTCCTTGATAGTTGTGTTGTCAACCCTGGGTTGGCCTGCATAGCTTGCTCTGATAAGAGGCATCCTGGGGATGTTCTCAGAGGCAATGGATGCTTTCCTGCAGGGCCATCTTCTCTCCCTCCCCTTCCATGCAGAAAACACCAGGAGGTATGTTTTAGCTGAACATTGCTGCTGCCAGCAATAAAATCTTTCTTCTCTTGCCGTTTTGTGGTTTCTAGCAATCAAAGTAGGGTCTGATCGACATTTAATAGTAAGGTGCAGATAGCTGCTATTGCTCTGCATTGGTTGAAAGGCAACATTAATGTGCTTGGCACAAATGTGGTATGCGAAGAAACAGATAGCTTCTGCTCCTTTCAGACCTGAAAATCTGAATGCGGTCATGAAATGGCAAGGTATGTTCATCTTCAGTATCTACTTTTTCACAAAAACTGCTCAAGTAGAAATTGGTTACTATTTTAATACCCTCATATACCCTATACTTCTTGCTAAAGCTGATACACTTAATATTTCCCTTTGTACAGTGATATGAGATGTAAACAAAACCCAGGA
Organism: Anser anser; assembly: GCF_964211835.1. Taxonomy (NCBI): domain Eukaryota; kingdom Metazoa; phylum Chordata; class Aves; order Anseriformes; family Anatidae; genus Anser; species Anser anser. Next base: position 59,389,312 of record NC_139720.1, read on the forward strand.
AAGCTGGAGGAAAGACAAAAGCTTTAGAGCAGATAAGTGGACAGACAGGAAGCTTGCATTTCCTTCTCTGAAATCCTTATAAACAAGGATACTAATAAAAAAATCCCCTCAGCTTAAAAATACAGGTTTCATACATGTTCTGTTTTATTCTAGGTGGATGTATTTACAACCAAGCCAAAACAAAGGCACAGAGCTGGAGCAATAGCAAATTTAGGATATTTGCCAAGTTAGCAGCCCTGAGTGTTTGAGGCCATTTGACTAAATGGCTGTACAGAAGATCTCTGGATGGTTTAAGAATCGAGACTCACTTTTGCATTTAGCACTCATGGTCGATATTTCTGAGACTGAGGTAACACTTCTGAGGTTGGTAACTTTGCAAACCCTACAGACTGCATGTTAAACAAGGCTGTACTCTTTGTTTTGTTTTTTAATTTATAATGAGATTTTATTCCTTGAAAGCTCTAGGTGCTGCTTTTTTTCACAGTGAATGCAAATAGAAGTGTGTTTTACAATTGACTAATGCCAAATTCCATCTTTAGTTCTGATCATGCGGACCACTCATCACAAGCTGCTGGTCATCTGAATCCTATAGGAGAGAAGGAAAAAGAAAATCAGAGTTGAACATCGTGCAACAAATGAACTTCCCTTTTTGGCAATTTGTCCACACAGATGGCAGTTTGCACCTGCTACTTTTGCACCAAACAAGTTTCTTTACTGCATGCAGAAAGGTTTACTGTGTTCTTTAAACTCTCTGTGTATATGGGAGTCTTGCTGAATTGGACCATTGAGGCTATCTCTACATTCTGGTTTTATTCAGACTTTCCTTCCCTTGTTTCCCACCCCCTTCCTGCTGCATTTCACACTCTGTCAAAGACTGCTAGCATGCAACTCAGCTGCGTTTACGGCAAAGAGAAGGAAAGACAAAAGGCTTTTTAAAGTTTGTGTAGATGCATCACTGGCATCTAGGAGCATTTGAAGTCCAATTTAATTCAGCTCTCTTTGAAGGTAGGTCGCAGCCTCATGAGTCATTACTTGAGATGGAGCTGTAGGCCATAGCCTCATTTTTGCTTCAAGTGGGCCAACGCCATTTCTAGCTGGGCTGAGATAAGAAAGCCAGGATCCTGAATGGTATTTCCCCCCTACTTTTTTTCTTTTTTTCCTTCCCAAGTGGACATTTTCACTTTATTAAGTCATTTCTTCTTATCATGATCTTAGTTATGTGTCTCAAATCAAAATGTACACTTACTGAGAAAAGATCATACGTAGGTTCTGGTGGAGTCAGTGCAGAAGAACTTTCGTAAGAGGGGTTGGTGATATTTGAAGGCTGGGACTTGTCCAGTGATGTTCTGTCAGTGCCATCTTTTGACTACATAAAATCACACAAACCTGCTTAAAATCCATCCTTCTCATTCCATGCATTAAATGGGGCACCTAAGTAATCTTTTTCCAGTCATGGTTTTGAAAGTAGGCACAGAAACTCTAACCACCCTGGCCTGCAGAGAAGTGGGTACCAAAGTCCCTTAGGTGGCTTTCAAAACCTGTAGTGTAAACCCTAAAGGTCTCTTCATGAGTTCAGGCTCATTCTCCACTGCTTTGTGTGGGCAGACAGACAACCCTCTGAGCCATGCTTACCAGGGCTCAAATCAAACTGCTGGCCGAGGCGACCGGCTCCGGGGCAGACGCGTGCTGCAGCGGAGCGCGGGATCGGGACAGGCAGGGCTATTTTTCGGGCATCGAGCCTACGTGAGGGAGCCGCCAGGCACCGGCAGCCCTCGTGAGGGAGGCTGACGAGGCGTAGGCGGAGCCAGCAGCGTCAGCGACAGCTCCTCCCCCCGGCCGTTCAAAGGCGGCCCTTAGGGAGCGCGGCGACCAGGGAGTGACGCGGCAGTTAGCGAGGCAGTGAGCGCGGGCAGGGCGGGCAGGCAGGGCGGAGCGCTCACACCCGCCCATAGGGACAACTCCTCCAACGGCCCTCTCCCGTCAGCTGGGCTGCAATGGTCTCCACCAGGCACGGTGCTTTCTCTAGGAAGTCAGTACACACCCAGACCGACTGCCCGCCCAAACATGCGGCAGTTCAGGTCTCCGGATGCGGGGAGTGTCTGAGCCTCTTGCTGCCATCGGCGGGAGGCAGAGAGACTGCTCGCGTGAGGTGCGAGCAGGTGGACGACCTGGTCCGCATGGTGGCGGAGCTCAGGGAGGAGGTGCAGAGGTTGAGGGATATCAGGGAGTGCGAGCGGGAGATAGACTGGTGGAGCAACTCCCTGCAGGACCGGAGGGAGAGGGACCAGGGTGAGACGCTCCAAAGGGGGGTGGGCCCCCTGCCCTGTCGCCATCGGGCAGAGGGAGGGGACCTGCGAGTTGAGGAGGAATGGAGACAGGTCCCTGCTCGACCTCGCAGGAGATGCCCTCCCCTTCCGGCGCCGCCTTCCCAGGTGCCCTTGAACAATAGGTTTGAGGTCCTGGAGCTTGAGAGACCGGTGGGTGAGGATGAGGTAGGAAGCCTACCCGGGTGGATGCCTGAGGTGAGGAAGTTGACTCCACGCCTCAGGGCTGCCTCCACCAAGAAAGAAAGAAGGGTGATTGTTGTGGGTGACTCCCTCCTCAGGGGAACGGAGGGCCCTATTTGTCGGCCTGACCCCACACATAGGGAAGTCTGCTGCCTCCCTGGGGCCAGGGTCAGAGACGTTACCAGGAAGCTTCCAAACCTGGTTCGCCCCTCTGACTATTACCCGCTTTTGATAGTCCAGGCTGGCAGTGACGATGTTGAAAAGAGAAGCCTCAAGGCTATCAAACAGGACTATAGGGGGCTGGGACGATTGGTGGAGGGAGCGGGAGTGCAGGTGGTGTTTTCGTCTATCCCTACGGGGGAAGGGAGAGGCACGGAGAGGACACGGAAAGCTCGCGTGGTTAATAGGTGGCTCAGAGGCTGGTGCCAACACAGAAATTTTGGGTTTTTTCACCATGGGGAGCTTTACTCGGTACCTGGCCTGATGGCCCCAGACGGGTCCCTATCTCCAAGGGGAAAACGGATCCTAGGCCAGGAGCTGGCGGGGCTCATAGAGAACGCTTTAAACTAGGTAAGAAGGGGGACGGGGCTCAAACAAGGCTTGTTGGAGCTGTGCCGGGGGAAACAATGGCTAGGCCGGGGAAGAAGGCGATGGCCCAGCTGAAGTGCATCTACACTAATGCACGCAGCACGGGTAACAAACAGGAGGAGCTGGAAGCCATCGTGCAGCAGGCAGGCTACGACTTGGTTGCCATCACGGAGACGTGGTGGGGCTGCTCCCACGACTGGAGTGCTGCAATGCCTGGCTATCGGCTCTTCAGGAGGGACAGGCAGCACAGAAGGGGTGGTGGCGTGGCTCTCTACATTAGAGAATCTTTTGATGTTGTGGAACTCCAGGCTGGGAATGATAAGGTTGAATCCCTGTGGGTTAGGATCCACGGGAAGGCCGGCAAGGCTAGCTTCCTGGTGGGGGTCTGTTATAGACCGCCGAACCAGGATGAGGAGATGGATGAGGAGTTTTATAGGCAACTGACAGAAGTTGCAAAATCGTCGGCGCTTGTCCTCGTGAGGGACTTCAACTTCCTGGACATATCCTGGAAACACAACACGGCACAGAGAAAGCAGTCTAGGAGGTTTCTGGAGAGCGTGGGAGATAGCTTCCTGATGCAGCTGGTTAGAGAGCCTACCAGGGGAGGTGCCCCGCTAGACCTTCTCTTCACAAACAGAGAAGGACTGGTGGGAGATGTGGTGGTCGGAAGCTGTCTTGGGCAGAGTGACCACGAAATGGTAGAGTTCTCTATTCTTGGCGAGGCCAGGAAGGGGACCAGTAAAACTGCTGTATTGGACTTCCGGAGGGCTGACTTTGAGCTGCTCAGGACGCTTGTTGGCCGAGTCCCTTGGGAGGCGGTTCTGAAGGGCAGAGGAGTCCAGGAAGGCTGGGCACTCCTCAAGAAGGAAATCTTAACGGCTCAGGAGCGGTCTGTCCCCACGTGCCCAAAGACGAGCCGACGTGGAAGAAGACCGGCCTGGCTGAGCAGAGAGTTGTGGCTCGAGCTTAGGAGAAAAAGGAGGGTTTATAATCTTTGGAAAAGAGGGCGGGCCACTGAGGAGGACTACAAGGATGTAGCGAGGCTGTGCAGGGAGAAAATTAGAAAGGCCAAAGCTCATCTGGAGCTCAACCTGGCTACTGCCGTTAAAGACAACAAAAAATCCTTTTACAAATATATCAACGCGAAACGGAGGACTAAGGAGAATCTCCATCCTTTACTGGATGCGAGGGGAAACCTAGTTACTAAGGATGAGGAAAAGGCTGAGGTGCTTAATGCCGCCTTTGCCTCAGTCTTTAGCGGCAAGACCGGTTGTTCTCTGGATACCCAGTGCCCTGAGCTGGTGGAAGGGGATGGGGAGCAGGATGTGGCCTTCGCTATCCATGAGGAAATGGTTGGCGACCTGCTACGGAGCTTGGATGTGCGCAAGTCGATGGGGCCGGATGGGATGCACCCGGGGGTACTGAAAGAACTGGCGGAGGAGCTGGCCAAGCCGCTTTCCATCATTTATCGGCAGTCCTGGCTATCGGGGGAGGTCCCAGTTGACTGGCGGCTAACCAATGTGACGCCCATCTATAAGAAGGGCCGGAGGGCAGACCCGGGGAACTATAGGCCTGTCAGTTTGACCTCAGTGCCAGGAAAGCTCATGGAGCAGATTATCTTGAGTGTCATCACGCGGCACTTGCAGGGCAACCAGGCGATCAGGTCCAGTCGGCATGGGTTTATGAAAGGTAGGTCCTGCTTGACGAACCTGATCTCCTTCTATGACCAAGTGACGCGCTTGGTGGATGAGGGGAAGGCTATGGATGTGATCTACCTTGACTTCAGTAAGGCTTTTGACACCGTTTCCCACAACATTCTCCTCAAGAAACTGGCTGCTCGTGGCTTGGACTGGCGTACGCTTTGTTGGGTTAAAAACTGGCTGGATGGCCGGGCCCAGAGAGTTGTGGTGAATGGAGCCAAATCCAGTTGGAGGCCGGTTACTAGTGGAGTCCCCCAGGGCTCAGTGCTGGGGCTGGTCCTCTTTAATATCTTTATCGATGACCTGGATGAGGGGATCGAGTGCACCCTCAGTAAGTTTGCAGATGACACCAAGTTAGGGGCGTGTGACGATCTGCTCGAGGGCAGGAAGGCTCTCCAGGAGGATCTGGATAGGCTGGAGCGATGGGCTGAGGTCAACTGCATGAAGTTCAACAAGGCCAAGTGCCGGGTCCTGCACCTGGGGCGTAACAACCCCAAGCAGAGCTACAGGCTGGGAGATGAGTGGCTGGAAAGCTGCCTGGCCGAGAAGGACCTGGGAGTATTGGTTGATAGTCGGCTGAATATGAGCCAGCAGTGTGCTCAGCTGGCCAAGAAGGCCAACAGCATCCTGGCCTGTATAAGAAGCAGTGTGGCCAGCAGGTCGAGGGAAGCGATTGTGCCCCTGTACTCGGCTCTGGTGAGGCCGCACCTCGAGTACTGTGTTCAGTTTTGGGCCCCTCGCTACAAGAAGGACATGGACGTGCTCGAGCGAGTCCAGAGAAGGGCGACCAAGCTGGTGAGGGGTCTGGAGAACAAGTCTTACGAGGAGCGGCTGAGGGAGCTGGGGTTGTTCAGCCTGGAGAAGAGGAGGCTCAGGGGAGACCTTATCGCTCTCTACAGTTACCTTAAAGGAGGCTGTAGCGAGGTGGGGGTTGGTCTGTTCTCCCACGTGCCTGGTGACAGGACGAGGGGGAATGGGCGAAAGTTGCGATAGGGGAGTTTTAGGTTGGATGTTAGGAAGTACTTCTTTACCGAAAGGGTTGTTAAGCATTGGAACGGGCTGCCCAGGGAGGTGGTGGAGTCACCATCCCTGGAGGTCTTTAAAAGACGTTTAGATGTAGAGCTTAGGGATATGGTTTAGTGGAGTACTTAGTGTTAGGTCGGAGGTTGGACTCGATGATCTTGAGGTCTCTTCCAACCTAGAAATCTGTGATACTGTGAGATGTTCACTGCCTTTAAGTTGAGATCGTTCTTCAGTCAAGCACGTAAAGTGCCAATTCAAGCAGCTCTTTGCATGTTCCAGGATAGACTCTATGTTCCTACATAACTTCTTAATAAATACATAGGTGAAGAGCTGAAGGAAATTCACGTGTCCTCTGGATTTAGTCTAAATGGGAAAAATGCCTCCACACTAGGGCTTTGATTTCCTTCTGCAGCTCTGTGGCCTGATAGAGCCTGGTGTCACGAAGGGGACTGGCAGAGCTGGTGTGATGATAATTTTGCCTGAGAGATTGCAGGGCACTTGGAATGTGATCTCCCCAGAGTATGGTGCTCTTTGCTGGCAATCCTGGAAGGGAAGAGGGGTCTGCAGTGGGGAAGAGATTCATAGGTAGTTACTCTGGCTTTTCCAAGTGATACCTTAGCTCTGTGTCCCCCTGCTTAGAAAATGGATTACTAAACTTACCCTGGCAAAAAGTAATCACATTACTGTCCTAACATGTTGTACTGGGTCTGGCTGGGATGTTAACTTTCCCTGCAGCAGCCCATACAGTGCTGTGCTCTGCACTTGTAGCTAGAATAGCACTGGTATCGCACCAGTGTTGTGTCTGCTGCTGAGCAGTGCTGGCACAGCATCAGGACTCTCTCTAACCCTTCCAGAGTCAGCAGGCAGAGGGTGGGCAAAAAGTGAGAAAGGAACATCACCAGTGCAGCTGACTTAAACCAACCAAAGGGATATTCCATACCAGATGATGTCACACTCAGCAATAAAAGGTGGAAAAAGGAAGAAGAGGGGAGGGGTGGGCTCTGGTTGTGAAAATGTCTGTCCTCCCGAACAATGGCTACGTGCGTTGAAGCCCTGCTTCAAGAACGTCGTCAAGCATCACTCTTTGTGGGAAGTAGAGAGTAATTTCTTTCCTCTGCACTTTCACACAGCCTTTAATTTTTTTTTCTCTTCCCTTTACCCCTTCCTTTTCCCCTTTCCCTTTTTTTCCTTTAGTTAAATTGTTTAATTAATATAAAATCTTTCCTTAATAATTATTTTTCCCTTTAAGTAAATTATCTCAACCCATGAGTTGTTCTTTCCTTCACTTCTTCCCCTCCTCAGAAGAGGCGGGGAAGTGATAGGGTGGTTGTGGTGGAGTTCAGCTGCCTAGCACAGTAAAACCACCACACTGATACAACCTCTTCATTTATTTAAAAAAAAAAAAAGTAATTTATATGGTGCAGCTGGACAGCTAAATATTCAAAAACCTTTAGTTGACCCCTAGTGCCCTCACTTCCCTAGTTCTGCTGGCCGCACTGGGTCTGACCCAAGCCAGGATGCTGTTGGCCTTCTCGGCCACCTGAGCACACTGCTGGCTCATGTTCAGCCGACTATCAACCACTACTCCCAGGTCCTTCTCTGCCAGGCAGCTTTCCAGCCACTCAGCTCCCAGCCTGTAGCGCAGCTTGGGGCTGTTGTGCAGCGGCAGAGGAGCCCCTCCAGCCACCGGTCCCGCAGCCTGGCCCAGGCGCAGGGAGCGCAGCCCCTCCACAGCACGAGTCCTGATCTTCTCTAAACAACCTCAGATTTCTCCTGCACGTTCCCACTGTCTCTGGCCAATTTCCACCTCCCCAGGTGACAAGTTGTTCCTCAGTTTCTTGTTGTGTCCTTATCAATGGGGGAATGCAAAAAGCAAAGCAACTTTCCAAGACTCGTTTTGGAGAATTAGAAAGCAGGTATTCTTTATTAACAGCGCTGGCTATGTGGGGGATAATTCCAGGACATCCCTGGCTCCCAGGGGCAGTTCCCAGGCCGCAGGCCGACCTCCTGGCCTGGACCCCAGCCTGGCAGCCATTGCTCCTGTCAGCGTGGAGCAGCCATCTCACGTCAGCAGTTTCTCACAACAGTCAGGTGACCTCTGTCAGTGCTGCCATCAGGGGCACCCCGAGACCCTTGTGATGCCACCACAGAGTCACTGTCACCCTACGGCATCACAAAAGGTGGCTGGGCTATAAGTGCCCTGAGCGTCGCGCCTGCGGCCAGTCCGGCTCTTGGTACTCGAGTGCTCGAGGTCCCATTGCTGGAAGGCAAGAGGCGGAGGTGTTGCAGGAAGCACACGCGAAGCCCTTTTTGTTGCACACGATCCATCAAAGTCCTTCGGTAATGTTATCAAATACTTATACATATATGTACCTCACCTGTCCTAAGTGTACTCTCGTGAAGCATAACCTATCATCAGCATATTTGCCACCCTAATAGCAATGTTTGGAATCCATACGAAGAATATTTACTGCTACAGTGCTATAGACAACTTGGTTGAACCTAGCAAGCTAATGTATATTGGCTGATGGAATATTTTCTTCCTGGTTCTATCTGTAGTAGTCCTGCTGGTGGCACGCGACGCGTCGAGCTCCAGCCAGCGACACGAGAGAAGGCATCGAGGTCCTGCCGGCGACCAGCAAGGGAGGTGCTGAGGCCCGCAGGCTGCTGATAAGCGCCTGGCACCAGGGCAGCCTCCCACAGGGGACGACCATCTCCACGCCGGGGCGGCTGCAGGCACCATGAACCGGCCACAGCAGGAGCAGCCGGAGGAGGCCCCCGGGGACGAGACGTGCCCCATCTGCCTGGGCCGGATGTCCAACCCAGCTTGCATCAACCCCTGCAGGCACTCCTTCTGCCTGGAGTGCATCCGTGTCTGGGCCGCCGAAAGGGTCAGCTGCCCAATGTGCCGCGGGCTCATCATAGCCATCGTGCGCTTGGTGCCGCCCGCCCAGCGCGACGCCTCGTCCCGCCGGCCCCGCAGAAGGTTGGAGCGCAATGTGGGGCCGGGGCGGCGGCAGCAACGGCGGAGGAGCCCCTCCAGCTATCGGTCCCGCAGCGTCTCGCCCAGGCGCAGGGAGCGCAGCCCCCCCATGGCACGACAACTTGCCCGAAGCTTTTCATGGCACTCGGGGCACTCGGGGCGCGGACTGCCACGGTCCCCAGAGGATGACAACCTCGGGGACATACTCTGGCTGCGAAGGGTCCAGCTGGAGGAACCGGGGTCCGGTGACCACGCGGGCCGGCAGGCCATGCCCTGAGACTGAGCAGGGCCTCACCTGGGGACGGGTTGGGGGTGGCAGCCACAATTACCCCAGTATTAAATTGACTTTTCCACCCTGCAAAGCCTCTGCCTGCACTTATTCCTGCATCGATCAGTGGGGCAGGGGGTTGAATGCAGCCCTCTCCTGCTGCCCGCTGCCTGCGCCGTAAATTGTTTTGGGGATGTCTGCTCTTGAAGGGGAACGGCTGCGGGTGGCCGGTCCCCAAGGGAGACTTGGGGATGAGAAGTCATTTGGGGGATGAGGAGTCAGCATGGGAATGGGAAACTGTTGGGGACGGGAGCAGCCACAGAGGTGACCTGGCCCCACTGGGGAAAAGGCTGACAGCGAAAGTCTCCTAAAAGCCTGGCAGCAGAGAATGCCTGCCAGCTGGGGAACCGGGCCTGGCAACGCGGAGCATCCTTGGAAGGCGCTGCTGGCCTCCTGCAAGTGCAGCCTAAGGGTACCTAAGAACCAGAGGCTTCCTGAAGATAGCACCACCAAGGGCAAAGGCAAGGAACTGTAAGAGCAACGGACGGTCTGGGAAGGAGGAATTGCTCTGGGAAACCTGCCATTTTCAGAGACTAGGAAGCATTGGTGTCTTTCAGTGCTATGTAATGGAATGGACGCAAAACAATTTTTCTAGTCATATGCCAAGGCACACTTGCATATATTCCACCTTCTGTGCTTTTTTCCTCATTACAAGCACATTTATTTAGAAAAACGTTCTTTATCTCTGAATCCAGGATGTTTGCAAAATTATTTATTTCAAAACCTACAGTTCATCACTTTGTGGTCTTATTTACACAAATTCGTGCTGGGTTGTACACTGGACAGTATTTGTAGCACTTAAAAAAATTAGAGATTCACATGAATGGAGTGCTTTTCCTTTGGGTTGTTTATTGATAGCACAGGGAGGGCACACCACCTAGCAGTTTTCCAGCATTTTTCAGTACAGGCCCATTTTCAGTTGAGTGTAATTTTGTCATAATTTAAACATAGCTTTACTATGAAGAAATCAGGTGTGTTCCTTAGGCTGAGGATTATGTTCTTTTGTTTTGAAAAGGTAAAATGCCTCAGTTGTTTGTGACAAGGCTTGAGAAAACTCACTTCTTTGATTAACCATCCACATCGGTCTTAGAACTTCACATACCCCAGGCATATCCTCCACCTTTCCTACAAGTCTCCATAGGTACATGGCTTTCTTACAAGCCTGGGGGACAGAGGATAGGTATATTAGACAGCCTCACAGTAGAGGCTCTAGCTACTTGTAAAATAAAGAAATCCTACATTTTCCACAAAGTTTGCATCTATGCTGAAAAGGACTTGCTCTGCAATTGCTGCAGATCATGCTTGTACCGAGCACAGGCATCCGTATTTAAAGAAAACAGACCCTCTGTCAACAACTCAACTGCCATCCCTACTATTGGTTCCAAAGAACGTTGGGTGAGGCTCCTGACTTGAACAAAGAACAGCACTGCAAGCCTAAAGACAGTTCGGGAGGATGTGTAAATTTGGCCAGGGAACATGGGAAAATATCAGGGGAGGGTCCAGAACGTGTTCAATTCAAGTCTGCAATGTACTGCACATGCTCAAGGTGGCCAAACCAGGTATGAACAGGAAAAATTATTTTTGACTTTTTCAAATTCCTGCATACTTGACTTTCCTATTTTAATTTATTCTCATGGCAAGCTGTCATTTTGCACGCATGCCAGTACATATGAGAAGAAGATTGAGCCTATCCTGGCACACAAATCAAAGCTTCCTTCCAAGCCAAACAAAATAATGATTAAAATTGCACTGTTTGCTTGGCCCCCAACACCACTCTTGGTAGGGCGATATATACTGAAACAGCAAGCCAGAGAAGGTGGCACAAGGCCCATATGTTAGGAAAGACACAAATCCAAGACCAAGAGTTTACATTCAACACCTGCTGCCACCTCTGAGATTAGCATTAAATTGATCTCTTGGATGCACTTCAAAAATTCCTTGCTTCCCACAAGGTATTTTGCAATTTCTGATGAATTACGTTAAACTGCCATGGCCAAAATTGGTCATCTTTCAGGCTGACTGTAACTGTCATAGTGAACACTGCTATCCAGAAGGTTTTTGCTAACATTAATGTCACGAAAACCACTAACCAGCTCCAGAAGTTGGTATTAAGAAAAACTGTTGCCCCTCAAACTTCAAGAGACGATATACTTCAGCAAGCTGTCTCAGAAAGCAATGTAGCTTCATTCACTACAGCTCAAGAGATTCCTATTGAAACAAGAACTGTAAAGGTCTTACTATCTGCATTCATTCAAATAGTAAAGACTGAGCCATGTTTAAATTATTCTCTTCCTACTGCTACTGGAAAGGTTCCTGCGAGAACCAAGTAGCTTTTATAAAATGCATTTATGCATTCTACAGAAATTGCTACCAAGACGTGCCAAAATTTTAGGGGGATCAAGTTGTGTATGCTTGTAGTGCCCATGAAGCTTTGTTTGTTCTTCCAGATATATTTATAGATGTTTATATATAGCTCCTAACGTTTGGATTAAAACATGAAAGTAGAATAACACCACACATTCACATTTAGGTTACATAAAATATACAAACAGTTTTATTAATTAAACTAGTCCATGTTTTAATGTCTTTTATTTTCATGCACTTCCTATACTGCAATTACCTTTACTTTCTCCAGTCCACGCTTTCTTCAGTCTTTTTCCCTGCAAACTTTCCGTTTTCCCCACAACCTTTAAAATCATCTATCTCCCTCCTTGCTTCCTGACACGCAGTACCTTCGGCCATCCCCAAACCAGCTCCAAGCTGCCTGGATGTTGACTGGTCACCAATACAAACACGCTGCTCGGCCAGACAGCAGATCAGTGCTCCCTCTTAGGGGACTGCTGCGCTAAACACTTATTTCGATCTCTCTTGGATCCAGCCTCTGATTATGGTGTCACTGCACGCTCTGCCCCTTTAGGTAACTCAGCTGAACGGCTGGAATCATACAGAGCGCCTCGCAGGCACACAGCACAATCACAGACTTCGTAAGAGTCGGGCTAAAATATTCCACATGAAAATTAATCAGTGAACTTACATCAATGCATAAAACAGTAAAAACAGCTTTCAAGCTTCTTGTATCATTAGGGTGACTACTAGAATTGAAAATCAGGTAAAAAACAAAACCAGAACCCTGTTGCCACCACTATGTTAAATAAATAAATAAACATATAAACCCTGTTCCCTAACTGTTGCCAGCTTCTCCTCTGCTCAAAACTGTAGCTGAGAATAAACCAGGACTTCTGGGGTTCATCTGTAGCTGTTGTTCAAAATGTGTTACAAAGGAGCCAAGCTAGGACTGAGGCATGACAAGATGAGTTATGTCTCTCTCAGCTAGGAGTGACCCATTATACTCTTTATTCATAAATTTACTGTAGTTCCAATACTTTCACTTACCCGATGCTCATTAATAAGAAGATCTCGAGCAGCATTGAAGATCAGCGTGTGCAGATGTTTAGAATAAAAGACCAATGTGTAGTCGTAATCAAAGCCATAGATTTCAATGTCTGACAGGCTCATTTCGTTGTTTGAAAAAATAGCATCCGGGTTCAGCATGTTACTCATAATTGAAGGAACTAACTCTGGGAACAGAGGAGAGCCAAAAAAAAAAGTTATACCAACCTTGTAGTTTAAATAAAAATCCATTAGCAATTTCTAAATGTAGATAAATGAAGATGGAAATTATCAAACTGATTCACACTAATATGCCAGCTAACCTTTAGCAATATGATGCTATTGAGAACGCTGCCCCTAATTAGTCTCATTGACTCACAGTTTTTATTTGAAGCGTACGTTCCTCGAACATTCAGGTTCATTTTGGGACCATGCTTCACAAGGAATTCCAAAATCAGATACTATGAGCTATGGTGGGTATTTAGTCAGTAGAGAGTGACTAAACAGCTTATGACAGAGTCATAGAATGGCTTGGGTTGTAAAGGACCTTAAAATCATCTAGTTTCAAACCCCCTGCTCTGGGCAGGGTTGCCAACCACTAGAGCAGGCTGCCCAGAGCCAAATCCAGCCTGGCCTTGAATGCCTCCAGTGGTGGGGCATCCACAACCTCTCTGGGCAACCTGTTCCAGTGCCTCACCACCGTCTGAGTGAAAACCTTTCTCCTAATTTCTAACCTAAATCTCCCCTGTCTTATTTCAAAACCATTCCCCCTTGTCGTATCACTATCAACACATGTAAACAGGCATTGCACCTCCGGTTTATACGCTCCCTTCAAGTACTGGAAGGCCGCAATGAGGTCTCCCCGGAGCCTTCTCTTCTCCAGGCTAAACAAGCCCAGCTCCCTCAACCTTTCTGCACAGGAGAGGCGCTCCAGCCCTCTGATCATCTTAGTGGCCCTCCTCTGGACGCTTTCCAAGAGCTCCATGTCCTTCTTGTGCTGGTGGCCCCAGGCCTGCACGCAGTCTTCCAGGTGGGGTCTCACAAGAGCAGAGTAGAGGGGGACAATCACCGCCCTCTCCCTGCTGGCCACCCCTTTTTTGATGCAGCCCAGGACATAGTTGGCCTTCTGGGCTGCAAGCGCACACTGCTGGCTCATGTCCAGCTTCTTGTCCATCAGGACCCCCAAGCCCTTCTCTGCAGGGCTGCTCTCAAGTTCTTCTTCGCTCAGTCTATATAAATACCTGGGACTGCCCCAGCCCAAGTGCCACACCTTACACTTGGCCTTGTTGAACCTCATTAGGTTCTCATGGGCCCGCTTTTCCAGCCTGTCCAGGTCCCTCTGGATGGCATCCCTTCTATCGTATCGACTGCACCGCTCAGCTTGGTGTCATCTGAAAACTTGCTGAGGGTGCACTCAATTCCATCGTCTATGTTGTTGATAAAGATGTTGAAGAGAACTGGTCCCAAGACCGACCCTGAGGGACAACACTTGTGACCGGCCTCCACCCAGACATAAAACCGTTGAGCACTGGACAGCCGTTGACCACTGGTCAATTTAATTTCAAAAAACCCTTTGCTGTCCTTCCAGCCCCCAGTCCTGTGCTGCCTCCTTCAGTTGTTCAGTTGTACAAAATAAGGTATTGGGCAAGATTTTAAATATTTTTTATTCTTTTTTGGGATCACTCCTTCTTAATGGCAGACCGTTGTCACTGTTTTCTGCCTTCTGTCTGTGGAAGCTGGTTCCCTGCCTTAGTTCTCAACGGTTGTTCTCAAATTCTGTTATAGTTTTTATCAGTATACTGCGTAGATAGATTGCATTTACCTGGCTAAGGCTGAAGTTTGGGAGCTTCACCTTTTCTCTCACAAAGTACTTAGATGCTATAAGGCACATTTTCCTTTAGAAAGATGAATATTTTTCACAGTAAATACTTACCTAGAAATTCTGTCACTTTTTACAGCAGTATAATTCTGTTCAAGACCTTTTTGGAATGTGAATGAAAGGGGAGTGTTTTAGGAATGTTTTGGGACAAAATTCACAAATTGCAGAAAGGCCAGATTTACAAACAGGTACCCTTTAAATAACTTTCTACGCTTTCAGTTCAGGTTTAATACCTGTTCCCTACAGTCCTAAACTTCTTTAGCTATCATAAAGGCTTCTGAAAACAAGGTATTTCTTAAGAGTTCTTTTAATAATTTTGGTAGTTCAAATTAATTGCTGGTATTATATGTCTGCAGTTTACTTGCCTCTTAAAGTACATATGAAAATTTAGAGTAATTTGAGTAAATTAGAGTAAAATAAGTAGAGCATTTCATACGCAGCTTTCCTGTATGCTTGAAATCAGTCTGAAGTCCTGAGAGGTGCTTATGGATTTTACGTTCATGGTTTTCTTGTGCTCCTATTTGAAACTTGACATGCCACGCTCCTAAAGTGAGTGCTTGTGTGTTTGTGTGTGTGTGTGTGTGTGGTGTGTTTAAACAGAAGAGTATACCTGAAATGAGTAAGTTCATCTGACAGTCCTGCTGTCTTGGTGGAAGAAGAAGGTAGTTTGGCTTTATGAGGAGAGTTGTTGGTGGGGCCATACAAGAAATATTTATCACAACTGGCTGGGTAGTCAGGTCCAAGGAGTCGTGGTGAATGGAGTTAAATCCGGTTGGAGGCCAGTCACTAGTGGGGTCCCCCAGGGCTCAGTACTAGGGACAGTTCTCTTTAATATCTTTATCGATGATCTGGATGAGGGGATCGAGTGCAGCCTCAGTAGGTTTGCAGACGACACCAAGTTAGGGGTGTGTGTCGATCTGCTCGAGGGCAGGAAGGCTCTGCAGAAGGATCTGGATAGGCTGGACCGATGGGCTGAGGCCAGTTGTATGATGTTCAACAAGGCCAAGTGCCGGGTCCTGCACCTGGGGTACAACAACCCCAAGCAGCGCTACAGGCTGGGAGATGAGTGGTTGGAAAGCTGCCTGGCCGAGAAGGACCTGGGAGTACTGGTTGATAGTCGGCTGAACATGAGCCAGCAGCGTGCTCAGGTGGCCAAGAAGGCCAACAGCATCTTGGCCTGCATAAGAAGCAGTGTGGCCAGCAGGTCTAAGGAGGTGATTGTCCCCCTGTACTCGGCTCTGGTGAGGCGCACCTCGAGTACTGTGTTCAGTTTTGGGCCCCTCGCTACAAGAAGGACATGGGGGTGCTCGAGAGAGTCCAGAGAAGGGCAACGAAGCTGGTGAGGGGTCTGGAGAACAAGTCTTACGAGGAGCGGCTGAGGGAGCTGGGCTTGTTCAGCCTGGAGAAGACGAGGCTCAGGGAAGACCTTATCATTCTCTATAGGTACCTTAAAGGAGGCTGTAGAGAGGTGGGGGTTGGTCTATTCTCCCACATGCCTGGTGAAAGAATGAGGGGGAATGGGCTGAAGTTGTGCCAGGGGAGGTTTAGGTTGGATATTAGGAAGAACTTCTTTACTGAAAGTGTTGTTAGGCATTGGAATGGGCTGCCCAGGGAAGTGGTTGAGTCACCATCCCTGGAGGTCTTTAAAAGACGTTTAGATGTAAAGCTCAATGATATGGTTTAGTGGAGGACTCGTTAGTGTTAGGTCAGAGGCTGGACTCGGTGATCTTGGAGGTCTCTTCCAACTTAGATAATTCTGTGATTCTGTGATAACTCGACGATGCAGGCTGTTCTGTCAGCTGAAATTTGGGGATGGAAATGTCCCCAATTTGCCTTCTTTTTTTATCCTCATGCTCAGCTAGAACTGAACTTGGTGTTACATATACGTAGCACCTTTCATGCTCTACAGATCTCAATGCACTGTTTAAAATAAAACAAAATCCACTGTACATTCTTCATGTCACTATCAGCAATTAAGAGTGTTGTTCTTCAGTTCTGCATTATTGCATTTGCTAATGTTTTGGTTATAGCTCTTGTGTTTCTTCTTTGAAAGCTGGCTAGGAGTCAGTTTGTTTGTCTAATTTTCCTGTGTTAACCAGGAACAGTCTGATTGGGTTGGATGATATTACCTGCATACTGCCCATTTTGTTTCAAGATGATTTTTCCTCCCTCTCAACTTACAAACCCATCAAACGTCTGTACAAAGCTATGTGACAGCAGGCAGCTCAAGTAGAATCTTGTTTATGTTGCATGACTTCTTGAAACAACATTGCATGAAAAAAAATTAATTATGGAAGCGTTATGTTCTTTCAAAAAAAATATATAATATGAATTTAAGTGAGAATTTTAAAATGCATTATTTATTTTTCAGTGCTAGAATATTATTCTTTTAAAAATGTATTGTGTTTTTGTAATTATTTCAAAGAACTCGAGCTGCATACCTTGGTGCTCTCTGCATAACTTATTTTAACCTTATGTTACTGACTTCCAAGAGATTTTTGAGCACGTTGAAAGGGCAATGTCTGTTTATGTTCATTTTGGAAGTGTAGTTTGTTTGAACACCAAAGTAAGAAGAAATTTTTTTTCTGTTCTGTAAAAACTGAGAGGAGAATAGTCTGTCAGTAAAAGAAGAGTTTAATAAACTATGGAAACTTCTTTGTGATTAGAAAATATTTAATGATTATTACAAAAATAAATGCTTGGACTCTGTCTTCTGGTCCCTATGAGCGTTAATTTTTTGGGTGACATGGGAGAAGGAAAGAACAGGAATTGTATTGTTGCAAAACTGTGGGGAAAGCTCCCCCAAACGTGTGCATGTAAGGGTGTGTGTCCCTTCTAAAATTTTGTTTTACTGTCTCTAGAGAAAATCAAGAAGGAATGTGTCGGGGCATGAAGAGGAGTTAGGGAAATGACTTCCATCTGTGGCTTTCATTCGGTCGTATTTACACATTAGATTCCCTTGGCTGTCCTTGATAGTTGTGTTGTCAACCCTGGGTTGGCCTGCATAGCTTGCTCTGATAAGAGGCATCCTGGGGATGTTCTCAGAGGCAATGGATGCTTTCCTGCAGGGCCATCTTCTCTCCCTCCCCTTCCATGCAGAAAACACCAGGAGGTATGTTTTAGCTGAACATTGCTGCTGCCAGCAATAAAATCTTTCTTCTCTTGCCGTTTTGTGGTTTCTAGCAATCAAAGTAGGGTCTGATCGACATTTAATAGTAAGGTGCAGATAGCTGCTATTGCTCTGCATTGGTTGAAAGGCAACATTAATGTGCTTGGCACAAATGTGGTATGTGAAGAAACAGATAGCTTCTGCTCCTTTCAGACCTGAAAATCTGAATGCGGTCATGAAATGGCAAAGTATGTTCATCTTCAGTATCTACTTTTTCACAAAAATGGCTCAAGTAGAAATTGGTTACTATTTTAATACCCTCATATACCCTATACTTCTTGCTAAAGCTGATACACTTAATATTTCCCTTTGCACAGTGATATGAGATGTAAACAAAACCCAGGAAAGCTGGAGAAAAGACAAAAGCTTTAGAGCAGACAAGTGGGACAGACAGGAAGCTTGCATTTCCTTCTCTGAAATCCTTATAAACAAGGATACTAATAAAAAAATCCCCTCAGCTTAAAAATACAGGTTTCATACATGTTCTGTTTTATTCTAGGTGGATGTATTTACAACCAAGCCAAAACAAAGGCACAGAGCTGGAGTAATAGCAAATGTAGGATATGTGCCAAGTTAACAGCCCTATGTGTTTGAGGCCATTTGACTAAATGGCTGTACAGAAGAAGATCTCTGGATGGTTTAAGAATCGAGACTCACTTTTGCATTTAGCACTCATGGTCGATATTTCTGTGACTGAGGTAACACTTCTGAGGTTGGTAACTTTGCAAACCCTACAGACTGCATGTTAAACAAGGCTGTACTCTTTGTTTTGTTTTTTAATTTATAATGAGATTTTATTCCTTGAAAGCTCTAGGTGCTGCTTTTTTTCACAGTGAATGCAAATAGAAGTGTGTTTTACAATTGACTAATGCCAAATTCCATCTTTAGTTCTGATCATGCGGACCACTCATCACAAGCTGCTGGTCATCTGAATCCTATAGGAGAGAAGGAAAAAGAAAATCAGAGTTGAACATCGTGCAACAAATGAACTTCCCTTTTTGGCAATTTGTCCACACAGATGGCAGTTTGCACCTGCTACTTTTGCACCAAACAAGTTTCTTTACTGCATGCAGAAAGGTTTACTGTGTTCTTTAAACTCTCTGTGTATATGGGAGTCTTGCTGAATTGGACCATTGAAGCTATCTCTACATTCTGGTTTTATTCAGACTTTCCTTCCCTTGTTTCCCACCCCCTTCCTGCTGCATTTCACACTCTGTCAAAGACTGCTAGCATGCAACTCAGCTGCGTTTACGGCAAAGAGAAGGAAAGACAAAAGGCTTTTTAAAGTTTGTGTAGATGCATCACTGGCATCTAGGAGCATTTGAAGTCCAATTTAATTCAGCTCTCTTTGAAGGTAGGTCGCAGCCTCATGAGTCATTACTTGAGATGGAGCTGTAGGCCATAGCCTCATTTTTGCTTCAAGTGGGCCAACGCCATTTCTAGCTGGGCTGAGATAAGAAAGCCAGGATCCTGAATGGTATTCCCCCCCCGCCCCCGCCCATTTTTTTTTTCCCAAGTGGACATTTTCACTTTATTAAGTCATTTCTTCTTATCATGATCTTAGTTATGTGTCTGAAATCAAAATGTACACTTACTGAGAAAAGATCATACGTAGGTTCTGGTGGAGTCAGTGCAGAAGAACTTTCGTAGGAGGGGTTGGTGATATTTGAAGGCTGGGACTTGTCCAGTGATGTTCTGTCAGTGTCATCTTTTGACTACATAAAATCACACAAACCTGCTTAAAATCCATCCTTCTCATTCCATGCATTAAGTGGGGCACTTAGGTTTCCCCACTGACTAGCACAGTGTTGTGAATGAACTTGCTTTATCATCTAAATCTGTGCCTCTAGGCATGAACTCTGTTCTGGTTGGCTGTAATATCTTGGATCACTTAGCACTGATACCTTTTTCCTCCCTTCTTTTTAAGTCATTCTCCAAGGAATGGGAGAAGTAGTACTGCACTGGCATTGTGCCTACCATGAAAGGGACATGGCTGAGTGCTCTCATTACTACCACATAGAACTACAAGCATTTGCCCTGGCTTATGGCTCCCGTTTTGTTTCTAGAAGACAACTTATATTATGCAGAAGCTAGAATAGGAGGAGATTTCTGGTTCCTTCCAGGTAGACTTTCTTTTGGATGGATTCTGGTGTATGTTGTAACACTATCATCCTTCTCTTCTCTGAGTAGCTTGGCTGTTGGTGCCTGGTTTTCATTGTCATGATACTATGTAAGGCTAGGTTAGTTGAGTGAAAGCAGGCATGAGAGTTCATTGGTATAAAAATTTGTACTTCTCAATCCTGATAAGCCCTTCAATTTGCTTGTCTTTAAATCCAGGCTTTTTCCTGTCAAATGTTTCAACCCTCAGAACCATAAAACTATTAGCAGTGCCATGGAGGGGAAGGGAAGAGAATAGAACAAGTTCACTTGTTCAAGTGGTTGAAAGTTATCTGCTTCCCTGAAGCTGACCTTTATGGTGAAGCAGAGTTCTGCTCTGGTGCTGTTCATATGTAAGCTTTTGGCCAGTCCTTGGTGTTGGAAGTGTCAGTGATAGCTGGAGCCCTGGTAGGACACCCCAGAGGGGTGCAGCAGGCAAAGGTCAGCTAGTGCCGAAGGCAGATGTGTAAGCCTTCCCCACCTTCACGGAATCACAGAATCACAGAATCGTCAAGGTTGGAGGAGACCTCCAAGATCACCTAGTCCAACCTCTGCCCTAACACTAACAAGTCCTCCACTAAACCATATCACTAAGGGCTACATCTAAACGTCTTTTAACGACCTCCAGGGATGGCGACTCAACCACCTCCCTGGGCAGCCCATTCCAATGCCTAACAACCCTTTCAGTAAAGAAGTTCTTCCTAACATCCAACCTAAACCTCCCCTGGTGCAACTTTAGCCCATTCCCCCTTGTCCTGTCACCAGGCACGTGGGAGAATAGACCAACCCCCACCTCTCTACAGCCTCCTTTAAGGTACCTATAGAGAGCGATGAGGTCTCCCCTGAGCCTCCTCTTCTCCAGGCTGAACAAGCCCAGCTCCCTCAGCCGCTCCTCGTAAGACTTGTTCTCCAGACCCCTCACCAGCTTCGTTGCCCTTCTCTGGACTCTCTCGAGCACCCCCATGTCCTTCTTGTAGCGAGGGGCCCAAAACTGAACACAGTACTCGAGGTGCGGCCTCACCAGAGCCGAGTACAGGGGGAGAATCACCTCCCTAGACCTGCTGGTCACACTGCTTCTTATGCAAGCCAGGATGCTGTTGGCCTTCTTGGCCAGCTGAGCACACTGCTGGCTCATATTCAGCCGACTATCAACCAATACTCCCAGGTCCTTCTCGGCCAGGCAGCTTTCCAACCACTCATCTCCCAGCCTGTAGCGCTGCTTGGGGTTGTTACGCCCCAGGTGCAGGACCCAGCACTTGGCCTTGTTGAACTTCATGCAGTTGACCTCAGCCCATCGCTCCAGCCTATCCAGATCCTCCTGCAGAGCCTTCCTGCCCTCGAGCAGATCGTCACACGCCCCTAACTTGGTGTCATCTGCAAACTTACTGAGGGTGCACTCGATCCCCTCATCCAGGTCATCGATAAAGATATTAAAGAGGACCAGCCCCAGCACTGAGCCCTGGGGGACTCCACTAGTAACCGGCCTCCAACTGGATTTGGCTCCATTCACCACAACTCTCTGGGCCCGGCCATCCAGCCAGTTTTTAACCCAACAAAGCGTACGCCAGTCCAAGCCACGAGCAGCCAGTTTCTTGAGGAGAATGTTGTGGGAAACGGTGTCAAAAGCCTTACTGAAGTCAAGGTAGATCACATCCACAGCCTTCCCCTCATCCACCAAGCGCGTCACTTGGTCATAGAAGGAGATCAGGTTCGTCAAGCAGGACCTACCTTTCATAAACCCATGCCGACTGGCCCTGCAAGTGCCGCGTGATGACCCTCAAGATAATCTGCTCCATGAGCTTCCCTGGCACTGAGGTCAAACTAACAGGCCTATAGTTCCCCGGGTCTACCCTCCGGCCCTTCTTGTAGATGGGCGTCACGTTTGCTAGCCGCCAGTCGACTGGAACCTCCCCTGATAGCCAGGACTGCCGATAAATGATGGAAAGCGGCTTGGCCAGCTCCTCCGCCACTTCGCTCAGTACCCTTGGGTGGATCCCATCCGGCCCCATCGACTTGCGTACATCCAAGCTCCGTAGCAGGTCGCCAACCATTTCCTCATGGATAGCGAAGGCCACATCCTGCTCCCCATCCCCTTCCACCAGCTCAAGGCACTGGGTATCCAGAGAACAACTGGTATTGCCGCTAAAGACTGAGGCAAAGAAAGCATTGAGCACCTCAGCCTTTTCCTCATCTTCTGTAACTAAGTTTCCCCCCGCATCCAGTAAAGGATGGAGATTCTCCTTAGTCCTCCTTTTTGCGTTGACGTATTTGTAAAAACGTTTTTTGTTATCTTTAACGGCAGTAGCCAGATTGAGCTCCAGATGAGCTTTGGCCTTTCTAATTTTGTCCCTGCACAGCCTCGCAACATCCTTATAGTCCTCCTGAGTAGCCCGCCCTCTTTTCCAAAGATTATAAACCCTCCTTTTTCTCCTAAGCTCGAGCCACAACTCTCTGCTCAGCCAGGCCGGTCTAGTTCCACGTCGGCTCGTCTTTGGGCACGTGGGGACAGACCGCTCCTGAGCCGTTAAGATTTCCTTCTTGAGGAGTGCCCAGCCTTCCTGGACTCCTTTGCCCTTCAGAACCGCCTCCCAAGAGACTCTGCCAACCAGTGTCCTGAACAGCTCAAAGTCAGCCCTCCGGAAGTCCAATACAGCAGTTTTACTGGTCCCCTTCCTGGCCTCGCCAAGAATAGAGAACTCTACCATTTCGTGGTCACTCTGCCCAAGACAGCTTCCGACCACCACATCTCCCACCAGTCCGTCACTGTTTGTGAACAGAAGGTCTAGCGGGGCACCTCCCCTGGTAGGCTCTCTAACCAGCTGCATCAGGAAGCTATCTCCCACGCTCTCCAGAAGCCTCCTAGACTGCTTTCTCTGGGCTGTGTTGTGCTTCCAGGATATGTCTGGGAAGTTGAAGTCCCCCACGAGAACAAGCGCTGACGATTTCGCGGCTTCTGCCAGCTGCCTGTAGAACTCCTCATCAGTCTCCTCATCCTGGTTCGGCGGTCTATAACAGACCCCCACCAGGATGCTTGCCTTGTTGGCCTTCCCGCTGATCCTAACCCACAGGGACTCAACCTTATCATTCCCAGCCTCAAGTTCCTCAACATCTAAACACTCTCTAATATAGAGAGCCACACCACCACCCCTTCTGTGCTGCCTGTCCCTTCTGAAGAGCCTATAGCCAGACATTGCAGCACTCCAGTCATGAGAGTGGTCCCACCACGTTTCCGTGATGGCAACCAAGTCATAGCCTTCCCGCTGCACGATGGCTTCCAGCTCCTCCTGTTTGTTGCCCATGCTGCGTGCATTAGTGTAGATGCACTTCAGCTGGGCCATTGCCATCTTCCCCGGCTCTGCCATTGTTCCCCCCGGCACAGCTCCAACAGGCCTTCTTTCAGCCCCATCCCCCTTCTTTCCTAGTTTAAAGCCCTCTCAACGAGCCCTGCCAGCTCCTGGGCTAGGATCCGTTTTCCCCTTAGAGATAGGGACCCGTCTGCGGCCATCAGGCCGGGTGCCGAGTAAAGAACCCCATGGTCTAATAACCCAAAATTTCTGTGTTGGCACCAGCCTCTGAGCCACGTGTTAATCAGGTGGGCTTTCCGTGTTCTCTCAGTATCCCTCCCTGCTACTGCAGGGATAGATGAAAACACCACCTGTACTCCCGCTCCATCCACTAACTGTCCCAGTCCCCTAAAGTCCCGTTTGATAGCCTTCAGGCTTCTCTCATCAATATTATCACTGCCAGCCTGGACTATCAAAAGAGGGTAGTAGTCAGAGGGGCGGACCAGGTTGGGAAGTGAACACCTTCTCCATGAACATGTTCTCTCACCTGAACACCTTCTCCATGTGTTAGTCTGAACAGTTCAAGCATGAGTGAAAAAAACGTGATCTAGAATGCATCTGGCTTAATGAAGCACAAGGAGAAATTGGAGTCCGTGACTCTGGAAAATGTGGTGGGTGTTGGGAAGTGCTGGCTCCCTGCTTTTCACTCCTTTCTGCCTCTTACCTTGAAGTGCTGGAAGCCTGTGTTTTTCCTTCTGAATCTGAGGTACGAGTATCCAATAAAGGCCATGACTCCAATAACCAGACATATGCCAAAGAAGATCCCTGTTCCGGTAGTGGCATGGAGAGGAACCTGGAAGCACAGAAAGAGGGTGAGCTACGGGGTGGTCACCTTCCAGCACCCAGCACATGCAGCATCTCCTTGAGCTACACCTTAGTTCACAAACTGCTTTTGCAGTAGTTTCCTGGTACGTAATTCCCTAAGACAGTTTAATATGGCCTTCTGATAATAATTGCAAACTAGCTTTTCTTAGGTAGTCTACACTGGACATTGGCTCCCGTGCAGCTTCATCTTGTTTATGTTTTTGAACATGCAGGGCATGTCTAAGTCATCTTTTTCCAGTCACGGTTTTCAAAGTAGCCACAGAAACTGAAACCACACTGGTCTGCAGAGAAGTGGGTACCAAAGTCCCTTAGGTGGCGTTCAAAACTTGTAGTGTAAACCCTAAAGGTCTCTTTATGAGTTCAGGCTCATTCTCCACTGCTTTGTGTGGGCAGACAGACAACCCTCTGAGCCATGCTTACCAGGGCTCAAATCAAGCTGCTACGAGATGTTCACTGCCTTTAAGTTGAGATCGTTCTTCAGTCAAGCACGTAAAGTGCCAATTCAAGCAGCTCTTTGCATGTTCCAGGATAGACTCTATGTTCCTACATAACTTCTTAATAAATACGTAGGTGAAGAGCTGAAGGAAATTCACATGTCCTCTGGATTTAGTCTAAATGGGAAAAATGCCTCCACACTAGGGCTTTGGTTTCCTTCTGCAGCTCTGTGGCCTGATAGAGCCTGGTGTCACGAAGGGGACTGGCAGAGCTGGTGTGATGATAATTTTGCCTGAGAGATTGCAGGGCACTTGGAATGTATCTCCCCAGAGTATGGTGCTCTTTTCTGGCAATCCTGGAAGGGAAGAGGGGTCTGCAGTGGGGAAGAGATTCATAGGTAGTTACTCTGGCTTTTCCAAGTGATACCTTAGCTCTGTGTCCCCCTGCTTAGAAAAGTGATTACTAAACTTACCCTGGCAAAATAATCACATTATTGTCCTAACTGATACACCCTCTTTATTTCTTTTTTAGAAAACAAAGTAATTTACATGGTGCAGATGGACAGCTAAATATTAGAAATGTTTAGTTGCCCTCTAGCATGTGAAAGGAGTTATAAACAATGCAATATTATGTTGCTATAGACTGACAGAAATTGCCTACTATTTTCAATCAGGAGAAAGGGATTCTCTGAACGAACTGGAAGTGAGAAATAGGGTATGAACAGAATTAACTTCATGGACTGAAGAGGCAGCCACTGCCTAAACCAGAGCTGGGATAGACATGCCAGAAATGTGAGTGAGACCCTTCCAGCACATGGACAGAGGGACCAGAATGGAATACCTTGATTCAACAGAAATCCTTCTTATTAAGGCAAATATCTTGTGGCAAGAAAAAAAAGTGCTGCAGATGCTTGCTGTGCACTTTTTCCAAGGGTGACAGGTCTCACTTCTGTGAGACACCCGGGTTGCATTGTGGGTGGAGAAAATGTTCCCTTTCATACAAAGCAGCATGCTTTGCTGGTGTGAAATAAAGAGAATTATGTTCCTACATCCAAAGGATGGGGCCCTGTACCATTGTAACGTCAGACTGAAGCAATGCAGCAGCTAGCTTGAATTGCCTGCTCTCGAAGGACAGCATCCCTTTGCATCCCTTTCTGCGCTGTTCTTTTGCCATGCACTGTTATTTTTTTATTATTATTATTATTTATTTTTTATTTGTTTGTTTGCTTGTTTTTTGGTGTGGTCTTTCTAAGTGGTGAGATGACTGGTTAATTAGACACATGGCAAGATTTCATGCATGAAAAAAAACTAAAATCAGAGTTTTCAAAGCATCTTGTTGTTTTGGATAGGAATGAGTGCAAAGTCAAGAGTCAAATGTTTTCCTTAGAAGCTTGAAAGGTGTTTTCAGAACAACTCAGATGGAGTTTTATAGAACCTTGGATGATTGGGAAACAAGTCTTAGTGATTCATTTGAAGAAAAAATAAAATATGGGAAGACCAAGCTTCACTAATACCTTACTCTCACTTTCTAAATTTCTTTCAAATCTTTCAAAGTATCCCTTTAAACTGATACTGTATATATGGAAGGGAAACTGGGAATATATGGATGTCTGTGTTGAGTTTGGTATGATATGAGCCACAGCCACCTACCACCACCCAACAAGTCACCGTGTACTTACAGGTGCTGGCGGAGCCTTCAAAGGCTCTGAAATGACATGGATTATCCCATTGGAAGCGATTATATCCCACTCAACAATAGCGCTTCCATCCACATATCTGATCTCGTTCTGCAAGGACAGAGAACAATGAGAGCTGAGCTTTTCCCTCCTGCCTCTGGGGCTGAAACAAAGCTTGAGCTTATTTCCCCACATCAGCTATTGACATATTGAGAAAAGTTACTGGTGGGCTTCCACCGCTGCCTCACTGGACACCAGCCTAAGATGATCCCAGGCTTGTCATGGTTCTCCTGTGCATGAAGTAGCCATCATCCTTGCCTGTATATTGCCTTCAGGCTTTTCTTTCTCTCTTTCTCTATTTCTTTCTCTTTATTTCGTTCTCTCCCTCTTTCTCTCTTTCAATTTATTTTAATTTATTTATGTTTTAGATGTTTGTACAGGTGGCAAGATTAGGAGTACTGTTACACGTGTAGAGGCAGGAGAAGTGCCCAGCTGCCTGCTTCTGTTACAGCTGCCTTCTGTGCTGAGGATGCCCTGGCACAGAGGTTGCTGATTTGGGAACTGGGCCAGCACTGACTGGAAACTGCAGCCCACAGTTTATTTGGTGGCCTAGCACGGGGGAGCAGGACTTTGGTCCTGTTCCACAGCTCACTAGGATGGAAGAAGGGGCCTGCTCAGGTCCTCCAGGGAGGACGAAAAGCTACAGGTTTCCAACCAACTTTGGAGGGCAGGAGCAAGGCTTGCGTTAATGGCTCAGAGTCTCCCCTGGCAGCTTTGGAAGACATTAGGTAAAGGAACACCGGGGATTTTTTAAGGAGAAACTCTTCTAACTCTGGTATCAGATCAAAGTGATCTAAAAGAGCTCCTAGCATGTCAAAGAGGGACACAGAGACAGGGGTTAGTCTTGTGCTGGTGCACCTGATCTCTCACGAGGGTGTACTTCATTAATGTGATTACCGGGTCTGCAGTATAAGGTGGTCTCAAATATAAATCAAGTGCATGATAAATCTCATGCTAAAGGAATGTTTTATTTTATTTTTTATTTTTTTTCCCAAACAAGGGGAACGAGAAAAGGAATAAGCCAGCAAATCTGTCATTTGTGCATCTCTTCCTGCAGCACCTCTTTCCTTATTGTTGGTGTCTGTGTAAATCCCCACCCCAGCTGCAATGATGGGTGCTCAGCAGTCCTTGGATCAAGTGCCATCCTCTAGAGCACATGCTGACTGCAAGCCCACAAGAAGCAGGGCTACTTCTTTTCATATTCAGCTCTGCAACATCACCCGCAGCAGAGTCTCAGCCTCAGTCTCAAGGGGCTGCTCTTACAGAGGTCATTTGCTTGGGCAGTGAATATTTTCTCAACAATAATTAAAAAAAAAAAAAAGTTGGTGTGTTTTCAAAGGATAACAGAATCATTAAGGTTGGAAAAGGCCTCCAAGATCATCTGGTCCAACCACGCCCCTACCACCAATGTCACCCACTAACCATGACCCCAGGCACCACGTCCAACCTTTTCTTGAACACCCCCAGGGACGGTGACTCCACCACCTCCCTGGGCAACCCGTCCCAATGCCTGACTGCTCTTTCTGAGAAGAAATGTCTCCTCATTTCCAACCTGAACCTCCCCTGGTGCAACTTGAGGCCATTCCCTCTAGTCCTACCACTGGTTGTCTGCGAGAAGAGGCCAACCTCCAGCTCCGCACACCTTCCTTTCAGGTAGCCGTAGAGAGCAATAAGGTCTCCTCCATGGAGCCTCCTCTTCTCCAGACTAAACAACCCCAGTTCCCTCAGCCACTCCTCAAAAGACATCAAAGGATACTTTCCATTTACAAAAAGGATGTAGATTTTTGCATTTTTTGTTAAAAAAGAAATAGCAATAAAATAGCCTTGTCTGCTTTTGCTCTGAAGAAGGCCATGCTGAGGTCTTCTCCCTCTAGCAGAAAATTACCAAGTAATTTTACAAATGCCAACACCTTTCTGTAACGATAAGCTGCTGCTCCCATCTCTCCTGCTATCACGCTGCCCTCTCCATCAACCCTGCCCATCTTTGAGAAGGGTTGACTCAAGCCTGTATCCCCATGCTGCGATTCCTGCAGGCTGCCTGAGCAACTTCCTTCCAGTTGTGCAGGCTGGAGCTTGGCTGCTTGCAAACGTGTAAATTTGCAGTTTGACGGCTGCTATCAGAAGTCCCAGCTCCTGCCTGCCCCAGGAGTACTCCCCAGATCAGTGCATCACCTGATTAGAGGGTGCAGGATGAGAGTGAAAAAGTGTGAAGATGGGAGATTTTATGGGGATATTAAAAAGGTACCTGTTCAGTGGTGGAAGCTGGGTACTCCTGGCCCCTGGTGTTTGTAATTAGGAGTTTTTCCCCAGCACGGGTCAGAAGAGTGGTTCCATTGGTCAAGTCGTCATAAAACATGATTGTGGCATTAGATAAATGATACTCAATGTCTCGCCCGGTAAGTGTCTAAAAATAAAAGAGAAATGCAAGAAACGTGAATCAATCTATTTAATCCACTGGATTTACTCCCATGCTTATGATCCTTTTCTCTGCTGCTATTAATGCTCCAGCCAGTGCAATATGGGACAGAGACTATTGGGAAACGTGCAAGTGAACAGTGGGATGGATCCTCTGGCCCTGCTGGCCTCTGACCACCACCTGCAGGAGGCAACACCTTGGTTCTACTAGCACAAAAGCTTTTACTCTTCTGTGTGTTGACCTGAAATGATGAGCCTCGGAGATGCTTAAAATAGCTTGAAGTTGTAAGGTAGAGCATAAACCCATATGAAATGAAATCACTTGTGTGATTCTTTTAACTAATTCACAGCCTTCCACCTGCCTGGCTTATCACTCTGGGACAGCTGGAGAAGTCCTGGCCTCATCCCCCCATGGCTGGAGTTCTACCTCAGCTGTTGGAGGCAATGTTTGACTGAAGGAAATTAAAAAGGAGAAGCATAGAAATGAAACCAGGAGCAATTTCCTTTAATGCATTTGTGAGAAATCCCAAAGCTGTGCACTGTTTTTTCAAATAACTGTGCTTAACATTAATAAGCCAGGGGAGACTTCATCTCAGACAGACACCTTTACAGATGGGTAATTAAGATCCCTGATGGAAAACTCTCTGTGGTGACTCAAACATGCCCGGAAACCTTGTACTCCTGACTGCAGAAGAGAAGCAGAGATGGTGAACTCACCTCTTCTAGATGCAAAGTTTAAACTATATCGGTTTACATGGAAGTCATGTCATATTATTATTATTATTTTTTTAAATTGAGATTGCATCGGGATGCAGAAACCCATAAGGGTGGCCATTCAAAAAGTGTTATTAAAATGAAGAAGTTGAAAGAAACAAACCAACCCTTACCTGATTTTCCCTTAGTCCGCTATCATTTGGAGCGAAGAGCGTGGCGTGCACTGACAGGTCTGTGAGGTACCGCAGGAATGCTTTCCCTCTCCTAGAGCTGTTGGAGTAAGCCATGATTTTCTAGGCAGAAACAAAATCCAGCTTTAGTAGAGGGCAATCGTGAGCTCCTGTGCACGTCAGCAGCAGTGCACAGGGTCCTTCATAACCTACAGCTGCAGAAGCATTTAATTTCCAAATGTATTTTAGAAACCCAAAACTTGGAACAAGAAATTAAGACATGGCGACTAATTCCTGACTTAGCAGGTGTGGATTTAGACTGCTCCATCCCACTTTGCTTGCTGTTACCTGCATTTGCTGTGCACTACAGTGAAGCCAATGCTGAGACAACCTGGTTACCCGCTCTGCTCACCCCACCGGAGCCGCATGCCTGCTGCAGGCCGTACCGACAAGAAGTTTGTCAGCGTTGGGAAGGACATCAGCACTTGCAGCAAGTTCCCGCTGCAGGACGAGCCGTCCCCCACGTAGCCTGGCTTGCAGGTGCAGTTCACCTCTGGAAAGCACAAACACAGAGAGCCGTGTGGGCCAGCAACCTTTTCTAGGTGCCCTGTGCCTGAAAATTGACTTGTTCAGCAACAGATTATTATTATTATTATTTTAATTAAAAAGAGAGAATTTCTTGCAGGGTTATCTATTTGGTCTGTGGCTGACCAAATGTACCAAAACTGTTGCTGCTGCTCCCCTTTGCAGAGTGATGCCAAGAAGGGCGTTCTCACCTTTCTCCCTGTAGCAGAAGACATCCCAGGTTTCGCTCAGGTTGACTCTCCTCCCATAGTCCACGATGCCGACATACCCAGCGCCGCAGTTTGGGGAGGAGAAGGCAGTGGGATACCCCACCCGTTCGCTGTCCAGCCAGCCAGCAGCGCACAGGTGGTACTTCGCCTGCAGCCGGCACGGCCAAAAGGGAGAAAGCACAGAAGGAAGAATTGGGTGGCGGGTCCAGGCACTGCCAGTGGATAGGGAAAGCCCCCTGTGGTGCTCCAGCAGCACCAGACCTCCCAGCCCACTTTTTGGGAATCTGAGTAAGTTCTCTATCTGCAGGCTGCCCAGCTTCTGCTGCTCCCGAGACTTCCAGCCTTCTGCTGCTGCAGAAGGAGGCTGGTTGTGGTCTCTCTAAATGGTGAGCATCTCCCTCCCTCCCTCCCTCCCTCCGTTCCTTCCTTCCTTCCTTCCTTCCTTCCTTCCTTCCTTCCTTCCTTCCTTCCTTCCTTCCTTCCTTCCTTCCTTCCTTCCTTCCTTCCTTCCTTCCTTCCTTCCCTCCTTCCTTCCTTCCTTCCTTCCTTCCTTCTTTCCTTCCTTCCTTCCTTCCTTCCTTCACAGGGAAGGAGCTAGAAAGGCACAGTCAATCTGACTCACCCTTCTGAAAACAAAATTTACAAACCCAAGGTGTGATGTTCATCCCACTGACATCAACAAAAAGACAATAATGTGGAAATAGCTCTGTTATGTTAACAGCAGTTGGAGAAAAGATCCCCAGAAATTAATAAATAAATAAATAAAATAAAAATCACAGCACAACTCTGCAGTGTACATTTCTTTAAGAAGACCTAATAATTAAAACCCTCATGAAACCCTGACTTCACCATCTGGAAAATTAGAAACAAGAATCTGGCAACTGAATCACTTTCAGTGTCATATGGGCCGGCATGAACACACTAACCAGTCCAAAAACTGCTCCCAGCCAAACATATCCTGGGGAGGGGGGGGGGTTAGAAATAGGAGGGAGAAATAAGCTTATAAGCATCGAGCAGCTCCTTTGCTCCTTCCTCTCTGTTTACACTGTGGCTATGTCCATGGCAGCAATCTCCTCCCACACTGAGGCTGCGTCACCTTCTGCGCGTACAGCAGCTGGTTATACGTAGCGATGGTGGCTGACTCGTTGGCGCAGGCCTCCTTTGCCTTCTCGTAAGTCATTTTGTACTGCCCTTGTGGGGACCGCAAATGGAAAACTCCAACGGTGGTATCTGTAAAGAGAGAGAGGAACCAACTTTTCCTGGTGGGGCTTCCATTTCTGGATTAAAAGTCAACTCCGCAGTAGGGAATACCTGTGACTTTTATGCAACGTAGTTAGGACAGACCGGGGGTCATGCGTGATATTTCTATCTGGAATGCCTTCATCTGCTGCTTCATAAATCCCGTATTGTGAAGTATTTATGCACATGTTCTAAGCTGAATCATGCTTACATCTCATTGTTTCCAGGGGACATGGGTAGAGGACTGAGAGGGCTTCTAGACACAAGGATACTGGCCAGATCCACTGACACCGGCGCGGTGGCACAAGGACGAGGATGTCCCTGTCCCACGGCATGCTCTGTGTGCCATCCTCACCTTGGAAGTGGAGATCAGCACAGTCCGCGTCAGGGTGGCACTGCCCGTTGTCTTGCAAGCAGCGGTTGAGAGGAAGCTGCATCACCGAACAGTTCAGCCCATCACCAATGTAGTTATTTTTACAGTCGCACTTGCGTTTGTCCTGGTTGGAGAGAGAATGAAGAAGGCCAAGCCAAGTATTTAACTGACATAAAAGTGGTACTTCAAGTGACGTTCTGAACTGCTGGAAAAATGTCACTTGATGTCGCCAGCAATGGGCAAACAGAAAAGTTGCTACTAACAGCCGTGATTCAACAGCCTGCAAACTGTCACACTGACATTTGCTCCTTTAAGCAAAACATTTATGCACGTACTTAGGTGCTTTGCTAAATTAATACCAAGGCAGAATTCCATCTGCAAAGCTAATAACGCATCAGAGAATTATACGACATGGAATTAAGAAAAATGGATGACACACCAGTCAAAATGATATTTAAATGACTGGGCATGGAAGCATGAAAGGAGTTTAGCAGTCCACTGACTGTAATACATGGAGAACTATAAACCAAGCAGGAGTTGGTGACATCCAGGGATTGCGATGGTTAACAGCTGGAACAGATTAGCAGCAAGGCTTTTCTAGATAGTTCCTGGAAGACGCATCAGGCAAATCACCAAAACAGAACGGACAGATGATCCCAAAAGCACCAAGACAAATACTGGATCAAATCACTGCCACAAGTTTTCCTGAAGAACTTTGACCTTGCATGCCAAGAAGTCTGTGTCATGTGGCTGCAATTGCTATCTAAGTTGCGTCTGGTCAACCAACAAGTGATGTTATTCTCCCAGCTGTTCCTAGATTTAGCAATCAAAATACCTACAATTTCATGCTACCAAACTCCTATTGCAAATAGGGATAACCAATTAGGGAGAGCTAAAAGAGAACAGAAAAATTGCACATGTAAAATGTCACATTTGCTGTTGTAGTGGGTTTACGTGGCAAGGTTTTGGTAGCAGGGGGCCATAGGGGTGGCTTCTGTGAGAATCTAGAAGCTGCCCCATGTTAGATAAGGGCCCCACTGCTGACCAGAGCCAAGCCAATAAGCAATGTCGTTTGCGCCTCTGTGAGAACGTATTTAAGAAAGGGAAAAAAAAAATGCCACACCACACAGCAGCTGGGAGAGTGAGAGGAGTGAGGAACAGCCTTGCAGGCGCCAAGGTCAGTGAAGAAGGAGGGGGAGAGGTGCTCCAGGCGCCAGAGCAGAAGTCCCCTGCGGCCTGTGGCCAGGACCATGGTGAAGCAGGCTGTCCCCCTGCAGCCCATGGAGTACCACGGTGGAGCAGGATTCCACGGTGCAGCCCGTGGAGGAGACCACGGTGGAGCAGGTGGACCTGCAGCGACGGAGGCTGCAGCCTGTGGAGGACCCCTGCCAGAGCAGATTCCGGGCCGGAGCTGTAGCCCGTGGAGAGGAGCCCACGCAGGAGCAGGTGACCTGGCAGGAGCTGCTGCCCGTGGGGGATCCAGGTTGGAGCAGTTTGCTCCTGGGGGATGGACCCCGTGGTACGGACCCATATCTGGAGCAGTTCTTGAAGAGCTGCTGCCTGTGGGCAGCCCACGCCGGATCAGTTCGGCAAGGACTGCATCCCGTGGGAGGGACCCCACAGCACAGGGGACGAGAGTGACCGAGAAGGAGCGGCGGAGACAAAGTGCTATAGACTGACCACAACCCCGATTCCCCTGTTTCCCTGTGCCACTCAGGGGGAGGAGGTTAAAGAGAGCGAATGGGGGGGAAGGTGTTTTTGGTTTCTTTCCTTTGTTTCTCACTTCTCTAGCTTGTTAGTAAAAAGCAATAAATCTTACTATCTCCCTATGCTGAGTCTGTTTTGCCCGTCACAATAACTGTTGAGCGATCTCCCCATCCTTATCTCAAACCTTGAGCCCTTTGCATCTTATTTTCTCCCCCTTTCCCTTTGAGGAGGGGGAGTGAGAAAGCGGCCGTGGTGGAACTCGGCTGCCCACCGGAGTAAAACCACCACAGCTGTAGCACCTATTTCCTTAGAGCAAAGGTTTCAAATTCTTTCTCATTCCTCAGCTGAAAGGATGCCAAGCCGATGTGGAAAGTAGGCTGGAGTTATGTAAAGACTGTTTTGGAAAACAGGGGTCTTTGAGAGGTACAGAGCATGGTGCAGGTGAAAAAAAGACTTCTGTTGGCACCAGTAAGAAGTGCCCCAGACTTCCTGTGGAAACTAAAATTATTCAACTTACAGGTCCTGTGACGGTGCAAATGGCATGTTCATGGCAGCCTCCGTTGAACCCGTCAGCACAAGGGTTTATAGGAAGGCATGTAAAGCCATCTCCTTTGTATCCCTTCTGACAGCTGCAGAAGACCTTCACCCCGAGCTGTGTGCATTCGGC
Source organism: Anser anser (assembly GCF_964211835.1). Classification (NCBI taxonomy): domain Eukaryota; kingdom Metazoa; phylum Chordata; class Aves; order Anseriformes; family Anatidae; genus Anser; species Anser anser. The sequence goes on from NC_139720.1 coordinate 59,423,454, forward strand.
TGCCTTGTGGCACCCGCCGTTGTTTTGTTTGCAAAGGTCTGCAGCTGTGCAGAGATAAGAAAGTGCATCAGTGAAGTCTGCTTTAAAGAGGATGCTCTTCACAAAGACAAAACACCTCCAAATATTTTAAGGTACACTAAAAACACTAGAACACCTGTTTGGGTAAAAATACTGTTTGGGTGTCCTGAGGCACTCCTGAACTTGTGCAATTGCTGTTCCTGAGGGCTTTGAAGCCCTTGTCAGACATACTTGCTTTAGGAGATGTGGCACCAACACCCAGAGATTCTGCTCTGCCCCTTGGCAGTTTGAGAGACCTGCCTTTTGGGGACTCTGCTCTGGCCAGGGTGACTTTGAGGATGTGAGACACCTGGCTCAGAGGTGACTATTTCTGCAGCGATGCTACCGAGGAACTGCCTTGCCTAAAGTCAGCAAAGACAATCCTGTAAGTGCAATACTGCTGAAAACCCTGCTGTCTCCAAAACATGACTGAAGCACGGTTCTTGCTCATACTCGGGCTTGGTGAAGCCTGCTGCAACCAGCCACCTGCCCCTGAAAGCACTGGTGTGTACATCTCCTGAATTTGTTTCACTCACAGCATTTCAGAAGTTTTTCAGCTTGATAGCCACCAACATTTCCTGGTGGATGGTAAACCCGCATTTTGTAGCAGCCATGAATGTGAGAGTGAGCTCACCTGTGCATGTGATCCCATCCCCATCGTAAAGCGGCTTGCATTGGCACGTGTTGTTCTCCATGCAGACAGCGTTGGTGGAGCAGCTTGGGGAACACACTGGCAGCAGAGCTGTGAGGAAGGTAAAACAGCAGATATGAAAATGGTATTTATATAGCAATGCCCTTGTTTCAGAACAATGCCCAATGCCCTTGGGCAGAAAGGAAAGCCCTCACAGCAGTCTTGCTAACTAGACATTGTGAAAAATTTTTATGACTGCTTAGCTCTTGGATAATACCTTCCCTCACATAGCCCCAAGCACCTCCACATGGGAGGCGAGTGCTCATATTCCTATTTCATGCAAGGGGAGGCAGGGATGTGAAGATGCTCGTTCACAGTCCGGAGCAGTTATGTACACGGCCTCTCTCTGCAAATCAGTGCTCTTGGGAGCTCCCTTGGCCTCCACTGACAGCTTCTGATATTATTACCACTTTCTCACTCTCCTCTATGCAACCCCCCTGTTGACTTGTGAGTGCTATCAACCCAGAGCTCCAAGTGACAGGGTCCATGGAGGTGAGGCAGAGACCTAGCTTGGTTTCACACAGCCGGCCAGTCCATCCTGTTTCACAGAAACATCGTCCTGTTCCTGAATATCCTTCCTCACATTGCCCATTGTTCTTGCATTCGCAGACTGCAAAAGAAATGCAGAAAGATCATTTATACAGTTGCCACTGGGAGAGGAGAAACTAATTCCCTAGAGAAGCATCCCCTAGACTGTCAGTTCAGACACAGTATTACCTAGTAATAATTTACCTAAGTCTAACCTCACTGTTTTTCACCATGATGCCAGGCACGCAGTGGACCTAACTGCCTGGAGCAGCTGGACTGTCTCCATTCTCAGAGATTTGCAAGCCCTAACAAGATCTGGAAAGCTGTGCAGAGGAAAATGATCTGGGGGCATTGCCTGAACATGAACGACCCAGCAGTATGCCCAGGTGGCCAAGAAGGCCAACGGCATCCTGTCTTGTATCAGGAATAGTGCAGCCAGCAGGACCAGGGAGGTGATCATCCCCTGTACTCAGCTCTGGTGAGGCCACACCTCGAATAGTGTGTTCAGCTTTGGGCCCCTCACTACAGGAAGGACATCGAGGCCCTGGAGCATGTCCAGAGAAGGGCTACGAAGCTGGTGAAGGTGCCAGGAACACAAGTCCTGTGAGGAGTGTCTGAGGGATCTGGGGTTGTTTAGTCTGGAGAAGAGGAGGCTCAGGGCAGACCTTATTGCTCTCTACAGGTACCTGAAAGGAAGGTGTGGGGAGCTGGGGGTTAGCCTCTTCTTGCAGGTGATAGGACTAGACAGAGGGAATGGTCTCAAGTTGCACCAGGGGAGGTTTAGGTTAGAAATTAGGAGATATTTATTCTCAGAAAGAGCAGTCAGGCATTGGAACAGGTTGCCCAGGGAGGTGGTGGAGTCACCGTCCCTGGGGGTGTTTAAGGAAAGTTTGCACGTGGTGCTTAGGGACATGGCTTAGTGGGTGACATTGGTGGTGGAGGGTGGAGGGGGTTTGGTTGGGCTAGATGATCTTGGAGGCCTTTTCCAACCTTACTGATTCTATGCTATGCTATGCTATGCTATGCTGTTCTATTCTATCTACCCTGAACTACGTTGTCTGAGCTTAGAGCTGATCCTGCTTTGGGCATGGATTAGACTGGAGAGCTTCTGACATCCCTTGCAACCTGAATTATCCTGTGATCTTACGATTTTATAATTGGCATTAGTTCAATGTGACTCTGATAATGAGTATTGAACTGCACAGTGATAGGAGTAGCAAATCTCACAAAACTACAGCAGGAAGGAGTTAATGGTTGTGATGAAGACCCAGCTTGATCCTGTCCTAACTTGCAACACCTGCTAGTTGTGGGGAAGCCTTTTAGCCAGAGAGATGTAAGGTATGTGGGAAGAGAGAAGGTCTGTCTGATTAAGGAAGCCAAATAATGAGGTTAGTGAACTTTGCTGTATAGATAAGTTACCTGTAATATGTTATTTAGGTTTTAGACATTTTCATGACTTAAAGCTTTTGCATTCCTTTTGTTCCTTTCATATGTGGGGCGTTAGCCTTTGTGCCCTGTAGCTGAAGCATGAGGGGTTACTTTAATCCATAGGTGATGTCTTTCCCCCACTCTTTTGGTGCTGTAATAACTTTCATGCTGCGTCCCTCTTGAAGAATTATTAATAACTCTCTGTTTTATAATATAATGAAGTATCATCCTTTCTTGCCTCATCTCTCTTCCTCAAATGTTCTTGTTTAATGAGTATAATGATGTGGGATTTGGTGAAATTCTCATTCTGTGAAAACTTGGTCCTGTTCAAAAGGAGTTTCATGCTCTGACTTTCTTTTAGTCCATTTACCTAGTTTTTGGTTGATGTAAGTATGCATTAAAAAGAAGGGGTTATAAGACTTTTTTTTTTTGTTGTTAGTTTGAAACTGATCATGGTATCTATCAGCTTAAATGGATTTATGCTATGGTGTCCTGTAAAATGGAAAAATTGGAGATAAACTTAGTCCTGAGCATTGGTATCCAAGCCTGATACCTTGCTTTCAACCTAAAGGTATCTAGTCTCTAACCCCCCGACCCTATGCATTTCATGAGCTCTACAGATGTACACAGTTAACGATGGAAGTGTTAAGATGGTAGCTTCCCCTCTGAAGGTATTATGTTGAGAAAATATTTGAGTTCAAAGGGTGATGTTGATCCTGGTTCCAACTCAGCTACGTTTAAGACCACAGCAAAGTGGATTATGTGAGCAGTTTCTTGGCTGCTGCCCCTCTACAAAAACTACCTTCATCTCAGTGCTTTTTATCTTTTCTTTTGCAAAAGTAGTGCAGGGCCTTGGCCTCCTGCAATCCTCAAGGAGCTGTATTGCTAAAATGCTGCCATGCCCTTTATGGAGATGTGAGAGAAGGCTGTGCTGTAGTTGAAAATGCTTGGTGACTGTGCCTCCATTTCACATTACTTAAACACCATGCAAAAATAGGGAAAGCGAAGGAAAGCTTCTGTTCCTACTGCCTTCTCCTCCTCCATTCTGAGATCTCAAGCAATCCTTCTGTGTGAGGAAGTGCTCAAGAGAAACAGTAGCATTGGAAGGAGGAAGCATTTTTTGGTTTACTTAAAAACCCATCACTGACAAAATAGCTTAGGCTTGAGGTGGGCAGCAGTATGGAAAGGAAACTTAAACGCACGTCTGCAGTTGGAGCCGTATCTGCCTGGTAGACACAGCTCACACGAAGTCCCATTGAAGCCGCTGTTGCAGCGGCACTCTCCTGTCCCAGCATATCCGTCATCACAGGAGCCGTGGTTATTGCATGGCGTCTCTGGACCCCCTGGGCAAGCTGAAAAGCATGTTTTTTTTTTTTTATTTGTTTTAAAGAGAGAGAAGAAAAACAGAAATTGGTTGTTGAGCTCAAGTGCATGCTTATTCATTGTTGCTGTTCATTATTTTTTTTGTCAAATCTTGAACACGGAAATACCTATAAATGCATCTCTGGTAGGATTTGTAAAAGCAGCTGTGACGCTTCTGACAGCAAGCTTCAGGTGCTGAGATCCTTGAGATGCTCTTACAAATCCTGTCAGAAAGGCTGTGCTCAGGGGGTCCTACCTTGGCAGTCTGGCCCGAAGTAGCCCTTGCAGCACTTGGCTGTGTGGATGAGCATGGAGCAGTTCCTGCGGCACCCGTCCCTCCGCAGCCCGTACGTCTCGTATGTGCATCGGTGGATCCCTTCCTGGGCATCACATGTGGCAGTGCAGAGAGGGGGAAAACACAGGAAGATGAGTGCTACGTGGAGGTCTGGGTTGCTTTTCTTTTCTAATTGCCATTTCTGCTATACATTGAATCAAAATGTGATGTGGGAGGCCGCAGTCTTCTCACCCAGCTTGCTAAGCTCTGTTAATGAGGACAGAGGGGCTGCTCTGAAGTCAAATGAAGCACTTGCTATGGCAGATGCTGTGTGAGGCCAACAATCATCCCTTCGCTATGTGGGTGCATGCGTGGGGGCAGCTTTGTCCCTGGGACTTTATCGTGTCACTTTAGAGTATGGTTTCACTGTTGAGGTTTCACTCTTTTTGCCAAGCAACTTATTCTAGTTGCGTATGTGAATCACAAAATGGTTGAGGTTGGAAGGGACCTCCAGAGGTCATCTAGTCCAACCCCCCTGCTCAGTCAGGGTCACCTAGAGCATGTTACACAGGATCACATCCAGGCGGGTTTTGAATATCTACAAAGGAGACTCTGCAACCTCTTTGGGCAACCTGTTCCAGTGCTCTGTCACACGAACTGTACAGAATTTGTTCATATGGCAATGAAACCTCCCGTGGTTCAATTTATACCCATTACCCCTTGTCCTATCACTGGCCACCACTGAGAGGAGTTTGGCGCTATCCTCTTTACATTGTCCCCTCAGGTATTTATAGAGGTGAAGTACAGAGAAGAGCAAGTTAGGCTGCTTAAATGCAAGATTAGTGTATTACCTTTGGTTTTGTCCCTGGAGGGCACTTAGAACCACTGAAACAGCTAGCACAGTTCCCCTGTTGTACAAAATAGGGGGAAAAAAATAAACATAGTCGCAGCAAAAGGCAATTCCAAACTGACAAGAAGTGTCTGTTCGATGTGAGCAGTAAATGTGAGCAGAAAAGAATGTGGGTTTGTCATGCTTGAAACAGATTTCTCTCCTTTCTCTGAAGTTGTTGTAGAATGACAACAAAATAGTTACGTAAATTTAGTGCCTAGAAATGCAAGAAACAAATGTTTGTACCAGAAGAAATTTACTCCTGATCTAAACAAGCAAGCAAGGGAGATATGGATATTCTTCAAATAAATATTGACATGAGGTGCATCAGACCTGGCTGTCTAATTTGGAGTACTGGTAATCAGTTACTTCCCAGGAAACACTGACCTGACCTGATGGCATTATATCCATTTTGTTTAACAAACTCATGAAACAAAAGGTAACTGAAGCATATGGGCTATGCAAAATCACTGGGTTTATAACTGAAATATAAATTCCAAGATTTTTTTTTCAGACTAATTACATGAAAAAGTATTTAGTTCTAAGTATTTTTTGTAAGTTTTGAATTAAACTAAAGAAAATTTGGTCTTTAAACCATTTAAAAATGTTTCATTTTGGAAATACTGAAACTAACAAGAGCTTCAGAAACAAAATCACTAGCCATGGAGAGAAGGAGGATGCAAAGCTGCCTGAGCCTGTCAGGAAATCCCTGTTACACCACCATCACTTGGTCCACTTTTAGCAACAAGTGCCTGCCCTCTGAAAAATGCTTTCAGTGGGGTGTTCAATATCAGTGATGAGTTCCAGAAGCCTTCCTTCTTCCTATGGATGCCAACATGGCCCTCACTAACAGTGTATGGGTACCCTGTGTGTGCTGGGAGCATCTGGAGATCTGCAAGTTTCAAAACTTCCTGTTTGTAGGTGACAGTGAAGTTCGTGGACGAAACTTCCTCCATGCTAGCAGTGCCTATTTAGGTGTGTTGAGAAAGATTATGTGAAAGCAAGAAATATGAGAGACCAAGGGCATGGCTCTAACCAGTGTGGTGGAGACAAAGCACAGGTGAATCCAGACTGAAGTGATGAGACTTAACCTTGGTAGTGTCAAAGCAGCTGTGAGCATTGCCCCTTGTCCTTCTGAGGACAGTGTTTGGCCTGTGGGCTGTGGCTTCAGTGTGTGGGAGAATGATCAAAAAAGCTGGACTGACCATGAATTCCACAGTGAAGAAGCTGTCGCAGCGCCCCCCCAGGCTGGGGTCCGTCAGCAGGCAGTCAATGCCATAAGCGATGCCCCCGTCGAACTCCAGCTGCCGCTGCACGATCTTGCACTGTCTGTCATTCAGGAAAAGGGCGCCCTGAGAGAGGGGATGGGGAGAGTGGTGTGAAAAATGGTGAGGCAGTTTTCTGTGGGGTCAGACTGGATCCAGATCCTGGATGGGAATCAGGGATGATCCTCCCTCTGTAGGAATGCTCTGATGCACAATGGTGTGTCAAACTATCCTGTAGGTAACCCTGATGGCTGCGGGGGCCCAAAACCAATTTGGAGACCTCTTTTCCTACAGATTACAGTGCTACAATCTCACAGATGGCAGATCCTTTCCATTTCCTAAAGCTGACAGAGTGTCCACGGATGTACCTTATATGCATTTAAGCTTAGCCACATGTGCAGAGGCAGATGCTTGCCTGAGAACGTGTGGGTATGATCAGTTTGCAGAGGAAAAACATATCATTGTTTTGTCTTGATGGGTTGCATACTTGCCTACAATCTTAGCCTGTGAACGCTTGCAAACCAGAGTTTGCACCCAGATGCTGTATCCATGAGGCTTCTGCCAAAGCCAGGTTTGTCCTAACGGTTCTTCACTGTGTATTTCATTGTAGGAGAAGTTAATGTGATGGTATTTGTCTTTTGAGGTAACTGAGAGCTGTTTTGAACAAATAGCATCTTACAAGAGAGAAAATGACAACTCCAAAAAATCTTGCAAACCATCTAGCCTGTTGAATGGGTTGGGGTGGCTGCTGCAGTTTTGTGGCTACTGGCATGGACAGGCAAGGAGAAATTAAGTTTTGGTATTACGGATCCTTTCTATGGACTGTGCACAGGCACAGGGGGGTCTGCATGAGTGAATCCAATGGCAGAGGTAAGGGGTAGAGGTGCTGGCAGGGAAAATACTTACAATCTCCCTGTTATCTCCACAGCTAATGCTGAGGTTGGAGCCCTGCAGGGTCTTCAGTGAGGTGGAGAGAGGGAGTTGGTAGGCCAAAACCTGGAAACAAGGGAGATGTGCATGTCCAGGCTTCCCTGTCTTTGCCTTGGCAATAGTCCTAAAAAAGCATGGGTCTTACCTCAGCGTCACGGACGATGTGGAATTTGAGGTACTGCACCAGTTTGTCCGTGTTGGATTTCTTGAAGAGGAAATCCTGCTGTTCCTGTGGCAGCCCACGGATAGCTGTGTCCGTGGGCCAGAATAGCGTGACGGGTTTGTGAATGGGATCGTTGATCAGCCCAAGCAGGTTGTTTTTCTGCAACATGCCAAAATTCTATGTGTATGAGATTAATGCTCCCTCTAAAAGGATATTGACCTTACGAGGTGAATGCTGGTATAACTGGGATGCAGTGGCCACGTGGGCTGCCTGGTCACCAGCTTGCAAATGTCATGACTTTAAAAAACAGAGTTGAGCTGCCCAAGTTGAGTTAAATGACCCAGAAGCATTTCATCTGTCCACCAAAAATCATGTTGTAGGCCTAGCTTTGGGCTTAAAGTCATACTTGGGCCAAACCTTGGCCACGTAATTTGACATGGTAGGACAGAGCTGGGCGGGAAGGGGAAACCTGGCGGTGGGTCTGCTTGACATCTCCCCCATGTCTGTTGGAGGGAGCCAGGTGGTGACTGGGGGTGTCACGTACCTTGTTGTGAGTCCTTTGGCTCCACTGAGCACCATCCTGCTAGTGATATTGTGCATACTGTCTGTGCTTTTTTGTTGTTGTTGCTGTTGCTTGTATTTGTTTAAAACCTGTGCCTGATGGCTGCTGACTCTTGTCCACTTACCTCTAGCAAATTGCTGAATAGGATGTACCCATGTTTGGCTGCAACCATTTTTAGGCTTTCCTACAAAGAAAGGAATAGTCAGGAGATTTATCTAATAAATACATCATACGGATATTTTAAAAGTAGATATTAGCTTGCTTTCCCCTGTAAGCTTTTTGTTATGAAATCAAAGCCATTGTAAAAGCCTCATGTGGAATTTACTCAGGAATTATATTTATGCTAAGAACAGTATAAGAGGAATTTTAAATATAACGTTAAACTTATATAAAAATAACTTGACATTGACAAATAAGGTTGTCTTAGCAATGCTGCTTTTTGTATGACTTGCATGATAACTAGAGTTACAGTTAGATATAAAAGCCCCTGAGACAAGAATGGCAAAAAGCTGCACTCACCTTCTTAGGGCCTGGGGGGAAATCCTGAATATGTGATGGGACCAGGATTTGGTTTATGATATGAATCACGCCATTTGTGCCAACAGCATCACTGAATATAATTTCAGCTTTATTGTTCAAATACACTGAATTCTGAAAAGGCAACAAAGATGTGTCCTGTGGAACCTCGTTGGACAATGAGGCTTATGCCAAATTTCTATTATAGAGTGACCCTCCTTTCTTGGAAACAAATAGTTGCTTCTGTTTTAATAAATTACTTTTTGGTTTTACAAACATGATGAGAGAGAGGTTTTTTGAAGAACACAAACAAACCAGAGCTGGAGGGTAAGAAAACTCGCATCAAAGCGAGGATGGTACAACTCCAGTCTTAATGTAGCAGGTAAGTACTGAATATTTTGCCTGAATGGACAATTTTTAATTTTTTAATACTATTTATTTTTATGCATCAGAGGAGAAAAAGGAACATTACAGTTTTTAAAAAGGTTAAATGAGAGCAGACAGTTTTATTATTCAGACCCTTACCTTTTCCTCACCCTGTTACCTGAGAATAGGTGATCTGTATTTGGTCCCCATGCAGAGAGGTGACGTTCCTGACTGTCTTCAGGTTGCTATACAGCAGGCTGGCACAGCCCACCATGTGGTACCGAAGGATTTGTGCCATCTCCCCTTTGGCGAGCCAGTCCCTCACCTGTAATAGAGAGCAGAGGAGTTGAGATGCAGCTGAGCAAGGTGTCTCAATCCGAAAACTCCCAGCCTTCTTACTTACTTGTGGGTTGCTGTTTAATACGTCTGTGTGAGGCACAAACAGAGTGAAAGGGCCTGGGCCAGCAATATCTCTGATAGACAAGGCCTGCCAGATTTAAAAGGACAAAGCAGAACAGAGTCGTTAGTGCACATAGCTCATGTGGAGCCAGGGCAACCCCACTGTGTGGGACGTGGTGCCCACAGCCCTGTTGCTGCCACACGCTCAGCTCCCTTCACTGCAACGTGAGGGGGAGAGAAACTTCTTTCTATGGTGTGGGCTTTCCTTCTCATCCCCACCTGCAACCACTGTGCATAAAACTGATATTTTTTTCTCTCTTTTGTTCATTCTTTTGTTTTATAGCTTAGCCCGTTTCCTCTACAATAATGAACAGGACAATGAGAGGGAAAGCTCTCAATCAATGCTAAGTGTAGGGATGATGAAGGGGGCTATTTCCTTCTGGGCAAGGAGACTGAATAAATCCGTTAATCTTGAGAGGTCTAAAAACAGATGTTTGAATGTGTTTGTACATGCATTTAGCTGATACATGGTTGCTCATACCTAGGCATAAATTGATTACTGCTAGTGGTACAAATGGACCTGGAGTATTGCAGGCACATTGCAATGACCACTGGTAACCTGAAATAAGCAGAGAGCTCTGCTAAGGTGAGACAAATTCATTCATCTACCATGGCAGCAGAATCAAAGTTAAAATATGTCTTTGACTAGTAAGCCAATACATAGATTCATGCTGTTCTGAGCCTCATGGGTAAGCAGGTAATTGCTGATGCTGTTCTCTGGAAAACAGCAATAACTGGCAATGCACATCAGCAAAGCATATCAACATCCTGTGATGTTTCAGAAGGAGAATGGGAAATGGTGTAGCAAACTGGAAATGCAACAGTGGTGGTAGAAAAATGATATTTGCTCACCTCAGGATTCAGACAAGTGCTGGAAGATCTCAGACCAACAGGTAAATGCTTCAATTTTATGCCTGGTCTAGAGGTCTTACGTTCCCATAATTTTCTTAATTATTAATTCTCTAGAGGTTTTTAATAGCAGTTAATAGTTTAAATTGGAGCATCTCTGGTATTAGTGACTGACGATTGGGACTGGTGATCCAAATCCAGTCCTGATTACGTTGAAGGGTGTTGGTACACAACAGATCCTTTCCTGTTCCCACCCCCTCCACACCCTCAATGCAAAAAACAAACAAAAAAACCTTTTTCTTACCTCTAAGTGAAAATAAAACCTAGATGTGTTGGAGTCCCTGAGAAGTTCCTAGAACCAAGAACAAGACTTTGTAACAATGCTGCAAATCTGGAGCAACATCTATAGAATCCTACCAAATGCAGCACTTGAAAAAGAAGGAATTTTTGGCTTAGAGTGAATGCTTCCCATCGCTCCTGTTTTATCTTACCTTGCTCTATGAATTAACAGGCTTCTTTGAAACTTAAAAATACCAGTGTTAATGTGCTAGTACTGCAGTCATAACAACTGTCCATCAGTGTAGTTGTTTTCTACAAACTGCAAACTGTGGGCTAGATTTACCAAGGCATCCAAGAAAAAATAGGCATGTCTTCAAGAGACAGCTGTTGTATGAAATAGCTATCTGAAAAACAACAAGCAGACATGTACAATGCTTTACCTGGTAGATATTGCCTCGGCATTTAAATCCATCTCCAACATAGTTACGTCTGCAGGTGCAGGTTCTTTCTGTTAGCTCGGTGTCATTACAGATGGCAAACTCACTGCAGCCTCCATTATTCTGGTAAGAACAAAATTTAAAATATTCCTTCATTTCCAGGTGTAATAAAACAATTCTAGGTCATCACTTTTTTTTGCACATATATAGCTTAAGAGGACTGAACTTGAGAGCAAATCAGGAAAAACTGAGAAAGTTGTCTTGTTTTCTTTCTACGTGTTTGTTTTGTGGTGTCCTTCCCAGTGATGCTTACCTCAGGGATCCTTTACTATGGGCCCTGAGTAGGAGCAGAACCTCCTTTGGGTTTATTATAGCTTTTTATGAGGCTTTGCTGCACAGAGGTTTGGCTACGTTGAAGACAGATTAATTTCTAGTCTAATGGTAACATTTTTAAGGCTCTTTTTTTTTTTCTTTTTATGCCATCATTAGCCAGGTGGAAGCAAAATAGCCAGACCATGGCACAGGAAAAAGAAAAAGCATAGGAAACAGTGGCTCATAATTTTGAGCTATCCGTCCTCCAGCTTCTGACTTTGCCCTTGCTCTTTCATCTCAGCAACCTTTCAAGGTTAGAGAAAGTCTGCTGACAGGCCAGTCGGGGACGATGAGAATTATTGTCACTGTGCTCTGAGCACAAAGGATTAATGTGTATGGGAGAGTAGATATATCCCTGCTGCAGCCTGCCAAGAAGCAGAGCAATGCGGCTGGTGCAGAGCACCACATTGCTCATGAGCACGTGGTTAGCAGTGACTGTGTGAAATGGATGTGGCTAATTCTCAGTCTGCAGCGACAGATGAAGGTCGGGATGGGGAATGTCATGGGAAAACCTGGGTTGCAACTTGTGGAGTTGGGGAGGCAAAGAAGAGAAATGATTTGTACGGAGAATTTTTTTTTTTTCTTTTGACCTTCCAATGAAGAAAAGTTTTAATCTTCCCACCCACCTACCACCCTGTGTCCTCTGTCATGGTTCAGTAACCTGCCTCTGCTGCAGCTTGCAGTGTTGTTATGCACTGTATGATGCATCTACAGGGATGCATGTCGGTCTGTGGGGCTCTGGCTTTTCACTTGCTCTATGGGAGCTTTGCTCCAGGTGAGAGTGTGGCCTGGGACCTCCACTGGAATCATCTACTCCAGTCATGCCCAGGCCTCCAATTGTTTGCCCTAAAATGGATTTTACTGGTAATGACCCAGCAAGGGTGAGGACTTGCTGCTCTGATTTGGCTATAAATATTTCAGCCTGAGAAGGTGATGTGTTGGAGTCTTGGTCATTCCTCTTGATCAGGCTGCCCAGATATGGTCCCAAATCACACTAGTGGGCCTAGTGACAGGAGAATATTAAAAATACATGGTGGTTTTGACCTATCATAGGTTCTTTTCTTTGGTTTCCAATCACCTGGCTCCTAGAATAGCTAGAACTGGCCACTGAAGATCTCCTTTTTTTTTTTTTGTCATTATAGGTAACACGTTATAGTTCACGCTTCTGTCTCTTATCATTTGTCCCATGCTCTTTAATTGTTTTGCCAAGAAACTGCATTTTTTTTCCTCATACTAACTAAAATGTTGGTTTTTCCTTCGCAACCTTCGGGTTGCGAACACACATTTAGATATACTGGCTTTTTATTTGAATTATCAGTAACAAAAAATGTGCTTAGGAGATGTGACTTACAATTTACCATTACAGACCAGGGTCTGTTTCTCCAGATCTGATTTCAAGTTGTTTTTGGGACTCTGTGATGAGTCCAGGCCCTTGTATTGTGTCCAGGCTGTGGTCCAGGAAAAGTCCTTACTGCATAGTTTCCAATATAGTAACAGCACTAAAGCAAGAACTGAACTAAACATGTTTGAAAACTAGATACTAATCTAAGTGTTTTTTGGGCATAGAAGGAGTGATCTACCTATCTGACTTAGTTCTGAATGCATACCAAACCCCAGAGGGTAATGGTTATCACAAGACTGTACTCTCCTTAAAGTGATACTTACTTGTGAACACAAGCTGATGTATGTGCATCTTTTGCCATCTCCAGAGTATCCCTTCAAGCAATTGCATACTGCCTACAGAGGAAAAATAGGAAACATGCATATAGGGAAAGGTGTTTGATTTTTTTTTTCAACACATTTATATTTAATTTAATTTACATTTCTCCCCCCCCCCCCCCCCCCCCCCCGTTAACGCTTCTGGTAAATGGGAGGAACTCAGAATCCCATTTCTTAGTGAGATGATTTAAACTTTATTAAGCTAAAAGTACTTCATCTCTTCTGCTGATGCTTCTTAGCCAGCTTGAGAAACCATAGACTGAAACTGTGAAGTAACACTTTCCAAGAGACCCTATGTGCCCCTTCTCTGCCTGTCCATCTCTTTGTCTCACCTCTGCTGTTCTGGTCACTTGAAATGACCCTTTGGACATCTGCAGATAGTCATCTTGTCAGTAAAACAGGCTAAAATCCTAATTCATTTCCCCCATTTTATCTCTCTAAATTGGTATTTCTTTCTTTCTCTCTATCTCTCTCTTTTTCATCTCTTTAAAAAAAACAAAACCAAACATATCTGCAAAACGCTTTTGGGATTGTGTCCTGATGTTACTGATAGCTTTGCACTTGGTGGCAACGTATTTGATGTTTATGTCAAGATTGCTCTGGTTTGCAGTTTTTTTTTTTCATTTTTGTGATAACTGTGACATGGCTGCAAAAAAATGACTTCTCTCCAATTCACTGCTTGATGCCCTCATTTTAGAATGCATGTTTAATATGTAGGAGATTGAATTTGCAAGGAGTTTTCTGTATCAGAGAAAAATGTGATAGGCAGTGTAATAGCAGAATTTTATGTATCTGAACAGCTGAAACTCCTACAGAAAGCAAAAGTGTTTTCTGGCCTTTATAGGCTTGGCTCTGCAGGGAAGTGATTTTGTAGCAGAGGTTATTACTGCTCCCATGTTAACTCTATTCCCATGGGTGAGGAAGGATAAATACTTATATTGTAGCCACTACTTCTATTACCAGTGAGGGTTTGTGGAAGAAAATAACTCTTTGCTGTCTTGTTCAGAGGGCCAGGGAAGGAGTAAGTGGTTCTGTGTTCCCGTCAGAAATGTGCTCACTTGCTAATGACAGTCAAAGGAAAGAGTTAATTGATCAGTACAGGCTAAAAGGGCTGATGGGGATTATTGCCCCTCCTGTCCTTGGACAAGTGGAAGGCAGGAGCTGGCTTCTGACTCCTGATCTGTTTTATGCATTGTTCCCAAATAAATATGGCTGTACAGTGCCTCCTGGAGGATTACAGTCCTTCACTAACCAATATGAAACTGTAGAGGGATGACAAGGAAGTGCTGCAGTCAGGGAATTCAGCTTCTTATGGATCTGGTATAAAAATAGAAACACTAATCTGTCAGTTGATTGCCTGGGCCAATTTGTTTCTTGTTAACCCTTTTCCCCTTAGCCCTTTTGCACTTCTTTCTTTGGAGAATACTCCATATTTCTGCATGGGAGTTGTAGAACACTGGAACAGGAGGTCCTGGTATTTTGTAACCGTTGTAGCAGAATTGTGATTCAGTCTCTTTTGTTTCTTTGTGTTATGCTTGAGTTATGTTGGGAGAAGGGCTAGTCTGAAATAGAAACTGTCCATGGAAAAATTCCATAATAGTAAAAAGAAACGTCTAGCAATACTTTGAAACTAACAGGTTTTCACATGAAAACCTCCCAAGGGGGAAAAACAATTGTTTGAAATAGCATAATATTGCTTTCCTCTGCAGTTTTGGATTTCACAGAATCATAGAATGTCATTTCTCTCAATGACATCCAATTTTTCATGTTTGTGCAGATTCCCCCTCAAATACATTTTTTGAGGGAAGCATACATTTTTTTAGAATTTTTAGTATGAAACACAGTTTTCCATTTAAGAACAAAGTTGAGATGGGAATATTCCCTCCCACCCCAAGCTGTAAGCAGTTGGCCAGTCTTATTTATCTGTGCTGACAAAGTACTCACTTGATTGGGTCCAGTCTGGGTGCATTCTGCATTTCTGTCACATCCACCATTGTTCTCCAGACAGGGGTTTATTTCTTTGTAAAACAAACAGTAGCAAAAAATAAAAATGAGTGACTTCTGAAAACCCAAGAAGGGTGAATCTTAAGTTAAGCATGCTAGGAATGCAGATTTTGGACAGCTATGAATCAATGAAAGTCATTTGATTTAGTTATTATCAGTGTGGCCCTTGTAGTTGCCTTGGTAAAAGCTAAAACATTGCTGTCAGCATTTTTAAAACCATACCTGGGGAGAGGTATGGTACAGCAGTCTCTCAAAGTCTTTAAGTCTGCAATGGTCAGAGGAACATGAGCACATGAACCTGACAGTGATGGGGCTATCTTTACTGAGAGGTAGATCTTTATTAATTTTGGTGTCACACTGTGCTGCTTTGGGTGACAAGGTTTGTCAAGTAGTATTAACCACGTGATGCTGCAAGAAAGACTGTTGAGGTGCCTTTGGCACCAAGGTCTCTAGTATCAGGAAACTGCATTTAGGATAATAGCAGAACACGGATCTCCTTCCACGTACAGGAAAGTTCACTCCTGTAATTTCCCTCCTGGTGATATATGAGACATTGGGAATGCTTACCGATGCAGACTAGTCCGTCTCCAGTGTACCCAGAATTGCAGATGCACACTCTATTTCCAGGCGTTGTTTTTTTGCACTCTGCTTTGTCCGAACAGCCACCATTGCTGGTCTCACAAGCATCAATAGCTGAACAGAGGTGACAACTCAGTTTAAACCAATATGCATATATAGCTTCTTTCAGATAGTTGTCTCAAACTCCTAAAGGGATTTGTTGACATCTTCTGAATGTTTCTCATTTAGGAGATCATAGATGTCATTAGTGCTAGCTATTTATTATCTCTTATTTATTTATTTATTTATTATTATTATTATTATCTCTTACTGCAAGAGGGAAAGCTGAGATGTGTCTGGTCTGGAAGACAAGAATTCATCCAGGACTGCTTTTTGGTAACTTCCCATTTCATGATTCTGCACATTCCAACAAAAAAAGAGCCCTTTGTACTCTTTTCTAGATTAAACAGGCTTTTGGAGCTTTTCCTTAGCATGCCCTTTTCTGCACACAGATCAAATGGCCTTTTCTTGCAGGAGGTCTTGACTCTAATACCACCCAGCCCTCCTGTGAGGAAAAAATCCTGGTTTTTACTCAGATGGAACCTTGTGCTGTTCTGCAGCCCTGGATGAGTCAGAGGCTCACAAAATGATCTTGCCTGGCTACCTAGAAAGCAGGGAGGGGGCCTCTTCTGATCTCCACTGTGAATCAAACTAGCTCAAACATTACTTTAGTTTTTGTCTCAAATGACCTCAAATGGCTGTTCCAGCAGCTCTAACAGCCAGCCTGGGGAGATGACTTCTGTAGGTGTTTGCCTGGGAATCCTTCTGCAGGGGTCTATGGGCGAGCACAGAGCCCCTATAGGGTGACCTACATCCCCCTGTGCATGGGAGATTTCATACTGGTACATTAAAATGGCCTTGGGTAATTTGTGCCAGAAGAAAAAATCAAAGCATCCAGAGTTAAGAGTGTTAAGGTCTTTGATTAGGACCTTGCCAGCCATTGTCAGGCAGATATGCTTCTGTTCCTAAGAGCATTAGGATTTTAATCAGTTACGGATTAGGTAAAGAAACTGTAACATTACAGCCACTGTAGTTGGAAACAGTCTACTTCATAAATCTGGATATCCGAGGCTCTTGGAGGGACAGCTAGGATAAGCTGCTGTTGCCCTTTTCTGAGGGTGTCTCAGATCTCCCTGCTCCAGAAGTCAATTTTATCACCCCAGAAATCTGTGCAAGTTCAAAAGGCTGAGGAAATGGCAGGGGTATACGGCTCTCAATAGCTGGAAGTGCTATTGTACCCTGAATTGGTCTCTGTTTGCTGGGCTTTGTTGGAAAAGGAGTAAAAGTCATAATCCAGGTTTCATTACTCTGCAAACAATGGGGCCTGGGTTGTGCACAGTATGTTCCCTCTTCTCTGGCCTCCCTTAGCACAATGCCCCACAACTTGAAGGTTTTGATCCCTTTGTTTGCTATGAATCTGCACCTGTTGCACTTTCACTCATTTTGAGCAAACTGGCAGCAATTCCTGTTTTTAACTGGTGCATAGGGGAGTGCTCATCTCTCACCAGCTCCACTATTTCACTGTGATCACAGTGCATTTCAGGCACTCTTTTTCAACAAGGAGACAAAGTCCACTTGCCTGTGCAGAATGTCCCATTCCCTGTGAACCCAGCTGCACACTTGCAATAGGCAGTCCCGTTCGATAGGAGAAGGCAACTAGACACATGAAAAGAGGCAGGTGACATTAAAAAGTCAGGTCTTTTGCTCTGCACTGTTCCAAAGTTGCACAGAAATAAAGAAGTGTTTAACCACATAGTATGTTGCAGTGACAACCATAAAAATGAACTCAGCCAGACCAAGCTCTCTGAAAGTGTTTTAGATATGTTATTTTAAGTATTAAATATGCATGTTTTGGCTATCAGCTGTCCTATTTTCTCATGCAGAACCTCAGAAAATCCTGCTCACCCAAAAACTGCACAAATTTTTGTTTGTGTACACTCAACTTACACAGCAGAACTGATATTCATGGGGTGGTAGTTGGGTGTCTGAGTACCGCAGGTTCAAGGTGTGTTTCTTTTTTTTTTTAGGGGGAGAAGTGCAGGGGGGTACAGTTTAGCCTTCTGTATGCAAGCGTGGGTTTAAATGTCTTTCTTTACTGTGTGGTGGGATGTCTTACCTCCCTTTGCCCCCTAAATCTCAATTGTTTTCCCTTTTAACACTGATATTTTTGAACATTTCTGCCACATCGCTGAATATATTATATCAACGTTGCCCCTTATCTCTGAGGTGAAAAGCAAGAGTGTTATCTGTGTTGCTGAGGAGTCTTCAAAAAGAGCAAGCAAGGCCATACTTTTGCAAGAGATCCCCTTTTTCTCCTCCCTCATCCAAAAAAGTAGATTTTATACATACTTAGCACTAGTATGGCATGAGGTGTTACATGCATCATCCTTGATTTCTGCAAGAAAAAAAAAAGAAACAGGAATCAGACCTTTTCAAGTCAATTTCCTTCTAGTTTGCAACTTTTACATGACCACCATGCAGAGCTCTGGCTCCTGCACCAGGCAATCACTTGCTTACAAGGAAGCAGGCCTTCCCTCTGGCTAAATGACTCTCTCTACAGATCAGCAGGTACCATTTAAACGTGGTGTTGAAGAAAAGGCATGTCAGCATGTTGTCAGGAAAACACTTCACCTGTTGTCATTTATCTTTACTCTGAGTCTTGCACATAGTTAGTTTAATTACGTAAGTTTAGGGTTTCCAAAGGAACTGAAAGTTGCTCAAATTCCACTGAAATTCTGTCAGCATTAGCTATAAAGTTCTTTTCGTTACTGTTTTTGTCCTGAGCAAATTTACAATAGATATTGAATGCTATTATTAATGCATTTATAAAATTTATTATACAGATTTCTGAAATAGATATTTAATACATTTCAATTATGTCTAAATGTAATCTAATTGGGTATAGGAGCTGTATTAAATCAAGACAAACTGATTTATTTGCTAGTTAATTTTTATTGCATTAACAAGAACATAATTTAATATCCAGTGTTGTATAGCTAAATCAACTTATCAAAACTCTTGGAAGGAGGACCTGAGGATTAGAATGTGCTAGCTAACTCTGCTCTGCAAAATACACAGCCTTAATAAACAGGATGTTCTTTTGGGACAGCTACAGGGTGTCACAGCTAGAGAATTAGCTAAGTAAGGCATTTAAGTCTCATGAGCAGCTGACTTGCTATTAGTACAGTGATTAATTCCTTGAGCACGGGCCTATGGGAAGCTGCTAGATATCTGGGCTCTGGTCACTCGGACACCTGACACTGGGCTCTGGTCACTGCTGCAGTTCTGTCCTTTCCTGAAATGCTCGCTGCTTTCCCAAGAAGACAAAAGAGGGGCACTCACCACTCTCGCATGTCACTCCCCTCCAGCCGACGTCACATTCACAGGAGCCATCCCCATCGATCCCACTGCTGCATTTCCCATGGACGCATGCACACACTGTGGGGGGAGATGGGAGGAAACCAGTGTTTAGAATGCATCTAACTTCAAATTTTTCTTATTTTTCCTCTGTTCCCAAATACAGGGACTGAAACTGTGTTTTAATGGGAACCATTGGTGAAAAAGCAGTGTTAAAGAGGGTTATTCATGCTGGATGCCACTCTAAGCCTGCAAATAGCCAGTGTAGGAGGCGTTGTCTTTAAGTAAGGTCTTCTCTATCAACAAAATAGTGATAAAATGCCATAACAGGGAAAGGAAAGAAGTTAGTGATATTTCTAGGACTGGCCTATTATCTTGAAAGCAATGTACATTCCAGGATATAGAATGAATGCAGCTAGAAGGACTCAGGAGGTTTCACCTTCCCCTTGGAGACTTAACATGGGACTTCCCCCAGGTCAGCTGAAAAACCTGAGGGAAAACACCTTATTTTTAAAGCTGGCCATGTAGGTCGCTAACCACAGTGACTTCCTTTTGCATCTTGCAGGCCTCATCATTTCCCTTCAGTCCTCATCACCCTCTCTTCACCCCCCTCACAAATGTGGCTCGGGGCGCTCGGTACCTTGATCGCAGTTGCGGCCGTACTTGCCCTCGCTGCAGCTCTCGCAGGCCGTGCCGACAAACCCCGCTCCGCACTGGCAGGTGCCAGTGCCGTTGATGCCGTCCATGCAGATACCATTGCCGAAGCAGGCGCTCCCAGCCTTCCCAGGGCAGGGCTGGCACTGTGGCCCGAAGAAGCCAGCACAGCACTCCCTGGTCTGCAGGCAGAGAAACACCATGCTGAGGGTCAGCATCAGGGCAGAGGGGGACCCTGGCCCCTCCAGGCATGGCTGTATGCATGTGGCCACTGGGCACCATCTCTCGGGACTGCTGCTGGGTGGAGGGAGCTGTAGGTGTGGATTTTTAGCAGTGCTTGAGCTCTGCTGTCTGTGGCCTCGCTCTTTACTGTGCCTGGGCTCAGGCTGCCACCCCAAGTCCTTGTTGGGATGTGGGTGTCCTCTGCCACCCCAGGGAAAGGTGGAGGAATTGCTAGGGACAAACATGGTGTTACCCTTCCCAAACTCCCTCTGCATCCCACTCCTTCCCCTGCTCCAGCCATCAGCAGCCTTTAGCCTTCTGATCTCTGCTGTATCCAGTCCCCAGACAAACACAAGACCTCTGTGTACAGCCATTAGGGATCACCTGGACGTGCTGTGTGTGTGTTTAGAGACAGTTATGAGGAGGGTGAAGTTTCAGGATGGGGATTTCTGGCTTTCCCGTGACAGGAACGGTGTACTCACAATGACGGTTTTAGCGCACTTTGGCTGGCATCCGATCTGGACGGTGTACATCCTCATGTTGCTTTCCGAGAAGACACAATATTTCTTCTCCCCTGCCTGGGCGAACATTGGAGAAACAGCTGCACTTCTGTGTAATATGGATCAGCGACTTTCAAATGTTTTAAAAAATTTGACATTATGTATGCTGTCGCTGACTCATACATTTGCAATGAAAGCTAAGGAAATACTTGTAGCAATAAAAATGAGTTAGCTAAAATGATTTTTGCTGGAGAATATATGTTCAATTTAACTAAGTGCCCTGTGGCAAAGATGTCTAATACTGCCTCTGCTCAGAATAAGTTTCTGTGCAAACTTTCTTTCTGCAACATTTCCTGTTCTTCCCAGCTCTCTTTTGGAAAACTGAGTGTCAAAATACTGCAAAAACAGCTATTAATACGTTATCTTCCAGGTCTGGAAACAGTAGGGGAAGTCTGTTTTCAGGAGAAGATGTACCAGTCTGGCTGTATGCTTGTTAGGAGATTGAGATAAGCATCCAGCTGCTCGTTAAAAATTAAATGCTAACGTGTTTGAGTTTTACTCATGAGTACTTTGGTAGGGCTGTGCCAGCCAAATTTAATTGGGTGTATGGGACTTGATCTCTTTTGGAATCCTATTACTGACACAACTAGTCTAATTAAAAGAAAAAAGAATAATTATAAAGTATAAAGGAAAATATGTTTATATGATCCCAACAGAGGGGCTTTCCCAGAGTACTCATTGTAGCCTTCCAGTACTTGAAGGGAGAGTATAAATGGGAGGGGCAATGCCTGTTTACATGTGTTGATAGTGATAAGACAAGGGGGAATGGTTTTAAACTAAGACAGGGGAGATTTAGGTTAGAAATTAGGAGAAAGGTTTTCACTCAGAGGGTGGTGAGGCACTGGAACAGGTTGCCCAGAGAGGTTGTGGATGCCCCACCACTGGAGGCATTCAAGGCCAGGCTGGATTTGGCTCTGGGCAGCCTGCTCTAGTGGTTGGCAACCCTGCCCAGAGCAGGGGGCTTGAAACTAGATGATCTGTAAGGTCTTTTTCAACCCAGGCCATTCTATGATTCTATGAAATTCAGACACAAAGAGGCTCTAGGTTTCCCTGTGGTTGACAAGGGCCTGCTAAATACTCACAGTTCCCATGTGTGGGACCTAGGCACCTGAAGTCTTTAAACCCTCCAGGTCTCTGTATGTTTGTAACACATGGCACGGTGCTGGGTTCAGGCTGACTGCCCTTCTGTACTCTCTGTCAGAAGGGTAGAAGCTACTGCTGTAGCAAACACTCTGGACCATGCTCAGCTCCCTCATAGTTTTACATGGTGGAGCTAACCTTTGCAGTTAAAGGATTCTTCAGGTGCCCCAGTGTAAACTAGAAACTAGTCTTTCAAGATAAAACTGTTTTTAAGCTGCTCTTGAGTCTGCTCCCTTGCTCCCAAGGTGGTTTAGATCAAGAGTGGATTGAGTCTGCTGATTGTGAGTAAAGTATGTGGCAGGCCAAAGTAACCATGATGACTTGTTGAAACTGAGGCAATTGTATAAAGCAAACAAAACCAGGATTGAATGCATCTATGCTCAGTTTTGATTAAAAAAAAAAAAGACAATAGTACTGATGATAAAGTACTTACTATTTCTTTTGTTCCTGGGGGACAACTTGATGGCTGTGAACAAATTCTGCACTTTTCCTTAAATGCAAATAGAAGGTAGTTAACAAAGACTGTGTAGAGCTACAGGCATCTTATTTAATAGAAGAATGCATAATTTCCTGTTATATTTCCCCAGCTCCAAGGTGAGTCAGGAGGTGCACAGTCAAGATAAACCCTTTGTTAAAGGTGGTGAGAGTAGCTGGACTGCTCAATAAAGAAGAACATCCTCACCAGCTGACCTATAGGGATTGCTCACAGGAAGCCTCCCAGAGAAAGGAGAAGGAAAGCTCTTTTGGTTATGCTATGCTCTTCTAAGGTGATGCTTTCCAAAGACCTACCCCCTGAAATCACAGTATGAAGCAAATCTTAAGCTTGGATATGTGGCACTTTACTTGTGGCATAAGGGCAATGGCAGTTTAGAGAAATCTCATGTGGTCCTATGCTATGTGTGTATGCAGATATAACCTAGAATTATTCACACCTGTAAGGTCAGGTCCTGCAAACCCCCTAGGTATATGGTATATAGCTGATATACAATGTTTAATATTATTAGCTAAATCTGTGCTTGCTTTTAGAAAGGCTTAAATATGTTTAAGTATGTTGGTGCATTTAAAACATAGCAGGGAAGATAATTTTCTATGAGAAAGCAAAGGACTGTGCCTAGTGCCCAACTGAGCAAAGATGAGGAAAAGCCAGGAGTGAAATATAATAAAATATGGGGTTGTATTCCAAGGAAAACTATTAGTCTACAAAAGTTCATAAACCTGTAAAATATGCTTTAGGTAAAGCACAAGTCTCACTTTGTCTGCCCCGTCTAGCCTGTTGTATGCTCCATAAAAAGGAAGGTATGCTGCTGGTTTGCTGTCCTATTTCACTTGTTCATGAGAAAAGACAAAGAAAACCTTTCTCTGCCAGTCTGAGGAAACCGCATCTTATTCTTCATAGGAATTTAAAACCATTTATATTTCATATGCAAAAAGGGAAAAAAAAATGGGGAGAATGTTTTACTCAGACGGCACAAGGAGTTCATGTGTATATGCAGAAGTAATCTGTATCTGGAATGAAAAGAACCCATTTTCCCTTAATATAAATATTTTACACTGCCCCCACCTCCAACAACTTTATAAATAAGTGGTCTGGCTGAGAAGATGTATCAACATAGTGCATAATCATTTACTGAAAAATTAAAACTTAGGAATTGGCTTATTCTTGTGGTATTCTGTTTTATCCAGGCTGTTGGTATAGTCAGTATACCGACTGCAGAATCAAATCAGTTTTTACTGTTGCCAAAACTCTGGTAGGAATATCCTTAGTGGAAACTGCATGCACTCCTTTCTGGCAAATAGTGTCATGTATCCTGTATGCTTTAGCTGTGTTTTACTATGGCCTCTGATAGGCCTTCAAGCATCTATACAAACAGAACCACTTACAGTGATCACAGTATCATTAATATCACATCTATTCTTCTTGATTTCCAGGACTTTTCCCAATCCGTGGATAATTCCTTTGTCTGTTGCAACATTTGCATAACTTAGAGGTGCATCATTTATGAACAGCTGCAAAAGAAATGCAATCAGAAAGCAGCAGAGATATTTTGTAGTTATATGGTAACAGGAGTGGTAGTGGGTGAAAGAAAAAACAGTGCATATGGCTTGCTTCAGGAAAACTGAAGAGTGCAGTCAAATTCAAGCACTTGCTCACATCCCAGTTGATGCATTTAAGCGCTTTGCTGGACTGGAAGGCCTGAGATGAGGTGCAGCCTGTTGAAGATCTGTAGCAACAGGATTTGGCAGAGCTGCTTTTTCCACTGTGGGGTGTAAAGGGTTTGAAGGAGTCTGAAACAAGTCAAGCTGGGGAGGTGGGGAATGAGGGAGGTTCAGGGAAGACCTTTCTGGCAGCTGTTCCTTCAAGGAGGGCTTCCAGCATCTCACTGCTACCCCACACTCCCTTTATGTCCTCCTCAGACCCATGAGAAGCTGTTTTTTCCAAGGCTCTGCAGAGCAAGCAGCAGGGCTGAAATTGTTTTGCTGAGGAGCTTCCTGTTCTCCTTTGCCTGTGCCCAGGGGAAGCTCTGAGACAGAGAGGGAGGACAACGAAGTTCCCTTCTTGGCTGTGCCACAGAATTGTGTGGGTTGCTTAATCTTTCTGTGGTTGGCTTTCCCATGAGTGGTGCTGAAAGGCAATTCATATTTGTTGCCAAGTGCTTTGAGCTCTTAGGTCTGAAGGTGGAGTAAATCCACAGAAAATAGAATTCATGTGTTATAATTGAAGGCAGGTTTCTAATAGCTGTTGGAAGTCAGATTAATGACTGCTTTATAATGCAAGCTTGTGGCAGCTAGAGATGCATGTCCACCACAGTAGCTTCTAAGAAGCGATGATGAATGTGAAGAGCATAACTGAAATCAAATCCAATCAAAGACCCCTTCCAGGGTGACTTTGAATTAAGCAGGTCTGAAAGAGGCATTCCATTTGAGTGACATCTTTTGTGCTGTTAAGTCCCAGAAGCTGATGTGGTGTGCACAGCTCTTTCTGGCTGCTTACTTGCTACAAAATCGAGAAAGTGAGGACAGCAGTACCTGGCTGTTGTGGAGGAAGAACCCAATGTGGTAAGAGAACCCGAGCATGGTCTCCCTGTGCATGCCATTGTGCAGGTCATTCTTCAGGAGCTTTTCATCTATCACAACGTGATATCGGATTTGATCCTCAACCTGCAAACGCACGATTAAATTCAGAGTTACATAACAAAGCACGAAAAGTTATTTTGGAAAACTTTTCCCAAAGGGTATGAGCAAAATCGCTTGAATTTAGGAGAAGCTTCTCCAGCAGTCAGGTTATTTCGTATTTTCTACTGTGCAGAGTCTGCTTTCCTGTCATAAAGCAACTTTTACTGGTCATGGGGGATAAAAGGCTAATGAACTGATGGGGACAAAGATTTGTTTGTTTCTGGCAGTGTCTTTGTGCATAGGGCTGGCTGACAGATGCACTGAAAAGTTAATCAGATGATTTTTTTAGGATACACTCTGAACTTTACATTTGATATCAAAAGTTGCTTATTCAAGAATGTTTTTATAATCTTCCCCTTACCCATTCCTTCTCCCTGTGGCAAACCCTGAATAACCTTTAAATGAATGTTTGTGCTAATCCCATTGCCTACTGTCCCCTTGTTTTGAACATTCATACTGTTACTTGCTCTTTGGCTCCTTCAGAGGTGTGTGAAAGCATGAAGTAACCCCAGGCTGCAAGATTTGTGACATTGCCTAGCTTTGCTCACAGGGTGAAGTAGTGGCCTTTACATCTCATAGGTGGGACCAATTCTGTTTTGTTTTCCACAGGCTTGACAAAGAAATATCTGCAGGCAGGCAGGAAGGTGGCAATTAGGATAGAGCTAACTGCTAATGTATAGACCTCCATCAATGTCCAATGTTTAATCCTGCTGACATGTATACTTTGAAGGAAAGTTAACTCTGATCCATCTTCATTTCTATGTTTAATCACCAACAGAGTGAGAAGTCACTCTGAACAAAACCTTGCTTCCTCAGAGGCCAAGAAATGGCATCTCTTCCCTGTGCTAACCTCTTCCCTCTGAAGGAAAGTTTTCACAAGGTGTTTTGTAAAAAAGAATGAGGCTTAGGCAGACTTCATCTTCCTGTTGCTTTCTGATTTTCTTTGTCAAATCACCACACCAGGCAAGGCTGGGAGCATAGAAGAAAGGTGGAAGAAGCATACTTGTAAGCAGTGAAAATGAAAATAACTTCTGTTTGTGTGCAACACGAGTCCAACAGGACTGATGCCTTAAAGCTACATGTGTGTCTCTCAAAGATTTATTATAGATGCTTCTTATAGTGATGTTGAAATGAGGATATTATTAAAACTAACTAAAATAGTGTTCAAAAGTCATGTGAGAAGATTTGGGTTGATCATGTGTGATTTCTTCCGGTGAGGTAGCAAACAGGACTGCTGTCATGGGTCTACTGGTTGGAGGTAAATGTCTTGGGATGAGTCATTTGAACTCTGTGTTCCTCAGCTTCCTGGCTGTAAATGGAGACTGTGGAAGTGGGGAGAGAGTGCACAGTGCGAGTATTTATGGAAGGGGCAGGGAAGTATTAATGTCATTGTGCAAGTCATGAGTAAAGCCTCCTCTGCAAGGGGTGATTCTTGATACTTGGATTCAGTAAAACAGTTTCAAACCGGAGCAAATGTGAAGAAAGGAGCTGGGATGACCCAGGAAACAGCATAACCTGGGAGAAGACTGACAGGACTGAGAAGGCCGTTTGGACTTGTAAATATATCAAGGCATAAATGCCAGAGAAACAGAAATTGTTTCAGCTAAAGCATGATGCTGGCATCAGAATAAAGGAATATGAACTGGCCAGAGGTGTGCTGTCAAAATAATATAAACTGGCTCTGGGAGTGAGGCCAGAGGCTGGCATGGGAGAGGTGGGATGGCCACATCCGTGCTGGTATGAGGAGCTGGTAGCGGGGTCGGGCATGAGCCTGGTGTGGGCTGCTGGGAGAGGGCAGCAGCAATGGGTTTGCCAGAGGAAATTCTTCTAGCCAGGAAAACTTCAGATATTTTTCTGAACCCTGAACCCCGGGACTGGCCAGCAGTGCTTGTAAGATAGGACTAGAAATGGTTTGCAGGAAGTGGCTTGTGAATGCTGTTCCAGCAGGAGTGACATGGACAAATGTCTCACTAGCTCTAAGAAAGAGTCAGAATATTTTGGGGCATTATTAATGATGGTGTTGCCAGTGATGATGGGGGACTGGACTTGTTCACCTAGGAAATTAATTTCAGTGTTATTCCTGGTCATTCCTGTACTGATCTCCTTTTAGGGTGTAAGATGGGAAAGTCTAGTGATGAAATGTCTTGGATATTATTGGAGTTGTTTTATTTTAGAGAAGGACAAAACCCAGAACAAATAGCTAGGCTCCTCTAGCGAGCCAGGAAAATACATGTGGATCCACCCCTCCTCATCTCCTCTGGTGGTAAAAACAAACTTACTGGATTCCTGGAAAACTAATCCCTCTTCCTATTTCTGTATCCTTTCAATTCATCCACTTGACACTGAAATGAGAAACTGAGTTGTTAAGAAATATCCTGTGAGTAATACGTACCAGAGTAGAAACGTTTTTTTTGCTTAGGTAATTTTCTATGGCATCGTTATTTGGAGCAAACACCGTGTATGTGTTTGCAGCTTCTATTTCATTTGCCAGGCCGTATTGCTGTTGTGAAACACATTTAAAACAAACAAAAGAGGATGATCACTGATATTCTGACAGTAGTTCAAATGCAAACCTTTATACTTAAAAAGGTGTGAAAGCTTACGATAATGTAGCCCCTGAAAATGGAGTAATCGGGCATTTGCTCCAGGCGGGCCAGCAGCCTTGGCATGACAGTGCTTCGGAGGGGAGTCAGAACCTGGAAAAAGAGCAGATAGATCCCATGTCAATACACGTGCACATGCTATGGTTGCAGCTGCAAGGAGCAGATGCAATAGAAAATATTGTTCTACACAAGTAATGTTTTGCAAGAGCAGTTGACTATGTTCCATTGCTTGTGGTGCAGAGGAACAAATCGTCCCTGCCTGGCCATATACCTTATCAATAACATGTATGATCCCATTTGTGGATGCGATGTCGCCAGCCACGATGTGAGCGCCCTCGACAGTGAGGTTCTGAAAGGAGAGGAGAAGAAAGGGGGTTTGCTTTGGCACTGTGGGGGCTGCAGCTTCCTGGCTGTGGGTTTCCACACCTTTCCAAACGCTGGCCTGGGGCTCCACCACAGCCCTGCTTAGTGCCAGGCCAGAGGCCAGGTTGTCCTCAGGAAAACATGTGCAGAAGAGGTGATGTGGGGACTCTGTGCTACTCCCCATGTGCAGGACAGCAAAGCCATGGGGTAACATTGGGGTGGTCACTTGGGGCTGGTGCACTCACCCCTGCCCATGGCAGGATGGAATCCCGTCCGCACCACTGCTGTCACATGCTCCCATGTCTGTGCATTCCTCAAGAACCCCATTCATGGTTTTTCCTTCAATGGGGAAAACTCTTCCCTCCTGTAACGGGGCTGATGTGCTTAAATGTGCCATATGTATTTCCAGAAAATCCTCCTTAGAACATGGAGCACTAAATAAAAAGGTTGAGGTGGAAGGGCTCTCAGATGTAGCTATTTACCTTTAAAAATACCTTTGTGTGGTTTGGGACTATCAGGTTGCACATGCAGACGTGTGCAGCACCACTGCTTCCTCCTACCTTCCCAGTTCTCAAAAATAAATTATTGGGTTTCCCTGATGCATTTTATCTTAAATTAGTTCACAGGCTGTGCTGGGCAGGGACTATGCTTCCGCTTTGCTACGAGACTGTTCAGAGTTTGCAGCAGCTACTGTGACATTAGGAATAAATGATACTGCTGACAAATCTCAGCTGAGAAAATCTGTGGGGAAAGCCAAGTTAATGTTCCTCCCAGAGGGCCCCCTGTAATTGATCTGTTCCTTTAATTTTGTGGCATAGTCTTTAAAATACAGGTACATAATGTCTGTATGGTTTTGTAACACAAAAATGCTGGTGGCAGTGATGGTCAGGGTCTGGTGTATGGTACCACAGTGGTTTGCAGGTCATCTCACCCCATTTTCTTTAGACAAGCGTAGGAAGTTGCTCTGTAGAGATGTTGGCAGCATATCAGAGGACGATAAATTCTGGAAATCAGCAAAGCTGTAAGCTCCTGTCAATACATGATACCTAAAGGAAATTAACTGGATTTTAAGGTTTTGTATTTTCTCATTTTTCTTTTTCTAGATAAATACATTAGGTGTGTCTAAAACTGTGGTTTAAAGCAGGAATTATTTTGAACAGTGCCTAGTTCAGCTATGTTCTGATCTTAGCTTGACCTTTAAACATTTCTGGCATGATACAAATAACGTCTTTTTTTCAGTGGAGTTGCTACAGAGATTTATAGCACTGTAACTAGAAGGAATATCGCATGGCCCTCCCTTAAAAATGTAAGAGCTGTCTTGCCATAGTGGCTTCATATAATAAAGACTTGTTTGGAATTAAAAGCAATTCATTAAAAACAAAACCTAACCATCAACGTACTTCAGTAGAGTTGGGATGTTACTCTTTGACATCCAAAAAGCTTTTTCATCTTCATCCATGTTTTCAATTGCTTGAAGAGAAGGCACGAGGACAGTTAGATTTGAGGTGGTGGACAACACTGAGTTTATCTCAGCCTCCTGCATGAAAGCAAAGTAGGTAAAATAATTCATCTTAATGACGACCTATAAATAGCAACTCGTGACTTTTTAGCAAGGTGGTGTATGTGACGTGTTTTGGGACTGGCCTGGAAAGGAAAAATTATTATACAGAGCAATGACTTGAACAAAAGTACTTAGAGCTGTACAAAAATGGTAAATGAGTGCCTATATTTTACATAATAGATTGCCAGCATTTAAAGGGCAACAGGGAAGTTTAGGTCAGAATTGATTTTTTTTTTTTCTTTTTTTAATCATGACACACAAGAGAACTCAACTCCCACAAAAGCTAGCCTGTTTCCTGGAATCTTTTTTATCTACCTGAATTAAAAAAAAAATAAATCAATTAATCAGTCTGCAAAGTACTACTGGTTACTGATAGCTTCAAGTAACCTGCTCTTGCAGAGCACTCCACTCTACTTAATAGATAGAAGCATTGAGATCCATGAAATAAGAAACCCACGTAACACAATGTTCACATTTGAAGTAAGACTGTTTAACGTGGCTGGGATTCTTTAAGATGTCCAAGGGACATCCATGCCCACCAGTGCCGCAGTGGGGCTTGCTGCTGACAGCTCTAATTTTAGCTGGGGGATGTAGGCTCTGTAGTATGCAAGGACTGATTCGTCTCCCATATGTCAGCATCTGCCCTACAGATGAAAGTGTCTTCTCTGGATTGGATTTTTCCAGTTGTGTGCTTTTTTTTCTTTTGAGAGAGGGGTAGGGGGAAGAGGAGAGCTGAAGTCTTGAATGTGGTTTTGGTGAAGATGAGGTTCTCCAAACTTTTTGCAGGCTCCACAACTTGCCATTTTTGATACTGCAAAACTTGAGGAAGCCATATGAGCTTGCATTCTACCTATTTGTAGCTGGTATGCTGCCTGAAAACTGGCTTATTCTGATGTTTCTTCAGTATGCATACTGGTTTTTAAGTCAAGAAGGGAATTATCTCCTCCTAATAGCTGGGAGCTTTGTCTCTAAGATTTTTTTTTTCTAGCTAGCATCACTGTCACCTTCCAAATATTTAAATATAGAAATAGAAACAGACTTCCCTTTTTCATCCTTCCTGACCAGCAAGAAAAATATTTGGTTATGAAATGTGGTAAACATCACATTCCTGCTCACGTATGAAGTTAAAAACCACACAGATGGATATACCTCCCTATCTTGCTCATGTTTGTAGGGACTGTTATATAAGGAATACTATTTCTTTGAAGTATAGCAGGAATTTCCATGTCTCTGTTTCAATAGATTATACAGAATCTGCTCCCTAATTCTTTTTCTCCTGCTTCATTATCTAAAGAGCACATTCATTAGCAGGTGGTCAGCCTTTCCTATTGTGCTCATTTCTTTAGCTTCATTAGCTTCATTCTCTTTAGAGCTGCTGGTGCTGCAGTCTGAGCCCAGGGCCAAGCAGATAACTGATTTAAATTAGCCACACTGGCCTTGCTTTCAAGTAGCTCCCTGAGGTCCCTGTTGTAGTCATGTGCTTTAATGGTCCCTGAGCAGCCTAAGTTTGAAAAGCACGAAAGCAGCTAATATGCCATAACTTCTGCTTCTTGTGCTATTTATTAATGTATCGCTGTTCCATTCACTTTGTCATGTACTTTCTATACAACTCTTATATTTAGGTTTTAAACTCTATAGAAGAAACTGGTTTTGATCTTTATTCATACTAATGCCAATCTCAGTGGGGTAGGACCTCTAATATTACCGCTGCCCTAGTAATAGGTGGTAGCATGTGAAAATAAAGTCAGCGGTAATCTAAGTTGGTGTTTCTTCCCTGATCTAAAGCCAAACAAGTTAATCTGCTTCTTTTTTTACAGGACCTCAGTCAAGCTCAGACAGGGTTTGATTTTTTTTTTCCTTCTTGCTTGCTCCAGCACACTGACCAGCTATACAGTCACATTTTCCTAGTGTGGGGCTCAGTAAAAATAGGGACAGTAAGGCACTGCCTTCCCTCTCCACTTGCTTGTAATTTTATTACATGAGGAAAGATGGGAGGACCTGAACATGCCTTGTGGCATATTCAGGCTCTGCTTGTACGCTGCTGTTGTCCTCTGAACTAAGGCGTATTTATGTACAGAACAGGTCATAGCCCGGCTAGCCCCCTGCCTCAGAAAGTGCACTTGTAACTAACTCTTCTGCTTGCAGAGCTTTCTTGCCTGCTTGGATTTGGGATCAGAAATTGGTTTTCAAACATAAACCAAGGACCAGTTAATCAGTTTCCCTTTGACTGGTGGGAGAGGCACTTCAGTACCTATCCAGAGCTGAGGCCTCTGCTGTAGAATGGGAATATTGCTTTGGGGTTCCCATTTCTAAAGGCTAAAAAGCTCATGTTTTTCTGCAGACTTGAACATGCTGAAATATAAACCATGAAATCTACTTACATTAACCCACTGGTTAAATGCAGCTGCTTCTGACAGGCTAGATAACTCCTGTTTGGAAACAGAAACAGAGAGCAATGAGTACGTGAGTTCTAACTAGCTGTACCAAAGTACCCTTGCTGTACCTTGTGGAGTAATACACTGTGTCTGGCACAGCTGATGTGACATGGAAAAGCAGGTTTTCAGTATGCGTGAAAAGGGAGGACATTTATGTTTTTCTAATGGTGATAGCTTCTGGTAATTGGAGTTGTGAGTTAACAACTCTTTTGAAAATTGGGCCATCTAATGGTTAGATATAATTAGCTGTAATTAGATGCACCTGACCTCAGTATATAATGGATACTGACCTCAGGCTAAGCATTTATTTTCTGTGAATCTAAACATAAACAATTTCTTAACGCAAAATGGATTTAAAGAAGATATGTTGTTTTGGTTGGTGTTTGTACAGCATCTTACACATCATCTTGCAGGTAGACAGCCTTAATTCTGCCACAGTGCTTGGAACAGAGAGAGATGATGGTATGAGCAAGGATGGCAGATAGTGCTAAGAGGCATGTAAGATTACTGCCGATGACTGTGACTGCTAACACTTTCATTTTTCCTATACTGTTAAATGCATATTTATTTTGCCAATGTACTTGTTTTGGCTTTATTTGTCTGCCAATCTGCATGGTTTAATTGAACATAATAAATTGACCATCTCAACTGAGACATAGCTCAAGGCAGAATTTTGGAAGAGCTGGGAGCCCATCGCTCCGAGTTGGGGATGAGCGCTTAGCACCTACAAAGTTAGGACTTTGGGGCTGGCATTTTAAAATTTGTTTTAAAGAAATATCCTCAGATCCCTTAGGCCCCTTTCCAAGGTATGTTTTTAAACACAACAGATCATTTCTGTATCAGGCAAGAGTCTCCAGAAAGAACACAGTCTGCAGATAGCACTGGTGGGCATCATATTTTTCCTAACTGTTTATAATGTTTTTGCTATCTGGTTAAGATCCAGTGTGAGAACCGTGCAGTAGGTCCTGTACTCAGAGATGATGATTGTCTTACTTACATCTGCAGCATTTCCGTAGCATATTCTACCATCTCCTTCGTAGCCCTTTGGGCACACACATTCCCAGCCATGAGAAGGTTCAAACTGACAAGTTGCCTTTGAACCAGAAAGACAGAAAAAATATTGTCAGATACTCAGGAGGCTACTCCAGAGCAAAGATAGCCTGTACACCCTTCCTGATATACATTCATATACAGACATAACCTTAGCAAAGTATCTCTCTACC
This sequence comes from Anser anser, assembly GCF_964211835.1. NCBI lineage: Eukaryota > Metazoa > Chordata > Aves > Anseriformes > Anatidae > Anser > Anser anser. The sequence goes on from NC_139720.1 coordinate 59,456,514, forward strand.
ATCTTCCATGGACTTCCTTCATTCCCCTGTAGAACAAACTCCACCAGATGAGGGCGCTAGCTCCCTCGCCCGTCCTAAATTGAGGCGTGTAAACGTTTGTTTTGCCCTTTCTTACTTCCTCCCTACCGAAACTGAGCCCTGTCCCTCCGCCTTACTAAGGTAGATCCATCCTCTGCTCCTCTGGACTTTTTGATTTAGCTCTGTCTCTGTGTCCTGTCTGCAGGTTGACTGCATGCAGCTACTGATAAAGCTGATAGATGCCTGCATAGAGATGTGTGACTCAGGTAAACATCTCAACAGACTATTGCATCCAGATTGCAGTTGCTGGCAGAGAAGCAGCATGCATTTACTCTGGGCTTGAGATAGCCCTTCTGTACAGGTGGAATTGGGAGCAGGCTTTGTGGTCTGTGTTTGGTGTATGCACCAAACTGATGAGGCTCACATAGCATTTTTGGTGGCTGTACCACTGCGTGGAAAGCTTTGTTCCATCTTGAGCAGAAGTTGCAGGGTTGAAATAAAAAGGAAATTCTATGGTATGTGCAGGAGGTGAGGTGTGATATTTATCTGAACACTTTGTTCGGGGAATGACTTATTACTCACCAGATGATGGCATTTTCCATTTTGTTCCAGGCATGAGTTTATGGATGTACATTCAATTCCATTTCCCCGAAATCCATCTTTACACTTGCAGTCATTCTGTTGTTTCAATAAAAGACAGTGATACATTATGATGATTAAAACTGTGTGCATATTCTAGATGCAACAGATTAGCCTGTTGGTGCTTCTGCATGGCTCCATGAAGTCATTCCACTGACTTGAGTGGACTGACACTGACTAATACATCCAGAAGACCTTCATACGTGACACCTAGCATGCTTACTTAACAGTATTTGCTGCTGGAATGACAGCACATAGTGAGCACAGGGATAAGAGTGGCAGGAGGCTGCTCTGTGGAAATGGGTTTGTAGCTATGAGGGAGGGGAGAACTTGTGGATGAACAAGGGTGGAAAATGCTGGCAGAGCAAAACTGCCAGAGAACAGGTGTGGAAGGTGGGAATGAATGCGAAGGGACTTACCTGGCCTGGCCCAACATAGATGCAGGTAGCATTTTTGTGGCACCCAGCAACAGATGGCAGCAGGCAGTTGTTGATGGCTGAGCAGTCCCGTCCATCGCCTGTCCATCCTGCCTGGCAAGCACACAGGTACTCTCCTGGGCCCGTCTGTATGCACTCAGCCTGGGGAGGGTGCAGAGGCCAGACAAAATCATCTCCATTTGTATAGGCCATGGCATGCAAACCTGGAGGTCAGCACCTGGGCTGGGGAGGCCTGCCCACATCAACCAGCAGCAGGACCATGCTGTGATCCTTTGGTTAAAATTGACACTTGGTGCAAAGAGGTAGACCCTTGGCTATGGCAGCAGAAAGGGGGAGAGTTTCCTCCTCTGAAAACCATGGAGCATCAAATCCTCCTTAATCCAGAGAGCTTCTGGCAGGGACCAAAAGGCAAAGCTCCTGCTAACAGCCAGCCAGCATCCGATCCCAGAACAGGAAGGGAAATAAAATCCCTGTGTGCTAATGTCTCTGGGATCAGACCTTAGGCCCATGTACAGGGATCAGGAAATGCCAGTTGTAGGGAAAGTCCCATGTATGCAGAATTTCGAGCAGTTCCTATGAGAGAGGGCAACAACTAAAGTAGTGCATACCCAAGTAACAAAATGAAAATATTTTAAGTCTTGTAGCCATTTCTGAAATGAAGTAAAATTCCTCTTTTATCTTCACTGTGGGATAAAACAGAGCTGTGTTGCTGCTTTTTGTCAAGAATGTGTCACAGCTTACCTTGGCAATTCCATGGCACTGTTCAGGACAGTTAGGTGACATCTGCCTTTAGGTCTAAGCAATAGCAATGCCACTATCAGAGAAATAACTTGAAACTGCAGTAAAAATTGTGACACTTGCTTTTTGCAAAAGTTTCAGCCAAACCTTGTTTACTGCCTGCTTTTCTGTGCTGTCAGGCCCTGTGGGAAAAGCCCATACTTACATTGATATTGCAGCCACCTGGGTATAAACTAGCACAGGGATCAACTTTGCTGCAGGTCATGCCATCTCCTTCGTAGCCAGGCTTGCAAACGCAGCTATAGAGATGAGAGGAGGGGAGAGTCATTAAATGTGATAGGACAGCTGTAAAATGAAGGGATTGTTTTCCACTATAACATGCTATTTATAGGCAGCTTAAAATCGGTAACCTTGGATTCACAATGCAAATAGCTTAAGTGCATATGTTGTTTTTTTTTTTTTTTTTTTCCAAAATACGTGACTGGGTTAAGTCAAATGAGGGATCTGTTCTCTGTGTACAAGATGGGGGGTGAAATTAATTCTGTGCTCATGTGATCTATGCAAAGGTGAGCTAATAGCTCTAAATTAATTATGAGGTGTGGTTGCTCTTTCCTTTATTGATTCCGCAGATAGCTCCCCCTGAAGTGCATGCAAGATTGAGCTCCTCTGTTTCCCTGGTCCCCCATCCCCAAGATTGAACATACTGGAGGGAATTTCTGAAGTGCTCAGTCATGCACATCCTCATTCTCTTTCATACGGTGACTCATTACAAATGCACTGTGATGCGAGGCAAATGTGCTGCATGAGACAGTGAAGGTGAGCATAAGCAAGTTGTAGCTGTTCTAGTAACAGAGTTTAGTAACCAGTCCTGCCAGTCCAAGCCCATAGTGCTGTGGCATCCAAATTGTACTTGAGCTAATTAGATCAATCTATCTATCCCCAAACCACGTGGGAGTTTCAATGTTTTTCAGCAAAGCTCAAAATCCTAATTCACTAAGGGTAGGTCAGAAATAAAGAATCCTTGTAGCTGTTAGTAGGAAGGCTGCCTTATGACAAGGGTCAGATCCATATGCATCTATCGGATGGGGGCTAAGTATAATGTACAGGATGGGGGCACTGAGAACTCTTAATTCCTGTCTTGTAAATGAAGATAGATGCAGTGCATGGTTATGCTTATTTGCTGCAAAGCAGTAGTTCATTGGCTGATATTTGTGTACTGCTACAAGGTGCGGTCTTGATCAAGAAAGTTGGAAAGAGCCACATCCTCGTTAATATTAATTAGATGTGAGTTGCTGACTTACCTCACTGCACCATCACTAAGCTGACAGTCTGCATGTGTGTGGCAGAGCCGTAGGGAGGGCTCGCAGGGAACAACGGGCTTATCACAGAGTTTCCCAGTGTATCCACTTCTGCATGATCCAGGAAGACAGATCCCGTCACTGTCTATTCGGTTATCACACTTCCCGTAAATGCAGAGGCACTCTACCAGAGATAAAACAAAATGTGCAATTCTATAGTGGGAAAAGGCATCTATCCTTACAAAGAAGTTCTTATAAATCAATTCCTCTTTTATTCTAGAATCTAACCTTTTGTATTTTTAAAGTCTCTCTTTATTGGGGGGACTTACTGTTTATTGTATCCATGTCTTTGCAGGTGTCTTATAGATAACTATTTAAAACTTCTGGTGACTTTGTAGGGCACTTATCTGTCAGTGAAATTTAAAGTACTTCAGAGAGAGGGGGAAAAATACTGTTTTAGGTTATCAGGGCAAAAGTTTTTTCATTGCACAACTTCTGGTGTAGTTTCAACGATGTAAGAAGCCTTCTAATACTGAGTCCACAATCCTACAAATTATATAATGTAGAAATGCCTGTACTAGTGCACATGGTAGCAGCACAGACCTACTGGCACTGCTATGGATAGGCTGAGTGCTGCTGCTAGGCATAGCAATGCCCAGTGGGCATGGTAGGCGAGGCTTTTACAATCCCAAGAAGTGCCAGTAGCGGCTAGTTAAGCCAACACAGACTGCTTGGCCAGGACTGGAGCTTAGGCAATACCACCTCTTCTGACAGAATTTGTTTTTCAGTTGTTATCCATGTACCTCTAAACCTTAGAGTGAGCTGTGTTTATTGAATGACAGGCTGTTTCATAGCAAAAAGATTAAAAAACAATTACAGAGACAGGGAATATAAATATATTTGATGTCACCTATTCTGTAGACTCTAAAATGCAGTATAGTTTGACACAGTTTATAGAAGATGACAGATAGACCTATAAACTATTCAAAAGATCAGAAAATATTTAGCAGGGATAGTTATTAGGTGGCCCTAAACACAATCTGTTTATAGATTAATTTGTTCTTAGATTGCATATGTTTTGTCATTGCAGGCAGATTCTGTTCTAAGTGTGAGCAACAGCAGAACAGCAATGAATAGATAAGATTTTCTTTTCAATTACTCATGTGAGGGAGACAGAAAGGAAAGGAACAACACAATATAAAGTGAGCAATGAGCCTTACAGAAAGCCCGCTTAAACCAGTGAGAAGATTTTTCACTGACTCTGGGCTTATGTGCATCCCTTTGAAATAAGAAATGAACCTGTCCCAGAGACACCCAGCTTATCTGCTAGACATACAATTTATCTAGCCGTTACCTCCTGCCACAGTGGCAAGGGTCCAAAGAAAAATCCCATGATCTTGAGTGGAAGAAGTGTGGCTGTACTCACTTTTGTCACACTGAGGTCCATATTTGCCAGGGTCTGAGCAGAACTGGCAGTGCGAGCCTTGAAATGCCTCAGCACAAATGCAGGTCCCATTTCCATACAGGCCATCCATGCACTGCAATATAGAAGAGAGGTGATCTTTATGTATAAATTGAAATACGTCTTTATCTCTCCTTTGTGAAGACGCTGTAGGCCTGTCCATGCTGTGCCTGTGACAGACTACTAGGAAGAATCTCAGCTTTAATGAAAAATCTTTCAGTGCAGAAGCTTTCCTTGTGCATGTAGTTATACTCTGTGGCAGTGTCTACCTTTGCAGTTTAAAAACAAGAATAGCGATCTGATCGTTCCCCTGTACTGTGCAAAGTAAAAGCATCAGTGGGTCACTCAACCCCAGCCTTGCACATGTGCTGCGTATTGGGACCAGTGAAACTGTCAATTGGAGAAGAGACCAATTCATTTTCCCTCCTCTGAATAGCTGAACCTGAAATTCATGCCATCACTGGATGTAAAAGCAGTGTGCAGCTCTTGCGGAGCCCTTAATTCCTGCAGTGCAGGAGTTCAGGGACTTCTGGGAGACAGTCCATCCTCCCCAGTGTCGAGTGAATGCACGATATTTCAGGATGCTATGCTTACCTGCCCATTTCCTGAGCAGGGTTTGGAGAAACCTCCTGGGCATGGACTGCAGTTGGGGCCAAAGAAGCCTCTGCAACACTTCGGTTCCTGCAAAATGAAGCAAATACTGATGCCTGTCATCTGAAATAATCCTTCGTTCCGAGCAGGACAGATGGAGCCTGAGTTACCCTGTATTTACAGGGGGCCGATTAGGGGGAGACACCAGGGCTGGTCTCAGGGATGGGGGCTGCAGCAGTTTCTGAAGGGAAAAAATAAAAGAGAGAGATCTTCTGCAGGAATAGGGAGACGGCATGAAATCTGTTTTCTGGGCTGACTGGAAGAGGCCAGAGTGAGCCTGGCCTCTACATCTGGGCCAGACTCTGACATTTCAAGGTTGCTCTTCCTTGGCAGGTACCGCACAGCACATTGAAAGCATCCTTTTTTCTAGAGCCTTTGTGTGGAGGCAGAGCACAAAAGACATCTCTCCATCTGGTTTTAGTCCTCTGGCAAAGGTCTGCTGGGGTAACTGGCTCATAAAAAGCTTATGTTGAACCTGAACTGTATCTGCAGTGGTTTTGTTAAAACCAGGAGGGGTATAGGCAGCCCATGAGAGGGACAAGGCAAACCACTGCATACCCTCCCTTGCTATTGTCAAATTCATCAGCATTAGATATGCATGTCCCGTCACCAGTTACAGACATATCTGCATGTTGACTTGTGTGTGCTTTCATATTTGCCTTATGATGTGCAGTGCAATTTGAGTCAGTCTGTCTCCTCTGCATCTGAGATGGAGAACTGTAAGAGATATTTTACCCCTGAGAGATGCTGTGAAAGCTAGACATGCTGCTTTGATCTTCTTCCTTCCCCCAGTGCATCAATATGGGATTTTATCATTACACAGCCCTAAATGTTTTTCCTGGATGTGTTGTTTGTTCTATTCATGAATTGGCTGCTTGATCTGTTTATGTATCAGAAATACAGAAACTGTATTAGGGGAAAAAAAAACAAAGAACCTCATTTACATGTGTAATTCAAGGAAATAATTAGCAAAAGGTTTTCAGAGCTTACAGACATGCAGCCTGTTTAGGAGTCCTGGGAGCCAGGGAAGGTGTAAGCCCCTCCCACGGGCCAAAGGCTTCTATGAGGACTAGGCTTGCCAAGCAGAGCAAGTGAGGCATGGTTTTTGGGATTGTTTGCCATTCATTGTTACCAAGTAGCACCTGAAGTCCTGGGACAGGAAAAGCTGGGACCAGGGATCCCACACTCTGCTGTTCTTCATGAGTGAAGCTGTATGGGACCATCACATTTTGGCTAGAAGCCTGATGTGAAAACCTCTCAGTTAGTATGAGATTGTTGCTGTCAATAACACATGGCAGCTAAAAAAAACCTCATTGTGGAGGTACTGATGTAAGCATGTGTTGTGGAGGGGAGTTATTTCAGGTAGTAGAGGGGATACTGGCAGGCATTTTGCTCTCAGCCACCTGTAGAAAAGTGATATGGAAAGTACATGGACATCTCCATGTGTCTCTACTCCAAAAATAAAGTTCACAATGCAAAAGACAACCCACTGCAAAACTTACATACATTCCACCTTAAGGAACCATAACTGTGTACCTTTACTGTTATATTGCAGTATCTAGCACAGCCAGTTTTTGGAAAGGTTGGGCCTTCAATAATGCATCTCCTCTTTAAGAAAGGCTGAAATATGCAAAAAAAATCGAAGCATTAGTATTTCTAAGCAATGTACAGTGCTGTGATACAGTCTTAATACTGAAGCATAATTTAACTGGGGATCAGAGCACTTTGTCATAGTGTCACATTTTCCCATTTTTAAAATTTATAGAATTATGCATATCTTTCATAATATGATTTTCCTTTTTACCTGTGGTTATTACTGAATGTGGCATATAGGACAAACTACCAGTGAATTTTTATAACATGGGGAATAAAATTCCTGTGACAGCTAGACTCAGTTTTTATATCTGGAGGAACATGCAGCTAGATTTGCATCTCTTAGAGGGAAGCAGATGGAAGATTTTCTGTCCATTCCGAAGCTTCTACTGCAGACAGTTACTTCTGGGAGGATGCTTAATTAAAAGGAAATTTTTAACAGATGTCTGGCCTAATTTAAATGTATCCCTCCTCTATTTTTCATTTACTAACTCTCAAAGGATAATCATAGCAATTCTCATTCCTCACCTCTCTCTTCTGCCAATCCATACCCTAAATAGATCTTTTACTTGAGAAAAAAGTCATAGCTGCTATGAAGTCTATGAAGGATCTTGCTACAGCAAAGTAATGCTGAAATTACCTGATGCCAGATCATTGCCAAAAAGAGTTTAAGTTACTGCCTGTATTTGTATGTTTATGCAGTTCTTCATATTGCTATCTGGTTCTTTTTCTCACTGTATCGGGAGAGCAGCAAACAACACAGAGGAATCTATGCATTTTGTACAGTGGGGGGAATCTGTCAGGAAATGTCACTTACGATTGGCTTTGAATCCGCTGGACAGGGAGTCAATGCATGTGAGAAACAACTTGCACAGATACCCTAGATGGAGACAGTAAGGATTTTCATTTGACAAGGCCTTATACCATCTACTGAGATACATACTTATGGACAACAGATATTGTAAATTTTAAGTATGTCTTTCCTGTGAATTTTAACTGTTACAGCATGGATCTGGAACTGAACAGCAGCTATATGTGCTGGCTCTGATATTTGCTCCTTCTCGCAGGTTCTTTTAAAGACCTGGCAGCTTCCTAAACAGAAGACAACCATGGGCACAAATGAACGCGTGTCCTTTGCTCGACATGGTATAATACATTAATTAAGATTGTCTGAGGATCTGGTGCAGTCTATATTTAACTTCTATAATAATTTTTATTCCTTCCTAGGAAGACCACAAATCTGTACATGCTGTCTACATATGAGACTCAACTGAAATTTGTCTTGTATGTAAGCAGTGCCTCTGAGGGCATTGCTCTCCCTGATGCTCAGTTCTGCTCAGCATCACCTATCACTTCCTTTCTCCACCTGGGACGGTCTCAGCCATGATGTGTACCTGCTCCTCCCTCTTCTGGAGGATGAGATTCCTCTCTGTCCCCACAGCCACGCCGTAGGATGGGGACAGGGAAACGTGTCTGCATTTCTGTGCAATGTCTTGTTTCAGAGCTCTGCCCATATTCAGCAGCAGACTAAGATACCATCTTTGCATGGAAGCATCTGAAGCACACACGCATATTCCCTGCCACTAAGTCTGCTGTGGGAGTGAGGATCTCTGCGAGGAGGTAGAGAAGACGTCTGAGGACAGCTGCTGCTCCAGTGGTCAGAGCACGTCCTCTCAGAGGTCACCCCAAGTCAGCCCACGAGGTCAGCCCAAGTCCCCACACTCAGCATGTGCTGAGGAGCCAGAGTGCCTCCTGTGTGTTTCGTGAAACCATTAATAAGCAGTGCTCTTGTTCAGTTAAGCTTTTAAGAGTGCTGGACACTAATGCGTTTGTACTGTTTGTACTCCATCAGTTTTCTGCATATTTTGAGGCTGGCAGTTATTACCAGTATTCAGGTGCAGCTGCGTGGATATGCATGTGTTAGTGTTATAGTTCTGCCTTTAGGGATGTACAGTTGTTGTAGATGAGTGTAACTGCCAGGTCTTACAAACCTTGTCGCTTCTCACTGGTACCACAAGTTGTATTTACAAGGTGGTATTGTTCTTATTTTCTGAGAGTGATCAAGATTCAAAATGTCAGCAAAGAATAGCAAAGCCATTGCTCCATTCTGGTATTCTCCTTGGCAGTAGTGCTCTGCTTTAAAGCTTTGGATATTAAACTGTATTTTTAACTACGCATGAAAATTTCAGAGCTGACAAAGTGCCTAACTTGAGTTTGAGGAAGTATTTTTGTGACAGGTGTTATTTATTTTTTCTTTAAATTGTTTTTCTCAGTCTTACATTAGCATTGAGCAATGCCAGAAATTGATTATAGGTAGGTTTCTGGTAAGGAATTCAAATTACTGAAGTGTTCTAGGTGTCAGTGCTGCTTGGTGCTCTGCTTGATTTATGAATATATTGTGCATGTGGCACTTTTGAGTCTCTGCCACAGGTAATAGTACTTTGCTGCCAGCTCTTCTGTTTTCTTCATCAAATTTTGATGCTGTCCAGCTCTGCTGAGAATCTGTTTCGAGGCTGTGGTTCTGGGCTCTTGTAAGTTCAGCTGGTAATTGTACTGCATTATTGTACCAGAACTGTTACTGGCCCAGATACATGTTTGAACTCTGTCCAGTGAGTGCTCACAGGAGCCACGCTTACTGCAAACTAAAAGCTCAGTTTGATGCCTGGGCTTCTTACCGGAAACAGCAGCATCTGTTACCAAGTGTAAACGCCTGTAATGTGTTACCAAACTGAACAAGATATGTCAACTCCAACCTCAAACATTCTGTGAGTCTTTGAAATCCAATCACTGAAATATGAAATAGTTTTATAAATCCTAATTTGAAGAAAACTGGCAGAAAGTAGGCCTAGGAGAAGTCTTGGCTTCTGAAAATCACAGATTTCTCATATACTAATATTAAATCAGTTATTTTAACTTGATTCCTTTTCCTACGTAGTTAGTAGAAATTAAAATATGGGTCTTAAGTAGATTTCCTGGGAACTCGTCATTGCTTAAGGTGCACTTGTATGCACAAGTGGGATGCAAGAACTGGAGGAGAATGCTTGACTAGAGACAACATATTTAAAGGACTAGTGCAGGAACTAGATGAATCTTAATGATATTGGGTGCGCTCAAATGAGTGCCCTGTTTGCAAATTATCTGTACTGCACTGCTAACCGGGTGGCTATATTTCATTGGTATATCGATTTTCCATTTTTTAATGCATGTTACATGGAGTAGTTGAAAGCTATTGATTTTTTGATGTTGTTTTTTTTTGTAATTCCCTTACCATTGCAACTTGACTTCTTGTCTCATCACACCGATGTGGTAGAATTGGAATGATGGTGGGTGGGATAAGAACTCCTGCAAGGGTATGAATGCGACCATTTTTTGCAACAATGTCTGTTTCTTCCATTTCTTCTCCGCTTACCAAGACTTGTCCCTATGAAACAGTAAATTATTATTAATAAATCTTATAGCTTCTCAATTTCTGATAATTTCATTTTAATTTTTTTAGTCATATTTCTCACTTTTAATCGTATATCTAGATTTTTTTTTACACTTAGTAATGCAAGAAGCATGCCTAAGTTGCCCCCTTTTTTTTGGTATTTACTTGGTCTATGGCAGGGGCCTCTAACATTTTCCTCTTAATCCGCATTGTTATCCTGTGGAACTGGTGACTAAAAGACTGGCCAAAATAGGAAGACCGCTGATGGCTCCAGGACCCTGGTAAAAGTGGACATAGCCTTGGGTTCTGTGGTGCCCTCTCTGACAAAGGAGCAAAGTGGGATTTTCTCTAGAATACTCACATTTTGGCTAAAATATGCAAAGAACAGAGGGGAATTCAATATATTGAGTAGTCTGCTTCAGCAAAAGCACTAACTGGCAAAGTAACACTTTTAAAAAGTGTTCACTATGCTTGTCAGGATCAGAGAATATAGTATTAAAAGGAATGAAAAATATCTATATACACACTGAGAAGTCTTTAAAACAATTCCAAAAACTATACAGAGCATAAATAAAGAGCATTCCTGGACTGGGGCTAATCATAAGAAAAGAGACTGCAGGCTGTCCTTACGTACCAGTCATTTGCCCTATATCCTTTACAGTACTAATCTCTAGCAGTTTCTGGGTATGTCAGGCTGGAAATTTCTGCCTCATTACAGCAAGTAATTCCTCTAGTTTTTCCCCCAGCTTCCCTGTTTCCCCTCCACATGCAAACAGCTGCCAAGCTCAGAGGGAGCCGGTCACAGGCGAAAGCTGCCTTGGACTTACAGTGCTGGTCCTGTTAAAGTAAAGGAACTGCTTCGCCATGCTTCGGATGTGCTCTATTGAGATGAGGCTGGCAACCTCTAGCTGAAATGAATGTAAGTTGATTAAAAGAAATGTAACATCATTATTCTTTTCAAGTCCGGATGGATTTCACAAGAAAGAACACTTTTACCTTTGGGGTGAGCAAATTACTGCGATTTTTTTTTCTAGCCCTATGGGCAGCTTTGCATTGGCTAACCTGTTAGCATAATGAAGTTAGAATGATTATTTTAAACTTCAGCTGAGCTTGCTGCATCTGAACAGCTTGTTGCTCAAAAGTACATTAATATTCCCTCTTATCTATAGCATTCAGTTTAAGTAAAATTATCACCTCTCCCTAAAAATAGCCCTGTTTGCATCCTTAGACTGTTGTGGAAGTGGCAGCGCTGATATCCTGTGAAGGGGTGCGTGGGTCTTGTGCTGTGGACAGGGTGGTGACCTTTGCTTTGGGCCCTGTCCGTGAGGATTCGTGAGCACGTCCTTCCTTCCTCAAAGCAGGGGCTGAGGTGGGAATGAACTTCACCCTCTTTCAGCCTCAGTTGGTGGTGGGCTGGCTTCTGCTTTTTTGCTTTTTGTTTCCAGCACAGAAAGGAATAAAAATACAGGGAGCTTTTTTAGAAGATGACAAAACCATCCCCCTCTGATAAATGGAAGACAGATGCTAATCTTTGCAGAATTGGATCAGAGAGAACTTTATTTCAATAGCAAGTCTTCTCTTCCTGCTACTCATCCCTGTAGCCCTACTAAGCTGACATCACCCCCAACAGGTTCAGGATGCCTGTGTGCATGTGTGTATATATATATATTTTACAGCTTGGGCTAAGTCTCCATTACCAAAAGGTGTATTTTAAAGTAGGAATAGTTCCATGCATGTAACACATTAGTGTTACACAACAGTTTTTATTTGCCATGATTTGAGAACTACCCCATGTCTCCTGGCAGGGTTTTACTTGGATTGGTAGGCCTGGGGTAAAAGGCTTGTGTTGTCTGTTACGGACCTTTAGGTGTGACTGCCCTTAGCAAAGGCATTGCTGCCTTCCTTTGAAGCCTTGCTGTGGGGTGTACTGAGTGGATGTCATTCTTTGAAAACCACTGCCTTCAGAGTGGAAAAAGATCTGAAAATGCTGTTATGCTCCTGAGCCAGTAAAGCATCCACACTCACCTCAGCATTGGAAACAATGTGGTATCGGACTAGCTCCAGCAGCTTCCATGAACCCTGCAAAAACAAGAAAGAGGATTTCTTAGCCCAGCGTGAGTAATGCAAACCCAACCCGGCCTGTGAGAGGGCATGGGCATGAGGTCATCAGCTGAAGCTGGAAAGTTCCGAGTCAGTGGTGGTGCTTAGCTCATGGCATGTGTCCTGCCAGTCCATGCTCTTGCCCCTCTGTCACTTTTTTTTTTTTCAACATGGACCTTTCACATACTGTGAGCCATCCCTGGTTTCCCCAGAGGCACCCCGTCCTCTCAGCCCTCAATGACTTGTGTGTCCACCAGTAGAGGCAGGGGGTAGCCAGGGGACATGACGCTGAGGTCCTCCTACCAGTGGCAACCCCAGTCGGTAGGGCCCCTGTGGCACCCGCTCCCGCTGATCATCCCCCTATACAGGGGTGATGCCTCCTAGGGCAGAGAGTTCTAAGAACAATTTGTACTATAGAAAGTCTGTACCTCTGCAGAAAGCAGATAATCCATATCCTCAGCTTTCATATTACTCAGAGCTCCGTTACTTGGAACAAAGACTGTGTAAGGTCTGTTCTCCTGCTGTAAATCCATTCCCAGGCCAGTTTTCTGTTTTGGTTTAAGAGTATAAGTGAAATTACATATTAATGTTGGAAAACATCCTGAAATAGCTTTATGGAATTGCTTTTCTGGATCCTTACCTCTATCAAAGATGTAAATTGGCTGTGTTTTCCATTATCTTGAAGCACTGACATTATGGTTTCCTAAAATAAGATGAACATAAGATTTATTTTAGTTGGGTTACTTAGAATGAACGGCAGTTCTTATAAGACAGTTTTTGAATTACTGTATGGATCTCAGTTATTAGAGATCTGAATGTATTTGTTTCTTCGTGTGGTTTGTGTGGATGTGCTGTCTGGAAACAACTGAGATGAAAGGGTCTTCTAGTCCTCATGCAATGCTGGCTTAGAGTTAGAGGTTGTCATTGTTCTGAAATACTGTGTGGGCACAGAACATACACACGTATGTGTGAAGAGTTATTATTTGTGCATTCTCAATGAAAAAGGGCAGAAGAAGAAAATATTCACAAAAACAGCACATAACTGCTGAACACTAAGCTGGGCACTAAAAAACCCAAAGCATCCCAACTTAAAAGTTTTTGTAATTTTAGCCTTTGGTGTGTGTGCGTGCTGGTTTGAATACAAGCCTTGCCTGGAATCTATCTAAATGTTCCTTGTTCTAGTTTGTTGTTCTGTTCAGTGAAATGAACTGATTGTGAATGAACAACTCAAATGCTGTGAGTACAACCATGTCTATGGACCAGCTTGGCAGAAGAGAAAGTGTCTGTCTGCCTTAGAAACTGGATTGCTACTTTCCACCTTGAATGTTGTTTCTCTGAGTTGATGCTCAGTGTCTCAGCAGAGTTTGTCTAGCTGCTGTCAGTTACACTCCTTTGCATTAAATGAACGTGAAACTGTTGTAAAAGAAAGTCCAACATTGTGTGTGTATAGCATACATCTCACCTCTTTGTTGCTTTCAAATGTTGGCTCTATGTTGTCCATGGATTTGTCAAAAATGTGCAAAATTCCATTGGAAGCAATAATATTGCCCTGCAAAAGTTTTCCTTTCCTCCTTCCCCCCTGGATTCTAATTCTTAGCTGATTATCCTGAAAGAAGACAGGCAGTGAGTAGTGAGCTCTTTATCATGGAATGACAACAGGCAGAGCATGCATGTTGAATAATATCTAACAGCTGCTTCCATCGCCAACATCTGGGCCATTTAAATCTGGGGAGGCTAAAGGTTGCTTCCAATGCCTATCAAGGAAATGGAAAAAAATCCTTTGAATTTGGATTGAGACCTTGTTATTTTGTTTCAGAACAGCAAAGTTTGGAAGAGAAGCAGGTATGGGGGAGTGACCTGGGAGCAGCATACCTGAGAGAGCTCTGATGACTGCTACTAATAAAAATCTGGCAGGAAATGATTTAAAATGTGATTGCAGTGAATGGGTCAACTCCCATAATCTTAAGGGACTACAAACCATTTCCTTATATTATATGTATATTTAAAACAACAAGATGTTGCTGATTGTGCACTGTTCTGAAGCCTGCAGGAAGCTAGCATGCCTCAGACAGCAATGATATTTTCCTGTTACAAATGGAATGTGTGCTCATTAAAGAAATACAATAGATCTATTTTCTCAGATGCCACTGATTTACTAGAAAACATGAGAAGTACTTTATTTCAGCTCTTACACAGGCTCAAGTCATTAAAAGACATTTACTGGACCAAGAAGAATAGCTCTTGAAAAATCTAATAAAATCTGTTATAACAGCTGTAGAGAATACATTTTTGAAAACGTGGCATCAGACTGCCCTAATGTTTGCTAACATCAAATAGACAGGGTTGTGATGAACTTCACCCCACATTTTTCATGATAAATTGCCATGTGAATTTTATTTATGTTGAAGACTTCTATTTCCTGCATTGTTCAAAGGATGTCCAGGCTGATACTCAGTGGAAGATGGGATCTGCAATGCAGTCAGTGCTTGCTCTGTGTGAGCTGAATACAGTGTTTCCAGCATAAGCTCTGGGCTTTTACCTCCCCACACCACCTCATAGTTTTTGTGCTCTTTTAATGCCCCCTCTAGCTCTGTTGGCTATGTCTGCAGATTTAAGATGACTTAAGATGAGCTGTGTTAACTCTACATTTTAGAGCTGTGGTTACTCAGCAATGATGCAGTTATAAAAGTAACTTCTGTTTTCACTGATTTTGTTGCCAGTGAGGTTTTAAGTTTCTGCAGCCTGATGCCTCACAGAGGAAAGACATTTTATACTGCTTGTTGAATTAAAACCATGAAGTAGTATCCTTGCTGATGTAGGCTGGAAGGTCACTTACCTTTTCTCCCCTTGATATCTCTCCTGACTTGCCAGTTAAAGTATATATTACATTAGTATTATTCAAGCTACTGGTATCCAGTTGACCAGCAATTATATGGAGTTTCACAAAGTACTGTGCTTTCAGTTTATTACTCAGAAGGTCCTTTATCTAGAAAAACAAAAGAAGAAAGATTTATTTTAATACAGGCTTCATCTAAAAAAAATAAATCATAGTGAATGTTTTTTTCTATGTTAAGCTTTTGGAAATGAGGCCACATTCAAAACAAAACAAAAACACAAACAAAAATACACTACCAAACCACCCCACCAGTAAAAGCGTTTTTTTTTTTTTAATCACTCTTATATAAAGGATCACTTTTAGGTCTTTCTGATGAAAATTCAGCTCTTAATTCAAGTGAAAAACCCTCAAGCATACATGTGGGAGAATCCAAAGTTTACTTAAAACATGACTGCATTCTACCCTGATTCACCAAACTATTTTGCTTTTATTTCAAACAGTAAAAAGACAGTCTCTGGTCTCTAGACTTAAATGGTATGCCAAAAGTGTACTAGAGCAAAAAGTTCTGAATCTGTTGAATCAAAGTGCTTTCAATGCAGATTAAATTTCTGAAGAAGCTATATCTCTCTCATTCAAAACCCTAGTTGTTTACTTACATTGGTACCTTTGAGTCCCCTGTTTGTTGGTACAAGCACGGTAAATGGTCCCAGGTTACTCAGTGGCCATTCATAGACATTTTCTTATAAGGAGAGGAGAAAAAAAGGTAATTGAGTATTTAAAAGCTCATTAAAGGAAGGGACTCTATAGTCTGTGTGAGGTATGCAAGGGCAGAACAAGCAAGTATAGTATCTGTGATTACGAAATGTTAATTTAAGATTCTAGAAGATGAATTGTGGAAAGACAGTGGAATGTTAAATCCAGGTGCTGCTGCGTATTAAACCCAGGATGAGGCAAAATACTCAGAATGCTTTTAGTACCCTGGATTCCATGGCATGCAAGCCAGGGTGATGGCCACGAAAACAGCACTGCTTTAGAGCTGTGCTTTTGCAGGGAAATGTCTTCCTGATTTAAATCAATTCAGGCTTCATGGGGTGAGGGATATGCGGTTGACAACCTGCTGGTAATGCAAATATCAGCAAACACATAGCTGGTAATAAAAGCTGATGTACTGCAAGTTAATTAGAGTTTGCTTGCTACCCAGATGGTATTTCCATTTCCAAGACAGCCATAGAAGACTATTGAGTCTGTAGCTGAAGCCATTAAATATTTCTAATAATCAGTTCTTTTCCCAGAGTTTTAAAATTAGAAGTGAAAAAAAAGCATCTTTATAGTCATTATGGGTATGTTGTACCACAGAATATATCTTAAAATTAATACATTGTCTGGATTATTCTGCTTTATATTCTTAGTTTTTGAAAGACATTAATGTGGAGTGAATGTACTGTAAAATAACCTATGCAGTTAATGTGTCTTTATAGCTGCTGACTGGTGAATCATATGGCACATATAAGTCCAAAATTTAACCAAATAACATAACATTTGGATTGTTGTTGACAAATGGTAGCACTCAGCATGCCATGCACTTTTCAGACAGAAGGAGAAACACAGAAAAATTTCAACTTAGCTCTCAGTGCTGAGGCAATATATACCTGTTTTCAGTGCTGAATGTGACGGCAATTGCCAGGTTTTGTCCTTGGTCAGCTATGTAGGATTCTTACTCTATTCTGGTTGGTAATCGAGGGCCTTTTTTCTTAGTTGCTGGGCTCAGTGAGAAGAACCAAGCAAATTATATTAAACAGGAGGGATTTTTTCATATTTGTAAATCTAATTCAAAAATCCACCTTGATTCTAGCAGTGTTTGTTCATGGCTTAAATTTTTGACATTGCAACAGAAGGTGGTAAAGATAGTTATGTTCTATTCACAAGGTGGCTGCAATAAATGCTAAAGGCTGCACTCATTTCTTTGGACACCTCAGATTTTTTGGTTTTGTGCCACAATTTCAAACAGATATGAACATCTTTGAGGAGGGTGACTCATCTAGCTAGCTAAAAGAATCCTTTAATTTTTTTATACCTTTTTGCCATTTTATTTGCCTTTCATTTCCCAAGAAAAGTTCTGTGTACAAATGCACGTTTTCTAAAATCTTTGTCCTGCCATCAGAAATTCCTTCTGCTGCTACCATCCTTCCTATTTAGTGCTTTCTGGGATGTTTCCTTCTGCTGCTCTCCTGTTGCATTTTCAAACCTCATAAATACCAAGGATTTGCAGCTCATCCGATTATAGGATTGCATTTGTCTCGAATAATAAAATTCAGCTACAGAGCAAGTATTTGGATCTGCATTGGAAATGGATTTTACATTATGATCTAATTTAAGTAGTTAACACCTTTCCTCCCATTTCTCAAATTTCATCATTTTTATCTGATACGTTATCACTGATCTGTACAATTAGATGATATGTAGGATAATGACAGCTGCCTTGTTGGCTTTGGATATTATGGCATGATAGATATAAATTTATTATTAGTGTGGGATAATATGAGTTGGTATTTAAATACCCAAATGTGCTAAAGCGTGGCTGAAGAACTAGCTTCTCCATGCCTTACTATGTTACTAAAATACTTTCCTAAAACAAGGGTAATGGAACAGGTCAAATTTATGTTGGAAAATGCCAATGCACTGAGTTTGAAACGTTCCTTTGGGGGGATTGTGGTTTAGCAGGATTTTTGTCGAACACAGAGTTTCTGATGGAGAAATGGTTGCTCTGCAGCTGGCAGTCCTATCCTACAGCTCTGCAGGACATTTCAGATGCTTTGGTGGTGGACATATCGTCCATGAGCCCTAATGGGCTCCACCTATCTCTGCAGACAACTTAGAAACGTGGAGACCCCTGTCCCCCAGCTGTGGTCAATGTGTTCTGGTGGGGATCAGAAAGGAGGTCCTGAGGGTGATGGCAGCTATGGATGGCAATGGTCTCTTCCCCTCTCCTCTCTCCTCTTTCCTGGTGAAAGCAATGCCACTGCTGATGGCTGGGGACTGGAAAAGAAAGACCCAGCTGGTAACTGTGATATTTTGGTGGGTTTCCATGCTTTCTTCTGTATCAAATATCAGTTATCCAAAGCAATGGGGCTAGGGATGGAGAGGTTTATCCTCCTGTGAGGCAAAACCCACTGGTCATACCAAATCATGTGTGAGGGATCATGGGACCATATTTATCACTTATGCTTGGAAATTTCTAGAGGTTGCTTAACATGGTGAGCAAAGGCAGCTCTAAGTGTCCAGAGGGAGTCTGTGGTGAGCGGTGTGCACTGTTTTGTGCCTTTGGTGGCATGATCCTGCTGCCAGGGACGTGGTGAGGAAGACAGGGCAGGAGGTGACTGTGTGCTCACTTACCCATGAGCGACAAGGCGGATGTCAGCTTGCCTTGCCACCGTCCTCCCACTTCGGTGTTCAGGTCTTGGAGGCGCTCCATGATGCTTCCGTAGCACACAAACCCGTTCCCCACAAAGCCCCTCTGGCACGTACACCTGCGAAGGGATTGCCGCTTTAGCTGTGTGTTGATGCACTGTGGGGTCAGTAAGGCTCTAGCTAAGCATGCTCCAGGTGTTATTAACTACTTTTCTGAAGGCTTATTCAGGAACAATAATGCATTTTAATTTTGCATCTTTCCTTCAGCATGCTGTAAGGTAACAGTTGGTGGTAGGATGGTGTATGCATTTTGTCATTTAATGGATAATGATATTAATTTGATTATCACTTGGCTAGCTGTAAATTTTCCTTTCTCCTGTAGCCACTTCTGTGGCTTATATTAAGTCTCAACTCTGCAGTGTGATGAATGTGAAACTGCATCACTTTGCAGCAAAAGTGCCCTTAAATCCCTGCTGTTTTAAAAAATTATAGCTGTGTGAGCAGTGGCTCAGTGAGTTACCTTTGCAGGTGTGTAGGGAAGTGTGATGACCACTTGCCTGACATGATGTCCTGTCAGCTGGGCAGTGGCGTGTTAGTGGTGTCTGTCTTGCAGGGCCTCTTTGACAGGGGGCTCTGGCTACATGATCCCCTTGGCCATGGTGCAGTGTGTGGCCTGCCATCCCTTTTGGGGTTCCTGAACATGGTGGTCACTGGAGCCCAGCAAGCCACGGAGCCTGCCTGCTCATGGGCAAGGAGAGGCTGTGGTGGAACGGTGTGAGGTGTCACCCCCACAGCAGTAGGGAGGTGATGTAAAGCCTTAAGCCTCCAGTCAGTACTGGTGACTTGACAGGAGTAATGGTGGTTACGCATAAAGGGGGTGGTAGCAGCTCATTGATCCTTGTGGTAGATGTATGCACCTGTCTGGTAGAAAAGGCACCCAGAGGTGTCAGTCCTTTCAATAAAGCAAAGTGGTTGAGTGTGTTATGATGCCTTTTAAGTAACACAACCCTTTTGGCAACGACACTGGTATTTTAACGTTATCTTTCTTCTGAAGCTGCAGAAGCATGAAACCTCATGCTTTTCCAGACGTATACTTTGTGCTGCTGCTATGTCTGTACTGGCAACAGCATGTCAGCTGTGACACCCTGGCTGTCCCATGGGGATGCCAGCCTGTGAGTGGTCTCAGTGATGCATGGTAGGCCCAGTCCTATGTACTTCCAGGGCAGCTTTGGGCTGTGGTGCCCAGACGAGTGATGGGCAAAACCTTGAGAAGGGCTCAACAGCCTTGCTGCCTGGAGGTGGGCTGTGTTTAAGGTAATGTCTTGCAGCCAAGGCAAAATCTAAAGGAAATTTATGGAAAAGCAACCATTAGTGTCAATCTGACGTTTTCCGTCTCCTAAGGGAGGAAACAGGCCTCATGAAAATTGGACCTTAAAGCCATGAAAGACTCATTGTTCAAAGAGAGGTGGGGAAGAAATTGTTGGTTGTTGACAGGGTTGACATGTGCTTGTATTAGGTGCTGATGGGTACAAGTGGTTGTGATTTTCAACAAGCAACTGACTTGCATGTGCCTCGACCTTGTGTCAGCCTGACTATGGACAAGGAGAGGTGGTTAGTACTTTCTGAAAATCTGGGCTCTTTAAGCCTGCCTCAAATTGAGCAGCTATCAACACCTGCAGTTTTTGCCAGTCAGCAATTTCTGTTGCACCCTTCAGAAATGCTGCACCTAGGGGATGAGCTGGAAGTGTCAGCTCTGTGATTTACTCATCTCCAGTGCTAAAATTAAAGCAGGCACTTGTCAACATGTAGCACGCACAGAAAGAAATTCTAACTATATTTAGGAGGCTAAATAACTATATTTGGTTAAACAACTGTGTTGCCAAACGTTGGCTTTTAATAATGCTTTTCCTAATCAAGTCTTCAGCATGTTCAGTATTTATGTAAGCCCTATCCATAATGACACATTTATGTGGACTTTTTTATTATTATTATTTTTAGTATCACTAGATATCAAACATTATTCCACACAACTGAAAAATCTCCTTTATATAAATAATGACCTAATCATTTCCATGTGCTGGCTGTTACATACACAGATTTGCCAATCACACCCCACAGAAATATCAACCTGATGCCAAGTTAACTCCTGTTTGCTATGTTAGTTATCTCATGTCTGGATGGAAAGTGTCTTTACCATAGCTATTTTCTTGATGATAGCAATCTTATTCTAAAATCTCCACAGTCCCTGCAATCTGATGGGGTTGCATATAGACTCGGGGATATAAGCTAGGATTTTGACCAAGAGGCTCAAACTTTGATTCTTTCTGGTCCTGGGTAAAAATAGGAGCCTAGAAGCATTGTAAATTGTTAGAATGCAAGTTGGATGGTGAGCCACCTCCTTTTTAAGGGGATCTCTTGGGTAGAGGGCAAGCCTGGAGCCTTGATGAAGGGTTTGGGGCTGGGAGGTAGAAACAATTCCTCCTTGGGGGCTGACCCTTTTCTTTTGTGGTGGTGGAGACTGATGGGATAAATATCACTGTACTGATGTACGTAGCCCCCTTCGCTTCTGAGTGGAGAAGGAAAACCTGAGGCCTTAAAGAAGCTGAGGAACACTTTAGTAGAAAAAAGAAACCACCTTTGAAATATTGAACAAATTAGATCAAGGTTTCAAAATAAATCTCTCTTTTTCAGCAAACAACCATAAAAGAAGAGAGAGGTTAAACACTAAATTCTTGGCTATCACTTCCAGGGGTACAATGAACTGCAGAAATATCTAGTCAGTTTGAAATTAATTTTCTGAGGAAAATACTGCTTATAACAGAGTATGAATCCAGTAACATGGTTTGGATTTGGCTGCCAAAAGAAAGCATTTAGCAATTACAGAGTAGCACTTATTGCATGGGCTTGAAGCCTTCAATCTGACCACCATCTCACCCTCTCCAGTGCAGTAATTTACTCTGTGTGGTTGGGATAAGGAAGGATCAGCTAGGTAGCTGTCTGCATCGATTTTGTCTTAGTTTGCCTGGAGGGTCTGGTTTACAACTCATACTGCGTATGGCCGGACAGGTTTTGCTTTGAATGCATTGTGTACTATAAGGGCTGGGTGCCTCTGAAGAGGAACAGCTTTATAAAAAAATCTTGCTGGACTGCTTAAACTGAGTTGTTTGTTCTCGTGATACGATGCATGGACAGCATAGGAAAAAGACTGGGGAGCTGCCACGACTTCAGCTTACCTAAGAAGGGGAGCAGAATTATATCTTTCTGGAAAAACGGATGCTCAGCTTTCTGTCTCTATTTACTTTAATCTATTAAAAAAGACGGTTTGCCTTATGAAGCTATGAATTTCTACACTGAAGACAGAGTCAGAGTAAAAATAAGAGTGGAATTAGAAAATAAAATAATGGGAGATTAGCTGAGGGAAAGCCAGTTCTGCTTAGAAAGCAGAGAGATTGCAGTCAAACATTCAATGTAATTCTGCATCAGCTGAAGCTTCATAGCTTCTGGGCAAGGCTATTTACTGGCTGAAGCAGTGCTATAGAAAGTGTCAGCACTCATTCAGAAACATTCAGAAAAGATCTATTTGGGAGCAGAAACAGAGATGATCTTGATTTTCCAAGAGGTTTCTGTGTTATGTTAATAAACTCTAAACATCTGTCTTTTCTACATGTTTATGTAAGTACAAATAATTTGATTCTGGAGAAAGCAGAAGCAACAATATGTGGGAAGCTAACAGTCTTTTTAAAATTAAAATAAATGGAAGGGAAGTAACATGGGTTTGTGGACTCTGTTACAGCTCTTTGTTTTAGAAGTTTAAAAACCAAGCAAACAAAAAACCGCAAAAGCATATCTACACAATCCCCCCTCCCTAACCCCAAATGCATTTAAAATCTGGGCTGCAGCCAAAATACTTTTACATGTATCAGAAACAATTTACTGTGTCCACATCCACCAATTAATTATTTTCTTTGCAAATTTCCTCTTGTGTAAATGGATTCACCTTAACTGGAAATTATTCAGTACAGCCAAATAGATAGGAGTGGGATTCAAATCACATTAAAACTTTCTTCTGTGTTTATTTTTTTCTGTTAAAGGTCATGAAATGAATGACATGCAAGGCATTTGTTTGCTTTTTTCAGTAACAAGTCATAAATTTGCACTGTCATAAATTTTAAAATTTCCCATTTTAAAATTTAAAAAACAAAACAAAACAAACACCACCACCACCAACATAGCGGTTGAAAATTAAGTTGCAACAGTGAAACAGTGATGCATTAGGAAGAAAAGGTGCTGATTTGTGTGCTGTGGAATTTGTTTTTAATCTTTCAACTCACAAAAATTAGCATTTTGGTCTTGATTTCACATTGAAATACTTTTCAATCTTTAAAGTTTTATACCTGGCTCTGCTGGTGTGCTGCAGCAGCCAAGTGTACTTCTGAGCAGTACAATATGCTGCAGAAATAAACCAGGGGATATTCTAGAGAAATTTGTTGGAAATGCACGATAGCTTACACAAAAGCAATGTTAATTTTTAATTGTAAGAAAAAGTTCAATAATGAAGCAAGCACTGGCAATAAGAATGCTCTCCCATGTGAACACTTGCTGTCTGTAAATCTATAAAATAAATAATTTGTTCCCCAGCTTACAGCTGATGGCCTATCTTCTCTTTCAAATTCTAGTTCTCAGCTCCCAAAAATCTAACACTTCTGGGACACCTCTGTAGACTCAGTACTAGCTGTCACTGGCCTATAAAAACATGTAATTCCAGTTTCTTGTTTTAATATAGCATTGCTAAGTCCAGTGTTAAAGCCAACTTTCCTCCTAACATCTGCTTAGCAAATTTCTTTACAGGAAAACAAATTCTGACAGAAGTTGCGCAGCTTCCCACATGCTTTGAGGAATCTGCGAAGGCGGGTGTTGCTTTCACAGCATGGGGAACAGATGCCCTGGTTGTATCTGCATTAGTATACTAAAAAGGGCCAGAGCTCCAGTGCTGTCCTGGGATAATTAATGCTGATTAATTTTCAGCATGCTGCCTGGCATGGTTCTGGCGCACACAACGTTTTCCCAGGCAATGCCCAAGCACAGCTGAAGGGATAGCATGTGCCAGGGACCTCTGCCAAGAGGCAGTTACTCTTCTTTGGGGGAGGAAGAGTATTTAGCTGTGAGTCAGACCATGCTGCTTGTCCTTAGGAACAGAAAAAAGGTCTTGGCCCTTATTTACTAATGTAGAAATGACCTCTGAGAGCTAATAAAAATAAAACTTAATAGGCATTAGTGATTGGACTGATGAAATTAAGCATGTCCTAACCGGTTCACTCTAACCCCATTAAATCTCATAATTCGTCCCTGATAATGAAACTATTAATGATAACTTCAGCAGGCTTTCATCCACTGGATTTATTTTAACTGCATGCTTACTGCAGGAGGAGGGAGAAACTGGGTGAAAGCTTTAAAAAAGCAAAAAGACTTACGTGATTTGTCCTGGTGCAACCATTGAACATTTAGCTTTTTTGTGGCAGGTGTTATTTGTTTCACAAATGTCTATCATGCTGCATCCTTTCCCAGGTACAAAGTTTGTATAATGCTCCTTGCATTCACAGTGGGACTACATCAGAGGG
Organism: Anser anser; assembly: GCF_964211835.1. Taxonomy (NCBI): domain Eukaryota; kingdom Metazoa; phylum Chordata; class Aves; order Anseriformes; family Anatidae; genus Anser; species Anser anser. Next base: position 59,480,739 of record NC_139720.1, read on the forward strand.
ATGGAAGAGGAGAGAGAAAAATCAGACATGCACAAACTGTAGGTTTCAGCATACTTTCTGCTACTAGGATTTAAAAAAATGGAGAACTTTCAAAGCCTTAGTTAATCACCTGGTGAGTTCAGTTGCAAGTATAAAGCTTATCCCTATTTATCGAACTCCCTTTGAGGCTTCATCTACTCCAGAAAACTACTGACACTCAGTTAAAGCCCTTTAGATTCAATTCTGTGACCAGAGAACATTTAAAAATCAGTGTGGATAGGTTAAAGCCTCTGCTCCCACAGTCCTCAGCCTCTCAAAAGAAGTGCCAAAGCACATTATTTACTGGTGAGGCGTATCAGCAGTACACACCAGCCCGTGTGTGCCAGCCACGTGCAGCTTGCTGAAAAACCCCCAAGTGGGGAAACTTACATGACCATGAGCTTCAGGACAACCCTGGGTAACTGACTCCCTTTTCTGCTCCTCAGGGTGTCCAGGCAAGACAGGCATGGTCTTTAGAAGTTTTGCTTTCTCAGTGTCAGGAGTACAACACAGAAACTTGAGCCAGTTCCTGACAGCATGAATAATATGCAGTCTTTACATGGTGCCATTCATCAGTAGTTCTTAAAGACCCAAGTTATGCTAACTTTATGTGTTTAGCTGCAGCATCTGTGTAAGGACCCTACTGGTCCTTGCAGTCACAGAAATTTAACTCTGAGAAGCTTCATTTCAGTGCCTCCATTTAGAGGAGACAAATTTGAGCCAAAACATTCCATAAAAAAGACCACACTAATGTCATTCCCATCTTCAGAAGGAAACACACTAGCATGTGTAAATAGAGAAAGAAATGGGGTCCCTCCTGGCCACCTGCAGGGCTTATGCCAAAGCTAGGAGTAGATCTTGGCCTCCCTGAGGCCTGTGCCTGTACCCTCATGGCTTCTTTCTGGAGACAAAGCAATTTCTTTTCCTGGGCAGTTGACAAACGAAACATCTGGAGCACAAGTTCAATACTAACCTTTCCTGGTCCATCATATATGCAAATGGTAGACTGTGCAGGGCAGTTCCCGTATATTGCTTGGCATGGGTCAATGGGTAAGCAGACTTCACCATCCCCTTTGTATCCTTCTTGACAGGTACATTTGTGATGATTTGGTCCAAGGTAAATGCAGTTGGCATTAGGATCACAGACCTTTTTGGAGCATGGGTTGATAGCTTGAAGAAAAAAAAAAAAAGTAAAAGAATTATTGCCCACCACTCTAAAACTGAAGACAAGGATTTGCTCAAGCATCTCTATGTCAAACAAAGGCTGGGTAGACTAAACTTCTCATAACAGCCAAGTCTGAAGTATCGTGGCGACATAAAGACAGAAAGGAGGAATGTGTTTATACTAACCTACTAACATAGCAACTGTTTGCTTTTGTACAGAAATGATCTCTTAACTTGGCAAATTATGTTATAAACAGATTAAAAGATATAATGTGCTCGTTAAAATATTACAACTATTTTCCTGTTCTGTGGTGGATTTTAACTACAGTACGTCAGGTATGTGATATGAAGTCAGTAAAGGCTTTAAGTGTGTGCTAGATCAGTTGGAAACTATTTTTCAATACAATAGGTCTGCTGTTTTCTTTCCGGTAATTAAACAATATAATGTCAACCATTCAGCTGTATGGAAAACTGGCCAGCAAGTTCTTTAGTTGTGTCTTCCACACTGTTGTAGGTTTAGGACTGGACTGGAAGCTCACTGTTTATTTCCAGGAGCTGTTTTTTTTTTCCAAGGCAATGGCATTGTTTGTCCTTGTTCATAATCCAGCAGTGCTTGGAGAACTTTACACACCTTTGTGTCCAGTTTAGGACACAGTCAAGCACATCTTGCAGCTGGAAGGGTGGTACTCACCGTCTTCCCTTCTCCTTGTCCCTTTTGTACCCCTCAGCTGGGACTGAGAGAGTTGGCAATGCTCAGCTTCACTCTCTCAAGCCTTCTCTTTTGTTCCAGTGCAGAATCACACGTGCACGCATTTGTATGCTCAAACTGACCATGAACAATGCCACCTCCTAGCTGAGTTGGGGCAGTCACTGCTATCCTCTGTTACGTACTTAGTTGTGCTGGAGCTGCTTGTCCTCTGCTTACTAGCCAGTCAAAAGTAAAACATACTGGCTTAAGCCAAAGGTGACCCCAGTAGCAAAGGACAGTAGGTAGGGCAGAGGAGCAACATTCATGTGGGCTTACTCAAGAGGTAAGGATGCTAGCATCCTTCTCTGCTGGTTGCTTGTCTATGTTGCCTACTAGTAGAACCTTGCATTCCCTGACGAGTCACTTTCTGATGTCCTGCTCTTGGATGGTGGTCAAGTCTACTCAGAGAGGACTACTACACAGGACCAAGAGATGCCACAGTTAGGACCAAGAGATCCCAAGAGGTGACACAGTATCCATGCGAAAGAACTTCTTCACGATGAGGGTGACGGAGCACTGGAACAGGCTGCCCAGGGAGGTTGTGGAGTCTCCTTCTCTTGAGATATTCAAGGCCTGTCTGGATGCCTACCTGGGCAACCTGCTCTAGGGAACCTGCTTTGGCAGGGGGGTTGGACCCAATGATTTCTCGAGGTCCCTTTCAACCCCTACAATTCTGTGATTCTGTGATCCATGCCATGCCATTCAAGGGGGCTTAATAGGTTTATTCTGGTTGTATGTACTGAAGTTTGTCAGCAGTTGGACTGATGTGAATCTGGAGCACTTTTTAGCTTTTAGCTTCATCTGGAAGGAATCTAGCTTGTGCACCTGACACTGCTTTGAGATATAAACCCAAGAACAGTTAAGTCAGGATGATGGTGAGATTTGTTTCAGAAGAGTTTCATATCTGAACTATAATACTAACAATGTTGTTTCCAAAAAACTCAGGGTACGTTAATACTACTCACGTTCACACTGTGTACCGTCCCTGTGGTAGTTGGGCAGACATGTGCATTGCAGTCTTCTGCCATCCTCATCTGAGATGGTGCATCTTGAGTTTGCAGGGCACCGCAAGGCCTCACATTCAGCTATTGCTGAAGGACAAAGGGTGACAGATTAAGCTGTCTGCATACTCCTGTGCCAGGAGACATTGCGTCTTTCAGTATACCAGCTGGAAGTCCACCTGGTCTGGGGACCATCAGTCCCATTGCTATCATCTTTATTCTGGTGATTTAAAGGGTGACAATGGTTATGGGAGTTCATGGGCAGTGTTTGAGGTTCATTGTATGTCTGATTGCTTAAGTAAGTAACCCAAGACTAATTTTATGGTTGTCCTCACCAATTCTAACTCTATCAGAGCTACTGAATATAACTTATATAGAAAACAGCCTACTTACGCTGATCACAGCTGAGTCCTTGGTATCCAGACAAGCAAGTGCATCTTCCATCCCCTGTAATTCCACTGTTGCACACTCCATGGACACAGTTGCAAACTACATGGAGAGATGGATTAGCTTCAATGAATAAGGATGGTGTTAGGAAAGACATCATTAGTGGTTACCCATAGTAAATAGTGTCCTGGCCAACAGCTGTTAAATATTACAAAGCACAATTTTCAAACCAAGCTTTGATCAGACTTCTTGAATCATAGGTTTCCATTAATGAGAAGATCAAAACTTGCATCTGCATATATCAGCAAATAACAGATACTAATTTTTGCAGTCTGATAATAGCCCCAGGGCCTGAAAATCTTCAGGATGTGTTAAATACCTGACTGACCAGTTGCTATTACCTTAAAGCTTGAAAAATTTAGCATACAATCTTGAGCCAAAATTTAATATAACATGTAAATAATATTTTTTATAACTGTTAACAAATGGATAATAAATTGTTCATTTTTGCTTTAATTCTGTTTGCCTCCCTCTCAAAAGCCTCCAGAAGAGATGACTTTTGTGACTTGTTTTTTCCTAAACAGAATTAATTTAGTTAAAAGGATAGTTAGTCACTGTGTAGGTCTAGATCTGAAGCAGACTTTGGTCCTGTTTGTTCCTATATTCTGTTATTTCAGGTTATAAACCTTGTGACAATACATGCACAAGGCTCTGTGATTCAGAGTCCAGTTTATAATACCCCTTTATAAGTGGTTTTTGAAGCCTTATGTATTCTTAAAAAGCCTTATATTTATAACTGTTTCAATTATGGTAATAGTGCTTTTTATAAATACCTTTTTATAAATACCCTTTTATAAATACCCTGTACAGTTCCTCTTGAAAAAGCCTCTAAGATGTACAAAGTTGTATTGGTGACTTCCTGTTTAAGCTGCAGTGATGGTAGTTTACCGCCTTCCATTTACAAACATATGCTGTGTTCATGCAAATCACCTATCTTAATTAATTTCTAACACTTTACCTATGTTAGTAGTCCTACTATAAAAAGGAGAAACATCTAAGGTATTGTGGAAAAGCAGTCAGTCGCAAATGCATGGTAACTGTAGGTACTTAGAAAACTTGGATAAGCTCAAATATTTGCAAGTTGAGGTGTAAAATGATCCTTAAATTAAAATGTAGTTGGATCCACAGCAGCTGCTTGGAAAATAATTACATTTACAATACTGAATTCATTCAAGTACCCTAATTTCATGAAAACGTCTTACTTGCCTTTCTGTGTATCAACACTGGCATCCAGTGGACGGCTGGTGGAAAAAGAACTTTTAAATCAGCCATGGTGTAGGATTAGTATAGAAAGGCCATCACAGATTATTTAAAGTGGGGCTGTTCATGACTCTTTTTTTAGGAGTAACTTCATGCAGATCTTGAGGGAACAAAAGGATTTTACTTAGAGATAAACAACTATTACTGCTTAAGAAAGCAGGCAATTTTTTGAACTTGTCTAATGCTCATTAGAGTTGAGGAAGGTAAATAAAATACTAGAAATCATTAAGAAACGGGCAAAACAGGAAAATATACAAATGTACACACTTGTGACCTATTTTCATTTTAAGTAGTGCAAATAGCTGGGATCCCTCCCTCAGTGTCCCACTACTCCTAATGGAACTATGGCCAACTAGTGAAATGATCAAAAAAACACCCCACAACTAAATAAAAGCCACCATTTTTCACGGTTTTTACTGAATTGTGGAGCTCCATGGCACACAACATTGTGGAGAACAAGAGCAGAACTAGATTTAGAAACAAGGTATATAATTCCTGGAGGATGGTCCAGTGGAAGCCATTAATTTCAATATCACATGGGTATTTCATGCCTTAATACAGATGTTCTAATTAGCAGATGAATTTAAAAGCCATACCAAGAAACCATAAGCCACTATAAATTATGCATTAATATGTTGCCGTCCAATATTTTGTAAGCACCATAACAACCTCCTGTGTTTAGATCAAGTAAATGAAAATCCATCATTTAGGATGAAAACTGGGTAACAGGATAACAGGGAGGCATACTGCAGGAATACAAAAATAATTCCAATCCCTAATTTATTTGACTGTTGGCTAAAACAAAGATATTTAAGATAAGATTAAGACATTTTTGTAATGCTACACTGACAGTGTTCTCTGCGTTACTCTGAGTTGAATCCAGCCCCTCTGAATGAGGAATTGAGTAGCTGCCTATTTTCTTTCCCTGTTGTATTTCTTGAAGCAGAGAGCAGCTCCTGGTGGGAAACTTTAAATGCCCTGCCTGTTTCACTGTGACATCTTAGTGTCTGAATACAGCTTGCACTCACCTGCTTTTCCCCACTTCAACACAGAAAGCTTAAACTTACCTGATGTGCATTGAGGACCAAATAAATTCTCCTCAGCACATTTTTCACAGGCTGTCCCACCAAATCCTTCCTGTGAATTACAGAATGGAAATAAAAACTTAAATCTCTCATCTGTATACAGATAGACAGATAAACGGTTAGTAGCCTGGAAGCAACATCTTTAGCTTCCAAAAAACCCTCAAAGCACACCACCACCAAGGAAAAAAAAAAAAAAAGATCAGTCAGCAAATCAGAAATGACCACTGAGATTTAGGAAATGTTCTTTTGAATAATTTTTTCTCTGCTTTTTCTTTTTCTTTTTTTTTTTTTTAAATTTTTAACTTTACACTTGAAATCAAATCATGTTTTGAATATCAAGTTAACAATAGAGAATGATAATCAAGCCTAAGGACCAAATCATTTCTGTAATTGTTAGGTTGTATTTCCTGACTATTTCTTATCCTGTCAACTTTTCACATGTTGCCAAAGGATATGCTTTTGATGTAATGGAAAGATTAACCAATAGAGGAGGAGGTAAAAAAAGATTTGTGTTTTCTTTTTTTTAATCTTTTTGACAGAAGTTATTAAACAGTGCACGTTGCACTCTCAGAGAAACATTATGTTGAGAGTATAGTCCCAAAGATAATTCTTTCTAATTAGGGCAAAAAGTCATAAGTAGCAGCACACACTAAAAAATAGAACTCAAACCTCATGTTTCAAGAAAACAAAATGTATGAACCCTTTAATAATTTCACCAGAATATGCCTAAGTCTGTAGAAATAATACTATGAATTTTAGTGCAAACCAAGCAAAAATTGAACTCCAAGCAAGCCACCTCTGCTATTTCTGAAATACTCTCCTTTCATGTATGCAATGTAGTATGTATTATTTTATGTAATAATATTTATTATTATTCCTTACTGGCATTTATATGCTGATGTTATGTTTTTTTCCTTTACGAAAAAGGCTGTACCTGACAAATGCACGTTCCATCCCCTTTTATGCCCTCAGAGCAGCGTCCTCTCCCGTTGCAGGGTGATGCAGCTCCTCCTGGACATGCTGGAAATGACGACATATAAGTGATCAGTCACCTTGCTCTGACCCTTCTGCCCCACTTGAATGTTTGGGTGAGGACCTTGGAGGCTGCAGGGCTTTGGGCCAGGCAGGGTGATCAGGTGATGGCTGCTGTTTTGCATCTGCCCAAATCTCCTCACTAGAACCTTGGCTTCACCAGAGACCATCACCACTCTCTAGTATGGAAAGTTTAAGCTAGTTCTGTAATCAAGGGATTGCACAAAAATAGATTTCTTATTCTAAAGTACAGCACTGATTTAGTCTCTGCTGATTCACCTCTGTCGTCCTCTAAACTGTTAGCTTGTTTAATAGAAGTGACGTCTGTGTGACCACTTCTTTTGTAGGTTAATACAACTGATTGATTGAGAACTTGCTGTCAGGATCATATTTGATGGTAAGTTAGGGTTTAAATAAGCCTTGCTGTGTCATGTGTCCCGTCCTCCCCTCCTCTCTCCACCCCCCCCCCCCCTCCAATTACATTTGATGTGTCTGGAAAGTTCATCCCTGGTACCTCCCATAAGACTGTGATGTTTGATTCAAATCCCCCTGGAAATTGAAATATGGATATCTCATGACCCGTTTCTCTCTTATGGGCTGTGGTCACTACTAACATTTGGGTGCTAAAGATGTGGTATGTTCTTCAGATCCCCTGATGCTAAAACTGTGATTATAGGTGGTGGTACACCAGGTGAGACAATGTCTGACCACAAACCCCAGCCAGATGGAGGGGATAAGAAACAGTGATTGCATTTCCAAATCAAAGCAGTTTTGGCTAAGATTTTTCAATATCCACATTTTTAATAAGAGATTACCTACAGAAAATGAAGATCAGAGTAGTTTTTAGTCAGATTGTTCTGTCTGCTTTTTCCTTTCATTAGGAATATCCTTATTTTTAAGTCATGCAGCCTCTCTGTGGAAACGATTTATTAACTCCCTTATGTAAGCCCTTCCATCCTCTAAGCTGTCAGCCTAGCTGGAGTTCCCATTAGGTACCATAATCCTGATGCAGGTGGTATCTAAATGTAGGAAACACCTTGTAGGTGCTCTGCTGTATGTTAGTGGTGGATTTATTGGTTATAGAGTCTTGGTTGGTTCTATGTGTGCTGGGGTGGACAGCACTGGATTTATGCTCCCACTGAGGAACGTAATCCAGATTTAGAGTGGTTAAGTGACCCGGAAGTTCATATGAAAATGAATTTGATTTGTGTGGAGTGATGAGCAAATAAGTGGATGTGCATATGCATACAGCTAATTTTAGTGAAGGCTTTGGCTTTATAACACTGTCAATTTTTCTCTGTTTATTTCTTGATGAGTTTGTGAGGTCTGTTGGATTTGAGTAAGCTCCTCAGGAAAAATCAGTACTTTTAAAGGTAAAAATCTGAATCTGGTTCATCTCATAGATGCTGAAACGAAAGTGTTTATTAAGAATTGAGATGAAATAACCAGGAACAAGGGAAAGTGACAGGTACATATACTTTAATCTCTAAAGTAGCTTTTAGTGAATCTTTGGTATGGTGTGACAGGTATATGGATCTTTAGGACTGATGAGGATGCAAACTCTTTAATGTTTGCTGTGGAATGAAAACAATTTCAACTGCACTGATGCTTTTATTAAGTGTGCAAAGATAAAGAAAACTCAAAGTTACTGATGTAAATTCCAGGAAAGTACTCTTCAAAACTGCTGACAAGACAGCATTTTGCTATCGGTATTCATTCCACTTCCCCTTGTCTTCACTACCTCGTCTCCTGTTTTGATACCACCATCAAGGGACAGCTTTATCAGAAGCTTAGCAAATTACCACATTGTTTGACAAGTTTAGTTAGGCAGATAAAGCACTTCCTCTCCTCTCGCTCACGGTGCTGCAGGAGGCAGCACCACGGCTCTGCTCCAGGACACCAGCACGACACGGGGTGACGCTGGCATGGTCACCTGGCCCAGCCTTGGTGTTTGGGAGAATTTGGTTTCTGTTCAGGATGCTTTTCAAAAAGTAGTAAGAAAGAGATATTTCTGCTTAGCTCTTTACAACTATAGGAGTTTGCAGGGCAAATCTTTATGCCTAGCTCATAAAAGCTTAAATCTATCAGCTTTTTTTTTTTTTTTTTTTTTCACAGAGTTTAATTTTGCTTTCTCAAGTGTTTTCAAATGCATCCTCTTCTTGGATTATGTATCTTCTCCAACTCCCTGCAGACTGAAGCACTTGTAAAGATATAGTTTGAACCATATCATTTGATAGAATTTGGTGTATTATCTTTCCTCTTGACCTTTTGTTTTAAACTTTTTTATTCTTTGTTCTTGCAATGCTTTCCCCTCAGTTGCCCATACTGTGCACATTTGGGTTTGTACACAGGCTTTTGATCGGAGTCATGCAAATATGTGCCCAGTGTGGCAACATGAGATGTGGTAGGGGTAGCTCACACTGGAGCTCATCGCTGACACACGTTGGCCATACAAGCTCTGCCAGCTTTGGCTTTTGCAGTTGGATGAGATGGAGAGAAATTAGCTGTCTCTATAAAACTATATTCTTGCTGGCCTGGTGGTGCCACTTAAGGTTCTGAAAAGGCAGGTGCACAGTGATAGTGTTAGAAAGCTGTGCTCTTTTCCCCTCTGCTTTTCCGTTTTATCCTGATGTCTGTTTACATAAGGATGTCTGATTTGCTCAGGGCACTTAGTAGGTAGGGAAACAGACGAAACATTTTTCATTCATGCCATGTGTTACAGTAAGTGCTATCGTTTAAGGAAATCAAAGCAGTATTTAAGACCTAATTCTGTCATTGCCATCAGATATTAAAGGTGAAGTAAACTCCTAGTCAGGATTTTTTTTTCCAGTCTCAGGAAGGACAGGTTTTCCTCCAAACATTTCAAGGCATGCTGTATGGTCTTAGAGAGATTGTGATAATGCAGAGAGCTATTTTCTTCCTCCAAATGACAGCAGAAACAATGCTGAGACCTTGATTTTTAGAGGTGTTGCTTTCTGAGGGGGCCTCCTTGCAGCCTCTGTCTGCAGCAGAGCAGAGCTCAGAGCCCTCTCTGCAAATACCCATACACCTCGTGTGGTCTCATGGAGCACCCTGAAGTATGGGTTGGTTGAATGTAGAAATGTTTTTCTCTTTCTGGGCATTTAGGCTACATATGGTGGGAAAAGAGTAAATTACTACACAAGTGGCTATCTTCAGAGAAATACTGCATTGATCACCACACTCCTATTTTTTCTATAAAAGTACATGTTGGTTGGATTTTGATTTTTTGTTGTTGTTAGTTTTTTTTTCTTTTTCTTTAGTAGATAGATGTCTTGCATTTAAACCAGAGCTTAGGCCATACTAAAATTATTTGTTTATCTATTTTGTGGACAAAAGGACTTCACAGATATTGAACCAGACCTTGGCTCCTTGAACTAAAGGAGGAAATGCTCTGTCTGGGCAGGGAAACATCCTTTAAAGGTTTTGATGACTGCATCAGTAGCCTGAAATTTGGTGTACTTGTGGAGATGCTGAAATAATTTTCCTGAGGAAGAGGCATCTGGAGGAGACGTACTCCTCGTTGTTGCTACTTGAGTAATGGCCTTGAACATTCACTGGCTTCAAAAAACAAACAAACAAAAAACCCTGAAAGAAAAGACCCTCCTAGAGTAAGAAAGTAAAGAGTTAAATAGATTTGGAACTATTTCAGATTCAGAAGAAAGCACTTTTGACCTAAAATAAAAACTTGAAAGTTGCTGTCTGAAAACTTTATTTTTAAAAATCAATTATGGGGATGCTCCCATCTGATAGAACACTGTGTGCCGCAGAGCTGGAAAGCAGCTCTGCAGAAAAGGACCTCGGAGTCCTGGTAGGTGCCAAGTTGAACCTGAGTCAGCAATGTGTGCTTGCTGCTAAGAAGGCTAATGGTATTCTTGACTGCATTAGACAAAATATTGCCAGCACGTTAAGAGAGGTGATCCTTCCCCTCCACTCAGTACAGATGAGGAGTGCTCTGTCCAGTTCTGGGCTCCCCAGGGCATGAGAGACATGGACATACTGGAAAGAGTCCAGCGGAGGGCCACCAAAATGATCAAGGGACTTGAGCAGCTCTCCTATGAAGAGAGGCTGAGAGAGCTGGAGCTGTTTAATCTGGAGAACAGGAGGTTTGGGGGGAATCTTATCAACATGTGAAAGTACTTGAAGGAAGGGTGCAAAAAGGACAGAGCCATGCTATTCTCAGTGGTGCCCAGTGCAAGGACAAGAGGTAAAGGGCACAAATTAGAACACAGGAGGTTCTGTCTGAACATCAGGAAGCACTTCTTTACCGTGTGGGTGATGGAGCATTGGCCCAGGTTGCCCAGAGAAGTTGTGGGGTCTCCCTGCTTGGAGATCTTCAAAAGATGCCTGAACATGGTCTTGGTCAACCAGATCTGGGTGGCCCTGGTTGAACAGGGATTTTGACCAGATGGTCTCCAGAAGGCCCTTCCAACCTTAACCATTCTGTGATTCTGTGAAAAGTCATTTTGCAGCCATTGACTGAAATGATTTGTTCTGAAAATCTCAAAATCTAGGGGATCCCTGGGTTTTTGGAAATTTTCCATGATTTTTTATTCTTTGGTGAATCTTTGGATATGTATATTCTCCAAATTGTCCAAGTTTTGGCTAACCAGTGCTGTTTATTTCTACTCCTGTAATAAACTCTGAGGAGCAAAATTCTCATGGAAATAGTTTCTGAAAGCAAGAAAATCACTGCTTTACTTCTATTCAAATTACGTCCAAAAGGAGCTTACCCATGCAGTCTGGGCCCCAGTGTCCCTGGCAGCACTCAGGTTGTTCAAATTCCTTCATACAAGCATGTCGGCATCCAGGAAAAGAAAGTGTGTGTGTTTTAATTTCTAGATAATACCTAAGGAAAATAAATTGGAGCTGCATTAAAGCATTTAAATGCCTTCTGTGGTGAAAAATAAAATTCCTAATTTCCTTTTCCTCCTTCAGTGTTGGAGAAGGGCACTTCAAGCTTAGTTGTACGGATTTTGACTTTTTTTTTCTTCATTAAAATATACACTGTATATCAAAGGCTTAAAAATAACCTCATTACATTCTTTTTGCAAAGTATATATTTTTTTTTTTCACTTCTGCAACCTTAACACAACAATTTAATCCAAGTTTTGGCTTGAAATAGCATTTGAAAAATTATTTAATATCAAGGTTCTTTTAAATGCTAAGTAAGCATACTTAAATGCTAAGTAAGCAATAAGTTTTTTTTTTTTTCTTAATTGAAATTCAGGCAAATTTTCAGATTTCTTTTGAGATATTTTCCTGCCCTGTCTAGCCCCACACACCCAGTCTGGCAGTTTGAAAATTCTATTGTTTATACGCTCTCATTCATTTCAAGCATGCAGAATAAATAAGGAAGCCATTTTATGATACCACTCAAAGCAAAATCTCATAGGCCATCGATACCAATGTTTATTTTCCTCTTATGTCATTTACTGTTTAACTTTAGACATAAAGTGCTCTAAGTGACACTTGAATTCTGGAGCAGGTGAAATCAATAAATGCTGGCTGTAAATAACATTTAAATTTTCCTTAAGAAAACTGCATAGAAGTGATAATTTGTGATACAAATTAATATCTTGTAATTCACAGAGAGCAACATTCATGGTAAAAAGCTCAGACAGAAGAAATACCTGCAGTCTGGTATTCCAGTCCCATTGGTGATTTTGGTGTAGCCAGCAGGGCACTGGGTTTCGAGGTTTAAAGAGCAAGGTACACATTCAGTTTTCATTCGAATGAGCAGCTTTTGATCACATCGCTTCTTCATCTGTAATGGGAAAAGATTCATTAAAAAGAAGGGATAGACCCCTGAATTGATATAACTCTGCCCCCAGTGGCTTTGCTGACAAATGACAAATTGAGCTCAGGCTTTACTCTCACCCCCAGCCACAAGCTCTGTCCTGCTCAGCAGTTACAAACCCCTGCTCTGGGGCTCAACTTGGTAGCATACCACATACTAGGGCTTTCCAGTAGTATTCTCTGCATGAAATACACTCAATATGTTCATGCAGGACAAACCCGATTAAGTGTAGCATTTCTATTAAGAACACTTTATCCAAAAAATGCTAAGTCCAGCAGACTTAAAATGGAGGTTACTGAGATAGCATCAGCCTACGGAGTGTTAATTCTGAAACTGCCTCGCCATCCCAAAGCAGGATGGAGACAAACAAGCGCTGGCAAGTGCCTTCTTCATCCAGCAGTAAAACCAAACATTAGGTGTGGAGGAAGTTGCTTGTGGCTCTGTGCACGCCGAGCATGGCACAAGCCTTTGTTCCTCGCAAAAGGCGGGTTTTGTATTATCAGCACTGCTGTATTGAAATGGGGGATTATGGCTGGTATTTTCAAATAGACATAAAATAATGTTGCCCAGCTTTCCTTTGAAATCTGGTAGAAGATACGGGCCTGACCCTCCTCTTCCCCCACCTGGAGAAAGCCACAAACAGCCTGGCTTAGGAAATCTGGCCATAGCCCTCCAGCTCAAATGCCAAGGGCTCCTGCTGCTTGCTGTGGAGTTTTGAGAATGCAAATCTGACAAATGAATTGAGAAGGTGGCAAAAAGGGGAAAAAAATAAGATTTAGGGCAGTGTCACAGTTTTGGCACCGTATTTTGCGGTGTAGAAATTAGATTTTTTTAAAACATCTATTTAACAAAAATGTCTCTGCTTCCTGCTACTAAAACAGTCCATCTATTTTAAAGCAAAAGTGTTTGCTGAACTCCACTTAATGCTGGTTTCCTCTTCTATCTTCCTGGTGAGTACTTCTAGAAGCAAGTTCATAATTCACAAGTGAAGAGAAGTGATGTAATGCAAAATACAGTCTTTAAAAGCCAACAAAAATAATAGATGAAACTATCATTGCAGGAGAGGAAGTATTGTAAAGTGCTTAATTTTCTAGTCCAAGATAACCATTTGCCCACTGATGTCTGTGTATGGACCATTTAGGTGGTCTCAACTCACTGAAGCAATATTGACTGTGACAGACTTCCTATCTGATACAGCAGGATTGAAGTGAACTCTCTGAATGGCATTTCAATTAAGTAGCAAGCAGTCAATTAAGACAATGTCTGAACTACTGCCAGTCTGACAGGAGGAAATGCTTAAAAGTTTATTTTCAAAAGCTGTACCTGCCTGCTGCATATGTGTGCATGCTCATGTGTATGTATGTATGCAGGGACCGGTTACAGCAGCATCATCCATTTAGAAATATTTAGATATGTTAATAGTAGGCTGTGGAGGTTAGAGGTAGCTTTACAGATTATAAAACTAGGACAATTGTGCCAGAGGAGTATAATACAGGATACTGGAGGATCTTGGATGAAATTTTGTTTGAGCAAGTGACCTCTTAAAAAGCATTCATTTGATTTGGAAATGGTTGGTCAATTTGTGGAGAAGCAAAACGCGGTATGTTGTTTCTGTCACAATTCAGCTGTGAGTGGTTTGCTTCAGCCTCCTGCCAGTGCTCTTCTGTAGTTTGCATGACAAGTAGCAAACTGTTCTGTTACCAGGTTTACTACTCCCTTCCTATAAATACATAGCTGAAGATCAAAGTACATGTTCTTTGTGCACCTAAGTAAATAGCATTGCTTGAATTCCCCGCTATGACTCTGGTTTCCCAATTCTTGAGTCATTTCCCCAGCTTTCCTCCAGATCCTTCTCAGTTTTCCAGCAGCCGTTCTGGGTAGGGAATGTCAGACCCAGTCTGGCTGGGCAATGCCAGTGTATGTGAATTGGGCTTGTGCTCTCCCCCTGCAAGGTGGTCTCTGTCCCCCACCTCAGCAGACTGACCACTAACCCTTTGTGCAGCAGCACCTCAGCAGATCTTTGGGTCATTTTCTATGCAGAGTCTATCCCAAATCATCACTTCCAATGTCAGAGCCCACTGCATTGTGGTTGTGTTGCTGATGTGATAGCCTCCAGTATTTCTGCCCAGGAATTTCCAAACAAAATAAGTGCACATGAACACTTGTGCTGTCCAGGCCTAGATGTGGACCTTCTGTGTGCATGTGGGATGTGCGCTGTTGCAGAAGCTTACAGTTGCCCTTGGTGGGTACACTGGTTCCAAAGGTAGGATTTCTACATGTGCTGTAGCCTCCTAGTCTGACATGAAGCCTTCATCCCAGCAGCTTCTCCTCTTTGCTGGTTATCCTTCCTTCAGTGTTTGTGACAGCAGCACGTTTCAGTAACGGGGATAGTGAGGATGTGTCCCAGATGCTGACAAGGAGATTAAGTTACATGAGCTCTGAGGGACTCTGCTTGATTATGATTGCCCAGTTGTAAGTACATTTCGAGAGCTATTTAGTTGTCAGTTTTTGGTCTTTACGAATGTATTGTTGAAAACTGATTTGGGCAACTTTCAAATGAGGTGGAGTTATATTTGGGTGATGAAGCCTCTTCCTGTAGTGCAGATACTTTTCAGGCATCGTTGAGATAAAAATGAGACCCTTTTCCAGATTTTCCACACGTGGGTGTAATGCAGATACAGCCAGAGTAAACAACAGGCAAAGCCACAGCAAGCAGTGCCATGCCAGGTGAACTGAGCAGTCTGCCTGTCCTCTTGGCAGGACCCAGCAGTGCTGGGCTGAGCTGGCTCTTTGGGCTTCAGGTCCAAAGTGTCTCCCACAAACTCAGCTAGAGCATCTCTGCACCTTGCTTCCCATCCAAAACTGCATCATGAGGCAGCAACATGAGGGGACCTGAGCACTTCAACCTGTTCAAAATCCCAGTGCTCGGGACCAGTGCAGCCACCAAAGAGCCCATCCTTAACGAGAAATTCCTTGTGCACCAGAGCAAGAAACAACACCACATATACGTGCAGTCTGGGGACCTTAATTCCTATAAATATTTCCACTGAGGCAAATCAGTACCATTAATGCTGAAGAATCATCATAAATTCAGAGCATTGTCTGATTTTTCCATTTCTTTAACCAAGTCGACTGTTTAAGCCCTGCTCCTCGCAGGTGCCTGGGGAAGCCATCACAAGTCTGAGGCTGTACGGTTCAGACTTGAAAAGCTGTTGATTGGAGCGGCTGAAATGATCTCACTGCAGCAGTTTTCATCAAAAAAGGCATCCCACAAAATTTTAGTTTTGGAACAAGAAAATTCAAAGAGATTTTATGGAAGATAAATTTTAAATAAAAGTAGGTTGTATACATTTTCCCTCCCACCAGCTATAAAAGCTATTTTAAAATGGCAGGGTTATTTCCACTTTCTCCCATTTCCTCCTTTTCTCTTTTTGCCATTAGGGAAATTGGAAGAAAGGTGATTTGTCAGTGGCTCTTTCTGAGAGATGGAATAACATGTTTCCCAGTACTTGTTTGTACTTGACAAAGTATTTTTCCATTAAAAAAAAACAAAAATGAGTGGCTTCCTTTTTTTTTTTATTTTTATTTTTTTCAGTTTCTCCCTGTCCTCTTGTTTCCTGTTCTACATGTGTTTTTTCTCCAGAACACAGTCATTTAAAGCATCATGTTGTGAGGCAGTTTAAATTAGTACATATTTATCTCATGGACAAAATCCTGGGTTGGATTTGTAAAACAACTCTTTCTGCCTCCCTACAAGGGTGGTGAAAACAGATTTCATGAAATTCCCCAGATGCATAGGATTTGTATGTGATACATACACTAGTTTCACAAAACTCTACAAATATTTTACATAGGTTTATAACTTCACAAAATTACTTTCAATGGTTGGATTCCCTAGTTTTTTTCCCTATATCTCTGAAATAGTATTCCTTCCTTCTGGTTAGTAGAGCAGATATTCACAATGACAAATTTTCTGCTTTCATCTTCTGACTTATCAGAAATTCAAATGGTTTTCTTTTGTTGCTTTTGATGAATGTCAGCTACAGTCTTTTTTTTGTCAGGTTTACCATTTTTAGAGGCTTTTTCAGCATATTTGGCACATCCTTTGAGTCAAAATCTCAGCCAGACAAAACAGATACATTTATCTTATTTCAGAGGACTGAATTATATAGCTATTGGTTTGTAATTCAGTGCCACATGGCATCAGTGACTGTTAAAGGTTTTTTTTTCTTCTGTAAGGTACCGTATCTGTTAACAATTCTCTCGATAACAGTGAACGAACCGCCACTCCTATAGTGTAATAGAGACACATAATAAATCATTATTTGAATAAAAAGCTGCTTCTTACCTGATCTGGGACTTTCGATGTCAAACACAGTTTCATTGCAAGCAAAAAAGCCAAAAAGTATAAAACAAATGGATTTTTTTCCATCATGAAGAATTTGATTTTTTTTTTTCTCAGAGCTCTTCAGACATGAGTACTAAAATTATGACCAAAAGTGATTGTTAGAGTTGCTATTCCTTCGGGATTCTTAGGCAAGTAGTTTAAAACGACACTTGTCTTCCTGAAGGAAAATGAGTAAAAGCGAGAGCATGGGAAGCCTCCCTGCAAACAGGAAAAATTCCAAAACTCAGGGTCTATGCTGAAAGTGTTCACTGCAAAGCTGAATAAACCCTTCCTAACTGAATGACAGGATATCCTGACAGGGCTATGTTCATTTATCCCTCTCTCTGAAGCTGTTGACGGTACAAAACCAAGGACGTTTAACTGTTATGACAGAAGATGTTTTCTTCTTTTAGGTGGGCAAGAAGAGAGGACTGGAGCAACTGCTGTGCTTGTTATCATTCCATTTTTCAACTGATCTTAGGCAGAGCAAAGGCTCTCTGGAAGATGTCTTATCAACCCTAATGATGCAAGTGTTGGTCCCCTGACTGTAGTTTAGGGAGAAATCCTGACTTTATCTCAGGAGGCCAAAATAACGTTTTCCAGCTTTGGTTATCTGGATAAAAAAAGGGGGGTGGGGGGTGATTTTTAAAATTCTTTTTGCCTTTTTGGTGAATCATCTTGTCTTATTTCCTGATTTCGTGGAACTATCAGAAGAAAATTAACTTAGCTATGTTACTTGCATATGATTGGGAGGGATTAGTAAAAGGACATTGTAGGTTGCCAAAAGCGAGTTCTTTGGCTGTTTTCTAGTGCTGCTCTTTTCTGCTGCTCTGGTCAGTCTTGTAAGGGCAGCCTTTCTCATTTCTTAAATTCTCAATGATTTGGCTGCCTCCAGTTTGCCAGTTTTACATATATATATTTTTTTCTTCATACAAACCTGTATTTTAAAGTTAGGTTATGTTTTTGACTGAACAGTCCACAGAAGCACAGTGGCTGTAAGCGCAGTGTTTTCTCCTACCTTTCTTCCAGATTCCTTCTTGTAGTCTTGGCTAGATGCTGCATTCACCTTTAGACTACAAATGTAATGCATGATGTAGTTGTACAGATTTTTTTTTTTTTATCCCCTAAAGAACTAAATGATAATACACACATAATACACAAAGCAATCTACTCATGTTATATGCTCTGACTGAATACTGCAAAATTGCTGGTAGGAGATGGCAAGGCAAGATGTTTCCTGCATGCTCATCAAATCCTGTTCCTTTCTGCTATATGTTGAGGAAAGTAAATCATTTCTATTTTTTTCAGACAAGATAGCAGCCAGAGATTGTGACGTGCATGTTGACAGTATGTATGGCCCTGAGAATTGCCACTTCTCTTTTCTCAGGTCAAGGCCTTTCACCCTCAATTTTGCATACAATGTACTATCTGGCCTAATGGAAGGAGTCACTCATTTTTTTCTCCAAAAGAGCAAAACCTTGGAGGATCTCTCCCAAGTGATGACAGCTTGTCACCACATCCTGTGTGCAGCAGGACGCGTTGCTCCCTCACATTTCCAGTAGTCAGCACTGGAATGAGGATGTTTTATGCCATGCACTGAGATTACTTAGAAGTTGGCCTTTCTTCCCTGCGGGAGGATCCCAGGTCTTTTGTTTACCTTGAAAACTGTACGAGTGGGAATGCAATCTGGCTTTCTTTCTGCTTTTAAACTAATACTGGAAAACATTTTTCAAGGGAATATAAATGTGAAGTTTGGGAATAAAACTTATCTTCTCTCTTCTACAGCTGTGCCACCAGCAACAGTGGGGGCAGGTTGCTGGAGCTTGGGCAGGGTGGCTACCTGGGCAAAGCACATTTTATGTGTGTCACAGCAGGAGTTGACAGCTTCTGTAGTAGCTGGAGGGCAGCAGGGCTTATTGCCTGTTGCCACTTCAGACAGTGCAGTGCTGAAAGGAGCTGTAAATCAAGCACGTCCCTTTCCTGTGCTGTAGATCAAGATAAAAACCAACACACATCAGCGCTCTGTTATCTGCCGTTAACTCCCATGTAGGCATTCATGTGAAGCAACCCCTTTTTGTCTTTCCTTCCGCTCCCTTCGTGTCAAGTGTGGTCTCTGCTAGCCCCTTTGCTGACTGCCCTGCTCCAGAGGGACCGGCCACCATTTTGTGCTCTTGGTGATGGGGATTTTCCTTGTTCATAGGGGTTAGACTATACCAGGTGCTGGCTATAACTGGCTGGCCAGCTCCTGTCCTGTCCTGGACAAAAATATAGGCTAATATGTCACCTGGCGAGCAGGAGGCTTGAAGCAGCCTGTGTGTTGTGATATCATTGCTGATGGCAGCCTTGAAGTCACCTTAGTGGCCTGTCTGGTGGTGACAACGCTACTGGGCAGCTGATGACTCCAGTGCTGTTTTCTGTGCTGGTGTGCTGTTGGCACAGGCAGCAGGCCCTGCCTGCTCTTTCACCTGTTGCTTCTAGAAGCAGTGGTCTTCTGGCGGTCTCAGCAGGCTGGGACGCACGTCTTCCCCTTCCCCTGTGGATGTCCAGGCCGTGGAGTGCTGAGGGCTCCAGGCACCTCTTGGAGGCAATGTCTACCCAGTGCAGTAATGCATCTATGCTGTCTTTGTCTTGGACATACTCCAGCTCTTGCCCTTGGTGTGCTCGTGTCCTGTCCTGTTTGCCCAGCCCATGCGTTTCTGGGACTGTTCTCTTCCAGGGTCAGTGGAAGCAATTGTGTGCTCTTTTTCTTGCTGCTCTTATATCTTGGCTGAAACCTTCATGCTCTTGCATTTCCTACTCTGCAATCTTCCTGACTTTTGCAGGATTTTTTATTTTAGTTTTGTGGTGTGCCTCTTTCTCTGTTCAGCTGAAGTGGTGTAGAAGTCTTGGATCTCTTTGGTTCCTGAAGGAAAGCAAAAATTTTGGAAGCCTCAAGCTACAAATGTCAAAATGAAATGAGTCTGTTGAGTTGGCTCCCTTGTTTTTTTCTTCCCTCCCCTGCCTCCCCCCCCCCCCCTTTTTTTTTTTTTTTATTTAGATAATGCAGTTATCTGCAAAGGTAGTAAGAGCAAGGAATGTGGAATGATGGTGACTGGGCACAAACGCACCTGAAAGCTGGAAGCAAGTCAAGGTGGAGGAGCCCAGCCAAGGCTCCCTGGTGCAATATGGGCCACTCGGATGCTCCCTGTCTCAGCTACTCGTCATCCTTGTACCTCTGAAAGCCTTCAGGCTGCAAGCAGCCCAGTGGAAAAGATTAGTAAGACTCATTGTGTGTGCCATAAAATACCATTTGCTGTGGTATACATTTGTCTGTAATGCAGACCATCACAGCCTTCCTCTGCCCTGCTCTTGCATTCCTACTTCAAGTAGCCATGAGCTTGTTGCCTTTTTACTTTCTTCAACCTCCTACTGTCTCTCTCCAAGTAGCTCCTTTTATTTCTGGGCTGAAAATGTCAACCAACCAGAGAAAATGCAGTGGTTCATTTATGTAGGTGGTTTTGAAAACAGTATTTTGTGCCGCAGTTTATTTCACCATAACAACAAGATAGTTCTTTCTCAGAGCAAGGAACTGGCACACGAGGTCAGTTTAAAAGTGAATAAAAAGTAGTGGAGATACTGACATGGTGGTTGCAGTGCTCACGTAGCCCTATGTGGTTTTGATAACTCCATCGTTCCTTACATTTATTTTTTTAATTATTAATTGTTTAGTGACTATATGACTTGCATTGTATATTGCTTCCCTGAACTTTCTGAATGTGCAGCTGGAGGTAGCTGAACAACACATGAGGAGCTCTCAGAGACTCATGCAAAGCTCAGCCATTTCAGAATATTAAAAAAAAAAATCGGAGAAAGAAATAAAAAAGAAGTAAGACCATTTTGAAGCAGAACAATCATTACAGCATGGAAGCTCATGAACTCTGCCTAACAAAAGCCAGTGCCACTTTCCTGATGCTATCTGCAGGAATGGCTTCTGCTGAGGAACCCAATGCGTGGTCCAACTCCTCTCTCTGGGGAATATCTTCACTTGTGAGGTCTCAGAGGGTGAATTGAGCAGCCATTGCAAGACTGAGGGCAATCTTGAACTAAATTTAATATTCTTAGTAGTTTGTAAGTGAGCATCAGATAAATTATTATTTTTTGCTCTATGTGGCCTGTGTTTTAGACTGATCACAGCAAAACTGTCCTCAGGGTGTCGGAATAGCTGCGGTTTGAGGTTCCACATGTCCAAGGGAAGTCATTTTTCTCTTTGTTTGGAAACTGATAAAGCACCTTGCAGAGGGTAGGAAAAGATAAAGTGTGCTCAGAGGAAGAAAGCTTCCTCGGGGGAGGGAGGCTTTGGTTCTGCCCAGAGAAACGTCTGAATGCTAATTGTAGGTGGGAGAAAGGGGGGCACAAGCCATCAAGTTGCCTAGGAGGAGGCCTGTGGAAAGGGGAGGGGGAAATATTTGGGAAATACTGCCTTTGATTAACACAGACTTAATTGGAACATAACAAAGAGGCTTAAAAAAAAAAAAAAGTTTGGCAAATTAAATCCCTCCAGTACCATACATCTGAGGAAGCCAACGGTGGCCTACGGAGAGTCTGAATGGGCAATGTGGAAAGTTTTAGGGGTGTGTAATTTTATCTGTGGGTTTATGACAGGCGTCATTTTGAAACATGGTGACTATCAGAACTAATTAATTCTCCAAGCCCACAGGATGCATTAAGATAGAGCTGCAGCTGGTATGCTGAGGAATGCCGCACACACGGCAGAGGCCATCGCTTTTATCAGTGTTAATGAGGGAGAAGGCACAGACAGCTGATCTAAACCCGAATGCGTTCACGATGCATACAGCTGATGGCAATGCAGACTGCCAGTCAAGGGGTGGTCTTAGCCATAGATTAGATCCTCATAGTGGCCTCTTCAGCTTTCTTTCTCTTCTCTCTTTTTTTTTGTTCTCAAAAGAGTCTTTCAGCTGGTGAAATTGTAAACAAAAGGCATTCTAGCTGAGGCCATAGCAGAGAGGGCTTTGCTAGGGAGACATCAGGAGAGCAGCAGCGCAACCCTAGACAATGTTATTTACTATGAATTTTAAGGTGGTGTTAGGTGGTGAGCTCTAAGGCTGAGTGTATAATCAGCACTGTGCTCTAAAAGGAATGACCACAAAATCATGCTCAGGGCTACCGCTTCTACCCTTTCATGCCTTAATAGCATGCTGCTTAAAAAAATGAAAGTTCATCTCTAGCCATTGGTAAGGCTCTATGTCCTGTAGGTCCAGCAGGATATGGGATGTACAAATAACTCCCAGATTTGCAGGAAGTATTGCCTGTGTTCAGCTGTGTGACAGGCCAAGATGTACAGGGGGATGAGGCTACAGGTCTCCTGGCTGGCGATGCCATGGGGATGAAGGGAAAGAAGTAGCAACCCAGACCTGGAAGTGTTGGTGGTGTAAAGAACTACTGGAGCCATCTTTGTGTCCCTGTGTCTGCTCTGCATCATTTCCTGCATTGCAGTTCTTGAGAGACCAGACTCTGGGCCCATGTTGCTGCCAGCTAATGGTATGATAAATGCAGAAGATGTTGCCTTGGTGCAGTATCGTGACTTTTTTGAACACGCACTGTGACTCTTCCTGGCAACATACCAGTTTTAATGATTCTGAAGAGTGTTATTTATTGGACTACAAATATAACACGTACTCCTCACAAAAATTTGGAATAAAATGAATCACAATTATGAGATGGTGGATAAATACACCAAAATAGACAAAAACAAAATTAACATCTGCCTGCTTGTGTAATAATGTCAGCATGTAAGAAGCTTCAGCTTTAAGTTGCGATCAAAGGAAATTGGAAACTGGCAATGACTCCTAGTGGGCTTACACAAAATCAGAAGGTGGCTCAAATGGATCTTGATGGCAATTCTCAATCAAACCTGTTTTATAGTTTGTAAACATTCAGACAGCAAGAAGAGTAGGGTTGTTTGTACGTGTGTTTTGTATTTCCACACTTCTGCAAGGTTGCAGAGTGTAAGGCCAAAATACCAGGAAAACTCTGAGATTCCGGTACTTAGGGTGGACAGAGGGATGTGGAGCATGGATTTCTGGTGCTGCAAATGTTGCATTAGTTCCTCCAACCCATGGCAGACAAGAAGGAGAGAGCACGGTACACAACTTTCAGATCTTAGCAGTCAGCTGTGTCAGAACTAGGGACATTTGGAAATCCCAGGCACCATAACATAAAGGAATTCATGCAGTCAGGGGAAGAAGCAGAGGCTTTGTTATTACTGTGGTGTTATTACCTGCTGATTTCCTTCCTTGCTCTAGACAATGTAATTCACAATGTAGTTCACTGTAATTTTGGCCTACATATAGCTTGTATGCTTTCATAGTAATGACTTTGTTTTGCACAGTCAGACTTAAAGAAAGTTAGCATAATATAGTAAATAATTCGCTAGTAATAGAACTGAATTGCAGATAATGATGAGGAACAATCAACTTTTTTTTTTTTTTTCCCTTTTAAATATAGCCTTTATAAAATTATCCAAATGGGTGTTTACGGCTATAGTGAATTGATTTCAGCCAATTATCTTGTCTAGGAAAAACCATTTCAAAATTTGTTTGGGAAAGAAGATTGTGCAAAAAACAAGCTTGCATAACTTCCACAAATGGAATAGCACAAAGATACATTCCCTCACCTTTGTGCCTCCGATATATAAACTCGCTGTGGTTTGCATCAGGCTACTGGGTTCTGTTTTGTGCTGGGCTCTATGGATTTTACAAGTATACAGCAGCATTTCTTCAGTAGTCCTGAATCTGTGACTCAGGGGCGGCACGTTGTGCGCAGGGACATCAGGCGTTGCATGAAGAGCAGGGGGGCCTGCATGGGTCACCTGGCCACGGGCCCAGCAATGGTTGTAAACCGTTGCCCTAAGCCACAGAGTTGGACTCGGCGTAAGGAAGCTCCAGCTGTGTTTTTGGCTCTGTTGCTCACAGGTGTGGACAAGCCACTCTTCCTTCTGCTTTGGCCGCCTCTTCTCCTTTCTGCCTGTTCAAGCAGGGCTTGGCGGTGGTGGCTGCCTCCACCCCGGGCGAGGACGGGCAGCGGGGGGTGGCTGCAGTACGAATCGATGCTGAGGAGGAGGCCTCCCTTCCTCACCCGCATCCCCCATCCCTCTGGGCCGACAAGCTCCGTCCTGCCGCAGGCTGCAGCCCAGGGGCAGGGGACAGCGGCCGCCTTTCCACCTGCCCCCACTCTGAGGCCTGGGCCAGGCCCGGGCCCGCTCCGGGGCCGCTGCGCTCCCTCCCCGCGGCGCCACCGGGGGGCAGCAGAGGCCGAGCCACGGCTAGCACCTGGCACGTTGGTGCCACCGCCGGGAATGGGAACACCGAGGGATTCCAGCTGTAAAAAAACACTGGAAACTCTAAAAAGCACACAAGTGTGAAGCCAGTGTAGCTGGCAACGAGATGAGGCTGAGCACGCTCATGCAAAGAATCCTCTGTAAGGGCACATGCATGTCGCCAGGCTCTGTACAGAGGTGAGCAGGCACTAGTAGGGAACCCGGCCTGGTCTTCATCTTAAATGTAGACAAGTTTATGTCACATCCAATATATGTATGTATATATACATATATATATATATATATATAAGCGCTACAATTTTGAAAGTTTTGTTGGAAAAGTCAAGTAATTAAAAGTATGAAGAGACCAGAATTAAATGTGTTTCCCTGAGAGGATTACTCAGGTCAGCGAGTAGAGGCAGTGGCACAAAACAAGAAAAAAACTAGGTTATGGAGGGTTTATAAATTAGAAGATTTCTAGGTTTTGAGTTCTTGACTTGTTTTCAAATTTCAGAAGTGGAAATATTATGCTTGTGTATATACATGTATATATTAAAAAAAATGCACAAAGAAAAAAACAATGCCTGTAAATGAGTTTTGAATTTATTTATTTACTTTTAAAAAATTCACCAAGGTTATGCACAATTGAAACTGAAGCCTGATGATTTGAAACCCTAAGCTGGAACAAGGTTAACTCTTTGGCTGTAGTAGCATCGCTTGTCTTTGCAGATGCATATTGTCCTGGCCCTGCCAGATATTCTTCCAAGTCTCTCATCTAGCACTGCATGTTTCTCAAGATGAGAGAATGTATTTTAACATCATTTAGCCTGAACGATTTTCTCACAGTGTAAAGACACTCTTTTACATTCATGCCCTCCTTAGGCATCCCTTGTGCATCATCAGTGATATTAGACCAGCCAGAATTTGGAAAGCTCTGCAGCCCCAATGAGTTGTACCCTGTCTGTGTAGTTACATGTGACAAACGCTGATGAGCTGCGTGTAGTTATTTAGAGATAGGGAGTAGCACTGTAAGACAATGAATTTAAAACTTCAAAATAAAAAAAATAATAATAAAAACTTATTGCCTGTGGATGGGAAATTATAGTAAAACTTCAGGTATCAGCTGGAAAAATTACATTATTATAGAAGAATGCTGTGGCATAACATTGTGAACCTCACTTTGTTCAATAGTGTTAATATGCTAAGGTGAACAAAATGTTAGTTTTTGGTTTGACCTCTGGGAGAGAAGGATCTCTTCTTTCTAAGAGAAGACCAAATAGGTAATTCAAGATGTGTGCTGAATATTTTAGTAACAAACTCTGTTTGCTTCACTGTTATATGTATCAGTGGAGTATCCCTCTGACTGGGGTGTCTAGTTCTGATCATCCTGTCCCATGGGGGAAATAGAAGGGTTTGGAAGGATCTGAGGAATGAAAATGGTAATGTTTAAAAAATACAAAGTGAGAAATGCCTGTGTGGAATTGACACAAGGTAAAAAAAGATTTTAAATTATTACAGGTGTTATGAGATGTGTAGAGAGGGTAAACAGGAAATTCTTAAATTACCTTTTATTGTGATTCTACAATAAGAGAAAGTTTGAGAGAATGGAAAGCATTTACCTTTAAAAATAACAAAAAAATGTATTTATGTGGAAATAAATTAAAAACTTTTAGCCTTTTCTGCATGTGCAACTTTTTTTTTATTTTCTATTTTTCCATTTGTAGATAGGTAAGACCAGATATCTTAGCAATTGATGGTTGAGAGAACCTGGGCAGAAAACCCTCTGTTTCCTAGACTTCCCATGCAGCAGTTAGCTAGAATCCAGAAGCAGCAGCCTTTTCTCTCTTGTAGAAAACATACAGATTGTGAATAACTTAGTTCTTCTTGAACTCAGAAAATAAATATTCACAGGTCCAGGTGAAGAAATGTTACTGCAGGAAAAAAAAAATAAAAATCTGTCACCTTTCTGTCTTGCTTACTGGGTTCAAAGTCTGCTGAGGAACCCAAGGACTCAGAGCAATTCAGGTGCCTAAATGCAGACATTTAGTGCCCCTTCAGATATCCTCAGATGTTCAAGACCGGTGTGTGCTGTGGCCTCTGGAGCAGCAGCTGGCAGCCACGTGGGATACCGGGAGGCATCTAAAATGATCCTATGTAACTCAAAAAACATGCCATGGGCATAAGGATCACAATGAAAACAGAAAGCATGAAGAGATGCAGAGTTTATGGGGATATTGAGAGCTGGGCCTAGAATGACCACAGATGTTTCCTTCCCGAGTTTCCATTAGACAGAATTCTACAGATATACAATTTTTAAGACATGCATTTACTTCCTGTTCAGGAGTTTGGCTTCTGTGGATCCACAAGCTGAGAAGCACAGGCTGCCTGGAGGTCCTGGGAGCTGCTGAGTGTGGAAATAATGTTCTGAGGGAAAATCAAACTGATGCCTCAAAATCAATATCTTCTCTCAGAAGAGGATTTTTTGGAACCCAAGTTTCCTGTTGGGAAATCAATATAATGGAAAAATCACAACCGGTTGTTCATCTGATGCCGGCTGCAGTCAGAGGGTAGAGTAGATACTCGTCTTTTCCCATCAACCACTGAGTATTTCAAGAGATGTTATGATGCAAGTTTTCTGTCTGAGATCCAGCCTTCTCTGGCTTGGCACTCTCAGCTGTGAGTAGTTTTTCAAAAGAGCTCAGTTCCCATTGTGACTATTATGACCAGGTTTTCAAAAGATTTCAGCACACTGAGTGCCGAGCTCCTTTGAAAACCTACTAATAATTATTTAGGTGAGTAAATAGCATCTGAGTCTAGTCATAAAAGCTGACTCTTTCTGGAAATTTTTACCACAAAGCAATGTATATTATCACCCTAAAAATTTCCTGTTCCATGTATGTGATTTCCCTTTATATTTACTCAGCATTTGAGCTACTTTAAATACAATTTTGGCAAAAACAGAGTAGCAGCTATAGTTTGCACTTCAGTGCCCTATTGTTAATTCAGGATCAATACAATTCAGCCTTTTTTTGTAGGATGATGGATACACCATATGAAAAGTTTGACTGAATGCTGTTATTAAGCAAGGTTTCCAGATTTGCTGATAAGTAACAAGAGCAGATATGGTGGAAGAGTGAGGATGAATTCTATAGGAGAAGTTCTTTGGTTATTATCATACTTCAAGATCGAAGAGTGAGGGTGAAGGAGATTATGCTGATGGCAGTCCTGCACCCACAGACAGCAGCACTAAGGACAGCAGTACAAGTTTTAAGCACTGTGTTCCTTACAAAGTCGGATTTAACTAATTCCTGTCACAGTGCTTAAGAGGCAAAATGCCCAAACTTGTGTTCTTGGCAAAACTCCTGAGTGAAGGCGGAATTCTGAATTTAACCCTTAATGTATATGAGAATGCAGGACGATAGCAACAACTGCACCAAGTAAAATCAAAGGCTCACATAGTCTGGTATCCTCCTCCTGACAGGGCCCAGTGCTGGATGTCTAGCAAAAGAGTAAAAGAAACAAGCTAAATGTGGAGGCTTCCATCTGTAACCAGCTATTTTTACTTGTTTCATATTCTTACTTTTCACATTCTTATTTATTGTCTCCATAGCATCTTGTGACAATGACTTCCACAATGCAGTTGCATGCTGTGTGAAGAAGCCCACCTCTTTTATTTCAGAGCTACTGTCAGATACTGTTATTTCTATTTGCTGGAGTGTGAGAAATAGCTAATAAACTCTTTGTGACTTTGTGAAATTGTATCATACCCCTCTGCACCCATTATTTCTACTTGAGGTGCAAGCGTTATGGTTTATTTAGTTTCTCCTCATATGGGAGTTGTTGTGGACCTCTGACTTGAGTTCTTCCCTTCTTCGAGCTACAGCTTTCATGAGTTCTCCTCTGATGCTTTGGACATTGGATGTACCGAGCTGCCTACAGCATTCAAGATGGCTGTGCTTCGTAGATTCATATGGCTACAAAACAGCATTGTTTCTGTTTCATTCTCAATTCTCCTTAAAATTCTTAGCACTGAATATACTCTTCTTCCCACTCTTGAACATTGAGCTGATGTTTCAGAGATGGAGCCACAAGGCTTCCATGTCTTTTTACAGAGTCCAAATACTGATTTAAGTCCACCCCTGAATCAGAGTTATTCACTTTCTTGCCAGTATTTTCTCCCGAATATGAGAAATTGGCAATCTCTATTCCTTTCCTTTATTTCCTGTGTTTCAGTCAGTTAATAATTCACTAGGTTTCTTTCAGAGGCATTTGTACAGGGCTCTGCAGACCAGAGAATGGGTCTTATGCCTAGATGTAAGTCTGGTGGAGTTGGGGATCTACACTCCTTGCAAGAGCAGACTGTCTGTCTTAAAGAGTTCACAAATCTTTAATCATCTCATCCTATTCTTGCAAGTGTTGGACAAGAAAATCTATTATCTCAGTCTCTTAGCCATGGTGCTCAGATGTGTCATCATGTTGCCATAAAAGCTTTGTGTGTCATTGATCCTTTCTTTATCCAAAAGCAAGATGTTGGTGCAGACTCGCATTGCTATTTATTTTTTGCCCTTTGAGGCAAAGAAATTAAAAGTGTTTGGTTATCTGGGGCTCATGCAGAGCTAAGGATAATATGGTAGCAATATAATAAAGCAAACCATTTATTTATTTATTTATTTATCTTTTTTTTTTTTTTAAGTTGGGTAAGGCTATTGAAACTATACTTTTTTTTTTTTTTGTGAAAAGCCTGTCGAGTGAGCAGCATATTGTTCTATCCTTTGAAAGCAAAGGTTGCACAATAGATAGAATTACAGTATTATTTTGAGCAGTCTTTGAATAATTTGTTTTTTGACTGGCTTGTTGCTATAACCTCATGCTGCCCCCAGCGTAATGTCTTAGATTGGTTGGAAATTAGATAGCTGCACAGAGCTGCAAGTATCATCTGCAGAGCATGAAATAGAAAATCTCAGATGTATTTGGAGTGAGACTGCCCCATATATGACATATAAGGAGGTGTATTTTGAGACATAACATTGTGGAAGTTGTATTTTCTTCTTTCTATTATTTAAACCACTTGAGCTTGTCTCTCAAACTTAATAACACCATGAAAATCCCTTGGTGAAACTACAGTTTATGATACCAGGTGAGGTGTATTTTGTTTTCCATTTCCTAAATTATTATTTGTCAGCAAGTGCTACAGATTGCTTTTCTGTAATTGCCTTTCATGTGGTAGATGCACTGAGATGTTTTGTCTCTTAGACTCTTGGTCATGCAAAGTCCTTTGCAGAAATATTCAGAAATCTCAGTGATTCTGGTTTATTACCAAGTTAATGCTTAGGACATTTTGCTGTATCAATTAAAAACTTGAACTGAGTGAGGCTGAAGATATAAATGCCCAGCATCACAACAGAGTTGGGTGTCTTTACACCCCAGTCTCTTTACACAGTAGGAACTGTGAGAGCCACAGAAAAACCCTGCATGCATGGGTACCTCCATTCCTGCAGGCAGCTGCTTTTTGTCCCAGGGCCTGAGGAGCCCCTTGATTGCCAGGACAGTGGGTGCCTGGAAACACTGCCTGTCTGGCAGGAGTGCAACAAAGCCTGAAAAGGGGTGAAACATCCTTTGATGAACTGATCTCGCTTATTGGGCTTGAATAACCTGATGGAGAGATGAAGAGATCCCTCCCTGTCCTTCATAAATGCTTGGAAAGCTTGTGTTGTGTTGTGTTATTGACTTTTGGTGATAACAATATTATAGTCCTTGTCTGTCACCAAATAGTAGGGCAGCTCTTCTCCACCTGTACCACAAAGTGGGCAGTCTTTGAGTGTGGTCTGTGCCAAATTCAGGACAAACATCATTCATTGATGACACAGATATTTTCATTTTCACATGCCAGAGGCGTTGCTGGTACCACTTATCATTTGTCTTCTCTTGAACAGCCCAGTTTTTAGAGCGGTCATTCAGGAAATGGGAGATTTGAGCTCTCTTTCATTGTCTATCCATCATCTCATTGCTGCAAAAAGTGTCACCAGCCCTGGGACAGGGTGCGCTACTGTGCTGAAAAAGTGTGCTCCTAAAAGGATATCTCTGTAATTGTTTGTTTGGTGGAAAGCACTTATTTTCCCATTTTTGGGAAACAAAACATTTTTAATGGAATATTTTTTCTTTGAGGAAAAACGAAACAAAAAAAATATATTTTTTCCAAAACAGCTTTCATATGGAAGCCATTGGCCAAAAATATCATTTCAAATATTTTCCCTGTTTCTGACACTGGTGGTTGTGTCGGTGATTACAAACTTTGGAATGAACAGACAGAGACTCATATAAGTTTAACTGTTATTAATATTAATAATTAATTGTCACAATGCACTAATGTCAATGAACTTTATCAAAATGAAGATCTTGTAAAATCTGGCTTTCTGTGAGAGGTTAATGAGTCTACGTCTGTTAAATAACACAAATCTAAGAGATAATTAATGACAAAAATGCTAGATAGTACCTCTATAATAAAGGCAGTAATGTAGGAGGAAGGTGTTGCTAGACAATTTCAGGATAGAAAAATAATGCGCAGTTTTCAAAGTTGGATCAATAAGTCCGTAGTACAACGTATCGGGGTGAGCTGGATTCTCCAAGTGCTAAGTGAAGACTTTAAATATCTTTTTAAAAGCAATGCTGCAGTTGTACCAGTAGTTATAAGTGGGATGTAGTGCTGTGCTGCAGGGCTCAGGGTGAATTGTGAGGACTGGTCTTTGTCCTAGGTCCTTAACTTCTGCCCTTGGTGTGGTGCTTTAGCCCTTTTGCAGATTTGGGTTTAGGAGCATGTTTGAAATATGACTGGAGAAGATGGCACATTTGACCTACATCATCTGAGTTCACACTGTTTTTAGAGAGATGCTAATGATGCCAAAGCTGAATTTGTCAGGTAGGTTGAATGCTGTATTCATTGCAGCCCAAAGAGTGGTTTTGTGCCAGCAAAGAGTACAGAAATTGCCCCTGAATATAACTGAAATATTTTGAGAAGAAGTGGTGAAAAACCTGTGATGGGTGACTTAAGGTGTTATTTCCAAACCCCATCCAGGAGCAGCTAGAAAAAGTGCCAGTTAGTAGACAGTTGTAAGAAAAGAACAGAGATGTATCAAAGCTGGTTATAAAGAGAGAATAGGCTTTCTGTCCGGTTGGCCTAGAGATGTCAGAGGTGATAGGACAAAAATAATTGGTGTTGGGCCCATGTCCCTTAAAATCAATAGTAAAATACAAATCTGCATGATGTGATGCAGCTTTGGGAGGGTGTTCATAGTTTTAGTAGTGCCAGAAGGTAAGCATGGAATGGATCTGAGAAGAAATTCTATTATGAATTTGCAAGCTTTTGTCCCTGTACCCTCTTGAGGCAAGACCCTTGTGAAATCTGGCAATTCCTCTATTGGAGAGACATTCAGCTGGGCCAAAGCTAGAAGAAAACTGGGACTTGCTAAGGTCTAATTTCAGCTTTTGCTAAATCTTCTTTATTAAAAGAACGACTTCCCATGTAGAGAAATTAAAATGTGTCAATAATGTAATTAATGAGAATGTGAACATTCTCCAATAATTACAGACTTGGAACTCAGACTAAGCAGGGTGGGTGCATAAAGCACCACTTACACCCTGCTGAATGGGAGGTCCAGTGGCACTGCTTCCTCCTCTCAAGTGGCAGAGGGATTTTGGCATTAAAGTTGTCAGATTCATATTCTGGCATCCTGTGTGGTATGGACCACTGTAAATCCCTCTCAAAACTTTCATTTAAAAAGAAGAACTGGAGTCTGTCCCTAAAAGATAACATTCTGTTTTCCCCAGTGATAAATTACCGTAATGTTTGATAAACACAGTTTGCTGTAAGAGGCTATATCAGCTGCTGTTATCAAAAGTTAATTTTCTAGACAAAATATTCATGTGGATCATTAGAGCTATTAAATACTGTGTCAGTATTTAAGGAGCTGGCTGTGCCTGAGTGCTCGAAGGAGTCTGAAAAGAATCATATCCTGTCAAGATAAATGATTGAACTGTTCAATGAACTCTTTGACTGGCATTGGTTCCAGTCATGCCAGCTGAAGCTCAATTCCTCTTTGTATGTGTGGTCTTGTTTTCACCTTGCCTGTGGGGTGAAAGCAGTTTGATGTGACCTCCTTGCAGGCTGAAGCATGAGTCTAACCTCTATTTACACCCTGTCATAATAGGGAGCTGGCAAACGCTGTGGCTTGCTGCAGCTCTCCTAATTTTCTCTCCTTTTTTGTCAAATAGTGAGAAGTTGCACATTCTAATAATAATCTAATTAGCATAGCAAGCTTATAACATCTTGTTTATGTTGTCTGCTCTATTTTGAACAAAAAACAGTGGAGAAAATATGCTCCTTTGGATATCTTAAGTATTGCCTTATGGACTGCAGATGACACAGAGCCATAAGGTAATCAAATGATGTATATGCATTTTTTTTGTTTTGAAATTAAAATTTGGAATGTAAACTAATTCAAATGTGTACAAAGCCTGGGCTTGGACTTAAATTAGAAAGTTGATGTTTGCTATGGCACTCGATACCTGGTCTGTTTTTTGGCATTCAACAAACCTTCTCCTAACAAGCTGAGTTTTCAATAGGGCTGAATGTTTGCACCGACTTACAACACATTTTTTTTCTGCAACTGTAAAACTGTTGTTTGACTCTTGATCTTTAGGGACAGATTATCTACGTCACCTACTCTTTCCCCTCTCTTCATTGAGTATTTCTTGGGCCAGACCTGGAATGGCTGGCCTGGGGCACCTGGCCTCTTTTAGGGATCAAGAGGAAATGTGCATCTCCCATGGATAATGTGAAGGACAAAAGGCTTACTGGAGTCTCTTACTTCTGGAAAATAACTGTGCATTTTAGGATTTTCAGGTGAAGTAGGATATTGCAGATCCACTTGTAGGTGTTGCTGTGTTAATGTGGGGTGAAGTCCCATTTAATGATACATAGCTGCCTCCTGACAGTGATTTATCACCTCAGTGTGTAACAAGTTTGTTGCCTAAAGCAGTGACTGATAGGTAGCCTACACTTCACAAAAGGGGAAGGGTTGGGAGGGGGGGAGGGGGGAAGCCTTGTTTATGACGACAAAGAGAAGGGTGATTTTAAAAAGAACGAAAGAAAAAGGACTCTGATGAATCTCCTTTGAATCTCCTTGGAGTTCTGAGGGATCGTTTCTATTTATACAAGGAGATAGGTATACATACTGTCTATATGTATATGCAAATGAAATAGTGTAATTCAGGGAGACACCTCGAGACCTACCAGAGAATACATGCAGATGTAATTTGAGAAAATAGAGATCCTTTGTAAATTACTCTCCGCCCCCCCCAAAAAAAAGTAATAAAAAATAAAAACCTCCACTTAAAAAAAAAACAGTATTTTAATTCAGATTAGTAAGTTCTTTTAAAAGTAAATGCTGACATGAGAAAAGACAACAGGGACCAGCTAAATTCATTGGATGTCCTCTTGAGCAATTATACACAGGCACGTACCAAATGGGAGATCTGGTGGCAGTTGTATAGAAGTGCTGCTGTAACTGTGCAGTATGTTGAAGAACGCCCCTCCAGTTGAGGTGGAGAAGACATTAAATCAGATTGCTGCACAGGGTAAAATCCAGTGCCTTTTCTAGGGTGCTCCTAGACATGGAGGAGATGAGTGGGTGAAATCATTGGTAGCATTGGGAGAGAACCTTGGCAGCTCCTTTCCCTGGTATGCCAGGTTTCTGCCCTGCAGGCTGAGGAGATGCTTAGCAGTTTAGATGGTCAATGCATCTGATGACTGACATCAGAAGGGCTCCCTCTGTGTTTGTTTCTACATCATAACACCTCAGAGGGGAAAACTTCCACTTTTCTCCCTTCTCTTCCTTTGTCATATATTAATCCCAGAAGGCAAAACTATCCAAATTAGGTCATGAATTTTAATTTGATTTTAGGCCTGTTGCCAATGTAGACTAGTAAAGAGTTTGCTCCATACTGCTATCATGGGTCATTAGTGGTGTGAGCTGTGGGAAAGCGGAGCTTCTGCTGTGCAAGTATTATGCTGTGCTACTAGTCTTGTGTGAATCCAGTTGTGAGTTAGAGTTGTGAGGAACTTCTAAAGTTAATTGTAGCTGCAATTGGGCTAGTTAGAAACCTCCAGAAAATGTTCTTTCTTCTTTCCTGGTATTTAATCACAGCAAAGCCTGTTTTCAGGAAACGGCAAATTCAAACTTTTCTAAATGACTTTTTTTTTTTTTTGCGCACTTGAGCTTATTAAAATAAAATAATTTGCCTGGCCCTTCCTCCCCTTCCCTGGGAAGGACACAAGTGAGGACACAGCTTCGCTAATCATTTGCAAACCTTTTTGTGATTTTGACTTTTCCTTCTGTTGGAAAAAAAAAAAAAGAAAAAAAAATATTTCGAATCCTTGCACCGGAAGAGGAGAGGAAAGCTGTTCAGGCCAGCTCTCACAGCCAGTCATGCTGTTGCAGGGGTTGATGCACATTGGTGTGGTGAAGCCTGGCAGTAACATCTCTGATCAACTAAGGCCCGGGCATGTGTCAGCTTCTGCAGCTTGCGTCGACGCAGCCGCTTGCTAAAGCTCTTGCAGCGGCAGCCTTATGCATGCAGCAAAGCCTTTTTTATTTCACTTTCCACCACAGCTCAGGGTTTGTCCTAATGTTGTGATCAGCTTCCAGTGTTTCGTGCTTCCAGGGGCTGCTTGGTTTTGGGGTAAGCTGTGAACTTAGAGCACTGATTGCATTAATTGTTTTCACGCCAGCATATTTCCATTGTGGCTGCCATTATCACTGTGTAATGTTTCTTCTCTCTTTTCTTTCATGGCTTTCTTTGCCTTGACAGGCTCAGTCAGATTCCCTCATTCACATCTGCTAATGTGAGTGCTGAATAGAATAAATCTATGCAATGATGGTCTCAAAAAAGAAGGGAGGAGGATGGGGGGAGAATGAGCTGTCTCAAAAATAATTTCTACTTAACAGGTGGGATTTCAATAGATAATTTCAGTTAGTTTGTCCAAAGCATGATGCTTATGGTATGAATGGTAACAGGGCCCCAAATCCAAGTGTCTTATCCCCCCTGCCCCTTTTCTTCCAATCTTAAAAGTCACCCAAGCGAAGGAATAGACAATGTACAGATTACTTTATTTGGCTTCATCAGATCTGCCAGGCCAGGAGAGCGCTGCCAAGCTCCTCAAGACAAGCTACGCTGGGTGCTTGCCCTTGTGCCAGTGGGAAGACAAAAAAAAATCAGGAGCCTTGAAAAGAAGCTGGTGCAGCACATGGCTCTTTCCCACTCCTCACAAATGATGGCTGTTGTGCTCGTTAACCTCTGCTGGGGCTCAGTCAGCTCACGCTGTGCGGCAGCGGAGCGCTGAATGAAATAAAAGGCTCGCAGGACCCATAGAAACGCCGTCGCTCCTTCATTCCCAACGGATAGGCGAATGCCATCTTCCTTGCAGAATACCAAGTGCCCCTCCTCAGGCTCCTGTAGGCCAGCCCGGGCACCATGTGGCAGTGACAGCTTGGATGCCACCACAGGCAGGACTAGGCCTGGCCCCCTGTTCAGCCTGGCGGCTTTGGCAGCCTTACCCCAGGCTCGTGCTCGGCTTGGCGCTGTGGCAGTGTCCCGACGGCATGTTTTGCGGACGTCTTCTGCAGGCCTTGGTTCAGCTTGGTTGGACCAGGCCGGCTGCTGTGTGTAGGCCGGCCGTGCTCAGAGCCCCAGCAGGGGTCTCAAAGGAGGCGCATAATGCGCCTATAAGATCATTAAATGTCTGTGACTCCCTAACAGCACATATAAAAATTGTCTTCTTTAGCTGAGTGGTTATGGTTCTGATAAATGAAAGGGAATCTCTTCTTTGTGGTTATAAATGAACAAAGGGGACTGTACAGGCTCATCCAAGGCTCACAGAAATAAAAAGAAAGCTGAAGACTTCAAATGTAGGCGCTTCTAACTAGCAGCCTTTGATTTTAAGGATTTTTTATCTCAAACTGAAGAGGACAAAGCTATGGTTTAAAATGAACTATGAGCAGTTGAAGGGCATGATAAACTCCCATCTGAGGCTGCAGAAGAAATCTATACACCACAAACAGGGAGGGATATGAGCTCTAGTATTTAAAAAGAAAAGAACCTTGAAACAAAATATGAATCTAATTAGGAAAAAAAAACTCAGAAAATGTCACGAAGAAAAAATCTAAAGAAAATTCTCCATTGCAGTTCAAATCACAGAATCACAGAATCACAGAATCACCTAGGTTGGAAGAGACCTTCAAGATCACCTAGTCCAACCTCTGACCTAACACTAACGAGTCCCCCACTAAACCATATCACTAAACTGTACATCTAAACGTCCTTTAAAGACCTCCAGTGAGTGGTGACTCAACCACTTCCCTGGGCAGCCCATTCCAATCCCTAACAACCCTTTTGGTAAAGAAGTTTTTCCTAATATCCAACCTAAACCTCCCCTGGTGCAACTTTAGCTCATTCCCCCCCAAAAAAAGAAGCACTCACACAACCCCTGAGAATCGTCAAGGGTTGTTTATTGCCGGGACATCTTGCAAGTAAGCCTGCAGGATGTCCGTGGTGTTCGGTGGCTCCAAGCTAATGCTTGTGATGGAGCCTGAGCAACAAGTAGGGGGCTCGTCGGGCATTCCTGCGATGCTGTTGGTGCTCTCAGATGGCAGAGCACAAAGACATGCCGTGGTAGTCCCAGCTCTGTTCTGGCAGAGGTGGATCCACTTCCATTCGTTCCTCCACATCTGGTGGATCCAGCTCCATGGGCTCCACAGAGCTGGGCAGAAGGCTAACCCAGTCCTTGCCCGGGACTGCCCAAACGGGATGCCTCCCATCAGGAATGTTCTCAGGCCAGGATGCTGAACTAAGGGGTCGTCCAGTCCCACGCCTCGGTCCCATGCCACTGTCAGGTTGATTTTCATACAAGGGTCTGACGCTGCCATTTGGCTTATGGCCATTACTGGGTCCCGCACTGTGTTCCGGACCACGGGCACGCCTCTGCTCCCCGTGGCTCTCTGCCTGATGCTCCCGTCTTTACCCCACATCACCGTTGCTCCTATGGCAAGGCCCAGGCCCCCTGTCATTGGGTATTTGAGGGGTCAGCCTGTTCCCTGCATCGTTGCGGTGCCAGTGATACTGCCTGTATCTGTCTGTGGGCTGGGTGCCAGAGGTCCCTTGGGCACTGGTGTCTCTTGTACCACTGGTGCTATCCCTCCGCCCATGACACATTTCCTTCTGGTCAGGTGCATTCCTTCTTGGTGCTTCACCGGACTGCATCGCAGTCCTTGCACACCAAGGAGTCTTGCTGCTCACCTTGCTGCTTCTAGTCTTCTTCCTGCCGCACAAGCTGGCAGTCAGAGGGCCCAGATGCTCAGCGAATGGTGGGCCAGCTGCAGGGGTCCTGTTTTATAGGGCTGGCAGCAAAGGTGGGGCAGTGGTGGCCACTGTGACCTCAGCAAGCCTCTGTGATGGAGTGGCCCATGTGTGGCCAAAGGCAGCTGTGTTGGGAGCGGCCTGGAAGATGCCCTCATGTGGACAAGGAGGAGGGTTGGGGGGCCTGAGGGACCCTTTTCTGGGGCTGGCTCCCCCAGGCCATTTGGCTTGCCAGAGAGAAAGGCTGCCCCTTGGCCACAGGGACTGCCCTGCACCTCCCATTCTGTGCCCTGGGTTTAATTTTAACACTGTTTTTTAGGTAATTTCATTCTGTTCTTTACGGAAAAGAATAGAAGCAAGGTGCATATTCAG
Organism: Anser anser; assembly: GCF_964211835.1. Classification (NCBI taxonomy): domain Eukaryota; kingdom Metazoa; phylum Chordata; class Aves; order Anseriformes; family Anatidae; genus Anser; species Anser anser. The sequence goes on from NC_139720.1 coordinate 59,518,796, forward strand.
CCCTAATTCCCATGTGTGCTTTGTGCTCCAAGTGAAGAATTTCTTCCTCACGTCACATCTAATCTAAATCTCCCCTCCATTTGTTCAAAGCCATTATTCCTGGTTCCATGGCTACACTCCCTGATAGAGTCCCTCTCCAGCTTTCTTCTAGGCCACTTTTATGGTTAAGGTTAGGTGGCAAAAATGCAGGACCTAGCAAATTGCAGCCTTATCTATCTTGTTCCACACATTCCACATGAAGTTTTCCAGCTCAGGCTCTAGCCTCTCGTCAGTGTAACATAGAATCATTAAGGTTGGAAAAGACCTTCAAGATCATCTGGTCCAACCATCACCCTGCTACCAATGTCACCCACTAAACCATGTCCCTAAGCACCACGTCCAACCTTTCCTTGAACACCCCAAGGAACAGTGACGCCACCACTTCCCTGGGCAACCCATTCCAATGCCTGACTGCTCTTTCTGAGAAGAAATGTCTCCTACTTGTTTTAATTGTTGCAGAGCAGTGCTTACACTGAGTCAAGGACTTTTCAGCTTCTCACACTGCCCTGCCAGCGAGGAGGCTGGGGGTGCAGCAGAAGCTGGGAGAGGACAGAAGCAGGACAGCTGACCCCAACTGGCCAAAGGGGTATTCTGTACCATGCTGGACAATTAATGTGGGGTGGCAGGATGGGGGATGGGAGGGGTACCGGCTGCTCAAGAATAGTCTGGGCATCTGCCTCTTTCTTCATTTTCTACACGACAACCACAGGCTCACCAATTCTGCTCTGGCAGATCTTCACTCTTCCTTCTAAATGGGTTCTGCTGTGCCACGCTCACACATCACTTTGACAGCTCTGCACGTGGTGTTTTCCCAAGCAATCCAGGGCATGGCACCGCATCCACCAGCCGCCTGCAGGAAGGGCAAGAGCAGTGGTTCACTAGCATAATAACTAACATAATCACTCCTGGGCCAGAACTAGGCAGCTGCTGGTTAATAATCATGAGTTAAGGAACAATTTCTGTAATAACAACAGCTACTGTAACTGGACTTCCTTAGTACTCTGTATCAGGCTAAGGGCTAAGCAGCTGTTGGACCAAGGAAAAGACTTTCATTTCTAGTTTAGTTATATGGGGGGTTACAGCACATCCATCTAAGAAAATAATTTAACAAAGCTAGTCCTTTTTTTTGGCAGAGATCTGCACACATAATACAAGAGCTACTAAGAGGCCAGATGAAGTACATTTTCACCACACTTCTGCAAAGAAAAGCTTAACTTAGTCATTCAAGGGTAAAGTAACCAACAGTCTAACATTTGCAGCATTAGAATGCATTAGCTAGGTCTTTTGTGCTTCCCGGTTTTATTAAGTTTTATTACCAGATCGTTACAAAGTTTGAAAACCAGTGATTTTGGTGATCTACAATAAGTAATGAAATGAGAAGAAAATCACGTTATAACAACTAAAAAGGAGAGTCGTTCTTAACTGCAGAGCATGGGAAGCTACAAGAAATAGGGAAACAGGTTGCATCATGACTGAATGTTTCCTGTTATTATTTTTCACCTGAATTTAAACATCAAAGGAAAAAGTATACAGACACACAAAAAAAGTTACTGCAGCAGTTATACTGCAGTTGTTATTATTTAATACATCATGTTGTGACCTCAAAAGATAGTGTTAACCAGTGATTCTTAGATGTCATTGACTGCAGAACAGGGTACTGTTTTTCCTGGCTTCTAATTCTATTGACTTTCTGGGTGATGGGCTATTGCTCTAATCATTCTTTTCCTTTTTCACCCACCTCAGGCCCAAACCACCTCTGGTTCCTTGAGGTCTGTGAGCTCTCAGATGGTGTCCCTTCTATTGAGTCAATGACTATATCATTTGGCTGCCGTAGACTGACAGAGCTGTTTCCCTGAGGACTTGGTCAAACTGAGAAAGCCCTGTAGGCTCACCACAAAGTGAATAAAGAACCAGGAATTTTTAAAATGGCAATTTGCAATTCATAATCTACATAAAAACTACAATTTTAATAACTGTATATCATGAAAGGAAATGGCATCGTGCTGCTTATAACTTGTCTGACTTATCCTTGAAGGAAACCCTTAAATTCAATTTATTTTTGTTTCATTTCAACTTACTTAAATTCATGTGTGTGTGTGTCAGTCTTATGCGAGTATATGAATCCCCTAAAGTGAAACCTAGTTAGGAGAATCAACAACAAAATGGTATGAGGATTTCTAAAGGATGAAAAGTGTGTGGTCTTCATTCAGATTTCAAACTGGTTTGACCCCATGTCATCCTATTGGCTTTAGTTATTGTCCTGGTTTATATAAGCACAGACAAGAGTGGGATTAGATATAAGTGTGGTAGTTCATTGTTTAGAAAAACTTGTTTCCCTTATTCTCATTCAGAAAAAAAAAAAATCTAGAACTAAGTTATTTAAGATAGCTGCAGTTTTCTTTTAAGAAAGTGTATAGAACCATCTGTATGCCCATTTAATACAAAATTTAGAATTAGATTGAAACATTAAAGAAAAAAACATTGTTCTTGATCATCAGCAAAGCATTGTTAAACATATTTCTGTTCTCTTTATTTCAGTAATTAGCACTCATGAAAAGATGAATTTTCCAAGTGAAATACAAATCTTATCAGCTGCACACCCTGTAAGATCACACTTTTGAAAAGTCAGACCCAATTCAATGAAGAGTTTTAAAACGTGCTCTGTGCCTTTTCATGTGTACCTAATTTACTAGATGCACTGTTACTAAAGCCCACCTGACTACGTTTATTCTTGTGAAGAACAATTTTTTGAAAGCGGAATTCTTTATTGCTTACAAGATGAATGTAAAATATGTCTGGCTTAGTTTTGTTGATTCACAAATTTTTAATATAGTTAGGAAGATGCTGTGTCCTCACTTCTGTCCTCACTTGTGTACAATAGACACTGGAACTGGGTGAAACCCGCTGATAATGCCCTTACTGTAAATATACATAATATTAATCACATTTGTGTTCATAACCTGTAAACTGATGAAACTAGATATACAAACAACAATGAGCTGAGAACACTCTATGTATATGTGGTGCTGGCTAACAACAAGAGCCCAAGGAAATCCAAATGTAGCATTAGTAGCATGTTGGTCTTGCTAATATGATGTTTAGTATGGCTAAACTGTAATGAAACAGTATGAGTACTCCTCTGGACACAGCTGAGCTATCTCTCAGCTAACCGCAGTGGTTACTATTGCTGTGTAGCTGTAGCAAGCACCTAACCATAGCAGCCTGGTCTCAGCATGAGAGAGGAAATGATCATTTATCCAGCTGCTGAGTGAGCTTTGCAGCTCGCATTGCATTTTGTGCTGCTGAAGCCCAGTTGGTTTTGGTGCCTGAACTAGTGGAGTTAGCTGCAAAGTCCATGGTGACCTGCAACTGTAGACTGCATGGTAGAGATAGCCTCATTGTCAGTCACTGAACTAGATGTTGATAATGACGTTGATTATCCCCTCTCTGGTTTAAGAGTTATATGTAGGGAAGGATGGCCTCTGCCTAAGAGCATCTACTCTGTAAAGAGTAAAACGTATGGATGTTCTGGCATTTTGGAGTCCTTTGAGGATGCAGTTTCTTGGACATAAGTAGGACTGCTTTGAAAACCATGTGCTGGAAGTTAGGAAACAGACTGAATGAAGTAGTGCTCCTGCAGGCACAGGTGATTCCCCAAACACCACAGTGTACCAGGAGTAAAAACAATTAAGAAAACAGCAATTAAATGCTCTGTCAGTGGTGAAATTCTCCAGAAATATGGGAGACTTTAAATGTGCACCATTCCATACTTGCAAACACTGTGTGCCTCTAAAAGAGGAAGACTATATATAAAACAAAAAGTCTAATTATTTCTATAAGCAGTGGTAAGCTCTATATTTTGGTGTGCTTTAGTAGTTTCAGTTAAATCTTTGCAGAGTGGGCTAGGTGTGAAACTGCACCAAGGAGTATTGTGTTAGATCTATAACAGAAACCAAAGTGAAAGATGAAGCATTTTTGGGTGAGCTGAAGTTAAATCTTTTATCTTCCTGGGAGACAACTAACTTCCTGGGAGTCAGGTCCTGACTACGCCCTGGATTTGAACACCTCAGATCACTGAGCAGTTCAGAAACGATCCCTAGGCTTTGTCTAGGAGCCAGGGGAGACGAGGCCAGTGTGGATGCCCAACACTGCCACTTCTGTGAGCAGAAGGACCTCGGAGCAAAAGCCAGTTTGTTGCCAGCAGCAGGATTCTGGCCAGTAAATCTAAAGGCATTAGACAGAGAGGTAAAATCAGAGCTCCCTCTGAGCTCATCTTTGCTCTGGAACTACTTGAACTAGACACATGGGTAGTCTGGGAAAGAGGAAATGCATTGCTGGTGCAAAGGGAAACTACCTGTTTGGTTTGAAACTGTATTGAGCCTTTTGATTGAGATCAGGTGGGTTTAACAAGGTTGGAAACTGCTCTGGGATGTGGGGAAGCTCTCTGTTTATGCGTCTCTCAGCCCAGAACTGAGAGATCCTCAAAGCCATCCAGGAAAAATTCCCATGACCCAAAAGAGGGCTTAAAAGCATGTTGAAAATACCCTTTGATACTACTTGCTGCATGATTCCCAAAACACTGTAGCAAGCAGCTTCTCTTACAAAGACAAAATTATTGGGTTATGTATGCTAATTAGGACTCTAATAGACATTGCCTATTGATTTGTCTATAACCCTTGTGATTAGCATTCATATTTCTCCATGAAGGAAAGCAACTGAAAATGAGTTTGAATCTTTCTTTCCTGCTGTCTGTTGGCTGAGCAAAGAGAGGAAACCATTTCTATGGGTGCATGCCTGGCTGCTGGGTGTTTCTGCATCCAAGTTTCCTGCTCTCTAACTACTCATGACAGAATAATGTGAATTTTTTTTTCTTCTCTTCCATGTTTACAAACATTTCCATCAGCTGAGGAATCGAGCACAGTACTTATCTTAGTCTGCTTGTGAATGGTTATTAATCACGGGGCACCCTGACAGAAAGTTGCTCAAGGCATTGTAGTGGGCAGAAAAAAAAAAAAAAAAAAGAATCCTGGAATCCTTAGAAAATAGTCAATTTAAATACAAAGCAACTGCTTAAGAAAACCAGCATTGCTGACTCACAACTGGATAGGGTTAGACAAATACTACTGTAGGAATACCTACACTGTACCTACTGCCAGCTTTGCTCAGATCTTTGAATCCGAGCTGCAAGGAGAGGGCAGCACTTGTCCTCTCTAGCAACAAGGTTTGAGAAAGTTTATTTCTGGTACTTGGAAAAGAGGAGGCATGGAAAAATATGACAATTCCTTTATTTATTTATTTATCTATTTATTTTATTTTATGTTTTTCCTTTTTGACAGTACTACTTTAGAGGAAGCATTCCCCTTTAAATAAAGGGTTTCCTTGTTGTCAGCTTATTTTTTTACATGGTTTTAAACCTCTCCTATGGCAAAGAAAAATTAAATGGGCTTTTGCTAGTTCTGTGACATTTGTAACAATTCAGCAGAGAAATAAAGGCCCATACAATGAGCAGACAAAGGATGTGTGGCGGAAACTATAGAGCAGAATGATGTACAAAGGAAGAGTAAAGTGGTAGGAAAAACAAGTTAATGGAAAAGGGAAGGACTCTACCTAAAATTAAACCCTAGATAAACTGGGCCAAAAGACAAATCCTGCAAATGCAAATACATTAATAGACTTGGGTTTGTGAAAGATGAGCTTCTTGGAGTCATTTTTTCCATTTTTATTTTGTCTTTCCTGAAAAGGCTGTAGTTATTTTTCCCATTGGTATTGATGAATGTTATATAAAGCTTGTTTTTAAATAAGGTCATTTATTAGAGGATTAAAAAATGAAAGTTAGTTAAGCTTTAGCACTGTTATTGAGTCAGTGACCATGAGAAACAGGAGAACATAAAAACAAAATCAATCCTAATTGACTGCAGTAACAAGATAACACCTATGTATTTAGCTGTCTAGAAGCAGCTTTTAACAAAATGCATCGTAAAGGGGAAAAAAAATCTGGTGCTAAAGGTCAGTGATCACTTGCTATCCTGCTTTTGCTCTTTCCCTGTGATGAAAGAAGTGTCACTGTGCTGGGGCTGGATGCTTGGTGTACGCACTATGTCACCACAGCCCTCGCTCCCATTGCCAAGCTCTCAGGCTGAAGCTCTGTGATTCAAGGGACTTCAAAAGGGGGCTCCTGGCCTCCTCCACAGCGATGTCCATCCAGCCCTTCAGAAGTTGCCTCAAAATTCTGACATTTAATTGTAATTTCACCTATGCACTCATCTGTATTTACACTATGAGATGAGGGCAAGTGGTTGTTGGTACTTGCTTAGATGGAGGGAGACCTCATCCTCTTCTCACACCCACTGCATCCACAGCATATTTAGCTCTTGTTTTCAGCTTAGAAAAATAGGCCTCTAAATCTCAAAGAAATTACTCAAATTTGTATTTGTTGAATGCTTCATTTGTTTTTGAAATAGGACATAGGTGATAGGCATACATCAGCTCTGCATCTACATTTCCATATATAACTTTTGCAGGCGTTGTGGACAGGCTGGGTCCCATCTCTACCTCTTTTCTGTTAGAAAAAGACAAAAGACACTACCCAATGCACCCCTAGAGCCATTCTGACTTTTGCATTATATTGTTTTGGAAGCATCTAAAACTTTAGTGCTACACACCTCATCCATTCACACACGCATGCATCCCTGCACACATACACCCACCTACTCACCCACCCCAAAACAAACATTAGTGAATTGGGCTTGCCTGTTCTCATCAAAAGTGGCAGAGTTAAGAAATATTGATTGGAAAAATGGAGGGACAGACTGACAGAACAAAACGTTACTGACATTGCAAATAGAGTGTATTTGTCAGTTTGTAATAAATCATCTCATTGTCATGTACCAGACAGCACAGAGAACATTACTTTTTGTAAACACCCAATTTGCTTGTGATGAAAATGCTGTTTTCTGGGAATGCTGCTGCATAAGTTTACATGCTCTCTTGCTCACGTGCACGTGCTATATGAAAGGATGCTGTTTTCATAACGGAAAAATATCATTGGAGACTAGCAGTTTTATTAAAAGTGTGTCTCCTGCTGGCAGTGTACATGTTTTGACAACCTCTTAGAAAGCAGCAATAATCAACATGAGGCCATGCTGCGTACGGCCTCAGTGATGCATGACAGGAGCGGTGGAGGCTCAGCTCCGTGTCCCGCCTGGACTCGCCTCCAGTGTGCTGGAGTGGAATACAAAGCGCAGCTCTGAATTCATTACCACCTAATTATCCGGCTCAACGTCTTTCACAGTTATTTTTCCTCATCACTAAATTCAGTCCCAATATTATTTACCTGTGTGGACAGATTGTTGTATTCGCAAGAGCTTCACGTCATCTCATCTTTGTACACTCGTGGCTTGAACGTGAGTAGAGGCTGCACTGAGATATTAAATGTGCATTATTCTTGCAGTCCAGGGAGTTCTGCTTTCTGATTGCCAACCATAAGTAATTTTGCAAAAAGGGGAGTAAATTCTAGGCTCCCTTTACATATCGTCGTACAGTTTGAACTGTCCCATGCATGCCAGTAATATTTTTTTTCCCCCAAAATTAATTAGACAGGATCCAAGGCCGCACAGCAAAATCATCAAGAGGATGACAACACAGGTCTATTGCAGGGAAATGCAAGTTACCTTCTAAATGGACAGGCTGTTATCTTTCCAGTGATTTGATTTTTTAGAAATTAAGCTGTTAAAAGAAGTACTTCAGTATTATGTGCTTTTTCTAACATATATTTATTACAGATTAATCTTTTGAGTGCAAATGAAGAATGACACAATGTTTGTATGTTGTGGTGTTTGGAGAAAATGAAATTTTATTTTGTGGATTTACTACTGATTTTATGGATATTTGTATGGAACTTACAAACAATAAACTTCTAAGAAATAATACAGAGAGGATGGAAACAGTTCTGAAAATAAGGACGACCCATTCCAGCTTGAGTTTCACAGAGCTAAATCTGTGACGCCTGGGAGTTTAAAAAAAATAATCCCATGTATTACTATGACCTATAGTTTCAGTACAGCTGCCCATACAGCACTGGCATATTTTGGCTTTTGAATATTGTTTGATTTTCACATGCTTTTGAATACAGTGGACACATTCAGCTGTAGAGCAAACAGTGGTGTAGCCTACAGTTCATCCTACAGTTCATGGATATTGTTTGGACAAGAGGTGAAGATGGAAAATGGCCAAATATGTCCTTGAAATGTGTTGTTCAGAGGGTTTCCTTGGGTAGGAGAAGACCAGAAAGTTTCTCCTAGCTGGCAACCAGTCACCACAACATAGTATACTTTTTTTTTTTTTTAAATTATTTAAATCTTATTGTATTCTGAAATTGATTTTTTGGAAGTCTTTGCTCTTCCAGGGTCCAATTAATAGAGGAGTGAAGGAAGTACTGTTACTAGTCCTTGATAATCTCTTGAGACCTTGAAAAAATTTGCATCCTTGCATTGCACGCACAGAATATGGCTTCTAATAATGTGGGTCAGAAAAAAATGAAAATAGCACAAGAAATAGTGATATATATAGGTCAGTGAATCCTAACAGGAAGGGCTTCCTGCAAACCTGTGTAACTATCATGACCCAAACAAGAGAGGTTTGTTTTTCCTCTGTTGAAAAGGCGACCAAAACTGATGGGAAACATTCTGACCTCCATGTTGCTTTGTCGTGGGCAGATTGCTTCTGCTCAGACCCAGACCTGTGCAAGTCTTCTGGTGAGGAAGAGTAGAGGCTTCATGACTCAAGTGGTTTAACAAAAACATGCTGCCAAAACTTCTCTTCGGCCTTTAATTTGTCTTTCATTTATCCTTTGCTGTGGTGCTATATCTAAATCCATCTGGTGCTCCTCTGTTATGTCTCATGAAGGTAGGGTGCTCTTTCCATCCATGCTGCTGACACTTTCACCTGGGCCCTCAACTGCAGTTTAATTTAACCTCTGTATATTCCCGAGTGCCTACTGTGCTCTCTGTATCTGCCTAGGTCTTCCTTTTGCATTGCATATGGAATATCACCATCATCTTTGAGTCATTTCTGCAACTTTCCACATATTTCAGTATTCTGATTTTGCTCCTTATTTTCACTTTGCCCCCTGAAACATCCTGTTTGCTGCATCTAGGTTCCTTTAAAAAACACCCTATGTCTCCTTCATTTTATTCAGTGATGCCGATTGTGTCAAATGACTTGTGTGTCCCCAGCTATGCTTTCTCTGCCGATGATTTTTTTTTTCTGAGGTCTCCCCCCACTTTTCTTTGTTGAAATGCTAGATGAGAGCAAATGGTCATTAAAATAATTCCTATGCATGACAGCCTGCATACAGCTGGCCTGTGCAACTAGGAAATCTTACTGATGTTACCTGCATCTGTTTCTCTTTATTGTTTCAGTATTGTTCTTTTTTAAGGTATAGTAGCTTAAGCTGTCACAATATAAACTTGTTCGCACCAGAAACTGTCTTTCTTTTCAGAGATTGTCTGATAATAACGCCCAAGGAAGACTTGAGGTTAAATGGGGCCCCGAGTACTAATTTAGTTTAAACAGTAAAGTGCCTGATAAATGTGAGAAGGTTATACATTTCCTACATTTTTGGAAGGAAGTATGGGAAAATTCCTGTTTGATAGCTGGTGCTATCAGCAGGATATCCTGCTGATCCTGGTGCTGGGACAAGAGGCAACAGGCACAAACTGAAACATGAGAAATTTTTTTCTGAACACAAGAAAGCACTTTATTTATTTATTTATTTTTATGATGAGGGCTGCCCAGAGATGTTGTGGAGTCCCCATCTGTGGAGATACTCAAAACCCAATGACACGGTCCTGGGCAACCTGCTCCAGCAGGCCCTGCTCAAGCAGGAGGTTGGACTCGGGGTCTTCCACGTTCCATTCTGTAACTCTGTGATAGCTGGAACACTGAATTGGCAAATTGACTATGAGAGCAGCAATCACCTTTTTGTCAAAATGGTTTCCTGAGCAAACAGTCAGGTTCTACAAAATCAAAGTTATCCTGTGCAAAAATTTTGTGTTTGTTGAAATTGTTCAATGTTGTGACAAGAAAATTTAAAAGCCTTCTTGCACTTTGGATTGTTTAATCTTTTTTTTTTTTTTTTTTTCTTTCCCCCTCTGGATTTCAAAACTAATGGCTGTGCTTAATGTTAAGCACATCCAATGAAAGTAGTGCTCTGTGGGCACCAGATCAAGGAGATGCCATTTCAGCACACACATACAGCCTCGTGTCTTTAGGAGTGCATGTCCCCTACCAGGGAGCTCTGGGAGCTCCTTAGGAACTTCTAGCTCTGGCTGGAGGCAGGACTTGCTTATAGCAGTATTTTGAAACCTGTTTTCCAAGCTTAGGGGAAATAGTGTGATTTGCATGGGACAGAGCTGTAGGTTTGCATTCCAAGAAGCCTAATTTTCCCTTTTCTCCAGAGTTAACCTCCTGGCTAAGTGTAAGCCTCTCTCTTCCCATTATTTCATTGACTGCTGGTTGCCATTAACATCTCAGCTGCAGAAGGAAGCAGGTTTGCTTTTTTTACTCCCTGTTTTGAAACTGCAGTTCTGAATGACTTTTTGATGTCAGACTACATTGCTAGACTTTTATGTTAGAAATGTTTTCTAGCTACTAAATGATGCCGCAAATCTAATTCTCACTTCAAAATGCAGACAAAAATGCAAATAAATTTACACAGGTCATTCTTAGGGTAAAAGTGGTACCAGCTCTTCAATGTGTTTTAAACTGGTGAGAGCAGGTCACTTGCAAAAAGCTACACGCAATTCCAGTTTTGCCCAGAGATCCTGGGAGGTACTGCCACTGACAGAAACATGGCTAGTACTGGCTAAGAGGAAGACTCCTGAGTACAAGGTACATATACTAAACAGGGCAGCTTAAAGATGGTGGCATATTGTATCAAAAATATTTAAACACAGTGTCAGAGTTCCTTCTCTAATCCCTTAAAAGTTGTTTTTCCTTCATCACCAGTCACTTTCCACCATTAGAATGCCTCTTATTCAGTGTATTTGCTTCTGCACAAGGCTGCCTGGGAGCCATAATGTCAAGTCAACATTGTTGTCATGGATTTTTTTCAACAGCCAGGGTATACATAATTTCTAACTGTTAGTACTGGAGTTTAGTGTCCTTAGGCTACTACTCGAGGTAAAGTGGAAAGATATACTCTTATTCTGTGTGATCATCCAGCAGATCTTCATTTAGGTGTTCCCTCCTACTTGCCCCTTTGAAGTTCAATCTCTCCACACGGCATACAAGAGACTAGAGTCTGCAGTAGCCATTCTGCAGCCCACCCCATTCCCCATCCTTAAACATTTTAATGTATAATGCAGACCTGAGCAGATCTATGATCTTCGATACAGTCATAGAAAATATGATTTCCAAAGGCATTTTTCTATGGCCATTGTCCTGGTTCTGTAGTTCTCCACCACAAGGTTAATTCACGTAAATATTGAAACATGGTCAGTCAGGCTAATGCTATTTTCTTTAGATAGGTTTACTTAGATAGGAATAATGATACAGTTTTGCAGGTGGATTTCTGGGGGTCTTGCAGGGGCTAGCTGGTTAGATGAAAATCAATATTATATAGAAATTCCCAAATAGAGTGCATGTCAGCCAAAATACATTGGTCATCCCAGACTTTATTCATGCAAGAAAGTTCAGTACTCGTACACAGCCTCTGACTGGAAGGAGGTTTTAAGATAATTCCCAGTTCACCTCCTGCACACTGTTTTTTCATGATTGGCCCAAACACTTCCAAATTCCATAGTCCCCTCACTTCAGCAGGTCTCTCTTTCATTGCTGTGACAAAGCACTCCAGTTTGAGAAATCAGTCCACAAATCAATGTTTATGTTGTCTAATGCATGTCGTGTTCCTTTCACACATGCTGTTTTTCCACAAGGTGCTATGGTTTGCTAAGTTAGAAGTCTAGTATAAATTCAAATGCACTGTATCAACACAGTCTATGCAGCAAAAAAAGGCTGAGGAACTCTAGCTAACAACATACCCTGTAGCAATATTCATCAATTTAAATGTGTTATTTTCTTAAGTGCACAGAAACGTTAACTTTGCTCCCATTGTCCAGGGTAGGTATAGTTGTTTGTCTTTCCAAGGTTCAGACTGGGAAAGGTGTTCAGCATCTCATGTCCTAGTGGATGTAGTCTTCTCAATGCCTTTGTGAACCTGTGCACAAGGGAGTGAAGAAATAACAGAAGCACTTTCTTTGAATAAATCAGGACAGTTCTTTAGCTTTCTACCCTGACACTTTACATCTTGAATTGTAAGTGATGAATTCATTGAAATACTTTTTCTGGAAAAAAGAGGAAAACAAACTAGCACTAGAGATACAAACCACTTTGCCAACAAGCTGTTAGAGGAGATTTCAGAAGTTGCACTTTACACATCGTCATGAGATGTGTGCTTTATCTTTGTTTCTCAGTATTAGTTATCTACCTATTGATTTCAGTTTTCCTAGAAGTGATTCTTGCTATTCCTGCCACATTTACCTTATAATTGATGCATTAACCTTTTGTTGGCTTAGAAATATACTTTTTAAAACGCAAGGTAAACCCAGAATGCAAATATTCCATATTCCTTCTGCATGGATTGTTCTGATCTGTATGATAAATAATAAAGAAGTAATATTCTGGGTAACAAATTTTCTATCCTTCAGAGCCTGTTTTCTCCTTATTGATTCATGCAAGCAGTGAGCTCTATTAGCTGTGACACCTAAAAGCATGTACTTCTTGTTGTGTTCAGCATATCAATAGAAAACTCCATTAACATTTCCTAGATGCAAGCGTGGTGTTACATGAAAAACTACTTCAACAGTGATTGAAAACTAACAAGAAAACACCTTTCTCCTTCTTGATGGGTTGTATGTTCTGGATGTTTTAATTTAATTGTTTGGAAAAATATTCTGTGGTGCTTCAATCAGCTCTATTTGTAAGGTACAAGAATAACTGTACTTTTAGCTACAGTAAGTTGTTATTTTCACAGATTTTCTAATGACAATGTGTGTAGTATCTCATAGCTCTAGAGCTTTACAAGTGTTGGGTTGGTAGGCCTTATTTCGCCTTATAAGGCTGAGTTAAGCACTACCCTGTTTGACTTATGGTGACACTGAAACCGTAGTAGAATGAGATTCACTGAAGGTCATGTCATCCGCAAACTCTCAGCCTCTCTGTGCTCATGCCACTGGACTGCACTGGCTCCGTGTAGCAAGAGATATTTCTAAAATGGGAAATTGTTGCCTGGCCTTACTTAGTTATAGCTTTGCGTTGCATAACAATACCCAAATACAGTTGTTTGTAATGAACGTAGCTGATAGCTTTTCGTCTGAGGAATCTGCTCCCTGATGAGTGATGTCCAAAGAGGAAAACTCTTTGTAAGCGTGGAACTTTAACTCAATCTCTTATGCACTCCTATATATTCACCCCTCATCCTTGCGTGGATCTTTTATTTGGAGTTAAAAAAGCTCTGAAAACTTGCTAATGAGAAAGAGTTGCCAAGGAGTTTTGTTCATTAGCCAGGAGACTGAGGTTTTCCCAAGATCCTGGTGCTGTTGACTTAGAGACATAACCCCGTATGGGCCCTCCTTTGCTCCAAAGGGTGAGGAACCTCAGCCTGCTTTTGGGGGAATCTGCTTCACAGACGGTGTCTGCAGCCAAATACCCAAACACTGTGTCTGTGAACATTTGGAATAGCTGTACCACAGCGGTAACACAAGAGAGCAGCAGGCCCTGCTTCAGGAGCTGGGCTGTGGGAAAAGGCAGTTGCAAGGTGTCTTGAGAGGATGGCGTGTGTGACAGTGTATATGTGTGCAAACATGCACAAACACATATATATATAAAACCCTGTGTATGGAAATACAACCTCCCCTTAAGTCAGTCAAATTATATTGCACAGAACAGGAGAAGCAGGCACTTTTCTCCTACATGGGTATCTATGCTAATTTACTTTTTGCTTCATTCAAGGAAGTATTTTTATTACTAAACACAGTCTAACTAGACCTCATGCCTAACACACAAGATCTGCCTAGCTGATGCCTCTGACACAGTACTGGCAATTCACATTTTTCAGTGCAAGCCCACAGCTTCCCTCAGTGCCTGCTCCTGCACTAGATGCAGAGGTGCTCGGTGCTGGGGTGCTCCCATGGCAGACCCGTCCTCATGCAGAGCCAGGGGTGCCCCACACCAGCAACCTTGTGTCTCTTCTGACAGTTTCTGATGGAGTGGGTAAGCACTTTGGTGCTGCTCTCTCTGGGATCCAGGGAGCTGCAATTTACCTGCTTATAAAATGGGGGGGGCAGGTGTGTAATATTAAATATATTCAAAATCATCCAAAAGTCAAATCAGGGCTGATGCCACTGCATAGCAGGGAGCCTTGCATTCAGCCTATGGAAATGCACAGTGATTTTGTGGTGGCATTAGCATTACTTAGCAATACTCTTGCACAATCTCAATGTATTGCTCCGTGCTGAATTTTCTTTCTGGTGGGATGTGAGAGCACCGTGCCTTGCTTTTCTTCGGTGGCTGTGGCGGTGACATGTCTGGCTTTGCGGGGACCCCTTTGCTGCCCTTTCTTCCCCGAGCATCTATTGTGGCAGGCTCATTCATGCATCCCTAAATTCAGCGCGTGCAGCAAAACGCTGACTTCCAGGGGCAGGAAGCGCCTTCCTGAAACCGCCACGATTTCTAGAAATGCCCTGGCTGTTTTCTGCCCTCCTCTGCCCCTCCGCTGGAAGTAGCCGTGCCCCATGGAGTGCCTGGCTTCCCACCTAGTCTGGCCAAGCCTCCCCCTGCCCCAGCAGCGGGGGGATAGCCCCCGCCGGGCCCCCAGCCCCCGTAATCCCCCCGCCCGCACGTTGCCCAGCCAACAGCCCAGAGAAGCAGGTGATGCATTGACAGGGAGCAGATGGTCTCCCGCCGAGGTAAGCGGGGCTCAACAATGAAACCATATTGATCATATTGCTCCTTTTCTCTTCTTCGGCTTCAACTTCGGTCTTGAGGTTTTGCCGCTAATAACATCCCCCCCTCCCCTCCCCGTTTCCCCTGCCCTCGTTGCAGCCTGCCTCAGCCTGCCCACCCAGCTCCAGCTCTGGCGGGGGACCTCTTTTTGCCTCCCCTGCTGAAAAGTCTTTGGCAAGCGGGGGGAATCAAAGGGTGCCCATGATTTGCCTTTTCTAGAGGCAGCCAACCCCACCCCAAGACCCTTTAACCCTGTCCCCTGCAGCCCCCATCCTGCCCTCTCCGCCTTTCGGCACAGGGGATGAGATGAAGAGGCCCCTTCTACTCCCAGCCTGACCCACCAAGGCACAGTGCCCTCCTCCAGCTCATTGTGCACCTCGTTTCCTCTTCATCCTGCCCCCTTAACCTTGCTTGTGTGTGTGCATGTAGAAAATAGACTGGGGGAAGGACAAATTTGTCCCACCTGCCCTGCAGGGAGAGCTTCAGGACCCCTATCTGACGTTCTGTTTCCTTGCATGTCCGTCCTCTCCTATACCTTCTTTTGGCCATGACTTCTTCAGTATGCTCAAACACGGGTTTAAATGAAAGCAAAAGCTGAGGCCTTTTGCTCCCTGTCCCTGCTACATCCCCTCCCGGTTACATTCCCTTCTCTAACAGGCAAGCAGGTGAAAATGCCCCTCGTCTCTCTCTTTGCTCATTTCTGTCCCTTTCCCACCAACAGATGCATAAGATTGAGCCCTGGTGTTCTCATTTTACTGTTTCCATCATGTCCCCATCTTCCCCTGCCCCCCCCACTACTCCGGATGCTAGTGTACAGATAAATAAGAGAAAACCCCAGCCATCAGCCTGCATGCCCCCCTCACTCCCACCCCATTCAGCAGCCTCAGCCCTGTAATTCACGGCTGTGTGAGGATGCTAACACTGAGGGCATGAACACTGTTAGCCACTATTCACAATTTTAATACTAGCTTCATAGCTGTCACATAAATTCATTGGCAACTTCGGGCTTAGAATGGCAAGAGGGAACTTAGAAAAGAAAATGAAGTAGCATGTAAGGAAAAAGAAAAAAGAAATCCTAAGGGCAGTTTGCTATGGTATCTGCACTTGTTTGCAGGTGGTTTTTGAAACTATAACTACTGTAACTCCATGCAGTGTTCTGTAAAGTAGCTGTCACAGTGTTTTTTTTTTCAATCTATTACCCCAGCACACACACACTTTTTTTACAGTAGATAAAAATGCCTATAAAGGCTTTGCCCCAACCCTTTTTTTTTTTTTTTTTTTTTTTTGAAGGGAGTTGGAAGAAAAAGGAAAGCAGAGAAAAAGGCTTGTGAATGAATGGAAAACAATGCAGGGTCACAAAGCTGTCGCAACCAATGTCATAGTGGCGCTGCTGGGCAGGCTTACAGAGGACTTCTTGTTCCTTGATTTTTATGGTGATCGGTAGAACGCATGTAGCACTTTGCGAACAGGTTTAGGACAAGTGGCAAAGAAAAGGCTCTTCACAATAAACTCTTTTCTACAGCATTGGGAGCATTATGCCTGCAAACACCTGTGGTTTGCAAAGAGGGAGCTGTAAAGGGACACAAAAAATATATATAAATAGAGGGGCAAGACATTGTTTTCAAGTTACACTGCATGTCGCAATTGTGCACAATAGTGTGTTTTTTTTTAACTCATCTGAGACTACGGAGTTTAGAAAAGCCTCAGAAATATTACTGAATACAAATGCCAGCATTTAGAGGATGCTGAGCTTGGGAGAGAGAGAAATGAAATGAAAAGAGAAATGGAAAGATCAACCTAGTAATCCGTCAGGATATCAGTGCTGTTTTGAGGAGATGTGGCAGAAGCTAAGACTCTATTATTCCTCCTGAAGCGTGTCTCTGAAACAGCCACCAAATCCCAATGCCCTGCACATCAATGACCTGTGCTGAAGGTGGAGGAGTGGGCTTATTTATACCACGTACCCCAAGGGTGCCTAATCCTCGACTCTAGACTTTTTTGATACCTAGGTACTAGAAACCAGTTAAATGTGATTAGATTGTTAAATAACATCCCTTTTCCTCCTTAATGTTGGGATAAGGTAACAAAGTTTAATTAAGAGAACCTATGAAAATGCTCCTTGGCTTCATCAGCTTCGGGTTGAAGTACACATCGCTGCACCCCAGGATTTCTCCTGCTGTGAGTCAGAGCCCAAGAACTTCTGGAGGTAGATAATGTTTCCATGTTAGCACAGGCAGCTGTTTTCTTTCAAGACTTGTAGTGAAGGTGCTCACTAGCATCCAGGAGAATTCTGCCCAGGAAGAAACCTCTTCCTCCTCCCAGAACAGCCAAAGTTATAAGTTATTTCCTAAAATTAAAATGTTGTATAAAACAAACTTTCTTGCACTTAGAAAACATTAATATAACTTACTATGGTTCTCTAGATCCTTGTACCATCATCTTCTTCTGTATCCATCTCTCTCAGTCTTCAGTCTTAAACTTGCTCCAAACTTTTCCAGTGGTAATTATTGTCTTGATTAACTCTGTTGTTAATAATGAAAAGGAAAAAAGGAAAGGAAAGGAGAGGAGAGGAGAGGAGAGGAGAGGAGAGGAGAGGAAAGGAAAGGAAAGGAAAGGAAAAAGGAAAGGAAAGGGAGATAAAGACTCCCTAACAGCTCCCATACTTCAACCTACCTCTTCTAAATTATCAATATAATTATGTATGGTATTTGTACCAGTATTGGTGCACACGAAGGTAAGGAAATCAGAGTGCCATCACCCATCTGCTCTATGACTTTCCTCAGTGCTTGGAACTATCAAGTGTTGAGTCATTTGGGGACCTCTGGATTCAAGCAAGACTTTTTCAACTGGGGTACAAATGATTAAGGAAAGCAGGCCTTCAGATCACTTGAAACAGTGGCACAATTTTGGTGTTCTTCCTTTTGTGGTCTGTGGATCATTTCTGAGGGGCCCACAAAGTGAATGCTTGGTAGTTTAAGATTAGTATTCTGAGGCCTGTGACTCTGTGCATCTCTAGAGCCCTGCAGATAGGAAAAGGTTGGAAGTGACTGTGGTAAATGAGGAATTAAACAAACTTTAAATTTCACAGCAGTCTGGCTTGTCCTATTACACCTACAGTCCAAAAAATATATATATTTTTTCCAGTGGAACTCAGAGGGCCTTGACTCACTTAAAACTTCAGTGCAATCACTGAGCAAGGGCTTGCTACTCCAATTCTGGAATTTTCACCCATTTCAGCAAGTCTAATTGTCCCAGTTAAGTGTGCATCATTTAGACCTAGGGGATGTTCAGAAACACTGGTTGCAGCTCAGTCTCTGAGAGCAAGATATGGGGAAGCTTTCCTGTGAGTTTTAAATGAAATGTAGACATATGTGTTCCTCTCCCATTCTGAGTTAGATATGCTTATCTTAAAATTGGCAACTGCATTAATTACTCTGAATTAAATGGCAATCTAATGTCTTTGGCTAAAGCATAACCAAAAATACTGGTTTGGACAAACCTTGGGATTGTTTTCTGACAACCTGATTGTGACTGTGTGCACTGGTGGTAACACCGTCACTCCTAGATCCTAGCACGCAGCATCAGTTGGGTCAGGGGAGCATCTGCTGTTCCAAGTGTGTGTGGGCCTTCCCATAACAGGGTTGTGAATAAATGGCATTTCCTCACAAATTTAAAGAAATAGCAATGCCATGTGCAGTTAGAGACTTTAGCACCTTACAGATGTTATCAATGAATCTGTGGTTCTCTGATTCTTTTTGAAATGTTGATGCACTTACCTGCACTTTGTGATAACGAAGTTAAGTTTAGCAGGACCAGCAGAGAGTTACTGAAAAGGTGATATTTTGCCTGAAAGTACTTGAGAATTGATTGTGCAGGGTGGATCTGCTTTCAATGTGCTTTGCTAGTTGTTGCTTGAGCACGGACTGAGATTAAGATATATTCTTTGCCTTTTGATCAGTTCCAGGCACTTTTTTGGACACCCCTGGACCATACATCTTTCAGAAGTCCGCAGAGATGTATACTGTGGCTTATTTTGGTCAACTCGAAGTTAATCAGGCAATGAACTTTGTGTTCAAATAGATGTTGGCTTGGACAATTACAACATAATTAATTATTGCAGTTTATCACTTTGTAAATTACTAGTTTTCAGCCTGATCTGGGAATTTTTCACTGCTTTGTGTGGTTCGGTTAATGCAATCACATGTGAGATCTGGAGACCAAAACCTTTCAGGGTTATCCATCTGTATACTTTCATGTATAAATACTATTACTGCAGTCAATGGGACTAGTTAGAAATATAAAGCTACACATGGAAGTGTTTGCAGAAGTGAATCCTTAATTTGCCTTTGTTCATTATCAATTGCTTGGCATGATTTGGTATATATACACATACAATCACACATTCATATTTATATACAGGCATATGCACATAAGCAGAACAGTCTTCCTGTAATACTAAGGTAGAACTTTGCTTTCTTGAGCATAAAGCAAAGAATAAACCAAGCTTTTTGAAAATGGCTAAATAATGCTATTGTACTTTGTCATTTAATGTAGTAAAATGTCTACAGTAATACTTTTTTTTTTCTTTTTTTTTTTTTCAGTTCTCATTGGCTCTGGGGATTTTGCTGACTGTAGAAAGACTATTCTGGTTTGAGATAAAGTCTTCCTGACACTCAGAATATACCCTTTGACCTATATCCTCTGTTTCTGCTTTCTCATATACACGGTCTTCCTTTTGTTCATGACAAGGAAACAAATTAAAGAGATAGCAGGCAGTGTGAATTTTCAGCTCTGACAGAGTGTTGTAGCATCTTAAAATAAGATTATTGCTTTGAGAAAGGCAAGCAGTGTGCTTGATTCATCAGTCTGACAGCATGTACTAACTCAGTCTTAAAGATGCTCTTCTGGGCAAGAACAGCTACAACTGATCTGAATTTATCTCAGTAAGGAGGGCTGAGCAGATGCTACGGAGCTATCCACTATGTGGTTTTTGGATTCAGCCAGGTTTGTCAAACAGGGTTCATAAGTAAATAGTATTTCAATTTCGAAATAGGGCCCTGCCACATCCCTGGTAACTGCAGTCATTGGTTTCCGCATGGTGGCAACAGTCTGGTTGTGTGGAGTAAACTGACGAAGAGGATCCCAAGTTTTCTAATTGTTTCCTGTTCTGCACAGAACAGGGAGCCTATAAAAGAGCCGGGATTAAATCTGCATCTGAGCAAAACAAACAGCACCCATTTATTGTACACTGAAAGAAGCAGACTGGGTCTACTTTTTAGCTTTCACATTATTGTCACCATGCTACGAACACCATGGCTGCTTCCTTTGCACTGACAATTGAAAACTTCAATATTCCATACCTTAAAAATCTAGCGTTATAGTTTGTTGCATGGTTTTCCAGTCATTCATGTTGCTCCTCAGTAACTTAGCAATGACTAGTCCAGATATGCACACACCATATTGTTTTACGTGTTTGACTAGAACACTGACAGATTAATAGGAAGGGTAAATAGCTATGCACTCTGTGGTGGCTCAGTGTGGGCTGGCAGGATTGACTGCTGCCAGACTTTGTTGTATTTGCACAGAGGAAGCCACAGCAAAAGCCTGCTGGGGCAAGGTGACGTGGGTCATGGGTATTTGTTTCTCATCTCTATAGAAAACAATTGTCCTCTCAATGGAAGACAGCTTTTGGAAACTATGTGGTTCCACTAGTGGGGAAGCATTTGTACTTCCAGAGTGTTAAATAAAATGCAGCTATAGAGGGGCAGATGCATTAAGTGTCACCAGTACACTACACATCATGCACAAGAGTGTGGGTTCATACTCTGATAAATTATTTTCAACTATTTCATTGACTGAGTATTGTTTGTATTTTCATTGATATTTTTCTGACAATTTCTCCTATGCTGAATACTTTTTTTTTTTTTTTTTATGATATCAGTTTAAGAAGAGTGCAAAGGGATGAATTTGTCCATGAGATAACTACTTTGGTTATTACAAAAGATCATTATTTTACCATTTGCTAGAGCACCACCTAGGAATTTCATCTGAGATCACATCTTTACAGAATTATATGCCTTAAAACCACAAAATGACACTGAGTTTTTAAAGTGATTATTAGCTAGACAGACACTAAAAGTAGTATTTTTTCCTTATTTTTTAGTTGGAGATGCATCACAAAGACTATTTTAGACAGGTCAGATACATATTGAGCATGTTCGAGTCAGGAACACTGCATCTTCAGCAGTGGAGATGCTAGAAGGGCAAATTGGGATGATCAGGTTAGGTTCCTTGGGTGGACAGTGTTGGTTCCTCTCCAAGAGAAGAAGATCCTTGTGAAGATCATATGATCATATATCACCTGGATGCATATTAGGTAGCTTAGGTACTGTTGGTGTTACTGTGGCAGTTCAGCGCTGGGGGGGGGGGATGAAGAAAACACTGCTAGGCTGCCCCTCCTGCCACTCTCACAGTACCTAAGCTGGGTGCACAGGGATAGCTGGGGTGCATCCACAGCTGGGTAATCAGGCAAAACTGATGTCATCTCTAAAAGTCACAGAGTGCCCTGCCTGTGGCAATTTTAAGCCCTCTGAAACACAGACACAGATATGTGCCTTAACCTTCATCCTTTCCTACGTTGTCTTTGAGGATAAACCGGGTTCTGTCATGAGCTGCAAAGATGCAGGGACTTCCCACTGTGTCTGACCTCTGAAGAGTGTTGATTATATAATGTCAGGAACTTTTCTGCATATAAAGATTTGTGTAATGTTCACTGGTGGGATGTCCTGCTGTCTATTTGGTTACTGGATATGATTTTATTCTAGGTATGGTAGTGGCTGCATGCAGTGCTCTCGCAGTGTCAGCCTCATGCAGTGTAGGCATATGCCTAATATAATATTGTTTTGTCTCACATTCATACGGTTCATTTCCTTCAGGCAAAAAAAAAAAACAAACACGAGCAACATCCCCCCCCAACAATCTATCCCTAAGTTAACGTTTGCTTGGATTCATGAATCTCACTTAAAATATATTGTGATGATAATGCTTATGTGTCATTCTCAACAGTGCTGACAGCCCATAAGAAAATCAGTGGGGGAATCAATCCCCTATTGTTAAGATAATGTAAATACATAAAAAAGAGCATTAACTCCAAAATAGGAGGAAAGAGGCAATTCCTGTCCCTCCTTCCTGCAGTTTGTTTGACCCTTTCTTTGCTCCAGAGTAGCTATTTGCACTATAGCAAGGTGGCCATAAAGTACCATCAGTTTGAAAGCTTGGTGGCATGAGCAAGCTGCCATGGGGCGAAGCAGCGTGTGAGGCTAGTCAGCTCCCTGCTGAGCTTCCCTTACTGCCCAGTAAATACCAGAGAGCCTGATTTTCAGCGGAAGCTGCAGAAGCTACTTGCATTGCTTGCAGGGTAAAAGATCAAGCATGAGTGCTGTAGACAGTAATATGCTATATACTCAAGCTCTAGGTTGCCTCAGTGTATTTGTTTTGCATAGATGTGATCTCATTTGGTGCTGTTTTACAGTGACTTTGTAGTGGTTGAAAGGACTACAGAAGACTCAGGGATCCAGACTGGGCCCCAGACTTTTTTCTCCTCAAGTAGAATATTTGAATAGGTTAATGGCCACAATAAACCTGTGGACAGTTCAGAACCACATCATGATGTGACAGTGATTAGTTGTTGCCATTTGGTAATGGACACAAGACTCTCTTTTTCCCTCATTTACAATGACCTCGCCAGCTGTCACTGGGTCTTTTCAGCATATGCAAGGACACTGTGAGGCCTCCGTGCAATGGAAGAGGGTCTGATTTTGGGGTGTATTATGTTTTATTGAAACTTTAAATTTATTTGGGCAACATATATGTGCTCTGTTTATACATATATGTATAAAAACTCAGACAGTGCAGTCGTTGCTGCCCTAAACTTTGTCTTTCAAGGTTTCTGGGCTTTTAATATATATATTCATTTTTCTTAGTGGTAAAGGCACAACAAAACTGCAACATAAAAAATCTTTACGTTTATGGCTGGTGTGCCAAGCCGTGAAGTCTGTAGACTTCAAGAAATGTGAAGGGTGAAACAGTGTTAAATACGAGGATGCCTGTAGACAGTTCCTAACTCCCACCGCTGGCCTGCTACTGGAAACTCTGCACAGGTTTAATGGTGTTTAGTGTTTTTTATTCTCTGGTGCTTGCTGCAGAGACCCCCCTGCCTTGTCTCTGAGCAACTATTGCAGGTCTTTCTTCCTAATGTCTCCTTCCTGCGGGGTGGGCTCAAGCATCCCAGGAATGGCAGTGACTGCTGGGTCCATGCAGGGTGTACATGGCCCCAGGTGCTACTGAAGTAACCAGCTGAGGTAGGCATGTTATCATGGGAAAGCAAAATACCCTGGTAACAACCTTTAATGCTATATGCATCAGTTTTCACAGAGGCCATTGTAGAGGCTGCCCATGAAATTACGGTGTAGTTTCATGCTCCCTATGAAGACTTCTGTGCAACTGCTAGTACGGGCTGGTGCTGGCCCACAGCGCAAAGGGTAGCATTTTTATCCCAAATATTTTAGTGTCTCTAATGCTATAGTGCCTGCCAAAAATAGCTGTGCAGAAAGTGCCCTGGTGCCTTTGGCTGGACAAAGCATTGGCTTAAGTTCGTAGAATCGTAGAATATCTTGAGTTGGAAGGAACCCACAAGGATCATCAGGGCAAACTTCTGGCTCCACACAGGACTATGTAAAAATCAGATCATGTGTCTGAGAGTGTTGTCGAAATGCTTCTTGAACTCTAGCAGGGTCGGTGCTGTGACCACTGCCCTGGGGAGCCTGTCCCGGTACCTGATCACCCTCTCAGTGAAGAATCTTTTCCTAACCCCCAGCCTGACCCTCCCCTGTCCCAGCCCCATGCCGTTCCCTCGGGTCCTGTCGCTGTCCCCAGAGAGCAGAGCTCAGCGCCTGCCCCTCCGCTCCCCTCGTGAGGGAGCTGCAGGCCGCCATGAGGCCTCCCCTTGGCCTGCTCTGCTCTGGGCTGAGCAAACCAAGGGGCCTCAGCTGCTCCTCATACATCTTGCCCTCCAGACCCTTCAACATCTTCGTAGCCCTCCTTTAGAAACTATCTAACAGTTTTATGTCCTTCTTATATCGTGGAGCCCTAAACTGCACACAGTAGTAAAGGTGAGGCCACACCAGTGCAGAGCAGAGAGGTACAATCCCAGAAGAAACAGAAGTTGTATCTAATTTTACTGCTGTTATTGGATTTTCTTTACAGGATGTCTGCTGTAAAATTGACTGTTTTTCATGGACTTTATAAAGTGTTTCCATTGTTTTTTATGGAGAATCCACTCTATTTTACATTTTTGAGGCATTTCTTTTGTGTTTGCAAAAATAGATAACACAAACTGGTACTGTCAATGGTATCATGAGGAGTTAGGCATCCAGTCCCCATTGACTTTAAACAAAACAGTGCAGGGAGAATGTCTCCTGGTTTATATGAGCAAATTGCCACGAAGTACAATAATAATAATAATACAAAAAGACATCCACTTACCTTCTTTAATGCACTCACAATCCGCACCAATGCAAGGAAGAGTACAGCATGCTTCAGTACACAAGCTCAGTTGCTGCTTTCTATTGTACATTTAATAATTTAAGGCCAATAAAATACCCTGATAGAAGTCTCTTAGCTCTGGAAGACTCCAGACAGACACTGATGAGTTATGGGCAGGACTAAATCCATCATGTCAGTTTAATTGATTTATACTTATTTTACTAATGTGGCATTTTTGCATACTCCTTTCCAGGAAAAACAGGAATGTTAAATGGATGATTTACTTTCCTTTGAAAGTGTTTGCAAAAGCAGGGTATCCCACGGTGTATTTCAGTACCACTGTCTCAGTCTTGTCTGAGCCCGTATCAGAGGAGTTGCTGTGGGCACAGGACCCATATTCTGACCTGCTCATTGTGCAAATGGGTATGGCAGGGGTATGAGCTGGAGTACTGGCAGGAGAGAGGAAGGAGGGGAAGATTGGCTTGAAAGGAGAACAGGCATTGTAATAGTAGGAACAATATAATGTTTGTAAGAAGACAAGCAATACAGGTGTGCAATAGGAATTAGCCCAGATCACTGCCATGGTTTGAAAGATTCAGAACTGTGAAACATAAAATGATTAAAAACAACTTTGGCACATCTCAAATTCTCTTAACGATGTAGGTTGTTGTAGCCTCCAGAAATTGGTTCTGTCACCTTGGCTAGTCTCACTGCTGGAGTAGTCCCTCTTTATTGGTAGAAAAGGCAGCAGAAAGTGGGCCCAAAATCTAGGGTTCCCTTCAAATGTATGACAGAAAGACTGGTATAAAATCTACTGCGCCTAAATGATTCAGCAATTAAACCTACAATTAAGATAAAGGTGAAATCTAGAATCCCGGAGCAGAATCTTTAAGAATAACAAAAGGGATGCAAGTAAATCTGTCAGACAAAAAAGGCTTCGCAAAGTGGAAGATTAGTCTCACTTTAAGATGAATTATTTGGCCTTATTGTCACCCTTCGGCCTTGCTGGATAATGAATGTATGAGCTTATGTATTTTTGGAGCAGTAGTAGCAGAAGTCCCCATACCCTGCCAGTGGGAAGCATGTCCCTCCTAGTTCAGGCACATGGCTTCTGTATTGTGTGCTTGTCCTCTTTCAATAACTTACAGTGCCACTGGCTCCGGGTTTCATATAAATAATCCTAACGTCATTACCCAGCCCTTTCTGTCAATACGACGGTAAATGCTGACATCAAAAACACTTGTATCTTGAGAGCTGGCTCTTTGAAGCTAAAAGTAACCCTGTTCTTCTCCTGCAGAGCAAACATTATTGATAGTTTTCTGCAACAGCAGTTTGTACAAGTCCTGGAACAAAATCAAGATTTGTTGAAGAGGGTGGGTTACTATCCTTCTCAATTCAAGAGATATTTTTCAGGAGCTTGTATTTATTGCACTATGTCCCTAACTGAGGAGGCAGAACAGGCTGTTGTTTTGGAGGACCTGCATGCAAGCTACTGCCACTTATTTGTGCAGAGCCTCCCTGCACTGTGAGAAATGGAGTGGAGAAAATGTTGTGGTTAACAGGGAACCTGGAGCTGTGGGTACTGAGGACCCAATTTGGGTTTCTGCCTGGAACTCCCCCTGCTATTATTAATTGAAAATTTATAGTCGTGATATAGAAGTTCATTCAGACTGAAATTTCATGGAAGCAAAATTTCAGTTGAGAAGTACAGTGGATTTTTCATCTTCTCTTTTTACTTAAAAATTTTGAGCTTTCTTGCTATTTTTGAGCTGATTAAATATATATATATATCCTCAGTGGATTTTAATATTTCTTTAACTTTAAAATGCTCACAAATGAAATGATAAAAAAAAAACACACCATACAGCATCATCCAGAACAAGCATAAAGGCCAAGTTACAGGATCTTCTTATTTGCAGTGCCATATTCTTACTAGCAGTAATGATCTCTCAATGAATAGTTTACTTGGCCATATTGTGTCTCATGGGCATTGTTCAGTAGCTGTGGACACAGTAGTCAATTTATATGCTATCTAATTATTTTATACAGGATTTAATCACAGGAGTCTGTCTACACCGGCACTTGTTCTGGAATAGGGTCTAGGAAATCCCTTATTTCAAATAAAATATCTTAGCTCTTGTGCATTTTTATTCCATTCAGGGTTTTCATCAAAACTTGTGCTGCATGGGTAACCTGCTTCATGTACAAGCTCACTTTGCATTGTGTAGCCATGATGAGAGC
Source organism: Anser anser (assembly GCF_964211835.1). Taxonomy (NCBI): domain Eukaryota; kingdom Metazoa; phylum Chordata; class Aves; order Anseriformes; family Anatidae; genus Anser; species Anser anser. The sequence goes on from NC_139720.1 coordinate 59,545,622, forward strand.
TAGCTATAGAGACAGACAAGTCTGCCCAAAATGCCAGTGTTTTCACTGAGCAACCAGTTCTTAACATCTGGACAGTTTCATTCAAAGTCCAAAATCTTGCCCTTTTGCCACCACTTTGTTTGGTTATTGACTTTTCAGAACATAGGTTTGGTTGTCATTTCAACAAAAGCTAAATTTTTAAAAGGCAGATGTGATGAAAGTCTCTACTGAAATCAAAATCCAGATTTTCTGGAAAAAGATGGAAGTGAGCAACCAGAACTGCGACCTGCTTGGCTTATTGTGCTCCAGCTTTCTCTGGGAAGTGGGACCAAGGATGCTGTGCTTGCAGAACCCTGACACTCACCTGCATGTTTTCCCTCTCCTAAATTTACCTGCAGAGGTTATACACATTGCTCTGGGATCAGTCCTATAAATGCTGGGTACAACAACATCCCTGTTGCTCGAGTGCCCGAGTCCCCCAGCTGCCCACTGATGAACATGAGTCATGGATGAAGAGACAGGAAAATACAGGCAGCAGTTATAGATCTTTGCCAGTTTTCTGGTACTTGAAAGACCTGATCGAAATTTCTCATCCGACTGTCCCGAAGAAAGGAAAAACTCTTATCTTAAAGATTCATGATCTGAGCACCCGATAGGATCTGCCGTTTCCATAGAGCCAGGCCCTAGATTTCCCTTTAATGTAATTAAGCCTGAAGATTTATGAATACAACAGGCCAGAACTTGATCCATGTTCATTTTCAATTACTGCAGTGAAAGGCCTCCATCCAGATGTCTCTATTTACAGCATTCACACGGGCAGGACCAGGGGCCTGGGGGGGAGGGACCGCAAATTGTCACACTTGTTAATTCTTCACTGAGGACACTCAGCAGAGGTCTTGGCTTTGACCCCACCACAAAAGGCAGGGGTCCACTGGAGCAAGTGCATCAATGATGAGGGGGCTGACCCGCCGACCCGCCGGGGTTGCTCCCTCCGCTTTGTAGGTATTTGGGTAATAATGGGGGTTCATTCCTTATTTTTATTTCTGTTACAGTGCCGGGGCTTGGAAAGAAAGAGAGGAGCTCTGATGTGAAAGACAAACATACATAATGAGAGGATCAAGCTTCCCCTGGCAACAGTAACTACTATGAAATGCTACAGGGGAAATACACAGTACTTAGTGACCCACATAATCAGGCCTATTTTGGTAGCATTGTTTTATTTTTCTTTTGAAGCTTTTTTTTTTTTTTTGTATGTTCTCAGATCCATAATTTTGTTCTAGGAGCAATATTTGGGCATAGTGTCTTTTCTCTGCTACCAGACCTAGTCTAATGCTCTAGGTAGGCTTTTCGTCACGCGCGTGGCTGCTGGTACAATACCAAGTATTGTGCTGTCTGTATGCGTTTTTATTCCAGTTCCTCAAGGCTTCTGACAGACTCATGCTAGACACCTTTTTTTTTCCTTTAAAAATGCTTAAAGAAAAGTAACTGAAGTGTCACTGTAAAAAGAGAGCTGCACCTTTCAAATATCTACACAGAGCTGGGTGCTTTGTTCATATTCAAAAAAAGCTAGTGAAACATTGTGTATTCCTAAAAACAGCCGTCTCTCTCATAATGGTGTTTCTATTTTCACAGCACAAGGAACAAGACTGTGATAGCACAGTGTTGTTTCCACTGAACTATAATTGCATGTCATAAATTAAAATATCTTCATTAAAGCAAACCCTTTACAAATTTTCCAAAAGGCTAGATTATTTCTTGAAATAACAGAAAATGTTCCACTCCATTAGCATTTAAAAGAGATTTATTTCTTTTGCCTTCTGAAGCTGTAACTTTTTGGCTTGAAGATAGGTTTAGAGGTTTTAAGGGATCTGAACAAACTCTGCAAATGTGAAATTATGAGCAAAACCAGAAACCCAAAGCATCCTCTCCACTTTCAGACAGTGAATAAAAGCTGTGCAAATACTGCCCAGGAATGGCTGCTATAGTTGGAAAAGAAAAACTAAAAGGAGGAATGAACGGCTGATGCTAGGAATTTTTTTTTTTCAGTCCCTTATCAGGATGATGTTGAGAGTTTCCTGAAAAAAAAGAAAAAAAAATGAGGACAAGCTCAGTAATTGTGTGCCGCTAATTAGGATACCCATATTGAAATATATGTAATACAAGGTTGAATCCTTCTCAGTTGGCTTCAGAATTAGAATTTGAATATGATTTCTACTTAGCTATTGCTCTCACTATCAGGTACATTTTAGTTTTAGTCTTACAGCCTATTTCAGGCTTAGAGTCTCTTAGCAGAATTTTCACCTTGGACTTACTAAGCCTTGTGGCTCTAGGTTTCAGTGCAACATGTGTTTCTGTGGTGAGGTTCCTTGTTCTCACAGATGGATTGCACTCCTGCCTGGCAGAGCAATGCACACCCAGCATTTCAGGGCTCTACACTGGGCATGCTGTTCTTGCCCATCTTTTAGGGAGAGTCCTCTTGTTATGCTCCTGGTGCCCCAACCATGGCAACTGCTCTGAGGAAAGCAGCTACAGAATATCAGGGAAGGACCTGGTCATTCAAAAGGCTGAACAACAATAAAGAGAAGAACAGATAATATTTTGGTAAAAGAAAATTCAAGATTTTTGCTGCTGCTTATGGCCAGGAAGAGGAGATCAGAATCCTCAACAGGAAAACTTTTGTTAAACTGATCTGGTGCAAACCATCATGGCAACAGAGATGATAAGAAGGAAGATTAGAAGCATTTCTTCCTATCAACCATCCAGTTTTATGGGAAGGATTGGTCTGATACCAAATCCTCTTTCTAACTATAATTTACAATTTTCGTATGAAACAACTATTTTACTTTCACAAAGAAAGACAAGGATTTCTTTTATGAACTAACAAGTGGAGTTGAAGGTATATGGCTTTATCTTGGTGTACTCATCGATTCTGTTCTTACTTCTCTTGTGGTCAGGAGAAAGGTTCAGCCAGTGATGGCAAATCTTTCCATCAACATTAAAAACATCTGATCATATCTTACAGTGCACCCTATACTCATCCATTGGGAATTAGGCCAATGAAGGGCATTTTGGAAGACACTCCAATGGCCTCTGATTAACAGCTCCAAGTGTAGAGAAGTTCCTTGGGTGAAAGTATCTAGTTGTAGTTTCCATGCCATCTTGCTCAGCTGTTCTCTGTATTTTGTTTTGTTCTGTGTAAGTCATCCTGAAAAAATTTAGGGAATTGTTATTTCATGTAACAATAGCAATTCCACAATTTTACTTATTTCTGATTAAAAATCATTGACAGAAGAAACACCTGGTTTGAATGAAAACAGTAAGATGAATATGCTGGAAAATAAGGTTGTTGCATCCTATTTATAGGAGTTATTTTACTAGCAGATACTTTAAATTTCATGTTATTTAATACCATAATCAAACATGATCACATTTTGAATAAAGAAAGTAAAAGCCAAGCAAAATTCGCCTTTCTCCCCTCATGGAGAAGAGATCTTTTTCTCTCATGTGGGGATTTGGGGCAGTGCAATTCAAGTTCCTCTTTGGTGGAGGAGGGATTTGAAGCCCACTGTGTAGGCCACAGCTAGGAAATTGTATGGCATGGTTGAAACAGTCCTGGGGCAGCTCTCTCCCCAAGATTCACTTTTATTAATATTAAGTTTTCTATGAGATTATTTTAGAAGCACAGCCATGATGAGATGAGTAGAGATGTGCTGATTTACGTCAATAAAAATCCTGTTGTAGTTGTCTTTTTTTGCAAGTAACAATTGTCTTACATCTCAGGAGTTCAAAATATGTGTTCCAAGGCTTGACATTTAACAAATTGTACATTTTTTTATTAGGTAGTGAACATGAAGTATCATTATATTGTAATTGCAAGAAATAAATATTTTGTGGGATCTCTCCTTCATCTTTTTCATAACATATTGAGACACTCTTTACTTATTTTTATACTATTTAGATACATTTTCAAAGGTTTTGTTCTGAAATATATTGCATCAGTGCACTTAAAATTTAAATGCTAGTGTAGGTAGTGTAGTCCATCTTCTTTAACCTTGTGCTGGTGGATGAGAAGTGTTCTGCTGAGGAAGGGCTTGCATTGCAAGCCTGCCAGATCTTCAAAGGGAGACACCTGTTCTGCCTCCTCCTTCCACTGAGACCAGTTTGCATTTTGGGACCTCTTTGGTTCTGGTCTGTCTCACCCACGCACTTATGGAGGGCTCTGGATTTGGCTCAGTGTCTGCTGGGAAGACTGTGGGGTAAAAACAATAAAGGAAAAGTGCTTCTGGGGTGTGAGAGGAAGGAAAACTCCTACTGTGTTTCCTCCCGGCCTCTGAGGATATCCCAATATATCAATACAGATAGTGCCCACATCAATATTCTTCTGTAAAAAGTTGGAGTGCCACATATACCCAGGTTTTATCCATGGGCTTAATCTGGGCTTGGTTGGCTGGGCAGTGGCACTGCTCTTCTTAGAGATGGAGGCGCACATATCCTTTGCAGGTTCAGAGCCAAAGCTGATGGGTCTGTAATTGCATCACTTCCTTGCACAGTTGAATTTACCACTTGGCAAAATGGCCTGAGATGATGTAAGCTGCTTTGTTAATAAGACATAACCCTCCCTTTTCTCTCATACCCTCTTGAATTCTGCTCCAGGGATGAATGAGTTCATCCTAGATAATCTCAGCAATGAGATCTGGTTGCTTAACTCTTCTTGGAAAGACAGCATGGAGGCCTGAGAGTGGTAAGAAATTATGATTTACTGCCAGCACTTCTGACTATTGCCAGTACATAGTCTGTTTCCTAAGTGGTCCTCTTTCTTCATTAACCACAAACAGTAATGGTATTTTGAACTTTTGTATACAGAACAATTTTGATTTGTTCTTCTACAAAATGTTAGTTTCTCCTTATTGTTATCAATCCTTTAAACAACCGACCCTTATGCCTATAATCAGATTTATTGGCTTTCGTCAGGCCTCAATATTATACGGTCCTCATTCAGTTTATCATTTACAGGGTGAGCTCACACCCTTGTTAAAAATACCTGAGAAAAATCACTTGGCTACCATTGGCACTGTGTGGGTAATATTCAGTCTGGCATTTATTTATTTTTGCCACTGCACTCTGCCTCTCTGAAGCTTTTGAACATTATGTCTCAAACCACGGCTCAGAAGGTTAAGATACACTTCCGAAGTACCAGCAAAGACACCTATTTTGCTTTCTTAAGCAAAGCAGACCAAGTCATCTGCTCTGCAAGGTATAAATGACCTTCTGTTGCAGGGAAGAAGAATGATGTATTATTTTCAGAGGAACAAGAAAATTCTTATACTGACCAACTGCTTAGTATGGTGCTTTGGTCATTCTTTTTGGAAAAATATTTTGAAGCAATTCGTGCTAAAGAACTCCGCTTTAAACAAGGTGAGTGTGAGCTTGAAGATCTTACTTACAGACTCAAAGTCTTGTAAATCCCAAGATGTTGTAAGCATCTTTAAAATAACCTTGAATCCAGCATCATGAAAACATGAAATGCATTTTCTTAACTTCTGCACTGAACAGTACAGAGTCGTAGAGGACTGTTTAGTCTTTCTTTTAAGTACCTTTTTCCTGACTTAGATGATCTGTGCTTTTTTTTTTTTTTTTCCAAAATGCATATTTTTATTAAAAAGACCTGATACAGTAGGTAGAACCACAACTTCTCCCATTTGCATTTTATGCCATTAATGTAATATAATCGTTGTCGTAAAGATGGTTTTAGCTTGTTCCCTGCATAGGGCTGGGACTTTGTTGCCATGTTGGTGTATAATAGATACCAGTGCTCTGTTCAATATTCAATTGTGATATGAAAGTAAGAGCTAGAAAATTAAAGTAATTAAAGTTGAAAATCCCCAATGCAACTTCAGTTTAACTGAGATGCTGTTGCTCACTTGTATTTTGTTTTCCTCCTTGTGGGTTTGATAAATGAGGCACTTGCCGCACTAGTCAAAATTTCGAAGTGCGTGTTTTGCTGTGAGGTTTCAGACTAAGTTTATTTGCTGCCTAGGTAACAAATCCAGATGTGACACTTCTCTGTGTATTTTGCTGAATTATGTGGAACAAGCTGAAGACAAACACAGGAGACTGTACCCAGTTAAAGTGTATGCCGTGGTATCCCGGTGAGTTACTAAGGAAAACAAATATTGTACTCCTTGTCACTTGGATCTGTCTGGAAGTGAAACCAGAAGCTTGGCATTTAGACGTGAATAACTGCCTGTATGATTTCCATTATCTTTCTTTGACCTAAGATTGTTTTACTTTAGAAAGTAATTGCTCTGTGTATTGATTAAAGCCTCACGACTATAGTGTTTCAGCACAAGAGAAAATTCAAGCGCAGAGAACAGGATTGATTGCTGCTACAGAAAACTAACAGCAGTTTGTTGTCTTTTTATCTCTGATGACTTTAATCTTGAAACTGATTTTCTAATTGTGAATCACTTTACAATGTGTACTTCTGAACTGTGAAGCTGGGCTTGCCGCTGGAATTGATACAGTTATTGATAAGAGTTTTTTTATTTTATTTTATTTTTTGCAAATCAGTATGTTATAGAGATATACCCTCTTGGAAGAGCAACTGCATTTTTTAGAGAGTAATTCACCTGGCAAACAAAAGTTCCAGTACTTTGTGACTAAAGGGATTACTGAGAAAAAAAGCACAAGACCCTGCCATAATATATCTGACTTTCTGGTCTGTGCTGTTTAGCATGATAATGACCCAAGATTCAATACTAGAGACATGTAGAAAATATAAAAGGTATTTTCTGTATTTAATGAGGTTAGAAATGAAGCCAATATTCACATTATGAGTACATTGTATTCCTAATGAAGCTAAAATCATACTGATTTCAGTGTGAGATTTTGCAGTATTGCAGCGAATTATCCTCCCGTTATTTGACCTCTCCTCAAACTCAAATGAATAAGTGATCTAAAAGGGGGGTGGAATCATCTTTCTTAGTTTTTGGTGAATGGCTTAACTGCTAAGAACAAACAGGATTTAGCAGCTAGGAAGGTGCTTATGGTGACAGTGGCCTCAGGCTCAATCTCTGTGTTGAGGCTGCCCTTTCACAGACTGCTCCAAGCCTCCTGGCCTCCGCTCTCGCTTTGGGAGCAGAGTTGAGTATTTCACACTGTAGAAAGCAGACTAGTGGGTCTGGAGAACAAGAGATGATGAGCTTGATTATGAGCAAAAAGCTAGGGGCTGCCCTCTCCCCACTGATGTCAATGAGAGTTTTGCCACGGGCTTGGATGGGGCCAGGATTTTATGCGATGGGGGTATTTGTCAGCCAGGTCACGGATGCCATCCTGTGCTGGAACTGAAGGAAGCTGCTAATAAGTTTCCTATGATGGAAATTTTTCACAGAAGGCAGTTTTCTGTGCAGGAATGAGACAGAGAAATTCTCAAAGTCATGAAGGACCATAGGTGAAAAAGATTGGAAAGAATTAAAAAGCATAAACAAACAAACAAACAAAAAACCACCATTCATCTTGCGTCTTCTCACACAATAACAGAAGCATTAGCTCCTAATGTCTAAAGTTCTTGCAATCAAAAATGATTAAGCAGAATCTGGAGGTTAAACAACTCAATTTTAACTTATCATCCCTAAAAGGAGAAACTAAATTTGGGATGCAATCTCATTAATATTGATGTGCTTTAAATATATTAATAGGGTGGTAGTGTTATAATAAATATTCTGAAATCTTTGGAATTGCACAGACTTTTCCTTTGGACACCTCAGGTCGAAGTCTATCTCTTCTTGTTCATTTTGGTAATCTCAGGGACTGTAGCCTCCTATTTGCTGTGACTGAAGAAACTTGAGGAGGAATCTGCTAGGGTTCTCTCAACCTACTTGGTATTTCTTGCTGTACTGGTGGATTAAATGTGGATTCATGTATCTGTGAGGATAACTCTTCTGTAATGGATTGGAGAAATATTGAGAATACATTATATGTTCAGCATGGATCTATACACTGAATTATCCTCCATTTTTAAAGGTAGTTGTTTGATTTAACAGTTGTGTGTTCAAGAGGCTCCATAAGGTATTACTAATTTTTAAAAAGGTGCACATCTGTCTGCTCTTGACAGCAATGAATCTTAAGTAGATTTCCAAGTTATTTATGGGTATCAAAGTGATGTTCCTATTGTAGATCAAGAGCCATAGTGTGCTTCCCTTCTTTCCTGCTTTCCCCCTTGCAGTGCTGTAAATCTAACTTCTGCCCATCCTATTGTTCGAAGAAAAGCAGCCATATTGTGCTGATTGCTATTAAATTAAAGCAGAAAGGGAGGGAAACAAATGCGGAAGCCAATCTTACCAGCAGGGATACCACTATCTTTTATTTTGTTTTTTGGGGGTCACAAAGTCATGGCAGGCAGCTGACCTCTGATAACCTTTTCAGTGCCACAGCACGCAGTTTCTTTCGGAAGAACTTAATTAAACACAACTGAAGTTCCTGGCTAACATTTGTTCTTGAAAAGAGTCTTCTTTGATTGGTGTTTTCTGCTGAGGGACAACAGAGATGCTGCTTTTGTTCCTAGGAGAAAAGTTAGCATATGTTAGTTAAGGATTTGTGGTTTCCTATAGTGTTGCTGGTCCTTTCTGAAGGTGCACCAGGCTTCTCAGCTAGCATCGAAGAACCACAGCAGTGGAGAAAAAGCAAGTTCAAAACACTTTGTATAAATATCAAATGAATTTACTCCTACTTAGGGCCATGTGTAGTTTGGTCCAAGCTAAATAAAATCGGATTCCTCCTAAAGAGTTGGTGATGTGTCTGTGGTAGTCCGTGTCTTTGATATGATCCATGCAGTATGAAACATGCATCCACCAAATCTTGGCTGTGAGGCCAATCAAGATTAATTGCAACAAGATGAGATTTTAATTCTTCTGTCATGGAAATGTGCTTGCAACACACGAGAGAATAAGCAGTTTTTTGTGGTATAGGATAGAAATCCAGAATACTGCTTGAATATAGATTGCACGTGTCAGGTGAAGTGTGTGCTGTCACAAGTAAAGCTCTTTCAATTGCAGAAATATCTGGATATAAGTAATCTTCTGTATGCTTTTCTTAGTTTGATTATAATGGCATTTCATAAGTGGAATCAGTGGCAGAACATTTGACTGGAGGGAAGGACCGTTAACGATTCCTGGAAATGGAGCTGGGTTCTGTACATGGTGTTTGCTGAGCCTCTTTGAAACAGAAGGCATTGCTGACAGGTGTCTCAATCTAGCTCAGGATGCGTGAGCATCTGTATGAGTCTTTGATGGAGACAAAACTAAAATTTGAGCTTTCCTGCACGAGCAACAGGAAGAGGGAAGTCCTTTCCTTTTCTCACTGGCACGAGCTGGGTGCTGGCAGCACCCAAGTCGCTGGTTTGGGCAGGGAAGGTCCGGCTCGTTGCCAGGGGAGGGATGTCTCAACAGACGGACAGCTCTCATCAGCTGCCACCTGCTGCCATAGCACAAGGGGCTCTCAGTTTGCAGTGTCTCACTTTATTTCCCAAGTCAAAACATTCAGTGTGTCTGGCCACTGAGGTCTGCTGTGCTGGCAGACTTTTACTGGGACAGCAGCCCCCTTTGGGCAGGTGAGAGCAGGGGAGCAGCTCCTGCACTTGGAGGTTGTCCTGGGTGTTGCCAGGGGAAGTGAATGGTCCTGCTTCATCAAGAGCAGTGGGACAAGGTGAGGTATATAAAATATACCACAGGAGACCCTTCCTCCTTTGCCGAGAGAGGATCCCTTCCCTCCTCCCCCTTTAGCAAATCACAGCAAAGCAAAAATTTCCCATTATTTACTATTCCATTTTCTCTGTCTTCTTTTTGCCCCTGCTGTTTAATAGTGTATGTCCCAATCTCACAAAAGAGGCATGGGGATGATGTTTGCTGAGACTGCGTTGCCAGTTAATGCATCTCCGAGCAGGCGAAGGGTACAGGAAGCATCTGTTTTCAGGGCTGGGGCCACACGGAGCAGAAATGGTGCAGTAAGAACTGCCTGGAAAGATCAGGTTACCAACTCATTAGAGGGAATGCATCCTGGTAACTGTAAAATGAGCTTCCATATTCCCTCATTTCTAGCATCTAATTTGCTAGGTGGTTTCGTTTATTAGCATACATTCAAGTGTGTGGGCACTTGTATGGCTCTTTCTTTAAGAAACAAAAACATTAACCCTCTAGTACACCACCTGTTTGCACTTCATTGTCAACTGTGAGGGGTTATTTTATTGGCTTCATTGTTTCAGTTTTCATTAACTTTTTTCTTTATTAACATGCAGGCTGCAATCTGGTTTCTTTTTGCTAGAAATGGACTTTGTTTGTCATTAATACCATACTTCTGGCTATATTTCTTTATTTAAAAGAAATAAAGCTTTTCTTTTATATCTAGACTTTATATCTACCCTTGGTCTGTGTCTCTGTCCTAGTGGCTTTCCAAATGTACTTGATTTAGCTTTTCAATATGTAATTAATGCCAAACAAGTTAATTGCTTTACAAGTGTCCAAAATTCCCTCGTTTCATTTCTATTCATTTATCAACCTTCATTATACAGCCACTGTTCCACATAAACACAAATGATTGTTAATGAATGCCTAATGTCGTATTCATTAGAAAATCAGGTTAATGGCTAGTAATGAATATCTGAGCTACTTGTTACTTTCAAGTGTGTGTGTGGTTTTTTTTTTTCCATGTTGATTACAATACTTCTTTAATCTACAAAGAAATCATACCTGTGTGTTAGACCAACTGAAATGCGATGAGGTCAAACTTTTGCGAAACCCTAGAACCGTATTGCAGGTGGTTTCTCTTTGGGTGGAATGCTAAAGACATTGACAAAGACAGACAACCTGTAACCACTACTTTATCCTTAGTTTGTGATTCATTTACTTAGCAGACTACTCGTGTTCTTAAAACCATTTGAAGCTAGTCAGGCTGACAAAGAGCATTCCTAGATCCCTTTTTACAGTCATAGAGATTTGAATATGCAGGATTAGTAAATGTAGCTGGTACATACTTCCGAGACATACAGTAATTCCACTGAATAGCTTATTTCTCTTTATGGGAGCGTGAAGTGCTGTCAGCCAACCATCCAGACGCCTACTTTTGTGGGCCACTGTAGTTTACGACAGGTGAGCACTCAAATGGAAACCAGTGCTAAATTTAATACTAACTAAGTTTTGACCAGATAATGCTATTGCATGTACTTCTATATATCCATGCAGCTATAGATCAGTGGGAATGAGTAGGTCTTACATGTTTTTGACCACAGATTCCCAGCTGCTGTATACTGTCTAATCCCCATGAGGATGATCTGCCCCTAGGAGCTTTTAAAGCAGCATTGGAAGAATGCATCAGTAGAGCTGCAACCAACGCTTTGATAGCCGATGTTGTGTGGAGATTTTCTAGGAAGTGATCTGCTTTATGGTAGTTTTGGACGTTGAAATACAGTTCTGCACTGAATATTGGCTGACCTTCGGGAAATAAGCTTTGGGAAACACCTTATTTCAATCAGAGAGAAAAGTGGGTCCTGACTCTTTCTGTAGTTTAAATTTCAGTTGAACTTATCATCGAGAAGACATGAAACTCTGCCTTGATCAAATTGCATTCTAGCTAACAATATTCTTTTGCCTTCACCAGGAGTGCCTTTCAGCTCCTGGTCTCTGTAAGTGTTGTGCATGATATTAATTCCTTAGGCTGGTTGGTATCACCCACCCCAGAAGTGGCTGCATTTTTGTGGCTGAAGAAATTCTTAGATGTTGCCTATAGTTTTAAAGTGTTGTATTTTGACTTACAATAACTCAGTAATCCTGATTATACGAGATTTTCCAAATATAAATACGTGTGTGTGCATGTACATGTAGTGCCTTTTCACAGATATTTTAGAGATAACCAACACTGAATAATTCTTGTCTTGTTTTATAAGGCTTTGCCTGCCAAAAAACTATTTGAAGTTATATGTCCGTAATAACTAGGCTATATTTCACATTTTGTTTTATAAAGCATTGGCTCTTCTTTGTTTGCTATTGCTCCTGCCATGGTAACATCAAGGCCTAGAGATCCTAGGAGCATTTGAGCTGGAGCTATAGCTCTTCTGAGGGCTCAGGAAACGAAATATGTTGTATTGTTTGTATTGTATTGTGTTGATATCCATCAACAGCCTTCCTATTTTGCCTTATTAGACCTTTAAGGGACTTTACAAACATACTGAACAATAATGGTGATGAACATGGTACTGCTGGACACCCCAAGCACAATAGCTCTTTACAGCTATAAAGAAATTACTCCTTATTGGTAACTAAACCTAGAAAGAACACATTTGCCGTAATTATAAACAGTGTGAAAAAGAGTCCCCAGAGTGACTGTGCAGACTGCTGTTTGTCAGACATTGCAGACAATTAAAAAAAAAAATAGAAACACAATACAGTTAAAATGTAATTGACTCCATAACGTTCCTTTCAAACAAATTACAACATGAAATAAGATGAGAGAATTTGTGCAATGAAAGACAGTAAATTGTATTTATTACTCACTGAAAGTATTTAAGTGGCATTGCTGCATCAAGAGACCATTATCTGCTCCCAGTTAATGTTGGTAGTTTGGTAGTAACCGTGGCCAGGATTAGGGTCCTATGTCAGCACAACCGCTAGATGTATCTTATGTATGTTGTTTAATGTCTAGCAGCAACACTTATGAGTGCTTATGGTCAGAATGATTCCCTAGGGTATTGCTCATAAGTAGAAAGTCAAATATATGCTGTGCAATTTTTTTGAATCATTTCTACTGACACTCCAGGTTTCATCAGCTTCCTCTCTGCCTGCTCAGCAATTTGCACAACTGAACTTCAACAAACATGCCAAAACATAAGCATGTGCTGAAGTTGCTCTTTGGGCAAAGACAGCTGAAATGGTTGCTAGATGCAACACAGAACATCATGGTCTCTCTGTGTAAGTCTTCTGTGGGTGACTTTAAGCTACATATACAATGGATTCATGGTTTTGGCCTGGAAAGGGAAATGTGACCAATTAATGTGAAGTAGTGTTTTAACCTACTATAAGAGTAATTGTAAGATAAGTCCCAGATATCTGTTTTTACTTATTTATGATTATTTTGATCAGGTCAAGAAAGTCAGCCAATATATGATGGAGCAATCTCATGCTTTATCTTTCCATTGGACTTGGGGAGTGGAAATTATGCTTCAGGAAGTCTGGTTCTAAAAGGTGCCCAGCCCTAAATGATTTAATTTCTAATAAATTATCAGTTGAGTTTTTAATTTTAGAACCTGTAGACAAGCGTGACATTTACAGAGCTGAGAAGCCAACTGAGGAAATCTGACTATGACAGGTCATGGTCACACTGCAAACCTGTATGAGGCAAAACTCAACTTGAGCTCAGATTTCTATTTTACTGCCTTAGCATCACCTTGGATGTGTTATTTCTTTGAAATCTCTTTTTGAAATCTCATCTAAAAATGATGAGCTCAGCCTGCAAAACTGAAATAAAAATAAGAGGCCTCTTTTTAAATACATTGTAGGCTGTTCCTTATTACACAGCCTTTGTGAGTGGAATAACCTCATGAGATAAAGGTGTTTGCTGCTCTACTGTAAACACAGTCTCATAACTGCTATGGTGCATTCAGCGTTGTTTTGCATGCTCTGCTCTACTGGCACCAGTTCTCCATTCACGGGAGGTTATTTGGCATTTCACTATGCCCAATTATCTTCACTGGAGACTGTCCTGCACAGGAATAGGGATGGCTTGTATTTTTGACCCTGTCATTCTGCTGCAAGGAGGAGAAAGACCCTGGACAGAAGGAAAGGTAACCTGCAGACCACAGACCGTAGAGCATGAGGTAACTCAGTAGCATTGCTAGCAGTTGGTGAAGGGTTGGTGAGGTCAGGTAAGGGTGAGATACCAGAGCACACAGAAGTTCCTGGACTGATAGACAGAACTTGGCAAGTAGCACAGGGAACTTATGGAATAACACAGCACATCTCTGCCAGGCGAGCCAGACCTACAAGCTGATAGCAAGAAAACATCCAACAGGAAACATTATAGACCTTTTTCCACCCACAAAGTTAACTGATTTTTAACTCTTAATAAGTACTATGGCCACATCAGTAGTATACAGCATATCCGAAATCCCCATCATAACTGCCAGGGATTTTTGTTTTAATAGGTTATTCATATCTTGTGTAGTTTTTAGGAATTCCTGCTTTGATCAGGCTTGGAGCTAGTATTCTTCTGCTGCTGGATGGCTCTTGATCTTTTGACTGATTAAATAACCCCTTTTCCACACACAAGGATTATAAAACATCACAAAACAACAACAAATAAAACCTTGCTTGGTGTAATTTTTAGAACTATTGCTAGCACTATCACCTTTCGCATTTAATGTGCTATTCAGATGACTCTATGAAGAATATTTTAGGAATACATAGATGTCAAAGCATTGATTTTATTATTCATCTGCTGTGTAAGAATCAAAATCAGCTTTATAGGTGCAATTTTCTCTTCACTAGAGGTACAAAGCACAAAAATTACAAGAATAATTTCATCTTTCTCTTTCAAATAAAAATAAATAGATGAGTTCATCAAGGAAATTGCTGACCTGTTATATTTTTTCTTTCATTTGCTAATGATCCCCTTTTTCAGTGAATGAAGCTTGAGCCTGGTGATTTTTCCTGAAATGTGTACATGTATATCTGGTAAATTAATGTCAGTGTGCTGGGAAAGATGGTAGCCATAGGCCAGGGCTTTTTGTTGCCATGGATCCATTGCAGACCTCTCTGATTGTAGCTCGTTAGGGCTTTGTTTAAACAAGAAGGAACTGGAAGAAAAAGGTTTTCAGTTATTTCTGTCATTTACATTTTAACTGTTCTAATTGTCCTAATTTCCTTCCTATTTACGATGAATAGTTAGGGGAGTAAGCCTTCAGTGGTGACCACTACGCTCTTCAAACTCAGGCCCCACATGCTGTCCACATTTTTTTTCCCTGTGCTATTCTAGCATGAAAAGGGTTTAGCTGACCTAGGTCTGCCTATCGGAGACGATTTGCAGTACCTTACATATATACAGACTCATCCCCTGTAAAATATCATGTGAGAACTGACAGTGCTGATGTGAGTGTTAGGTTTAGCATGAGAAATATTTTCTCTCCGACTTGGTCAGCAGTGGCACTTGCTTGAATTTACCAGAGTATTCTGAATAGGGAAATATACTCTCTAATATTTTGCATTACTGTCAGTATAAATAGTAGGTTTATGCTGAACACATAAGGTTATCACGTGTGAAGGCCAGCTACCTGCTCTGACCACAGCAGTGGGTACCAGCTTTTGCTGCAGGCACTGCTGGTGTGCCAGAGTGGGGGGCTGTCGTGGTGACAAAGTGTCAGTGGGCTGCTGGCATCAGATAGACATTGCTGGGTGGTGACAAAATATCTGTGTCTGAATGTGTCCCCCCAGAGCGGCCCCTTCCCTTGGGGCCCAGAGTGAAAGATGGGAAATGTGTGAAATTCTGTGAGGGCCTGAAGAAAGAGATGTTTGGTACGATGTCTCCTGCTGGTCTGAACTCTACCTCCACTGAAGGATCTGTTACCTGCATGTTTCTCTTCTGTGTCCATGTCAGCTATACCTGTGCAGATACAAATAAGGAGCATTAAGGCGAATGAAAGTGAGGTATATCAAGTTTACTGTTACATTATTATTTTTTTATTTTTATTTTTTACTCATAAGGTAAGTGTATTTGCTCTAATATAAATGAATCTAGTTTATGTTTCTAAATTTAAGAGCACCATTTTACCCTGAGGATGAGTTGTGTGACCTTGATGTGGCTGGAGATATTTCAGGACGTTATACTTAGAAACAATATTTATTATTGGTGCCAAGACAAGGTTGGTTTGCTGTTGCTAATTAATACTTATTATCTACTATCTGTGAATAATGGTATAATTAATGACATTGCTAATAATAAAAGCCAATTTGTTGGCTGCATTTTTTTAATTCAAGTCTGTGTGAGCTGAAAAACAGGACCCAGTCTCTTTCTCCTTTCTTTTATTCAGATGTAACATGCAGCTCACCCAGGGAAAGCACCTAACCTTTTTTAAGACTGTGTGTAACCCAAAAATCTCAAGTTGGCCACTGAGAGCAGTTCAATGAGGTGTCCCAGCACTGTAGAAGGAAGAGGCAGGATTAGGGCTATAGCCCCTACTGCCAGTTACCCTATCTTTTTTCTCTTTGTTTATGACAGTCCCAAATTGTAATCACCTTCTGCATCTCTTCAGCCATGAAATTTTCAGGGCAGACCTTTCTCCCTGTCTGTATTTTCTATGCTGCAAAGTTTTTGGGGTGCGAATTATCACTTGTTTTCTTTGCAGTGTTGCATGTGGTAGATCTTGGTTCTTCTTGACCCTGAAGCCATACATTTATAAAGACTAGAGTCACAAAGAAGGCAGTCTGTCTGGGTGGGAAAAGAAAGGGCATAGACTCAAAAAGTTCAGCCTATGGAATTATCTAATGAACAACTGCCAACATTAATCCAAATCACCTTTCCCTGTAAGCTCACGCTTCTATTTGGCCAGCATAGGGAAGATTCCCCACCTGCCTTTCTGTCACTACACCTTTCTTTCCTATGCAAAACAAATAATCCAACTGTTTGTGGCAGCTTGTTCACGTTGCGTTTTCCTCTACTATAAATTGCTCTTAAAGCAAGACACAGCATTTTCTTCTTATCTTCCAGCTGTTGGGGCATAAAAAAGTAAAGTCCAGTCTTACAGCCTTGAGATGTGCAAAACACTGCTAGAGTCAGCATGTGTGCAGAGGTCTTCAGGGATACCATGATAATCAAGTACCGGCTCCCTACAACACCCAGAACAGAATAATTTCTTGCTGGCCAAGGCATGCTGGAACTTGCAGTCTCTCACTGCATTTCTCCATAGCGCAGCATCCTGAAAATGTCATTCAGACTGACTGCAGAACCTCAGGGAGTCTGCTGGGCCCTGATGGGCAAAACTTGCTGATTTTAGTACAAATTCTGACCCTGGAAGGGAAAGAGGGGAGGCAGGCATTGCTGGTGTGGCTATGGCAATATAGATATACTGGTAATACCCCCTAGTGGAGACACAAGGTCTGCAAGCAAAAAGAGGGGGGTTGCTTGCAGATTTTAACACTAATTTCAGGACAGCTTTATCAAAGTACTATATAGCTGCTGTAGGCCAGCATACAAGAAGTATTTGAGAGAATGTGATTTATTTCTGAGACTCAGCCACTGTTACTAGGCAGGCAAAGTTGTGCAGTGTAGACCAATCTTTTGCTACATTACTTGTACTGTTACGCATTTACATGGGGGTCAAGCATTGCTCTTCTAATTTGGTAATTTACACTCAGTTTGTATTGCATAAATGCTAAATATGAAGGCTGTTAGCACTTTTTTTTTTTCTTTTTCAATGGCGTTTTTCTGATAACTGCACGTAGCAGAGGTGAGAATTTGTGTCCTGTTTCTTGCTGCTATTAGTCCTACACTACTCTGCCAACTTGATTAGGGCACAGGAATTTCTGCTGGTGAAAGAAGACTGGAATTCAGCAATGAATAAGTGCATAAGTGAACAACATCACAACTTTCTTTTTTCTCTAAGTCATTTGCATGTAGAAAGTGGCGTGGTATTCCATCAAGATTTATAGAAATGTTATACTGGGATGATCGGATATTCTTCAGTAGTTACCAGTCTAGTATATCTTGTAGGAACAGAACTAAGACATGCTGCTGTTCTGTGATGTCTCTGTTTTGTTATGAGAGATTGTCAGTGTCACGGGGAAACCTTAGGAAAAGGCTGATATACGTAAACCAAAAACCCTCTGGTCTCTGCCTCAATTAATTTATTACTTAAATAAAGGATATTACTTCAGGTTGAAAGGAAGAAAGTCTGTTGGAGATCTACGCTATTTTGCTTCTTGAGCAGTTTTACAAGTTATCTTTCACTCTTGAAAGCTTTGGGAGAAATTATTTAATAACACAACAGACATAGTTATGGTATTATTTTATAAGACTTTTAACTCTGTTGCAGATATGGATGCACTTTAACATCAAATAACCCAGAAATCACAATTATTTTTTTTAAAGGATATTAAACTGCTGTAAATACAGAATCGAAAATAATGGGAAAAGAAGGAGCAATGGTGATTCTTTACTAACAATATTTAAAGTATCAATGCTTAAACTGTAATTAGCCTTTTGAATTAATTACTCAGTTGATATAACTGAGAACAGTTTCCATGACTTTGGATTTTGGATGGTTTTTGTATGTGAGGCCAACCTTTACTTCTGCTTGTACCATATGGTTTTGCTCACAACTAGAAAGAATATGAATACAATCTGATTGTCCCTACCCTAAGATTGTTTGGTGGTCTTGAAGTTGACTTTCCAAGGTGGATGTAACCAAGATTCAGCTGAATCTGGCACAATTCTGCTAACATCTCAAGAATTACTCTAGATTTACACTTCTGTAAATGACAAGCGTGATTAAACCTGTTGTGTTGCCTGCCTAAGTTCCTTTGGGCTCAGGTTTTTAAATTGCTCCCCAGGGTCTTAGTCAAGCACAGTACGGTGGAATTTAAAGAAATTTTTTAGTTTTGGTTTAACACCTCTTCCTTTGAAATTAAGGGAAAGTTTTGAAAATCTCGCCAGGACTGTGTGATTGCTGAAGCCAACATTATTAATGATGTGTAAGTGCGTTGGCTCACTATGTGTGGTGTCTTAAATTTGTGTGAATGTGCAAATAACATGAGCTAAGGTTGCTTTCTAGATAGTGAAGTAGTTATATCAGATTAAGAAGTATTGATTAAGACAATGGCAAATTGCTGGAATGCCAGCTGAGTGATGAGATCACAGATGGTTTGTTTGCTCTCTGTGGAAAGCTTTTCTTCAAGAGAAAATCACACCTCTAAACATAAAATGATATGAAATTGCAGTTTAGGATTGTATGAGGCTATTACATATTATATGGTGTGAGGAGGATAGACAGCAGGGAACAAGATATGCAGCATCAGAACTGTGTAATCTTCCCTCTGGGTGTAAGAAACTGAAATTCACCTAAGAGGCGGGTACTCTGAGGTACTGTGTTCATGGCTGGTGCTCTGGAGGTCATTATTTATTTCATACCTGATCTGAAAGGCAGACAGTTTTGCAAGGTTCTTGCCTGCTAGTGGCTCACACATTTTTAGCACAGAGTTCTGAAGTTTGTATTTGTAACTTGAAAAACAGTGCTAGTTTTAACACTGTTAAGGACTAAAGTACAAACCCAGGTATTTTGGGGGAAGGAATGCTATATCTTTCAAGAAAGTCAAAAGTCAAGCCAGTACAAACAATCTATTTTGAGTTGACTTTATTATATCAATCAATTAGACAGTTGGATAGAAAAGGTGTTTGCTACCTGTGAAATGAAGAGGAAACCTAGCAAAGAAGGATCAGTAAGACTATGAGATACTTAATGAAGAGGGAGAAAGGTAATTCTGAAACACTGAAAGGGTTAATAAAAAGTTAATAGAATCACGAGAAAATTAGAATGCGCTGAAGAGTCCATTGATGTGATTAGTTACATCCATCAAAGTTCTGCATTTTAGTTTTGTTTGTTTGTTTGTTCCCCCCTCCCCAGTATTTGGTAGATGTGTAGTGTGGTTCAGGATCTTGCTGAGGGCAGAGGTGGACTTGCTCTTGTACTGTCATGATGCACTGTGGGTGTCCCAACTTCTGAGCTTGCTCATTGATATATATAAAAATGTAAAGAAGTTAAGGTAGCAAAATGTTAAGCTTTGACTAATGTCTGGAAAATCAATGGCTGGTTAAAGGGGAAAAATCCTGTTTATTTACCCACTGAGGAGGAGTTACACTGAGAGCTCAACTTGTTATTAGGCATGAGAGAATCCCCATAAGAGACTGTCTTTAAGAAACAGACAGTTCACAAGTTCTGCTGCATGTTACACAAATGTGCATGCTACTTCAACAGTGACTTTTGAAGTGCATTAGGAAGAGGTGCTGCAAGTGCCAAAATTACCTTGGGTTCTAACTAGTCCTGCAACATTAACTCCTCTGATACACTCTTTCTGTGGACTTTCTTTGTAAGAGAAGTCACTGCTATGAGCTAAATGGATGGGTGGAAGTGCAGGAACATCCCTCTCCCAGCCAGCTTAAGACCTGTTTGGACAGTACTGGGGCATGGCTGCTGCCTTGAGGAGCTGATGGTGCAGGACCACAGATGGGAGCAAAGGCAGTGCCAGGAGGCGAGGACATGGGGGAGGCAGCTCTCATTACACCACAGTCACTGTGACAAAAATTGTGAAACTAACTGTAATATTCAGACCAAAATATGCAAAAAGCCCCAAGTCCCACCTTTCGCTATATAAAATGCATAAGGAGTAGTAAACCATGTTTTGTTTGAAGCCAGCTGTAAAAGAGAAAAATGCAGTAAGTTCTCCTGGTGTTTCTCTTTCTCTGTATACAAAGGTATGTTTTCTCTCACAAGAACAGTCTAAATATCCCATTAATGCCTTATGTGTAATATTAGCAAAACCCCTTTCAAGATAGATTACAGTATTTTGATTCGTTACTCATCAGCATGTATAATTATCGTTTAACAATGTTATGAAGGACTGATGAAGGGAAGCAGGTGTTTAAACATGCGGTACCAGTAGTTTGACACAGCATTTAATTCTCTTTATTTGCGCTTTTTAAAGACATCTATTCAAGGAGGGAAAACAATGAGCCACTATATACTTGTGAGTGTTTGCAAGAGAAAGAAAAAAGATGTTTAGTCAATTTTTTGAGCAACTATTTTTCAATTAATAAGGGTGACCTTTTTTATAGTAGTATAACATAAGAAGACAGTGAAGTTAATAAGTTATGTTACAATTTTAGATAGCAAGAAACTGATATCCTCAGATGGGCTGTATTACCCATAAAATGCTCCTGGGTGTCAGGGTAATGAAAAATACAGCCTGGTCCTGAAAAATAAAGTATGATTTTCGAAGTCCAAAGAAATGACTGATAAGTAGCTTGTCCAGGGCAATTCAAAACACTGCAACTGTTCTCCAAAATCTTGTTGTTTTGCACTGACCTCTCTGAAGGCTATTCCTGCAAACACTGAGTCACTTGGCTCATGCAAATGATTTCTCTGAGTGTGCTGGAACCACTTGTATGATCCAAATGACTCAGCTGCATGCCAAGGTGTTCAGCATTGGTCAGGGCTGGAGGTCACCTGGTGATGAGCCTGCTGGAGATGCACAAGGTGAGGCTTTCTTACCTGGCTGATAGTGCTTGGTGAGGTGACCATGGGGCTGCTCACCCATGGCTGCCACTCCTTCCCCCCAGCCACTGCCAGCTGCCCGCAGCAAAATCATGGGTGATGTCTGCCTTGGTCCTCCCCCAGCGGGATGCCACCCAAACTGCTTCATTTACAGGCAGTAGCTTAGGTGATACAGAAACACATGCTGGGACAAGCTGGTTCCCTACCCAGTGGTTCTTCTACAGGAAGAGAGTTTGAATGGAGAAACTTGCCAGAGGATGGGAAATCCCAGATGGATCAGAGAGGAGCCAGCCAGCCCCATGGAGTGGTCTAGCCTCGGGGTATGCTTGGGATGCCCCCTGGTCTCCAGCACACGCTAGATGGTGCCATTGCCAGAAGGTGGCTACCAGGGCAATGAGGGACAGCGTGGCCCCAGTGGCCCTGCCTGCCTTGCCTGGCTGTGCCCTTTACCTCCGAGGGGATGAGCAAAACACCACAGGGAAAGAACCGCATCTCTGGAGCTTTATGGGGTGATGTATGGGAGAAGCCGGGAGCTTCATGACCAAGGAGTACTGTGACATTCTGTCCAACCATCTCTTAGAATAAGAACACTGACCTCCAGGTAATGGTTGAGAGGTCCTTGACAGCTTCCATGGGCTGATCTATACCAATAGCAGTGGTGTCTATGGTCATCGCAGTTTTTCTTCTCATAATTATTATTATTTGGCTAACAAGTTTTAATTAATATAGTTTAATACAACCTTTAAAATAAATTTTATTTGAGTTAAAAAGATTTTATTTTTTTATAATTTTTAACTCTCAAGCAATGAAGCAGCAGTTTTCAGATGGAGGTCTAGCAGATGACAGGAGATTGTTTGAAATACTTCTGCAGTGCAGCAATGCTAGCACTGAACTTTCTTTGAACAGTCATGAAGCACACCTGACTATTTCTTCTTTGGATCTGGCAGACAGGCTGAAGTCTTATGAGATGATTCAGGAGATCTATATTTAGTTTTTTTGCTCTAACACATTGTACTGAAGTAAAAAAAAAAAAAGAGCTGTGTAAGGGCAGTTTCAACAGTCTGGCTCAGCCTGAGTGAATATTGTGTCAACGCCACAGTCTGACTGCTTAGAGGAGAGATTTTCCTGTTTGCTGATGGAGGAGAGGTAGGTACCTTCAGAGAAGGGGCAATTAAGCCACATCTCCTAGTCCTATTGCTACTCTGGTACTTAATCTCTCTCCCTCTCTCTTTATCCCTATCCAGATAATATTCTGACAGTTCTGTGGTGCTTCACTTCTCTGTTTCTGAAGAACTGTCTTCTGTATGAAACAAAACCTATAGTTACAAAGCCAGCAACAGCTCTTCTAAGAGGCAAAATGATTTTTGCATTAACAATTGTGCTGTTGCCATTATGATTTGCTTTAAAGGTGCCAAATCTATGCCCTACCTTATGATGAAAGTCATTGTAAACGATCCCTGTCAGTCATAAAGTGTACACATAAAAAGTAAACAGAAGATGATGTTTCATGATTACACCTGTGTTTCTCTTTGCCTGCTAATTTTGTTTTCTTTGCACAGTATTCAATTATTCATGAAAATTGTGTGTGTTTTGAAGTGACTTACTTTATGGGCAACCTTAATATTTCTTTTCCTCTATTTATTTGTCTCCTAATTGCTGATACATGTCATTAACAGGGCAGCTAGAATTATTGCACCTGCTGGGACACATAAGCTTTTTTCTTTTATTTCTCATTGATGATCTTGTTCAAGTAAGTTCTTAGCATGCTTGACTTGCTACTTGAATATAAATTTTCCATCTTACTTGTGCTTTGCTTTCATTAGCCAAATTTATTTATTTATTTTTTTTCCCAAGGGTGAACTGAAATTGCCAGTGAACTGATTTGCCACTTCAAGCAGCTGTGACAGTTTATGCTGAATCATGCCCTGGGCAGAGCCAGTTCAGAGACCCTGTGTTGTCTATTATCATTTGTCTTGGAGACTCATCTTTCTTAGCATGTTACGCAAGCTGAGCAAGATGTTATTCTGGTCAGCAATCAGCCTCTTTTACTTCCAATGAGGTCAGTACAAGTCCCCTAAGGATGAGACTGTAGTATTATTTGAGATAGGGTTGCAGTGCAGAGACCTTCTTCCCAACATCTGCCCATGTCAGAAGTAAAAGACATTAAATATAACAATGTGGACTTGCTGTATTTCATTAGTGGTTTTTTTTTTTTTTTAAGTGTGAAGGATTTTTCCTTGTTAATGTGGATATCAAGTGGTTTTGCCAGGTAGCTTTGCTCCACAACTACAGTTGGGTCACTTTTCATCTCTAGTGTATGTCATACCTACCAACCCTTTCAGCTGTTATAAAGCATGTACAGAATTTGCATGCAGAGGTGACTGTGCAAATGCCAACTCCTTTAAAGTCTGTATTTGAGCTAAAGAATGGGTTTGGGGATAAATACAGGTGGTCAGTACTGACTTTGCCCAACGGATGGATCCACTCCTTGGCTCAACAGGTGGCTGGTGTGTGGGGCTGGCAAATATGTGCTTTCTGCACCTCCTGAGGTCTCAGGGAGCTCTCCCAAACCTCTGCAGGAGAGCACAGTAACAGCATTGCTTGTTACTGTCAGCAGGGCATTGGGAAGAGGACCAGAAGTGCCTCCTGTCCCTGTCTCCTTCCTCGGCCCTGCTGTATTCACTGCTCAGCCCCAGGTTTTTTTGGGGAATGTGTGCGCTCTCCTTTGTTATTTCCTGGTGGGTAGGCAGGGCCCTGCTGTTGCTGAGGAGAAGAGATCGCCTCTGAGGCTCCCAGGCCTTGTGCCCAAGCCATGATCAGCAGAGGGTAATTTTGGGGCTCAGCAGAAGGTTGTTGGGGAGGGGGCAGCTGCTGTTACCTGTTGGGAGGTATTCCCACTCTCTACATTTCTGCACATCACTTGGATAAGAGACTCGTCTCTTGAAGTGCTTAATACAGGCAGGGGCAGAGACAGTTGTTTCAGTGGGCTGATTCAAGCACGTGAGCCAGGTCCCTGCTCTGAATCCTCTTCCAGAGATGTATCTCTTTTGGTTTATATTACAGGGATTTTAG
This sequence comes from Anser anser, assembly GCF_964211835.1. Taxonomy (NCBI): domain Eukaryota; kingdom Metazoa; phylum Chordata; class Aves; order Anseriformes; family Anatidae; genus Anser; species Anser anser. The sequence continues at coordinate 59,569,977 of NC_139720.1, forward strand.
GAAGCTGAGCCTCCTTACCTAGGCAGCTAAACACGCACCCTGCTGCTTTAGTTTCCTGAGGTTTCTCTCAGATAGACCCAAGCTGCACACAGCTGCTGTGGGGCCAGGCTGCGACCTCCCTTCCCACTTCCTCCCTGCAGTGCCTTCGCCACCCTGAGGCATTGCCTTTCCGTGGTGCCTCCCAGTTAATTGAAGGAAGATTTTAAGTATGAATTCAGCTCCTTGCCATTTCTTCAGTGGGCTCCCACTGAAAATGCTCACTAGGATGACTTGAGTGGGAGCTGAGGGCTTTTCATGCCCTGCAGATGCTCGGCCTGCAGAGCTGTGCCACAGCCAGTGTGTGTGGCCAGGAAGGAGGACGCGGCTGGCTTCAGTGCCTGTTTTGTTTGAGGAGAGACCACAGGACGGGCTGGACATCGCTTTAATAAGGCTTTTGTGTCCACATAAAAATGTAACTGCTGGTATCAGTTGTGTGAGAGTTGATGTTTAACTTTTTGGCCTTTAAGAAATTATAGTTTGACATTAAGTTTAACTTTCCTGGCTAATGAAATTACCGTGATGGAGCAGCCCAAGTAAATAATAAATACAATAACTCTTCTTTGCCCATTGTGTGCTTTTACTATTCATAATTTTTAGGACCATAGATATTAGATACACTTACGTAAGACTTAACGAACAGTAATTATCTTTTGGCTAAAGAAAAAGCCCAAACGAATGCTAAGCTGCATTATCGCTTGGCTTCTGACATGAGCTGATAATCAGATTTTCTTGCTTAAATCCATGGTGCTCGAACAATGCTACCCACTGTCTGTCCTTCCCGATATTACCCTTAATTAGAAAGAACAGAAACACAAATCTGAATTATTTCAAAATCTGGTTTCCATGGTCAGTGGTTGGAAGGGCTTAACTTTATTACAAATAAACCTGGCTTTATTTACTAATGAAATCTGAAATGCTAGGCCTGTAATAGTAGATAGCCTAATAGTATGGTGTTTACATGCTGAAAAATCTTGTGTGGGCAAAGTATTTTGTAATAAATCGTTAAGTAATTGAATTATGATTCTTTCATCCAATTAATAAAGCAGAGAAGACCCATAAGGAAGCCCTATGCTATAGTTAAGGCAGGCAATGACACATTGTTCTCTGGCCTCTCTCTTTGTATGAAAGACTTTTTAAAGATGCATTTGGCAAATGCCTGTTTCTATGTCATATATTTGAGATTTTGATTTGCCTCTTTTCCTTTGCTTTCGTATTTGCTGGCTCCTTGTTTCTGAACACTCAGCACAGTAACATTATTATTATTTTTTGATGTATTTATGGCTAGGGAAATCACTGTATTTTTTTTCCTTTTCTTTTGTGGCTAGAAGATTGGAAGCCCCTTTCTCCAGACTAAGTATAACCTTTTAATTTGCATTGATAACTTTTATTCTCTATAGTACACTGGAAAGGGTATTTTATTCTACCCGATGTCTCGTACTCCACGCTGACAGAATTACAAATCTGCATCTGTATTTACTGCTGTGGTTCTTTTCAAGCAAAATATAACTTCAAATCTGCCACAAAACAAGAAGAGTAAGAATATCTAAGTGATAGCAAGAGATCAAAATTAAACCCAACCTTTTCTGTAGTACATGCTTTTTGTTTCATGGCAAATACATAGCCCTTGCTAATGTACCGGAATACGTATAAACCTTCTGTCAGTAGTTGGAGTTTTCTGCAGCATTTTCAGGCTAACTTCCTTTTCTAGTAAAACACTGCACATCTTCAATAGATATTTTGTGCATAATAAATAGTTATTTAAGAAAAAAGCCAGCAAAAAAACACAGTGTTCTTGTGTTCTTGGCAAGCAAACAATTGGAAAGTACAGGTGCTAGGAGTGGGCATAGGCCTAAAGTAAATAGTTTTTTTTTTTTTTTTTAAATCAAAAGAAGGTACCTTTCATTCTGAGAAATTTATTTCTTTTAAATATTTGCAATCCACAACCGATAGCACATAATGCTACTTTTCTTTATCCCTTGACAAAGGGAATAGCTTGTGGTAACAAGCAGATGCTTGAGTGGGCTGTGTGGCATGAGGTGTACCATCAGCCAAGAAAATCAATATTTACTGTTCTAGTATCTTTGTAGTGTGGGAGTTTGCCTTGTTTAAAAAGAGGATTGTGTATAATATATAAGGCCTTGCTTTTAGTTAATCAAAAGAGCTGTATTATTGAAAAGGGCACGTTCTTTACAATGAGTTACACTTAACCTTGCATGTCCTATAGCCCTTGTCTTCTCATCTACTATGCAAAAAAATAAACTGAAATTAGACGAACGGTTAGATCTGAAAGATGTTTGTAGTCATTTTCTTTTTGAAAAGTACTTGTTGTTGACATAATAACTATGCTTAACGACAATGGTTAAATGATGTCTGTTTGTTAGTGGGAAAGGTGAGCATCAGCGGAGTCTCTCAGATCACTGCCAGGACATCACTAGGTTGGCCAGAGTGCAGTCCTCCTGTTGGGGTGATAGTAAGGGTTAATGAAGAATGCATCTGAAACATAGTACTGAGATGTGCTGAAGTACAGGTCCATGCACTACTAGGGGAAATAATTTTTTGCCTTCAAGGAAACATTTGTAATGAATAAAACAATTAAGAAGTCTCAGAAATAGTTCCCCAATAATAATGGTTTACTTTTTGAGATTACATTTTAAAGGAAAGACTCATATCTCCATTTTGCATTGATTTTTTCCCCCTCATTTCACTTTGCATTATGAAAACAGAGTTCAATCCCTTGTGATAAATTCTCAGGCGACCTTTTCCTGCACCAAGCCTCTCTGCTGTAATTTTTTAATTCACAGTAGGGTGGAGTATAAACAAGGAAAACAGATGCTAGAGGTGGCTATAGGGAAGCTATGAATTCTGTGGACCAATTCTGTGAACCCAAAAGGTACTTACTCACAAAATGGGAATTATTTTTCATTTGATTGTTCAGCTTTGCTCTTTTCTCTCTTCCATTATTTACTAGGCAGATACCATTTACAATGCCTTTTGTTTATTGGTTTTGCTTGTGGAGGAGCATAAACCTCTACATTGTAAAACTCCTGATCCCATGGAAGGCTCTCAAATGTGTTAGAAACCATGGGTGCAGTTTATAGCTCATTAAAAAATTGAGAGTATTAAAAGTTCTTAAGTCAACTGTTGTGCTCCTTTTCACTCTGTTGTCTCACTTGTCTTTTGTCATCTTTGCCAGGATTGCAGTACTTGGGAACCCAGAGAGGAATAGGGAATCCTTATGCAACTAGACAGTGGAAATGGTTTTGAACATGTTATATACTGAGAACTAGAGCCTGTGGTGAATGGTGCTGAGGAGCTCAGGAGCTGTGTTACACCACATCCTGAGCCTGGCTTGTAGACCTGGGCTTGGCTGCACGCACTCTTCAGGGGCTGGTGGAGGGATGTCTCTTGCTAGCTCCATCCTTTAACACCCCATGATCCTCAACCCTTCTGCCGCCAAAACCTCCTCCCTTGGCTTTTCACAGTGTTTGCTGGCTTATCTAGGAGATTGGGTTAAGTGCCCAGGGTAAGTACCTTAGAGCTGCTGTGTGTAACATAGGCAAGGAATTCTAATTGTTGATGTTTGTATTGACAGCTGGTCAGATGAGCAGCACTGAGGGATGCAAGGGCAGGTGAAGGACCAGGCTGGAGTGCACAGGGGACAGGATGAAGTTACAGATACTTACCTGAAGCTGCACGGGAAGGAGTCAATGAGAGCTGTGGCAGAAACAGGAAGGCTGACATGCGAAGTCAAATGCAGAGTTGCTATGCATCTGGTAAACATTAGTCCTATATAAACCAAAACAGATTCTCCATTAGTCATCACAATGTACCATTTGATGTCTGTGTAGTTTCTGGGAGTCTGCTGGCCTTTCTTCTGCCCAACTTTTACTGCTTAACCTTAAAAAGCCCACCTTAAATACCAGAAGTGAAGTAATTTGTTTGAAAATGATTGGGAGAAACCAAGAAGTAAAGATGAATGGAAAAACCTGTTTAAATTTTAAACTGTATCAAAACAATGTATCTATTTCTTCCTTCTCTTTAGAAATTCGTTTGCATACACTTGGAAGACAACAGATTATGCTGGAAAATACTTCCTGCACTTCCACTTCAGTGCTGTTGCTCTGGGATGGCAGGATGGTGTTTCAAACAACAGGTACAGAGATGTGCTAAATCTCACTTATTTTTCACTTCACAAAGTGCAAACAGAATGAAGAGGAAATTTAGCTGTCTGGCCTCAGACTCGTGTCACCGTTGAGGATGTTGTGTGCCCCTGGTCTCAGCACCAGTCTCCAGGGCCTTAGAGCTCAAAATGGGAATTAAATCTCAGGCGCTTCTCCCTCTCAGAAGGATATATTTGAAAAATCTAGATAATAAATATGTGTTTTCGGTCAGGTAGACTTAGGATGTTGGAGTTGTCAGTGTTATGACTGTGGAGTCTGTTGTTATCTGACTCTGCTTTGGAAGAGAAAATTGAACACCAAAGAGAAGTTCAGATGTATGCTGGTAGTGTGGGCACACAAACCTATACTGTGCTCAAAAACATTCTCTGTTTAGTGTCTAAAAGGGCTCAGAGTGGAGAGGAGATTTCTTATAACTACGCTACACCACTACACTTGTACAATAAACTTATTCTTGTATTGCATGTATTGGCATCATCTTGTGACATAGATCTTCAGCAGAGTCAGACCACATGCCCTCTTTATAATAATTTTTAAATTTTCAACAATTGTGAATGGATAAAAAACATCATATGGCAATGAATTCCTCTTTCTTGCTTATTATTAGCAGCCTGAAGGCATCATGTGTTGCTTATTGCATCACTTTCTTGCTACCCTTGCCTTTTTCAAAAATGATGGTTGTAATCTGTGTAAACGTACATTTGTTTCATGCTATGAAGAACTGTTTCAATTATCTAGTTTAGTTTCTGCATAGTCCAGAATAGGTCACCTGTTGGTAGATGGTGATAGAATTGGGGCACAGCTGTCTGATCTTGATTGAAGAGTTCTTAAGAAAGGGAAGGCTGCTGTCCTAGTTTCCTCAGGACAACTGTACCAACATCTATGCCATCCTCAGCACCTTATACTTTTCTACCTCCATCTTCCCACTTCTTGACAATACTGTACATTTATTGATCCATCTTCAAAATATTTTTTGCATATTGGAGCTTTAGCCTTTTCTCCATATGGCAGTCAGCAGTTGAGAAAGATTTTAATATGGTTTCTCTTTTTTCTTTATGACTTTGACCAAAATTCCATTTTTATTTTTTTCAAGATGGGCTGGAAGTGCACCAGAAACATGTCATACTGATTTCTATGAATGCCATATTGTGCGTCTTGGAAAGAGCCATGACGACACCTCGGCATGCAGAACCTACTTAAGAACATTGCCTGGAGTTGTTAGGACTCAGCAGGAGGGACTGTGTAACCTTTTAGCTTACTCTGAAAAGCAGAAGGTCCAGTTTGTTCCTTCCCAGTAGTCTAGGGTCAAATGTTTGCCCAGTGGGGAGCAAGACATTTTCTATATACTCTCCAGCTTCAAAGGAGAATTGGTGTGAGGCCAAATGCCAAGTACTTTGGAAATTTCTCCCAATAGAATGAGGGCTACAGTTTATCTCAAATTATTGCAAAGAGAGGGCAGAGATTCATCATGGGGAGTCTTGATAAGAAGCTCAAATTTAGGAACTGCCTCAAATCCTTAGCAATAGGTGTTTGGAAAGATACGCTGAGAATTAGGGGTGGGAGAATTTCTCCCTTTAGAAGGTCTGTTGTCTCCATCAGATAATCTCGAGTTCTTATGTCTTCTGGACTGAGAGATGGGAGAATTTTCTGAAACGTATTTTTAAAAGTGACAGAGCAAGTGTGCCTAGGTATATAATTTCCATCAATATATGGAGCAAAGTTCAAATGTGCTGTTTGTGTTAGGTTGCAAGATTGTGTGGCATTAATTCATAATATATTTAAATGTTCTCAGACTGCATGAGTATAGTTTGCAAGTTGAATGTCTGACTTAAAGAGAAGACTGATATAAACAGATATGAATAATAGTTGATTCATGGGCATAAAAATACTGAGGAAATAGTTGGAGTATTCTGGATGTTTTTCAATTTTTTACATTAAACAAATACTCCATCTGTAAGAAAGTAAATCCATTTTAGTTCCCAGAATAAGAGGAAAAATATTTTATTGATATATTGATTATTGGATATTACTGCTGCTATTTTTAATCTCTATGTGTAATTATAAAGTATGGGCAATGATGTCCTACTCTTAAAGTTGTGTGCTATTATCAGTGATTTAAAGCATCAAGAACACATTGCCAAATTTTCACTGTGCAGGTTTAGTTTTTCCATATTTGCTGTATGCCTCAGGCAGAGTCTTTTTAATAGTTGAAGCAGCAACAGTGATGCTGATTCCGAGAGCAATGTCAAGGAAAACAACTTCACTTGGCTAATGCAGAAAGATTTAGACTGTTTCCTTGAGAAGCTCTGGTGTTCTCTGGGAGCACTGAGTAGATCTCTAGCAGGATTTATGCTTCTATCCAGGATTTGCCTTTGCTAGAGCCCTTGAATTTGAAAAGTTTATAACTAAAAAAAACCCTCCAGTCCATGCTTAGAGAACGATCAGTCAGCTACATTCTCGGAAAGCTCCATGGACCCGAAAAGCCCCCTCCTTTCCCACCGCCTGTACCTCCCTCTGAGCCTCCCCATGGCTGCCTGCCCAGGCAGAGCTGTGGTGGTGTGGGGCTGGAAGCCTGGGTACGGGCGACATGTTCAGGTGGTCTCCTGTTACAGCTGTGAGACACAGCGGAGGCTCCAGGTGCTTCACAGCCACACAAGCAATGCAGGAAGTTACAGAGCTTCAGTACAGATCAGTCACTGGTCCTCTTCACCAGCTGAGACCTGGTAACTCCCTGAATTGCCTTCCTCCCTTTCACTGCAAGTCACCCATATGCACAGCATTTCTTGTAGTCACATGTGCCTGACATCTACACATTACTATTTAGTGCTGAATTAATAAAATTGCTCTTTTCAACATGGGCCAGCAAAGTTAATCTCTCTATTTGATACCGTAAGTTTCTTTTCTTCATTCCAAACTTAGAAAGGTGGGCTAACTGCCTAAAGAAAAGCATGCCCTGATGAAAACAGCAGGAGCAGGGAGAAGCCATGTCCAACAGGTGGCAAAGAAGCAAATCACAAGAGGATGAAGAGGGTAGATGAAAGCCTGAAGGCAAAGTTCAGAAATAGAGGTAGAGACTACTGATGGCTTTTGAGCATGGCAAGGCGAAGTTTAGACACTGGCATAGGAAATGAGGTGCCACAGTACTGACAGTTTATTAACTTTTGCATGCTTCTCCTTAGATGCTTAGCAAATAAGTGTTCCTCAAAATGTATTGGAATAGCTCACTCAAACTCAGAATCTGATCTTTTTGTCAGTTAGGCTGAAAGCTGGTCCTCCAGCTTCTAAATAGTTTTAGTTACAGGGAAGCTTGCTGTTGCACTCACTGTCAGTTCGAACAAGTGAAAATACAGGCTCTGTACAGCAAAGCGTTTAAGCATGTAAAAAATTAAATGCAAGCCAGTTTACTCTGGGTTTAGCTTTAACCCTACGCATAGACTTAAAGGCTTTTGTCAGGTCCCATGTACAATGTCTGAGTCCTTTGCTCTGCCAAAAAAATAATCTGCTGAATTACATTGATTTTTTTCCCTCCACTCCAACATAAATTTTGAATGTAGCCAGTGTTTCTAGTTTTTGTCAGCTTACTTTACACAGGTACATGTCTGATTTATAGCACAGCCGCTCAGCAGCACAACTGTCATTCAGGATTTGGCAGAAACAGCCCTCTATTATCTGATAGTAGTTTGGTTTCTCAAGAGCAGGCTGTGGACGCAAACAAGAGATGTAGCGCTCAGAATCATTCCCGAAGCATCCTTCAGGAAGGGAGGGGAGGTTATCCAAGTCCCCATGCTGCTGTACTCATATAAATGCTCCCTCTTTTGTTGCTGCTGGACTCCAAAGAATAAAACCAAAACACAAAGCAGAGGCGGCACCGCTGAGCGAATGCCACAGTGTTCCCTTAATCCATGTGGATCAAAAACATGAATGTTTTGATTCTGTAAAGAATCTTCCTCAGCATGCTGGATTAATCACATGGATTAATAAAACACTGTTGCACTCGCTCAGTGGTGCCTCCTCCGCTTTGTATTTTCTTTTATTATTCTTTGGAGCCCTGAAGGAACAAAAGAAGGAGCATTTATAAGAGTGGCATAGGCACTGGGAATTTTATAAACCTCTCCCTGTATAAGGTATGCTGCTTGTATTTTTCCCCATGGATCGTACACTGCAGATTTGTCTGTGTCCTAAACCCTGTGCTCGTGTTCCTCTCTGCCTGAGACGTATCCAGTTTAAAACCCAGGCTTTTTTCTTTCGTTGTGTTTCTATGCAAAAAAGTGAGTCTAATGGCACATGTGGAATGCTCTCACTTGGCTTCTTTTGTGGAGCAAACACTTTTGTGTATCATTTCAGTGGCTGGCTGGAAACTGGAGCAGGGGCCAGCTTCAGAGAAAGCCTTCGCTAACGGCTTTCATATGCAGGAGTGATTTGGGAAGTACAGACTCACACTTTTCATTAAAATACACTCACATGCAAAAATATATGCTAACGTTAACTCTGTGAAGCCATGTGTTAAGCTGCCAGTGTCCAGCATCCGACTGTCCAGTTCCCTCTCTGTTCACTGGTTCCAGCTCTCTGTATTTTTTACAACATCTGCTTTCAAAAATCATCCTATTTTTTGGCTTGTAAATGTGAGGCTGACCACTTCCTCTGCTGTAGGCCCTGTAGAATGTAGATGCCACGACAAATCAGTCCAGCATAGAAATTTTCTCAAACAGTAAGTTTCTATACCTGTACAGCGATGGACATTTTCTCACATGGCCAGAAGAACGTCTTTCTCATTATATTCCTTCTTGTTTCTCCAGCTTCCTAAATTCTTTCCATTCCTACCTTCCTACCCATGCCTCTGCCCTGGCACACTATTTGCAGTGTCCTATCTGTGCATGCGTTACTACAGTGCTCGATGACTCTCAGTTTGTACCCAGGGCTTACAAAATGCTCCAGGGTTCATGCCCACTGACTTCAGTCATCCAGTGTCCCCTAACCTTCATGGGGTACAGCTCTTCAGACTCCTTTCCTCTCTGTGCCTCCGTTTACTTCCTTTAAGTCCAACTTACTTCCCCTCTGCCAGAGATTCATAATTGATTGACTGACTGTAGCATTACACTACCATTTTCTTTTTCTTTTCAGATGCTGTTCTGAAAACAAGTCTCTTTTACACTGATAAGGCCAATTTCAAGCACCAGACATCCTGCAGTGAGCTCCTACTTTACTTTCATAGCGTATCTGCTTTGCCCAGGATTCCCCTTTTTGTAGCCTTCTTTATTCTTTGCATTTTAGAAATTCTGAAGTGAATCAAGTTGAACAATTGATCTGTACTACTTAACATTTGGTTTTTTATCATGTATCACAGAAATTGTGGCACTTTGTTCTTCAATTTCTTTGTGTGAGCTCCTTCTTTTGCTATCATGTTTTGCATCCAATAGTGTTAAAATATTGTTTGAGAGTATTACCTGTCAGTGGTAAGTGATTCCAAGGTTGGGCATCTTAATTTTCCATATAAAAAGAAATTCTGAAAACAAAAAAAGGTAATTACATGGGAAGAATCACCCAATAAACAGAATTTTAAATATATAAGGTATAAGTTCTTTCACTCTGCGGTAGTTGCCATTCATTAATGATGAATATAGAAACATATTCCCCTACAGACTGGTGTCACCGGAGTGTCCACTATAAAGTTTCTTGCATGTTTCTTTGATCTCTTAGGTGCTGGCCAAAGTCCTGTGCTGAAAAGAGTGCAATATCCTTGATGAAATGGTAAGCCTGTTGGTATATGTGATATGTGGCAAGGGAATCACAGATAATATGTGAATGTGTATTACTACTGCCAACATGAACAACAGCTGTAGAGTTACAGTTGCCTAGAGTTGAAGCAATGACTGGTACTGAAAACATCTATCTGTTACCCTGTAGTGCTTCCTTGTCTAAGCATGTTTCTGATCCACCGAGGTGAAAGAAAAGACTTCCTTCCTTCCAGTGTTTTCATGATAAATGAAATGTGTAGATTCCTTTCTATTGCTAGATGAGAAGCATTAGACTTCATATGTTTTGAGCTTATTAAGGCTTTAGAGAACACCTGATGTGACATTCTCCTAAGCAACTAGAGAATTATAGTGTATCATGCCCTAGGATAGGCTAGGTGCAAAACTGACTACATAACTATTCACCAGGCAAACATCTACAATTTGCAGTGTCTGAGATGATGACTTAAAATTGTGGCTTACCCTGCCAGACAGAGGACAGAGCCTATCTGTTCTGCTCAGCTCTGATCGCTGGGGTGTTTTGGGTACCAGGCCACAGGAAAGATGTGCTATCCATTTTGGAGTGGAAAGGGTGATAAGAGTCTTTGCAAATCAGGGAAGAATCTTCAAGAATATGAAAGGCTGTTGCAAGGAAGAAGGCAGTAATTTTTTCTCCCTGCCCATGACTATTCTCAGAATAGCTTCAAGAGAAATCTGTCAAGAGTAGGACCATACAGCTGATTTTGCTTGGAGTGGGAGGTGGAGTAAATGATATCTGACCTCCGGTGATCTCAAACAGATGCATTTCGAAGTGATTCTCTAGATACTCCCTTCTCATTTCCCAACAATAAGGAAGTAAGAGGCACTTTGCCTTTCAGCAGGCCAACCCAAAGTTTAATGTTTTGGAGAACTGGGACTTCTTTTAAGACCTGAAAACCTGGGGTCCAAATAAAGCTTTATTTTTTATTTTTTTAACCACAAACTCTCCCAGGTTAGGTTCTAACTTTGTATTTCTGTGTCTGACTGGAGGCATGTTTCACAGCGTTTGGGTGTTTACCAGTTAGACAGTTAGTTCATGTAAAGAACGTGAAAAGAATTTATTGTAGCACATCAAAGGCAATTTTGGGTGGGCTGACAGGAGTGGTGAGACAATTTTTTCTCCTTTTTTTTTTATTATTTTAATTTTTAAATACTAATTTGACACACCACTGTAGCTGAAAGGGACAATAGCAAAATCATTGCCATCGTGCATTCTTGCAATGTTTTTCTTTGGTCTTGTTGTCTGAAGTTAAAAGTCAATATGCTCAGTCACAGAAGGAAAAACAACACTAGATTTAGGTTGTTCTCATCTCCTAAACTTGAAAAGACAGTTTAAGCTAGTACTACAGTCTTCCAAGTGATTTCCTTGGTGTCAGACATATACATATTACCTTCTGAATTTTAATTTTTTTGTTTGTTTGTTTGTGTGTGTGTGTGTACTGTAGGACTTTGCTGGCTGGTGCAGAGCAGTTAGTCTGAAGGTTATTTGTGCATTTTTAGAGTATGCATGCTGTACAGTCTCTAGGCATTGATTAGAATCATAGTTTGCTCTGGCTATCCTGATTCCTTATAAATGAAGGGAAAAAGTGTATGTGCTTTTCACTCTTTAGTACCGCCTTCAGTGCCCCTTGCTCTCAGTGTTAGATATCTACCTTAGAAGCAGGGCTACATGTTTCTCCCCATTGACCCTAGATGACTGCCTTGTCCTTCATCATTAGATGAGTCCCAAAATTACAGAGAGGTAGCAATGACTCTTGCAAGTTATAGGAAGATTTGGGTGTCTGGTTAGAGCTGGATTAAAACTATCACAGATTGGGATATGGAAAAAAAGAGAAGGAGGGAGAGGGGAGCAAAGACCCTTAACCCAAATCATAGATGAGTGTTCCTTTTACAAAAAAGAGTCCTCACACCCTCTGTAATACATGCCAAAAAGTGAACAATTGAGTGTACTGTAAATGGCCTCTTTTACTGGAGCAGTGATTATATCCAGTGTAATAGTGAGTACTGGATAAGCTAATTGATAGAACCTCGAAAGAAAGGGAAGAGTGTGATTTTGCTGGGACTTTGTTCTGAGACAATGTGTGTTACAGGAGCAAAGAACCAACCCATCCTCTTGAAGGCATATAGCAAGATCATACTGACATACTGATAATGCCAGTTCTGGTTACTGAGAATTGCAGCCTGTGTCCTTCTGCTCAGCATTTGAGACTGTCTTTGTTCGTATAACTTCTTGTGATGAACTTGTCTGTGAATTTCTTCCAGCATTAAGCAGTTTTTTGTATTTCTGAGAACCAACCCAACAGCGTGCAGGATGAGGAGCATGGTGAAAAACTAATGCAATATGCCTTTCCTTCACTGGAAGGCATAACAATAGTACTTAACTAATTAAATTGTGAAATTAAGCAACCACAACAGGCACCTTGTGGAAATCTTGAAAATCATATTAAGAGGATATCTTATGTGAAGAGCATGTGATACTGTCCATATGATAAAAATAATAATAATCTGATGCATTTTTTCAAGACATATTCAGAACAGACGTTCAAGCATCCAGTATCCATCATCAGTGATTCATGTAGTCCTGAGGTGACAACAAGGAATGAATAGGAGGGGTTTTCTGAATCCCCAATTCAGGAATTTTTAAGTGCTTTTAAGAATGTGTTGAGTTGCATTCTCTTCCAGGAGTGTATTTGAATGGGATTTAATCCTATTCTCAAACCCTTTTTCTGAAAGTGGTTGTCTTCTGGAATCAACTTTCATTTCCATTTGTGGTCCAGTGACAGCCCCCACCTGGATTTGAAATGAGGTCACTGGACCTGAAAGGTGGGGGTAAAGGTATCTAAGTAGCTTTCATGGAGACTTACTCTGTTGCCTATAGCTACTTTCATCTTAAATAAGGAAGTGTGGCATGTTTGTATTCACAAATCCCATTGTGCAATGCTCTGTCTCAATTGGGGCTGTCTGTGTCTCCATACTAAGTCTGAGGGCAGCTGCAATTTCCTCCATTTCATGCAAATTAGCTTCAGCCTTAAAGCTCCTGGCAAGGCGCCAGCACAGCCCTCTTTGGCAAAATTTGGATTCATCTGGGCAAAGGTATTAGCCCTTTTGCTTCAAAGCCTTTATTTTGGGACATATTTCAGTATTTTAAAGACAAATACTTAGGAAAACCTGCATTTTTTAAAGAGATGCATTCTTTAACTGCTAGAATATTCCTAAAGATAGGTAAATAAACTACAAAAAATTAAAAGAATGGTATACGTTCACGTTGCTTATCTTGAACACTACTATAAATGCCACTGCACCAGTGCCATTAAAATGCATGTCAGGAATTTTCCTTGGCTGCCTCTATGCAGCCTTTTAAGATCATTCAACTACATAATGACTTTTAAAGATATTCTTTTTGAAATGGAAGGATTTTTTTTTTTCACGGTCTAACTGAAAAAGGTATTCCACAGATTTTCAATGCAGGTTTTAAAGATATCTTAATTCCATCCCCCTGAGTTTTGGAAAACAATTAAACTTTTTAGATTACAGAGTGAGTTTGTGTTTTTTGTGGCTCCTATAGTTATTCTGTGAATATTTTAAACTTTAACTTCATTATAAATACTCTGTTTTGTGTTTTATTCTGGGTATGTGGTATTCATTTTAAAGTCAGATTTGATCCCCTCCTCCCCTGCCTCCCCACCTGTAAATACAGTAAAAATAGTTAATTCTTCCTTCTATTCTTCTCACAAGGATCGCATTCCTAGATTTCCTAGGCACCAATTATTTAAATTCTATTTGTACCTGAAGAGTGGCAATACAACAGCATCAGATATTCCACATTCATGCTGTTACACTGATTTTGGATTTAATTGGTTAGCAAATAAGATTTTTCTTTTCCAGATATCCCTGTCATGTAGTTTCTTGGCTTCTTAGAATCAAGATGTGGTCCTCCTGTATAGATTGTCATTAACAAAAGCAAAGACCTTGCAGAAGAAAATTAGAGCTGTGGTTCCACTTGTACAGACATTTTACCTGATATGCTAATTTCTGTAAACCTTCTAAAGCACTATGGAGTTCCACAGGTATTACCAAAATAACTGTCTCAAAACAGTGCAATTTCAGAGTTGTCACTGAAATTGCTGACTTTTCTCTTTCTTATTACTGTTGACATGCAAGATGATAAGATTCCTGGTTGTTTGTAGCATCTGAAGTGTTTTCAAAGGCTGGTATTTAGAAAAATGTCACTATATTTGCGCTATAGTAACTGGAGGCACTTTGCAAGCGACTGGCCCCTTATTCTTGTAGTTATTGAGCCAGCATTCGTAACAGCTCCTGATTTTTCGGCCGTCTATTGTTGTGTGCACTTATATGTGCTCTTATCTCTCTAAGATAAAACATGGCAATGATTTCAGTTTCTCTTTAAGAGCTTTCTGTGGCCTTCTCCAGGCCTCTGTAGTTTCACACAGTGCCCTATCAGCACTGGAGAGCCCTCTGTGCGCATAGGGGTGAAGGCATCTAATCTGCCATGTAATTTTCCAGGGTAATAAGAAAAAATAAAATATATATAAATAGATATTCATTCATCAGGAGTAGGATTGAAAATCTGAGAGTCATACAGGATTGTTGATTTGTTCAGTTAAACACGGTTAGCTTTTGTAGCTGCTGTAGTTGGTCTCCTGGTCTGATGTTGTAGGTTGTTCAAATTTTAGAAAAAATTCTATGATAGTTGGCAGCTAGTACAGTCTGTTGTTTTACGTGTGCTGGAAAACTGGCTATGTCACGAAGTGAAGGGATAAACCTACCAGCTTGCTAGAGACACTAAAATATCCATTGTGAAAAGTCACAGCCCTCAAACGTGACAGCCACAAAGTGATGAATACCTCTCCTTGAACAATTTAGAAAATGCTAAAAACTTTGTGTTGTTAAAAAATGTTATAACTCTGGGACGAATAGTTTTGCATGAAGAAGGGAAGAGTTTGATTTGAAATACTATCTCAACCACTGTCAAAGGTGGTAGATCATAAACTCCTTTTAGTTTTACCTTCTTGCAGTCATAACCTGTGTTTTAAAATTGAAATTTATTTACCAGGCAAGCAATTTTACAGGGAATTAGGTACTGGTTTGAGTGCAAATTATATCAATTTGATCACAAAGAAGGATAATTTCATTTAGATAATATACAAAAGATCTCAGAGTTTGGAATAACAGAGAATAACGGTTGACATTTTCTCTCTGTGCTTTGTATAGGTAAAAGTCCTACTAATGTAAACAATAGAATAACTGTCTAAAGCTTTGGCCAAATATGTTGTTATTAGGCATGTCTATTAGCACTGCTCACCTTTCTTACGAATGCTGTTAATAGCAATAACACACCTTGTCTCTTAGCTAATTACTGATTGGGGTGGATTTCCAGGATATTTTGTCTGTTATTTTAATGCAGAATATTTCTCTGATGAAGCACAGCTGAGATTGTGGTGGAAGCAGCTTGAAGGCAGATAAACACAGAGGACAGGAATGCCTTAAACTGGGTTTGTCTGTTAGATTCTGAGTCATGAAACAGTACCCTGGAGTTATCAGTCTTCATCTCAAACTTGGCCTGGAAACTGGACCAGAGCTTCAGATCCGAGTCCTGGCACTTCACCTCTTGCTGTGTGGACATAATTCTTGTCTGTGTTCTCTGTATGTCATTACCACCCATTAATCAAAATTGAAATACTTTTCCCAGAAGGTTTGAGTCACTGAACAGCGTTCAAAACACTCAAAAGATCTACTGAAAGAAACTGGCCATACATAAAATATGTGAGTGTTTTCTATGTCGAGGTGCTACCAAGGAACTTGAGGGATCAGTGAATCACCTTTATAATTCTGCAGCCCTCTCTCCCACAAACTTAAAACTCCTGCAGGTAGTGAAGGGAAGAAAAAAAAAAAAGACAGGGAACAGGTGCCCTAGTCTGGGCAGATGAAATCCACTTTTCCATAGCCATACCATTATCTGAATTAAACAGTGTGACTCCTGCTTGATCAACAAGATTTAGTGGAACATCTAGATGATGATTTCTCTATTCAACACTCACACAAATTAAATGGAACAATCGGTTCCTGGGACTGCACCAAAAGGAGCTAAATTTGCAACTGCTATCATTTCATAAGAAAGTAAGAAAAAACGAAACCGTTGATGCTGCCTGTGCACATTGTCTGTGTCCAAGGTTTGGGTTAGTCCTGGGAAAAAAACTGCCTGCCTAGTGCTGAACACATGGTAAAATGACAAGTGCAGATAGAGATTTCAAGACCTGCCTGCTAGTCAGATCCAGAAAGTGCATTCAGACCTGTGCACAGCTAGCTTTTGTGCTCTGATTGACTTCTGTGGTCCAGCTGGACTATGAGATGCAGTGAGGTTGAACAACTTGCCTGCGGTTTGACAGGTTCTGAACAGGGATCAGGCTGTGCACCTGGGTTTGCTCTGTGCCTTTCACCACTGAATGAGGTTTCTGTGAATGAAACAGAGGTGTCTCAGCTGCTTGTTCTATCTCCTATCTTCTGAACAGTAGTTGTTGCCTGTTGTTACTAGAATTGTGATGCATATTACAGTGTGCATTTCTGTGCTATACAAAATGCATAGGCCGGAATTGCAACTGTTTTCAACAGCAGTAGTTAATTACCTACAGGTCTGTTTGTAAATCGTTGCTTTTATTTTAAAACAGCTTTGGTGTGCACTGGGGAATTCATTTATGGCAGAAAATAGCCAGAACCATCAGCTTTCCTGAACGTGATCACCAGTTCAGGATGTCTGCACAACATGGGGATGTTTAATCCTATAGAGGAATGCAGGTGAGATCTCTTTTTAATTAGAGAGCTAGAAAAAAGAAAAAAAAAACACTTCAGGGAGCAAAATGTGCTTAGAGGCCTTAGCTGAGCTTTTAAGTTCATTTGATGGAAGCATCAGACATATTTACCAGCCTAGGTCCTTGGAGGTGAGTGTTTGCACAGAGGTCTGGGACCGACTCCTTGAGGAGCTTGTACAGTGTGGGTATTCAGTATAAATTCATATGCATCAAGCACTCAGACAAAGAGAAATGAGGAGGAACCTACATTCTGGCTATGTACACAATGTACCTCGATTGCCTGAGAACAGAAGAAATCTGTCTGAGAGCTCTAAATTGGCAATCCTTTATGTGGGTTCAATTCATCATTTTAAGAAAGAGAGTAGTAAGATGAGAAGAGCATGATGTTTTTTTGCAAAGTTGTTTTAGTGTTTGAGATATTTGGTTGAATCGTACATTTTAGCCATGACTTGATGTCCATCACTCAGTGCCTTACAAGTCATCGGGATTCTTGTGGTGAATGCAGCTTGCTGCCAGAAAATCTCAACTTTTGTTAATGTATAGGCATTCATCATCTGCTGTTCATTAACACACATATTGCTAATGCCTGGCAATAGAGCGAACATTTTTCTGGAGTGGGGTCGAAAAACTAATTATTCACCATATGGTGGCCAGCTCAGCAACAATTGCTGAAGCCATGGAAGCAAAAGGAAGTTGGCTGGTTGATTTCTTTGGGCAGTTTGCACAGTGATGACTCTCTTGACACATGCCATTCATGTGGCCGCTGAATAACAGATGGGCTAAGGCTGGGAACTGTGGAAAAATCATGGCAGAGATCTGGTGGCAGCCTCTGTCTTTTTATCCTTCAGAATGACTTTGGGTCACGTGGGCTGTGAAAATAACAAGTAGGGGATTGTGCTCTGAGGATTTCCCTGCTTCTTTCATAAAGCCAGAGCGTAATTTTGACTGCCTTTTCGTATTTTGTTTATTAAAGGGATCAGGGTTTTAGATGAAAGAGATTACTTGGTTTGTGGTAAGGGGGCTGTGCTATGCCCATGACACTCGGCTCATTGTTAGCAGGAAAAATGCTGGCAGTTTGATAAGGGATAAGAAAATGGAGGGGTTTTAAATTAAAATTTAAATTACTCCTTATTTGTTCTTTTCTCATTTGTAAATCTCACATAGGCAAGTTAAGATAAGAGCTGTTTTAGTTTCAGAATACTCAAATCTGAAATGAGTTAGTTTTTTTTCCAGAGGAGCTTAGTAAGGGAGGGTAAGATTAATTTGAGCATGCTGCCTTTGCAACTTGTATGCTTTCTGGATTTCATATCATTCTGATGGTGCCTGAATGGGGATGGCAGTGAAAATTTCCAAGCAGAGATTTGCTGAGCTTTAGCATCATTCAAAATTAAATCAGGTTGGTCTGAGCTATCTGCAAATTAAATTTTAACTGATGATAGTAAATTGTGGCATTTCAGAATCCTCTCATGTCTCTTCTCTCAAGAGTAAGGAGAAGTTGACAAGCAGCAAAAGTGTTGCTGGATCCTCTCTGAAGCTGTGCAGCATTCCCAAGAGGGTGCTGGTCAGGCTGGGCATAGGGTGTAAAAGGAGAGGTGAAATGAAAGTATGGCTGTGCACCAAGTTGCCCCGCATGAGGGAAAGTTTGCATGTGAACCTATCATTTGTGGCTTGGGTCCACCTTGTCCAAAACAAAAGACAAAGCTTCTTATGCCAAGTGTGGTATTTGAGGTCTTAATTCAAGATTCACGTTAAGTAAACATTTCTTACTGTCATATTTTATCTAAGCATACACAGGACCCTCCCGCCCCTGTTAATCTGTAACACAGCAAAATTTAAGCCATATTCTACAATTGACTATTTTTAGGATTTCTTTTTACGAGTAAATGGGTGCATGTGGCTTACCGTTGTGGCATTCCTGTTGGCTGTTCTCAAGTAACTCTGCTATTTCTGTATCTGAATGCCACACAGACAGCATCGTGATGCTGAACAGACCATTGGGTAAGCACCACGTCTTTGTGTCCTCACATCAGCTCTCATACAAACTCTGCTTTCCCTTCTGCTTTGCAACCAGCCTGTTGATTCCAGAAGCAGTGGTGGTTGGAGGGACCCCTCTGCAGGCTGATCTTCATTGCGTCAGTGCAAGTACACAGGAGGGAATGAACAACAACAAAAAATTGAAAGCAAAAAGTCTTCTTGTTCCACCCACTCCTCTGTATTTTCTCCTGTAGCGTGCTGAAAATGTTTTTATCTTGGATTCTCCTGTCAGTATTTACCACAGGCCAAGGATAGATAACACTAATTTTCATTACAGCATTTTGACTGCTGAAAGGTTATTCATCTAGTGATCCATGCCATCACCAGGTCATGCAGCATCCCAGAAAAGTGCTGGTTTGTCTGCCCATGCTGGCAGCACAGCTCTCCCCTCCCTGGCAGCCCTCCCACGATGTGGGCTTCTGCTGCCCTTTTGAGCCATCCCTGCACTGGGTTGCACAGCACCAAGAGCTGGTTGCTAATAGGTAGTGAGTACACGGCTGCATCTGGAGCTCTGGTTTCTACCTCTATGTTTTTGCAAAAGAGTTATATCTTAAACATCCACATCTTCCACAAAAGGTATAAAAGTATTTGATACTTTCCCATAAGCTATGTCTCCTGGAGAAGGAATAAACAAAGTGTGTTTTATTTGATGAACTTCCTCATCTTTTTTTTTTTTTTTTTTTTTTTCCCCATGGCACTAGTCTCAGAAAGCACTATGTGGGGACATGCTGCAGTTCCCTCACCCCTGTTGTGCATGATCTGTGTCTCCAGGCTCTTGTGTCCTCCTTGGTCCGTGATGGCTCCTTTGCTCAGCCGGTGTGTGCCCCCTCTTCCCTTGGTAGTTTTCCTATCCACATTAAAGGGAGGGATACTTCTGTTTTTAGCAAGAAGTGATTCCAGCATTTCTGGGTCTTAGTGCACCAATGCTAGTGTGTTAGAGAGCTGGATTTTTCATATCACTGCTTCTCTTTAGCTTTTGGAGTCTTCTTTGTACCCCAGGCACCTAACTACTGACCCTGCATGTATGTTCCACCTTCTCATCTGAGCTTGCAGAGCTCTCTGCTCACCTGGCTGGAAAAAGCCCCTCAGATTTTGCATAGAGATTTGCAAGGTATTCTTGTGGTTGCAGTCTGATAGCTAATTGTCTCTTTTCCCATGGGAAAAATCCAGAAGAGGTTAAATATTTATTAGGAAAATTCAGCAAAATTCCTAAGACCTCATTTGAGGTGTAAAGGGATTTGAAGAGTGACAAAGATGGTGTGAAAGTATGTTCTCATACACACAAACCCACATTATATAGATACATTCGAATCACATATACGCATAAACATGCATTATATATACATGTATACTTCTATGCCATTTTCCATCCATAAGTATATATGTATATAACCGTATATTTAATAGAAAAATCATTTATTTTAAAAGTAAAAGGTGCATATTAACAATATTGGGTCACAGAGAACAAAGCCAAAACCTTAATGTAAGAGTGGTCCTTTTTCACATTGAAAAGCCACATTCTGTCCTGAGACAATGATGGAAAAACATTGCAATCCAGTTTCTTCATAAAGCGCTTCTAATCCAAATTATGATTTTGTTGTGATTTCACCACACACAATAATCTTCTCTTTGACTGTTGTTAGACACTTATCAGTATATTATCAGTATGTGTTTTTATTTTTACAGTGCAACTAGGGAACTGGAATCTGTATTCTTCCCCTGCTTATGAAACACATTAAACATGGAAGGTAATCTTCTAGACTTAAAAAAATAAATAAATTGGTATGAAGTAAGTAAAAGCCCAGCTATCTGCATTGGGATGAATATCCCAGTCTATATTCCAATTACAGAATACATTAATTCTCCATGTTAATAGCTAATGAGAGTTCAAATGACCCTATTTTTATTTTTTTAAAATCATTTGGAATATCACGCATTGTGGGAAACATCATAGGACTAAATACGTTGACTGTTTCAGTTGAAGTACTTCAGAAGATTGAAATTTGGCAGAAATGTTTTTCAAATCAGAATTTGCTGTTATTTTCTCAGGTTCCTTCAAAAATGGAGATGAGGTGTACAACAACTCCTTGTGTAAAAACTAATCCATTGCTATGCTTTGGTAGTTGTGATGCTCACTGAGCAGTTTTGTTTTTATTTGATTCACAATAAGCTTATCAAAGTGTTCAGGCTTTAAAAACAGATGTTAGATGAGCATATTATTATTATTTTTTTATGAATGAAGATGCTTTGTAGGAAAAAGTTGTTTAATTTCATATATTGAGCTAAGTATCAGCTGAATTCAAACAGTATTCAAATCAGTATTCAAACACTGAAGTACAGGATTTGACGCTAGTTTTTGTTTAACTCCCCCTTATATGACCAGCAGGAGAAGAACTTTGAAGCCCTAGATATAATGAAAAGCTTTGTTTTGTGTCAAGACCCAATATCTGCCATGACCTTCATCTAAGGATTTGGTGAATGCTTGCCTGGGAAAAAGCTCAATAAATTGCTATAAATTATGGGTGCAGAGCAATACAGCCATTTCTGGCTAGGCTTTAGAGCCCAGAGTTTGGTACTTTATCCACTCTTCCTAAATCATAGAACAGCCCTATGCTGAGCTGAGGGATTCATCCATTTGGATAGGACATGCTGTTTATTCTGTTGCTAGGTTAAAATGCCTCTTACTTTAAGAACAGCTGAATCACTTTGCTCTCATCCTTGCTTAATACACATCTTATGTAGATTATATGAACCGAATTGGTTTAAATGAGAGATTAAGCAAGGGATATGTAGTGATTATATGTGCCTCTAAGCGTTAGGTTGTGTATTTGAAACTTTGCTGTATATTTTTGTAAGTCCATTCACATACTGAATATTAAAAACATTCCCAATCAGAACATAGGGATTTTCCCAAGAATAACATCTTAAATGCTCCTTTAACTAGTTTTGTTTCCACTTTGTCAGCCTTATTTGCTGAATCGTCACAAAAGTTTATTGGATGTTTTTACAACTTTTGGCTTTGCTACCCATCTCCAGCATGCTGAAGCGGGCCCTTAACTCAGTGTAGTTTGGGAAATACTTCACTGTGATTCTCATGTCACACATTAGCAAGTTTCAGGACTGTGAACAACGAAAAGGGGGAAAAAAAAAAAGAGAAAGAGAGACTGGATATTTCTTTCTATACTTCCCTGTGCTTTATTTACACAATATATTTCCATCCTCCAGCAGCTGAGTGTTGTGGTTTAACCCGGCTGGCAGCTAAACACCACACAGCCGTTCGCTCACCCTCCCCCCTCCCTCTCTGGGATGGGGGGAGAGAAACGGGAAAGTGAAGCCTGTGAGTTGAGATAAAGACGGTTTATTAAGACAGGAAAATAATAATAACAATAATAATAATAATAGTGATAATGGTAATAGTATTAACAATAATAATGTGTAAGAAAACAAGTGATGCACAATGCAATTGCTCACCACCCGCTGACCGATGCCCAGCCTATTCCCGAGCAGCCGGCCCCCCCACCCCGGCCAGCCACCCCTATATATTGTTTAGCGTGACGTCAGATGGTATGGAATACCCCTTTGGCCAGTTTGGGTCAGCTGTCCTGGGTCTGTCCCCTCCCAGCTCCTGCTGCACCCCCAGCCTGCTCGCTGGCAGGACAGAGCAAGAAGCCGAAAAGTCCTTGGCCTGGTGTAAACACTGCTCTGCAACAATTAAAACATCAGCATGTTATCAGCGCTCTTCTCATCCTAATCCAAAACATAGCACCCTACCAGCTACTATGAGCTACTTAACTCTGTCCTAACTGGAACCAGGACACTGAGTTCAAGCAGATGGTTTAAATGGAAAACTAAGCAAGGAGTCTGCAACCCCATTTTTTGTGAATCTTAGCCTAGAGTCTAGTGTCCATTTCCTAGGAAGCAATTTAACCTAAATTTGATTTTAATTAGATTAGGAGGAAGACTAAACCTCCCTGTTGTTAGTTATAGTTCTCAGAAGAAAAGTGAAATTTGTCACAAAAGTAACACTAACCACTGAACCTGATGTTCAAAGTAGACCTCATGGTGTCTGGAAGCCCCGATGAAGCAAAGATCAGCTATGGTCATGCTGGTGCTGACTGATTTGTCTCACTGGCTTGTAAAGGCCTCCAGAGGTGAGGGCTCCACACCCCCCCAGGCAATGTATCCCATTGCACAAACCCTTCTTGCATGGGACTGTGTTCAATGGGTTTGCCACTGCACTTGAAAGCTGTTTAACTTTGAGCCCTGGAAGACTTTTGGGTTCCAGGCAGTGATGTCTGGCAGTCAGAGTTTTAAGCAAGTTGCTTCAGATGATCTGCTAATGGCTTGGCACAAAGGGATGTTTTTTTTGACACAAATAAGATTAATCCCATTACCATGCTGTCAATACTCCTGTGGCCTCATAAACCTGTGCTCATTCTAACGCCACAAAATGCTTTGCTTGTTATTTGATCTGGACACTGTTACACATATTTCATTCGATGTCTGTGTCAGACCCAGCTTTTTGTATCGTCTGTCAAGTGTAACTAAGGAAGATCAATAGTAAACGGGTCTTGTGGTTTTCTTCTATTTGCCAGAGTGTGTGTAATGTTATTCCACTTACGATAATGTTCTCGGCCTTTTACGAAGGCTGTACGATGAATTCTCTATGGATATGAGACCAAGTTACACTGTATGTTTTCTTGGCAGTATGCTTCAATATGTCTTGGAGTTGGCAAAAACACAAGCAAAGTGACTGGTGAGCAGGTTGCTTTATGATAAGAGTAAGGGATGTCAGAAAAGAAGCCAGACACTCGTACTTTTTGCGTGAGTCTAAGTCTATACGTATCTGCACAATTAAACAGAATAAATGCTTGCGGTAGGTTGGTTTTGTTTAGTGAGTAGGTAAACTTGCCAAACACATGAGGTGGTGGACACTGGGACTGACAACGTGACAGTGACAGAGATGACGAAAGTGAGGGCAATGACAAAAATGGGGATCTAGTAACGTGATATTTCTTAGTGGCTGAAGAGATCGTGGTACCTATATAGTGCAGCAGGATTGGAATACAAGTATTTGTGGTCTGTAGATCTTACATATAAAAATATTCAGTTTGGGTCTATCATAGTTTAGCCAAGAAATGTATTTTCTTTTTCCCATGTAGCTTTGGTCTAGTGCACGTTTATAACACTCTGTCCTGTAATTTTATGTGTGTAAATACACAAACATACAGACATTATTAAACTCCTGCTCAGAGCTTACTGATGCAGCTGTGTGATGTGATTGTACCTGCAAGACACTGTCTCGTCTGGTCACTTAGTGCAGATGACAGTTTTCCATAACCCCAAAACAGTTTCTGGAACCTACAGTTTACTATGGAAATCCTCATGAATCCTATTGTCTAAACTTATCTTTTTCTAGAGACTTGGTTTTGGAGGGAGAAAATATTTTTTCCATCCCAATAATGAAAACTTTAGTAAGTGTTTTTTTTTTTTTTTAAGTTCATTTGTTTAGGGGGGGAAATTGATCTCTGAAAAAAATTATAAAGTGAAATAATTTGTGTTGACAGCTGGGATGTGTTGATGCGGTGGCTCTTTTCTGTTGCTATCTAATTTTTGTTCTGAGAACGTTACACAAATTCAGGCACTCACTAGTTCAGCAAATAAGGTCCCACTGCCAAAGCAAATTCTAACTGTCAACATGTAATCAGTTCTGTGGCTCAAATAGGAAAGTGCCTTATGCCTACATTTAATTTCTGTGCACTTTTTTCTGCCAGGCTGCTCCGTCTTTGAACAAGTTCAGTTTTGCAGTCAATACAGGAGCTGACCTCGTCATTCTAATAATATTTTTCCTCTTTCAGCACATGAAAACATTTGTTGCATGGGATGTTTGGGTTTGCGTTTGGGTTTTCATTAACACGACCTGAGTGGAAGCCAAATCCTCGCTCACGGCTGCGTGGGTGTGCTTTGACTGGCAGGCGGGTGTCAGCCCATGACGTGGGTGGGAGGTGCGGGTGGCAGGGAGGGAGCTGCTCTCTGGCAGCTCATCCCCACCCCATGTCCCCTGGGTGAGACGATGCATCCCAAGAGCAGGGAGCTGCCAAGGGGCCGCCTGAAGGAGCCTGAGCAGGTTCTGGGGTCGCTGAGGGCTCCAGGAGAAGCGGCGTGTGTCCTGCTGATGTATTCCAGTGGGGGTTTCAAACAGGACTTTTTCATCAACCTCTCACTAGTGTTTAACAAAGAGCAGTTTACACTGAAAAAATGTGAGAAATATTAGTGACCCCTGTGTTCTGCAACACAGAAATGTTTGTCTGATGTGCTTTTCCTCCCGGCTACTTCCTGTCATTAAAAAAGAAAGCCATCTTTTATTTTCTCGGGGGCCTCTCTTTTATTTTCTGTGGTGATATTTACTTAATTATTCCATATTCGTATAAAGGTAGAGGCCCCAGACAACATCAGGGCCCTTCAGAGCTCTGCACTGTGCAATCACACAGATGACATCGCTCTTCTGTGCCGAAGAGCTTGGGATGATCTGTCACCAGAGGCGAAGAAAGATGTCAGTCACCGAACCAGCCTCTTGCTCCCAGAAGACACCCAAGGGAATAAGAAGAGCCACAATTAGGAACAACATGTCTGATGTGTGCTGGCTGCACCCAGTGTGTGCTGCAGCCTGCTACCACAAACAGCTTGTATGGCTGGGAGCAAACCAGAGTGTCTGTTAACCACACCTCCTGCATTGGTTTGAATTTACACTTTTGGAGACCCCTGATTTTGCCCCAGATTTATCTGTGCAAAACTGGCATCACCAGTAGAATTTTAAAGATCGACTGATTTTAATTTCTTTTTAAATGGTGAAGGAGATTGTATCAAGTATATTACTCTTTAGTGCGGAGCTGCAAAACTGATTTTCACTGAACAGTCAGACAGCACTTTCAGACACTTAGCTGAAACACACTGGATGAACTAGATATAAGGTCTAGATGAAGTTGATGTACATTACCTGTACTTGGAGCCAGCCCTATGCCTGTGAGGGCACTTAACACATGAGGTGGCAGGTAAAGGAACACAACTGCAACTTTTTATGTCCAGCACTGAGGGCACAGTGGGACAGAGGCAGACTGACTGCAGAGCTGCTATGCCCAGCCAAGCATGCTCAGAAGTGTTCTGCCAGACCGTCAGAGAGCTTGTGTTTTAGGAGTGGACCTTCAGAGTCAGCAGCTGAGTCCCACAGCTATGCTCATCACAGAGCTAGTGGGTGTATTTCTCGAAAATGTCTCGGGAAATGATTTCCCATTTTGTTCTGCTGTGACTTTTGCTGTTCTGTTTTGCCTTCTTGAGGAACATGGTGACATCCTTATCTTCGTATTGCAAGTATGGAGAAAAATCATCTTTCAAAGTAATCTTGCACTGGCACGCTGTACAAATTTCACTAGAAAATTCATTAATACTTGCTGAGAAAAGAAATTAATTTAGCTGAAAATCTTGGAACATGATTATTATGAACATATATAGGCTTAAAGGTGAGTTTTGTACTGCTTTTACTAAACCACAGACTTCAAGTTCTGATTAAATTGTCTTTAAAGCTCTAGATTGAAGGTATTTAATGTTTTTCTTAGTTCTTATTCTTTTTGAGTACGCTGCATAAGCTACAGTATAGGTAGGCCAAAGCTATAGCTGTTTGATCTCTGAACATAAGGATTAATTCATCTTGTCTTCATGAATTTGAGTCTCCTGTTTAACTGACATTTTCCTTGTCTGCCTTTTTTTGATGCCAGGGAATCCACAGCAGATAAAGCAGTTAGAAATCTGCAAGGAAAAATACCCAACACCACCCTTTCCTCAGAGCAGGTACTTCATTAGAGCATGGAGAGATGATTGCAAGAAGCCCGGATCAAATGTTTGAGTGCTCTGTTGCCTGGCTAGACAAGCTGGGCTGAATCTTCTCTGTGGTGAGGAAAGGAGATGTTTCTCTCCAGACCTCAGCGTCTCAGCTGGGCTATCAGCAGCACAGCAGAGCTCTTTGCGGGGCATGAGACTGGTGGAAACCCGTCCATGTCGTTCCTGGTGTCACCTGAAGAACCCCTCCTGGGCTGTGTTAGTGTAAAACAGTAAAAATGCTCTGGAAGCAATGTCCTCCTTTCCCTTTGTTGGTGAGTTGTTACATAAATGGTCTTCCCAATTAAAAAGAAAAAGATTTTGCATAGATGTGTTGTATTCAGATTCTCATTTTAAGTACGTCTGTACAATTCCGCTAACAGCTGACTGAAGAAAAGTTATAAATAAATAATACTATCTTTCTGGCTTCTCAATGTTTAGTGGGGCAGAAGATGATTGGGAAGCCTTTATTTGTTCATTGAACAAAGGAGTCAAACTATTTAATTTAACTAAATGAATGAGCACTGATAATGGAGTCTTCCTGTCATTTATTAATTTTACTAAAGAGACTTCTAAAAGGTTTGTAACGGTTTTGTCCCTTCCATGCCATCTAAGGGCCAGACTGTGAATGTCATTTCCTGAGAAAGAATTGCGATAACATAAGGAATAAAACCGGCATTTAATTGGAGTAACATCACTGGCATTATTTACGTGGCTACTGAAGGATTAGTCCAAGATTTTAGTCCCCTGCGCTATATCCTTTTAATTCTGATTTTCAAATGCTTTTACAATTGAAAAGTGCATTATCGAGCCTCAAAACCAGAAAGTTGTTGTTGACTGCCTGTTCCTGGTTTGTCAATGCAAGAGCTATTGTGGGAGCTCTACCTTATAGGAAGAACTGCTGTTCAGCCTAATTATTACAGATTATTAGATTAATTTTTTAATTGAGTAGCCTAATTAAAGTAGCCCCCCTACTAGCAGTTAGGAAGAATATATCTATTATCTCGTGTTCACTTTCTCTTTGCAAAGTCACTGCTAAGGAGGAGGAGGACAGCTCAAATAGTTGCTATGCTTGCATCAGTTGCCAACTTTCAGGCGTATTCCGACAATAACAGGTTTTGACAGAATTTTAAAGCATTTTGCCCCCCTGGTTTTCAGCGATGATAAATGTGCCATACAGATGACCTTTACACAAGGCCGCATGTTAATATTCAGAACCGTGCTTTTGTTTGTCTTGAACAATGGCTGTCATTAAGAAAGCTTGGTTTGCCAATATGCCCCCCTGGTCCAGCGCCGGACCCTTCCTGATTGGGCACCGGGAAGCATCATGTGCCTTTGACTGAAATGACATGGAAGATGTATGGTCCAAGTGCCGTCCTCGGCACCACTGCTGTGATGGGAAGAAAACCACTCTGACCCAAATAGACCTGCGCTCAAACAATGTCGCACCAAACGAAGACAACATATTGGGAAGAAAAATGCTTGTAAACTGTGTGTGCTGGAAGATGTATTGGTCAGACGGCCATAGGGCAATCTTTGAACTATTGAAATCTTTAGAAATATTGTTTAGTTCTTGAACAATACTTACAAACCTAATTAATCAAGCATAGATGGTTATTTTCACTCTTTACATACTGCATCATTTTGGAACAAGAATAGGGCTGTCACATTTATTTTGCTGACCAATTCCCAGGTGCTTGCTGGCAAAAGCAGAGTTTGAACATACATTTCCACAGCAATCCTGAAATAACAGCCTTAGCAGAGCTCCTTGCCTGCTCCTAACCCTTAACGTGCTTCAAAACTTCCTCTTTGTTTCCATTTCTCTTTTTGTGCATTTCTTTGGCTATGACACACCATTTTCTTTCTGGTTTAATTCTCTTTATATTTAGTTATTGCTAGGAATAAATTTGACATCTCATCCAGAATAGTATTTTAAACGTGCCATGGACTTAATGTATGATGGAGCAAGCTAACAGCACAATTTTAACATCAAATCAATCATATATATACCTCACAAAAGATAGGCAGATAAAAAGTTCAGCATAAGACTTGTTATTAATATATATATTCTTTTTTTTCCTACTGCTTATACTACTGTCTTTTCTGGAGAAACTCTCGGGAATAACTCATGTCATGAATTCTTCTTGAATTGGATGTAAGCTGAGGACTTTGATCTCTTTCCAAAACTCAGATTTTTTGAATCCACAGTCCTACTGAATTCCAAATTCTGTTATCTCTACATTTAGATTACACTTATTGTAATAAAGGCTTACTGGCTTCAAAATTTTTGACATACAGATTGTGGCCAAAGCCTCTGAACATTGAAAGCAGTTATTGAAAGCAAATAACTTGACATTTGAATTAATCTTAAAAGCTATTATCATATTAGTAAGTTTTGAAACTAATTTTTACAGACAGTAAGCAATTTATTATAATGTTTGAGGTAGTTATTAAAGTTTTAACAATTGTGTACAGCAAGAACCTTTAAATATCAAGTTTCTTTTTTATAATTAAAATCACTGAAATGACATTTATTAGTTAAAATACCAATTATTATTTTTGCATTTATTATAATATAATAATCATACTGATATGTTCAGGAGATCTCCTAAAGTAAACTACCATTCAGAAAAAAATGTATATTTTAAATCACTTCTGATCCTGGGCTTTATGTTAAATGAACAGTCAGAGTTAAAATCACATGTTTGAATTGCCCTCAGTGGCAACACTTTCCCACTTCAGGGCTTGCTTGCTGTAAGAATGGAGATCCTTAAGCACGTTTCATTGTATTTAAATGCATTGCAGTGAGATATGCCCAGAACATATGGATCTGTTGAATGTATGTAGGAACATTTTTGCAGTTCCAGCTATACATGCTAATTAACTATTTTCTTTTTAAAAGTACTGCGTATAGCCTACCACCCTGGTAACCTCATTTATGCATGTTTAATATAATAACCAGTCCCTATAAAAGCATTTCCCTACCAACCAGGCTTGAGGTGGTGTAGGAAAATGTTCGGCCATTGGTTGTCAAAGCCTGCTGCATGGGGAACACGAGTGTCCAGTGCTAGAAGTCTTCCTATTTGCAGAAATGAATGGAAATAAGCCACGTAAAAAGCAGTGTTGCTCAGGCTAGAACAGTGAATTTGTCTATAAACTAAAAATCAATCTGAGGCATGTGAATCTTCAGAGTTTGTGCACACAGCATGATTACAAAGTAAGGGTAGCTGTGCAGATCTCCAGACTAATTTTAAAGATGCTAAGCTGCTAGGTCCAAGCAGCATTCCTGTCTCTAGCACTCAAAAATCACTTGGCATTCAAAAATTATAGATTTGGGGGTTTATTCTGCAAGGACAGGAAAAGCAGTAATTTTGTGTAACAGGGAAGAGAGGTGGTGAGTTAATGATGTGGTTGCAGCCATGTTGGCTTCAGAACCAAGCCAGTGACGTGTGGCATTCACCATGGAAAAGTAGTTACTGACCCACCAGGCTTCATGTTACTTTAACTTGATGACTGCTGCCTCAGTGCATCACATTTTACTTTTCCTCCATCTGTTTCAGTCCATTTTAGAGGAGAGGACAGACAAGTTGTGCCATTCCAATTCTGAACACGGTGTTCCCAAGTCACCCCCACCCAGGGATGCTACCCCACCAGGCTGAGGGGAAGAAAGGACACAGACCACCTTGAACCCTGTAGGCCAACACAGGCGGAGATGAAGATGCTGCATTAGGTGTGCTTCAGGATGCTGCTCCTCATTGGTGAGAGCAGGGTGCTCACAGGGATGGCCATGGGGCTCAGGCTGATCAGATGTTGGGCAGAGCTCAGCTGTGAGCGAGGAACTGATGGGCCAGGTAGGTGTTGCAGCTGGATTCATTTGCTCTGTTTTGCCTTTGATCTAATCTTCAGCAGCACAAAACCAAGATTATGTTGTATCAGTTCCTATTCTGCAGCTTATTTCAGAAACCAGTTACACCCTTCATGTTTAAACGCCGGGTAAACCAAAACCCTGTCTTTACAGCGTATTTTCCATAGTTTGGGGCTCTCTCTCCCATTTCTCCAAGAGCAATTTAAATGCTGATTACAGTGAAAATGGAATTTTCTATGATAAGGAACTTATGCTGAGGTAAATGCAGAAGAGGAACTGTGTTTTACCCTGAACAGTCCACCTGTGAAATGCTGCTCTGGCTGAGCAGTGCCTGTTCCCAGTAACAACACGGGGGTCACTGGTGACTTTGGGCAGTGCAAGTAAAACAGTGTTTTGGTTTCTGTCTCAGTATACCTCAGTGATGATGGCGGTGGCTTTCTGGCCCTGCTTTGGTAGGAAGATGTAGGTGGCCCGCGTATATACACAGTGAGCACACTGTATAGGTCTTTTTGGCTCTTTTTGTGTGCTCATCTATCCGTCAGCTCAGCTGCTGAGCCAAATCCTCACTTTCGGACTTTTGACTTAAATCCTCCAAGTTTTTCCGAGTCTGCTGAGGCTAATGCAGACGGGGAAGTGGCAGGAGCAGCAGGCAGCCCTGCCAACCCGTGCCGCACGAAGGCTGTGCCTGGGTGGCAAGGGGCGGCTGCGGCGCTGGCAGCCCCAGCATCCCCTGTTACCATGGCACTGCCGACATTCTCTGGGCTTCTTCATATTCCGCAAAAAAATGCTTGGGGCAAACACCTTCTTTCGCAGAAATTTGGCATGACCGTCTCCTTCGCCACTGGCCTGTTCTTCCACCCATCTCCCCACAAAGAGGTTAATAAATGTTTACTTTTTTTCCTGTTTCCATATGGTTTGTTCACAGGCTTTTGCTTGTGTGTGTATGAATGCTCACTTGCATTGACTGCTGTGAGGGAATTGTTCTACTAATGCTGGCCATCTTCAAATCAATGCCTGCACATAACAACAGAAAGTGCCTCAGATGTAGTGGTTTCCACAGGACTATTGTTAGGCCTTTGTTAAGCATTTTTGAACCTAATAAATAATGTCAAAAGTCGCTATCCTAGCCAAAAATGTTCCTTTTGAAACAGTTCTAATAGTATTTTTGTTCTGTGATGTTTCCCAGTGTTGTGAAGAATTTGTGCCTCACAATAGGAATCTGGTATATCGCGTGCCACTTTGCCATTTTTTTTAATTTATTTTGAGATGGGAACCCTTCTTTTCTGGGCAGACATTACCATTTCTTTACATAAATGTGACTTTTTCTTGAATAGCCATATCTCTTGGAACTTCGGTGTTGTAAATGCTACTAAAATTTGCAAACTACAGAAAGATCGAATCTTAATGGTGGAATGAAGGGAGAGAAAACAAAATGCTCAACTTAATTATATGCTATTTCAGTGAACCTCCTTTGTGTTTTGTTGCATAACTCATAATTAAATTAAGTGTAAAGCAGGGTTTTAACAATTGCTTTATGCACTGAAAAACAACGATAACGATGGTCAAACATGATCACAGTAGTCCCCTCTGGCCGTAATGTCTATTCATCTAGACCTTAATGACTATTTATTCTGAAAGAAGTTCCAATTGGTGACTCACTGTGATTCATTATATTTTATATAGTACCTATTAACAATAAACTTGAGCTGTCCTTAATCTGTAGTTTAATTTGTGGATAATATTCCTATTTCTGCAGTGCAATAGTGTGTAGCAAATCAAACTAGTATGAAGCATACTTGAAAGACATTTTTTTTCTGCGCAGTTTACTTTGCTTAGTTTAATTGGACTCTGGGGAAAAATGTCAAAAATCACATTTCTGTGCATTCATATTCTCTGTGGCACCAAAGCTGTTGGATGCTAGCTCTATCAAACTACTGTTCATTCTGTAGGGCTTTTTGGTAGTCATGTCTTTTCAGTTTAGTGCAAAAAGTGACATTTTAGCTTGTTTTCTGGCTACAGGAAAAAATAAATATTAGGGGATATACAGTAGGAAGTTCTTACTTGTGGTGTTAGGTGGGAGGTCCTAAAACAAGTTTCAGCTCAATACAGTTGTAACAGAGAATTAAACTCCATTTGGCACACAGGCCTTGAGAAATTGAGCTTCTAATATTCCTGACAAAAGTAGTGGACATACTGATTTTAGCAGAAATTGTAGTAATGATTCTTTTTTTTTTTTTTTTTAGCTGCCATCTTCCAATTGTAATCTCAGACAAGATCTCCAGATATCTCTGGAGAAGGCTTTGGCCAGGAATAATAGTTTTCTATCAGAATTTAAATAGCAATAATATAAAAGTGCCTGCTAGAAAGGAAAAAGAAAACTCCAAAACTTGTATGAAGATTTAAAAAGAAGTATTAGGAACTTACTTTTGCTATTGAAATTACACAGAGGAATACTGGATAAAACAGATCTATCAGATAGGATATGTGCAATAATAGTTTTTAATATAATTACATATTTCTTTTTATGTTACAGCATGAAGAGAAAACAATGTTGAACTTTTTCTTAATATTTGAAAACTCAGTGTAATTTCAAATAGCAGAAATCAGAAAGAGAGTCTATCTTGAGTGCATCTATATGAAGTCATTAATGCCCAAGGTATATTAAATGTCTGCCTGCTGCTTGCTTGCTCAGTTGGTAACAGCTATTGTTATCTTCGTTCACATTTAGGTAGTGTAAGAGGTAGCCAAAAAGGTCAGCGGGAATGATTTTTTTCCTTAGAAAATCCCAGTCTTTTTCTTCACAGGAAGGGATTTTTTTGACAATATTTCATCTGATTTTTTAGAACAGCTAGAGGAAAAAAGGGAGGGTGATATGGTCTGTACTGAAACTGTCTCTAGTAAAAGATGTGTGGTTTTCTGAGAAATTAGTCTCAGGACCTGAGGACTGATTCAAAAAGACCTTCATAGTGTAGATTATCTGATTCATCTCTAGTACTTTAATACACAGGGCAGTTGTCTGTATGAGATACATAGTATAGTTTGATTTAGATGGTCCAAAGAAATAAAATGATCTCTTGAGCATCGTAGATAATTAGCACACACAGCAGCTTTTTTTTTTTCCCTGTCACAAGTCATAGAATCATGTAATTTTTTATGTTGGAAGGGACCCTTAAAGATCATCTAGTCCATGGGCAGGGCCATCTTTCACTAGATCTGATTGCTCAAAGCCCCATCCAACCTGGCCTTGAACTCTTCCAGTGATGTGACATCCACAGCTTCTCCATGTAACCTGTTAACAGTGTTGTGCCACCTTTGATCGGTAATTAAAAGCATGAAGGAAGGTTACATTGTAGACTGGAAGAGAGAGAGGACACACAGAGGGCAGGGAAGAAATCTGTTAGTTGTTGGGCTTTGGCAACAAGTAGAAAGGAGCAAGGGATCTGAGCAACCTGATTACCTTTCAGCTTGACGAATGTGGCAGCATCAGGTGTGCTGAGCAGCAGCCGTGAGCATTGCTGAGCTAGTGGCAGTGCTTTGGGTGCCAGAAGTCCAGCTGCGACCACAGCTAAGTCTCCATGTGTGTGCAGTTTGAAACTGTACTAATTTAATTTGAACTGTGACTCACTGCCTTTCAGCTGCAGACGTGATATATATATTTCCAAGGGCAAGATCATATATTTCACAGTAGTTTTCCTTTAAATGAAATAGGCTTCCTGTGGGGAATCTTCACTGGTTCTGGTGAGGTATTTTTTCTTTTAGATTATGTTTCTTTCATGGATAAAACCTGGAAAAAAAAATGCAACTGTTGCTGATGGTAAGGTCATGAAAACCTTAATATTAAATTGAATGAGAGACAATCTGAATACAAGGCTTTTTGGAGATGGGAGTTCTTGGTGACCAATATCAGCTCTTTCTTTTTGTAAGCCTATTTCTGCATTTCTCCTGGAGACTGCAGAATTTCTTAGAAGAAATTAAGAAGTCACTCAGTTCTTGCCTCACCTTGCCTCACCTTGCCTCTCTTCTCTCCTTGTCACTGTACAGTGAATACCTTTGAACGTTGCAGTAAGCAACATGACTGTCATCTGTCATTCATAGCTGCTGTCTTCCCTGCTTGCACCACCTTACTTGTGACCTCTTCAACTTCTCTGATTTTGAGAACATTTGCCTTTTTGTGACAGCTATTAACCTTGCTTGCCAACAGAGCCCTGAGGAGGCACAGGCAATGCTGATGGTGCTCCTGCAGTGTAGCTTGCTTGTTGTCCTTGGAAAGTGTCCAGAGCTGTCCTCCAACAGTGGGACAGGACTGCACAAGCCTCAGCCAGGGGTTTGGTTACTGTACTCATCAACCCTTGGCTGTGTGTTTTTCACACCCCTCATCTGGTAAAACTTTGCGTGTGCACCTGGCCTTGCTACCTTTTGGGCCTAGGTCATGAGGGGTATTATTTGGGACTAGAATGAGGAGAGTGTACGTGATTCCTTGTTCTCTAAAGCAAATAGAAAGAAATTTATTGTGAGGACAGTGGGGCAATTTCCTTAGCAAATCCAAAGGTTTGGTAGATGACTGAGTGAAATAACTGGGTTTCCCCAAAAGGATGTTTTTACCCACCCTTTATACTTGGAGCCTCCTCCTGGCCATCACAAGGCTTTTCTGAGGACTCCAGGTCAAATAGCAAATATCAACTGGCTCCTGGGAGCCTCATGTCTGAGTAGGATTTTCCTTCTGCTCCTTGAAACACTGCCATCTGTGTAGCTTTTCTGTGCTTAATAAACACCTCAAAGCACCTTCAGCTTTTACAGTAGGGCCAAGAGGAGTGAGAATTTGTGACCCTCCAGATCCAGGTTGCTGGGAGCCTGATTTCCTGTAAGCAACCTTACAAATGATAAAATGTATGTGTGAAAAGTTACAAGAGCTTTCTATTGTCTCACAGCACAGTTTAAATATTAAAAAAGTGTTTTCCTAATCACCATCAGTGTTGCATGGAAACATGCAAAATGTTGGAAATGTGAAAATCAAGGCACAGTCTTTTTGCTGTTAGAAGTTCCGCAGATCCTGAAATATGATTTTAGATAATCATTTTGATTAGTGACACTTGAAAGAGGACAAAGATGTATTTGTTCTCCTAATGATAGATAGTAAGTGGATTGTTGTGCATTGGTCAGGTGCACACTCCTGAAATCAGAGGATATGGGCTTTTTTAGAGAGGAAACCCCCTGATACTTGCTGCCTAAATGATTCATTACAAATACATCATCAGGTGAACTTAGCACATTTGCTCTCTAATCATTAATTAAAATGAATTGACTTTTTGAAGCTGTTAATTACCTGAAGCAGACTTAAGTTTGTTTCAGAAAGCTTCCACCTTTATTTTCTATGAACTGTTACTTGTGATGTATAGCTAGTTTTTATTCATGGAGCATAATTGCTTTTCTAAGACACGTGAGATTG
This sequence comes from Anser anser, assembly GCF_964211835.1. NCBI lineage: Eukaryota > Metazoa > Chordata > Aves > Anseriformes > Anatidae > Anser > Anser anser. The sequence goes on from NC_139720.1 coordinate 59,606,009, forward strand.
CCTCTTTCCCTTGATTTGAGGATCAGGTCTTCCTAAACAGAACAGTAATGAACTGAAATTAAAGATTGTTCTTGGGTACAAGTTCACACATGAATATCAGAGAATGGAGGATGCTGGAAAATCACTGTCTATCTTAAAATTATACAAATATATATGAAAAGCATATAATTGTTGCAAAGATTTTATTTTATTTTATTTTATTTTAAAGAAAGGACAAATTCACTGCTTGTGCAACTCTCCCTTTCATAGGGACACACCAACAGAAAATTTGACTCAGCATTTTTCAATTATCCACAGAATGATATCAAACACTGGGAAATTTAAATCTCAATTTTACTTTAAGAAAAAGAAAACAGACAAAATCTAACCACATTTGTCATGAGACGTCTTCATACTTGATGTTGTATTTTCAGTTTGTTCCATTTATGGTGCTGTTAGTGATGTCTGTACACATTTATCATCACAAAATCTTTTTTCATTTATGTCACTTAGCAGAAATAATGTTAAAGCTGAAGTTTTTCTGCCAGGTGTCAATGCTAGGATAAATTTTTTTGGAAAAATTTGGCAGATGTTATTTACCAATTTATGTCAATAGAAATAGATGTAAGAGGATATTTTCTTTTTCTTACAGAGAAAAAATGTATATAATCATGAGAATAAATAGAAAAAAAAAAAGGAAAAGTGTTTGTGTCTATAGTTTACAGCTGGAATGTGGTGAGGAGGAAGACATGGTACCTTATACAGGATGTGAATTTAGATTCATTCTTAGGTCCTGAAAAGAAGAATTTGCACATGTGCACTGTAGCTGTGTTACAAATCTGAGTTTGGCATCTCAGGTTTCCTAAGATGCCACTGGCCCTGAGCCTGCACAGGTTTTATGTATCCTGAGGAGATGACTGTATTTGTAGCATCCCCATTCCATGATCTCAAAGGCTGAATGTATCTCATCTCCTCTTTTGCCTCTGGCTGCAGCAGCCTGCTCTCATACTTGGCATCAGAGCCCAACAAGGGGACAATAGGTCCCTTATTCTCTGAACACCCTGGCTGTTGAGACTCATGAACCATAGAGGGGAAGAAGTCACCCAAAGGAAATGCATGGGCTGAGGAACATGGTGTTGTGGGGGATGGAAGAAGAATATCAGAGGGGTTGGAAGAGGAAAATAATGACATAGCTTGAGTTGCCAAACAGTGCTGGGGGGGGAAGTTTTGTACTTTGACCTCTTCCAAGACATTTCTTCTGAAGCTGGGTTAGTCACATATGTTTGAATTATACAGGAGGACAGTAATTTTGTAATGATCATTTTCACCCGTTTTGAATGGTCTACTTTGAGACTGGTTTTGCAAAAAGCTTAAAAATCACAAATGCTGTTCAAAATAGTTAATTCTGAAAGAGGCACTGATAGAGTACTACTGTGACTCCCGTTACTCATTAGCACTAGATAATCACTCACATAAGGTCATAAAAACATGAAAAAATGATTTCTGAATTGAGATGTTAAGGATGTGCAGTAGCAAGGATTAGTCTATGAGGCTTTCAACTCAACATATTCATAGAAATGTTTCTTGCCAGATGAACACTGAGGCATCAATGTTTTTAGGAATTTAATTTTTGTTGTTTGTTGTAATCCAGTATATGAGTGTGAAGTAAAGAAACTGAGCAGATGAAATTAGATTTTTTATTTTTTTATTTTTTATTTTTTTTATCTTTAAAAACTGACGAGGGCTTGCTACAGGACAAGTTTTCAGTGCTGTCTCTGGGATGAAATCATTTGTCAAGAAGAAGGCTAAATAATATTTTATACCTGAAAAATGACCTTGGAAACTCTTGAAAACATTGAGTTTTGATTAATATTCTAGGAATAGCTTGCTTTGATTTAAAGAGAGCACAACAAATAAAATTTAAAAAAAAAAAAAAAGAAGAAACCTGGTAGAAGTTTTGAGTAATTTAAGTTAGTTTTTTTAATGTGAGGGAAGATAATGGGAAATAGCTTGTTACATCTGTTATTTCTTACTCTTGTAGAAATAGGCTACTATTAGAAATCTTGATTTTAAATTTAGATGTGAATTTGAACTTCTTGAGTAAATAATTCAATTTTTCATGGTCTTCCTGCGTTTTATGGCCGATGTCATTTTATGTTGACTAAAAGAGAATACCACAGGCCACGTTCTCAGCAGCTGAGCATTGGCTCATTGACTTGGGAGGTACAGAAGTTACACCACATTAGAGACCAGTTCTGCGTCTTAGCAGACAGAAAGATGTAACAAAGTTCAGCTCCAGATTCAAGGATTTTTCAAAATGTAAGGATCCATTCAGTTGCATTACACTGTTTCTTATTGTTGTCTTGCCGGGAGGTTGGAAGAGCAAGAAGGGAGAAGCTGGCTAATAAACAACATATGCAAGACCATCACTGACCTAAATCAGAAGTACAAAATGTGGAAACAGAGCTGACTTCTTGTCCCCAATGATGTTATTGGAAGCTTTGTCGCTAACTTCAGCAGAGTGGAAATTTCAGGCTATTTCCTTTCTGAAGTAGCTTATAATGGAATGCTTTGCTGCAAATGCAGATGCAAATTAATACACTTAAATTCATGACTAGTTACGCTGAACTGAGACTCTTTCAGGCTTGGTGCATATATTCCTATGTATTGCTCCATTGAAGTATCAGAAACAAGCCAAAAATTTGATGAATAGACAAATTAGAGTAATAACAACAATAACAACTTGTTTTATATAAACAAAGGGTTTTAGAAAAATCTTTTATTTCACAGATGATTTACGTTTGGAATTAAATTTCTATAAGTTAGATTTGAAAGCTTTTTTAAAATGGTAACTGGCTTTCACGTAAGCATAAAGAGAACACGGACAAAAAGAGGTTTCAGTAGGTGAGATAAATTGCATGCAAGGAAAGGCATTTTTTCAATTTTACAACTTTTTCCTTTAAAACATTTGGTAATGACATAATTTGGTAAAATCCATTTCAGTACCTAAGATGCACCCATTCTCTCTAGCTGGGAAACATTCAGAGATTTCCAGGAAACGTTGTGACAGTTGGAACAAGACAGATGGAAAAGTCGTAGGAAAATTATGACTATTTCTATCAAGGTTTCTGTTGTTTTTCCTTTGTTTGTCATCTTATATCTCTCTTGTCTTTTCTGCACTATGGATGCATGTTGCTGAGTAGTGTCGTATTTAGACTAAAATTCCATTTATCCACTTGTACTGCTGTTTGTTTTTTTTTTGTTTTGTTTTTTTAATCTCCATTTCTTTATGAGATTACATCAGTATTGTGTGTTGTCCTCCCCCACAACCCCATAATTCCACAGTTTAAAGATGTGCTCTTTTAGATTTTTTGTGTGTGACTTTAACAATGTTCTGTTCACATTTCCTTGGATAGACCCAACAATTGCTTGTTGACCCATTTTAACCCCTTTTGAGCATCATCTTCAAAGTGTAACTGTCCTTGACAATGAAAGAGACCTTCCTATTGTCTGGTCCTTCCAGGCAATCTTTAGCATTGAGTTAAATGGCTTTCAGATGGAGGAGTTGGCTGGAAGGAAGGAGACAAAGTGGCCTGTTGTTTCTGAGTGACTTTGCCAGAGTTTCCCTTTTTTCTTTTAGAATGGTGCATTTCTATAGAAGATGACAGACGTTTTGACAGGTGCAATATGCTTTGAACTGTTGTGTCAGATAATTCTTTTGTCTTGGTTTTTCCCAGCAGAGTAGTACGTCTCCTTAGGATGCTGATATGCATATTGTTTGCTTTTCATTTAGTGTGGTGAAGCCTTCCATCCTCCTTTTCTCTCTCCCTCTCTCACTTTTTTAATGGCTCTTTGCATATATGTAGCTAACCCAGATGGGAAGGCGGAGTGACCATGACTTAAACCTCTCTCTCCAACCTTTTGATCGTGATAACTGACACTTATAACTCAGGAAATGATAGTGGTAATAGAGAAAGAGCTGGCAAAAACATACAAAAGCTTGACCTCAAATGTTATAATCTCCTCTCTGCCTGCAATGAACTATGTTTGTATAAAAAAGACAGTTTTGAGACTGTGACTTCAGAACGGGAAGGATTTAGTTTTGCTAACTTACAGATTGGCCTAGGTAAAAACAATCTGCAGTCCCATCACAATCAAAGCTGGGTTTAGAGGAAAAGAACTCCAAGCTAAAGTTTTAAAAATTAAAAAAATATTTTATTTTATACTCCCAAAGTCACTATGGATAGTATTTGTCAATCAGGTAACTTAACTTTTTTGGAGTGTGTAGACTGTGTTCTACATTTGTAGTCAATGTTTTTGCAGTGTCAGTAATAAGGGTTTTTAGGGCTGCTATGAATTACTATATTATAAATAGGGCCACTGTTAAACTGGTCATGTGGAGAAGATATCGGGATTTGTGCACGATAGTATCTTCCTAATTGTCTCTCTGCCTGTCTGTTTGGGGCTTAAATAGACTTTTCTACTATTACTTTTGATGTTTTCTTTTTACTTTTAGAGTTAACACCTCTTCTTTTGGTTGCCTGGGTATGACTCTCATTCATTGTGTCATGAATGACATCCGTGTTACTGAAAGACAACCTGACCCTGAAAAATTGAAAACAAGATCTCTTTTTTGCAGTTGCTTCACATGGCATAAGCTCAATGGGGAAGAGAGATTTAAAGGCTGCCAATCAAATGGAGGAATGGATGACATAATTTACTGTAACAGGGAGAGGTGGCTTGGAAAGCTTTGTTTTACGAATCTTTCCAGAACATCTGAGAATTTGATTTAATAGCTCATGATGTGTTTAAAATATTTAGACCAAGATTTTTAAAAACTGGGGACTCACATTTAAATCTCTGTAAATTATAGTTGGGTGACCTGGTAGCCTGATTTCTAAAAAATGGTAAAAATGAATCAACTTTTGTGGTTTTCACGGCCACCTCCTCTGAGAAATGCTTCAGAACATCTTATTCTAGTGTTTCAGCCTGATTAGAAATTTTAAAATTCTATGTGTTATAATGGTATATAGTGAGTAGTCTTGCATTTTTAAAAAATGTACCTTTTCTGAAATAATGAAATTTATGGGAAGCTTTTGACTGGTGATTATGATACTCTAAACAGTAAATGGCTATATTTATTTCTTTTCTAGAACATACTGCAGTGCAGCAAAGTGTTCTGCAAAAGAGCTTAAGCATGTAAGATCAATAGGACTGAACTACATGGCTAAAATATTGTCTGAAGTACTGACTGCTGCCATAGAAGGATTCTAATAAACCTTATACTTGAGCGTAAAAGTGCTTCTTTGGCATCATTGAATTTTTCTGTCTCTTCAGTTATTTTTTCAAGTAACGCCAGTTTAAATTTTAACTCTTGCTTTTGTAAGTCAGTCATTTAAAGAAGGTACAAAATCTTTCAATTTTAGTAGCTGTTCTTCTTAGATGAAAACACAGTATTTTTGCCCTCTGTGTTCTGTACTCACCTGCTGCCACTAGTCTTTGGTTGCAGATTTATCTTGTAGACTGATATCTAGCTGAAACTCCATATGTCACAGCAGAACAAAATATTATTTGCAACACTGGGAAATTCAAAACACATTCATGTAGTTTTACATTGTAGCCAGCTGAAAACACATTACGGTGAAGACTGTTGGGCAGTCTTTCCAAGAGGCCTACTTACTGACACTGTCTCTAATTATTATCTGTCACGGAAAGCTCTAATATTAAGAGATTTGACATCTTTCAGTGAAGAACCAAATGGAACTGATGTTAAATTGCTTCAGACTCTTGCAAAACAGGGTACTAACTGAAGCTAGGAGAATTTTGTCAAAGGACCCACAAGGCAAGACTTTCTTGGAATGATGTGCATCACATTTGGTTTTATGGTTTCCCTTTCACTGTTCAAGGACATTGCACAGCTGAATAGGTTGAAGGGTAACCCACGCTTTTTCACAGGAGTCCAGCGTAAGCATGGCAGAGTCCTTGTTATGGTCATCAGTGAGCTGGTTATTTATCACTTGACTGGTATCTAAAATTTCTATAGGGTTCTCTTTAATAAAATAAAGGTGGTTGCTCTTTTGATCAGTTCTAGTAGGAAAATGTGCAGAGTTCTCACAGGCTACTGATGTCTCAAAATATGCTCACTGTAACAATTCAGAGGCTGTAGAAACTTCATGGTTGTCAAGTGTTCTGCTTGCCCTTGCCATATAAACTTCATGGTTGTCACAGGAGATAGAGAGCTGTACCTCCTGCTCCAAAAGCATAGGCTCCCACTGTCAGGATTGGTATCGTGTTGCCAACATGGGGAGACTATGCAAATTGGATAACGTAATGCTGCTCATTTGGGAGCTGACTGGGCTAATTCCCTTGTTAATCCTGTGAGCAAATGAACAAGCTACTCATAGGCTCCAAGGCTTGTTGAGGCCAAGCCGTGTACTCCCGCCTCGAGAAGAGCTGCGCCCACTCTCCAGGTAATCTGTCTCCTGAGTGCTCAGTAAATGCCACACCTGCCACCTGATTTCCCATTGCCATTGATGTGCCAAGTATGCAATAACCTGTAAGGAATCCACTGATGAAAAATCAATTAAAATCAGCTGGGATTTTTTCCACCAATTTGGCAAAATTTGGATCACACTGTTAACAAGAAAGCCACACTGAACACATCCTTTCCCATGGAATCATTTCACCTGTCTGGCAGAATAGCAGGCTTTTTTAGAGTGACAGCACATGGGAAATCCCACTTTTTTTTCCACAGTTGGTGTTCAAGAGTCATTTCAGGCCCACAGGACAGGAAAGGGACCACTACTAAGTCTTTCTTTGGTAGAAGTAATACGTTGGCTCCAGAGAACTGAGTTAAGGAAGAGGCAACATCAGTGTCATTGCTGATAGTTGCCTACTGAACAAAATCTTTGACATTTTGTCTTTATGAAACTTCGAATGCCATCACATGAATGTACTTTTGCTTTTACATAAACTTTGACCTACTGTGACAGTTTTCTATATTTTTCTGTTCTTAGACCCCACAAATGAGATAGCAGCATGAGCATCCAAATGTAGTGGTTCACAAGAGGCCTTCGATAATCTTGGAGGACTTCTTCCATCCACTGGCTCCTCTTTGCCCCAACATAAAATATCTTGTCCGACAAAACAGAGCCATATCTCTTAGGTAATTTTTCCTGCTCGTTCCTTCTCATGCCTACCGTAATACTTTTGCAGAGAGCATAGCTTTTTATGAGTGTGCTCTTCACCAAAGTTTAAAATCAAAAAGGAAAATTTAAAATGAAGTTTCTAAGCTCACATTTAGACTGAGTTTACTCGGTCAAGTTTCTACTGTGTTTTAAAGCATGTTATCATGCTACAAAATTAATGGTAGACAGTAAAATCTCCATGAAAAGGCATGAAAAGTGCTAGTCCAAAATCGCTATATTTAGTAGAGGACAAACTACATCTCTATGTGACTAGATTCAAGCAAAAGGATGGACCCATGATTTTCTATCTCTGTTATTATGTCCATCAACATAAAATTCTCTCATGAATTATCTCAGTTCAGTACTGAATTGATGCTAATGAGATAATGTTAAACTGTTAAGATGTTCTCTAGCCTTGTATCCAAATATGCCAGTCAAAAGTTAGTCCCTTTTTCTAGAAAAGGTTAGTCTCAGATGTTGTACTTACTTTGCAGTGTTTTCTTTGTCATCTTTAAAATGTTTAATCAGATTGAATGTGTAAATGATCATCACTACAATCTTGTGTTACATAGCTATAAAAAAGTTTGTCTATGCACTGACATATATTGCCCATGTGGTAAAGAAAATACTGAGAATTAATTGCCTCTGATCTCTTCTCTGTATCATAATGATGATGTTCAGTCATTAAGATTTTTAATTTATGACTGTTTTTCTCATGTAAGCATGAACTAAAAGAAATGATGAACAGAAGCTAAACAAAGTTCTCCTCATTACTTTGAATTCTACTGAAATATTTTCTGAAAGAATTAGGTGATTTCTTAAATCGTTCTGAACAACCTTAGACTTTCTATTTGGGCTGATTGAAAATTTCCTGTTCATGTATTTTCCTTTAAATGATTTTTGATTTCAGGAAACCAATATATTTCCCAGAATCATACTGATTTTATTACTATTTTAAAAAATCCCAAGCGATTTTTTGTAAGTTTAAATTATTTTGTTCCAGGTTTCACTGTTCATCTTTTATTTTATAATTTGTGTTATGATACAAGACAGAAAACAAATTGGAAGGATGAAATATCACTGTGGAACATTTGATAATGTCAAAACAAAATCCATCATTGTATGGATTTCTCTGCAATAATTTTTTTTTTATATACTGATTATTTGGGAAATATCAACATAACTTATTGTAAGTCACAAGAATACCAGACGCTGCCGGTCATTTGTCCTGTATGTTTTCCTTTTCAGGTTTCTCAGACATGAACATAGTACAGAAAATCAATAAACAAGTAGTAGTTGCTTTCTCTTTGTCTCGCTGAGATTAGTTAATGTATATGTTGCTGGGTCAGGATTTCTTGCTCTTCTTGCTTGGCTGAGAAATGAAGTCAGTCACTTGGCTGGGGTTTGATCTTCCTGCTGGTAGTCTTGAGGGTGACCACTATTGTCAGCAGGGTGACTGACAGGTAAATTAAAGGAATTAAGTTATTACTCTTTAACTGGGATTTATATTGAAAATATCATTCACTTCAATGAATGTTGGTCCAGATCACCTGATCCTGGAGCATAAGTTTAGCTGGAATACATTTGCTGATGTTGACCTTAGAGAAAAGGATCACAAAAGTAATCTCAATACTATGTTGCAAGAGGAATATTACAATTATTTTCCTAAGTGCATAAAAACAAAATCATTTGCAGGTTTCTTTTTATTTCTCCTTATATTAAAAACCTACCAGAGAAATATACAATGAAACATAAACAATTCTCGCACTCTCTTCCCTGTTTCCTGCTTTGAATCAACATTTAGCAACACTGGGAGTCAAGCACAACTGATGCAGTTACTTTGCATAGTCTACATGACTACGCATGCAGAAAAGCCCTGGAGAATCTGGATGCTGTACACACTATTTAACCCCTGGCTTGCTGAAAATTAAATTTTGTGGCATATTTCCCTGCTCTTCCTCTTCTCAGAAGAAGTTCTTAGAAAACTTCTTTCTCTGTTAGTAAGCCAGTATATCAGTGATATATCTTCACAATTCATTCACAGCAAAATGTGTAAATCATTGCAAATTCCTTTTTATCCTTTAGGAAATTTTCAGTGTAACTAGTGACATTATTTTCCCTGGCTGAACTGATCTTTGAGCTTTGGTTATGTACACAACAGTGAATGAGTGGCTGATACCAGACATTCTTTGCTGAAGCACTAGGACTGGGGAAAGATGTATCACAAAAAGCATAATTATAATGATTTGGGAATAAAGCAAAGTTTCATATGTTTCATGATTTAGAGGCAAAATATTGTTGGACCTTACCACTACCAACATCAACAGTAGGAAGACATTTATATAAATGGCACTTTAGTTCAGAGTGACTCTAATCTTCACCTGGACAATGATTAATGTATTGCCTGCAAATATGCTGAGTCCAACTGTCTGCCAAGACAGTTCTGTTGAGGATTTTCCTTTAGCTAAAGGAAAGAATGAGAAGTGGAAAGAGGTAGAGAGGTAAAGAAGATCAAACAGTGACAGTGGTCTGAGGTTGAAATTGGTTCCAGTACGTCATGAGCAGGTTATGCTGATTACCAAATACATGGAACAAACAGCTAAATAGAGACTGAAGGGATGCAGCAACCAGACTACAGACTGCCTGCCTTATGGTATTGCATTCAGTGCTAGGCATTGGGTTATTACATTCACTTCAGATGTAGATAGAACAGCACACTTTTCTTTAGATTTTGCCAGAGCCTCACTCTTTCCTTAGGGAACTGTCTTTAAAATGCGTCATACTGGCTTGACATGTATTTTGAATTTTGCTGTCTTTGGTTTCCTATTACCAACAGTATGCAAGAAACCATACTAATCGTGACACAGTCACACCTGCAAAGAGGAAAATTGCCTTAGTTAAGATAAACTGAGACATGGACAGAAACACTGCATGTGTAACAATTAAAGCTAGTATGTCATCTACATTTGCTAATGAATAGTTTCAATATCAGAACTTACAGAAGGATGTACAACTTGAAAAATCATCACCTAGATGGTGAACTATCTTCCTCTCTCCTGTCATTCCTTTGTCTTGTTGATATGATGAAGAGTTCTGGAAGAAATTTAGATGAGACTAAATAGCATACAGCTTTTCAGCATTCATTCTGGATGTCATGTACTCTTCTGGACATAATAGATGAGAATATAGATCCTGTACAAGCTTTAAAAATGTTTCTTCAATGGTTTTCATCTTGACAGCTTTAAGGTATCTTTCCTCTATTGAGATGAAGATTTCAGAAGATAAATTGTTTGACTTATGGCCCAGTTTCAAAATATAAAGATTACTGTAAGTTATTCTGGTGCAAAAAGAGGAATGACATTGATGATCAGTTTTTCAATTTAGTTTTAGTTTTACTGATGGATGAATGTTGAAAACAGACCTAGCTGATTTTTGTGTGTGTCAACAGTTCAGTAAAAGGCTGATGTGGGTTTCCTTGGTACCTACTGATCTGGTTATGATCATGGTTGGATGCCTCATAGTGATATCTCTATTGATATTTTAGTTATATGGAGGAGAGGAAGGCAATAACAGATCTATATTTTCCATGGTTGGTAAAGCCCTGAATATTTTAGAACAGGTGGTTTGAACAGAGATTCTTACTGAACTGGCTATATAAGAGCAAGAGTAGTTTTTCCCTTGAATGACAGGGAAGAATGTTTCATAGTGTACTTACAGCATATTGAAGCCTGTTTAACTACCAGAGGTAGGTCTCTAGTAATATGTGTAGAATAGTAATATGTATAGACTCATTCCAAGGCCAAGTTTTCCAGTTTTTTCTCCAAAGGCTATGCAGAAAGGCTCTCCAAAATGAGGTAAAGAGCATAAACCCTTCAGCTCAGAAATGGTATCTTGGGCAGGTTGATCTTTTAGAATACCTATGACCTGGCCACCTAAGAAAGAACAAACTAAAACAGATGGGCTGCTTCAGCCTGCAAAGAGCATTCCTGTTCCTGGCAGAGTTTTGCTCCTGGGAAGCACAATGCCAGCAGAGCATCACTGCCTGACTTTTTGGATATGGCATGGCTTTGGCTGCCTCAGAAGTCAAAGATTTTAAAGTCTGAAAAGTTTGGAAACTTATGTTTTCCCCACATACTCTATTGTATGTACAAAGGAGAAATAAGATATATATTTGGTTTGCTTTAATTTGCTGGCATAGGAAAATGGGAAGTACGTGTGTGTAACCTGGCCCTTGACATCTATTGATACGATGGCTGCATGAACACATTTCTAATGTCAAACTATTAAGAACTCAGCTTTTATGAAGTATTCCTCTGATTTTTGGTCAACATGAATGACCAGCTTCCTGCTCAAGCTGTATTTTGTGCTGTATTTAACTCACACGTAGGCACCCAGTCATAAATTTGCTACAAGATTTATCTATATTTCTCACATAAGCTAATGTAAGTCACATGAAATTCTTTTCCAAGTTAGCTTACATCAGATCAAATTAGTGCAGAAGGAGCTAAAAGAGTAAACAAGGAATCTGGGGACATTCTGGGCTCTCTGTCACTTCCAACTACACTGTTACTGAATGAGCCAGTTCACTCAGGGAGTAGCACTTGCCAAAGTGGGTAAGGATTTCGAAAGCTGAAGACCATACTTCTTTGCAATTATTTTTGTGTGTAATTTTATTTGAACTTGTTAACTTCAAGATTACTCTCCTTTCAGAAAAGCAACTGGTATGATTATTGCATAGTTTCATGGCTTGTAAGTCATAGGATGTTTTCCAAACCTGTTTTACTTTGCTTGTAATGACACAATGACAATGTTTTGTTTTAGATGTACTAAGAATTATAATGGGTAAAGAAAATTGAGCCAATCTGCTAATGGCAGATGAGAAGTTATTTTCTTCCTAGTTTCTTATTACTCTACTGCTTTAATTCCTGGCAGCGTTGCATTAATGTTAAGCACTGGTCCCCAGCACCGAGTGGCAATTTATCATCTTTCTTGGCAGGCTTCCTGCTTCATCCTGCACCTGCCTCCTTGAAAGAAAACAAGACATCAGATACTTATTCAAATAATGCAATAGCTGATCAGCAGAGTATCTACACAATGGTAAGTTATCCATGATAAAAGGACAACTTTTTCATGCATTATATGTGACATATGTGTCCTTTCTCTTAAGATTTATGACATTCATGACGGTTAGTATTGTTACTATAATCAAATCTTTTACAGCCAAGCTGCAAAGGTTCAACTTATTGTCAATAGATTTCTATATAAGAGTCAATCAAGCAATTTCATAAATGCTTTGAAACACCTGCACTCTTCTTGGAAGTGCAAGAAATAGCAATATCATAGTCTCATCTTTCAAGTCATAAGGCTACTATGTCTCAGTAATTCCCTATAGGGAAGCAAAGTGGAAGAGCCAAAACTGTAAGTACATCGGTTACATACATGTGTGTGTATATTTATATGTGTTCACACCCACCTATTTTGCGTGTATATGTGAAGAATAGGTTGTAGCCTTAACCCAGTAATACAGAAGAAATCAAAGAATGGCTGTACCTATGACTCAGGGTGTGAAGAGAATGGTTGGAATTGTTCATAAAAAGGATATATAAAATCTTATTCACAAACATGAAAGGAAAGGTCGTATGTTTTATTAGGAATTTGCATTTTACAAGCCTCACTGGAAGCAAAGTACATAACTGCTAGGAAGCAGGATGTCATGTGCCTGCTGGAATGGGAGGTGGGTCCGCCAGTTAAGGCATTAGCCTGTGATCTGGAAACCATTTTTTTGCAGAGCCATAGCTCCCCTGGGACTGGCTTTAAGTTTCTTCAAGCCCCATTCCCCATCTGTAATATGGCTAATCTTAGCCCTTCCTTATGCATTATCAGTATGTGTAGTTAACAAAGACACGTACAAGCATTGGTCAGCTTCTTATATTTGTTCCAAACTATTTGAAATATTAGAACAGTTCAGCTGCATATGATGACATGGTGATCAATAAAGCCATGGTCCTCTGAGGAATACTGTACAATCCATGATTATTATAAGAATCCATATCAACAACCCACCATGTTAGGAGCTGTATAAAAAAATAGAACAAAGGGTAATTCTTGCTTGAGAGCTGTCAACGAGAAAAAAAAAAAAAAAAAAGAAAAAAAAAGGTAGAAACATTCATCAGGAATGGAGCGATTAAGTGAAAAGTGACAGAAAAAGATCATATGTAGACAAGTGGTGCATATATAGAAGTTCCTGAGCTTTCAAAACATCTTACTAGAAATGCTAAGAAGGAAATGAGATAAAAATCTGACCTCAGGGAATTATCTCTTTGCCATAAATTTGCCCAAAGAGGAGAGACAAATGGAACCTGATGGACAAAGAGGTCATAGCTGTATGGAGGAGCTTAGAAATGACCTTGCATGTGGAAGAGATACCACGTAGAGCTGCTCAAATCATTACAAGACAAAATACTTCTTTTAGGTGCCCATCTCAAAGCAGGAGCTTGAACTTGGAAATCCCCATCCCAGGCAAATGCCCAAAGCTTGGGGAATGGCCCCTCTCCCTCTTTCTCATCAGAGCTCTTGTTGTGCATAAAATTTTTGAACATGGCTACAAAGAGGGACTACCATTGTGACAACAAAATATTTTAAGGCAAGATATTTATTTAAAGCTCATGTTGTGAAAGACTTTAGCTCAGAACTTTACATGTGCCTACTGAAATATCATCTACAAGAGCTGTTTGATCCAGAGGCTAATTCTGGTGTCTGTCTCCTGAAATAATTTTTATACTGATATTTTGATTAGGAATTTGCATTTATTCATAACCCAGTCTTCAGCTGAGGTCCTGTTTTGTTTTCTGCTCATGCAAAGGGAAGAATTGCTAGTTCTCTGCAAAACTAATTCTACAACTATGGCACAAAAGGTTTCTAATTTGTCCTGGGCTGCTGAGCATTATTTGATACCTCCTGGAAATGTGAAGGTCTGGTTCTGCATTTATCCCCAGGGTTAGGAGAGGGTGATGGTATACTTGGCAGGCTTCTTGGAAGACTTTCCCATATTGTAGTGTTTTCAGTGATGTTAACAGCTGTGCTGAAAGGCTGGTGGAGGGTTGTCTTGCTGTTGCAGAGCTTTGTTGGTCTATTGAATATGAGCCTTTTTATTGCTACTGTATTTGGAAGAGTCAATTGGTTTTCATTATCCCAGGCTGGAAAGGTGAATTTTGCTGTATTCATGTGACCTTGATTTTTGACAGCAGCCACCCTTCCTGTCAGGAGTACAGAAAAGAGAGACTAAAGCATACTAATCACAGTGGTACTGCTCTTACCTTATGAAATCACCCTTTAAAAAGAACCAGGGCCACATATCCGTGAACTCCTGGAAGCTGACAGGCAGTACTGATACAATGCTTAAACAGCGCTACCGGAGTCTGTAGGTGTCCTGGGTGGTGATAATTTATTTTTCTCCTGTCCTCCTGTTCTTGCTGTAGCACTGGTGGAGCTCAGTCACGATGGACAAGTGGGGTAGCAAAGGCTTTCTCCAGTATATCACCCCCACAGAAGGCAGTCCTTTGGTCCCCACAGCATGACATAGGTCTGTGCTGCTGCTGTTCAGCTGCAACATGTGGTGGGCATCACCAAGCAGCGGGGGGTGACCTGGGGAATTGGTCCTAGCTGTTGGACCTCACAATTTATAAGAGCAAAATGACTGGGAATGCTCATGATTTTTTTTATTTTTTTTATTTTTTTGTCATGCTGTATACGTGGCTCTTTTCTTTGATTTCTCAGGTTTCCTTACATGTTTGGATATCCCAATTTTCCTAATGAGCCCTCATGTGCAACTGCTCAGTAAATACCAGCCTTAATGCTTGTGACTTAGAAGCTTCGTTCAGTAGCAACAAAAGCAGAACAAATGCATATGGCTTTGTGTATCTGGTTGCTTGGGCAAGTTGCCTTACTTAGCAAATGCAAAGATATTAAATTTCTATTCATATGATTAAAAAAGAGCTTCTTCATGTTTTACCGCATGACCTGCTCTGTTTACGCTGCATTAGGTGTTTACTATAGGGATAGAAAAATGGCACCTTCTCCATCTCCCTCTCTTCTCCTTTGTAACAAATGTTTCTTCAGAAGGACTTGGCCATCACCTGTGTCTCCAACACCATCTAACACACTTGCATTAAAAAAATAAAAATTAAATGTATGCTTGTCTTTATTTTTTAAGATGTGATTTCAAAAGGTAACAGCTAGTGTCAGGTTTCTCAAACTGCTCTTTCTAGTTCTTGTTTTCAATTGAAACAGTGTGCCATGTCAGCAAAACCCACAACGTACTGCCACACTCTCTTTTGTTTTGTGGTAGTTTGACACATAAAGCTTGCAGCTGCTCTTAAAGGACCCTGTAAATTAGCTGTATTAAAGATACAAAACATGCAGGGGTTCTTTTTCATGACGGTGGGAAGCTTTCTTAACTGCATATAATTCAGGGCTAAACCCCTACTACCATAATTAAAAAGATGGGTGAAATAAGAGCATGTTTTACGTACAACAGGATGGCTAACACTGAGAAGATGGGATGAGATGGGATCAGAATTGGCCGTGGAAGAGTTATAGGCTCAGTTCTTCCAGCAATTATCTTGACACATGAGCCATAGCTGTGTGCACTTTTTGAGCCTAAGAGACAGAGTCCTCTGCCTGCTGTCACTGCAGATGTTTGTGTTGTGTTGTGTCAGCTCATGCGCATGAGTATCGTCAGTGTGAGAGTCTTTGGGAAGAACTTGTTGGTGCTAAAAGAATTCTTACAGCCCTTGGGTCACTCCAGCTTTACAGTGAAGTTACACAGGAGCTGTGTCACTGCGAGGTATATAAGCAGATACAGTCTGTGCAGTGTACTGGATATGAGAGGCTGAAACAGAGCCCAGCAAGTAGCACTTGGAAAAGAAATTGTTTCTGTGCCAAATTTTGACTAAAACTGGGAAATGTTTTTTCTCTGTATACTTCTATTATACTCACTCCTGATCACTGGTGAGGCCTTGCCATATTATCCAGAAAGAAATGGTGAGGAGTGGTCCCTGTTATCAAGCTTTCACAGTCTACATGGCAATGACAAACAGCAGGGAACTACAGTTTTGTGATCACCATGAGGGTACACGATTTATCCAAAGTAACACACCAGATCTATATCAGAACCTGAAGAACAAGCCTCAAAGCTGATTATGTACCTGAGCTGCGTGCCTGATCTTCTGAACTTGAGAATAGTACCCTTTTTGTTAGAGGAGTGAATTTGGAGTTTGGGTTTTGCTGGGTCATCCAGCTGATAAACATAAGTCTACATCAAAAGACAGGCACTGTGGATCTGCCATGTGGAAGAAGCCATGTCAGTTTGCAGATTTTCTTCCAGAAGAGAAACTTCAGGTTTCTATGAGGTGCCAGGGGTGCCCCTGTGTATTGGCAGGGCCTTCCCAAGCGACCCACCGGCCATCCAGCAGCCTGACCCAGGGAAGACTGGCCTTGCAGAGGGGAGGTGTCTTACAGGAGTGAAGGAGGGAGGTTGGCCACACCTCACCCCAAACTGGATTCAGTTTGGCATGGAAGAAAATGGATCTTGACGTCCTTTGGGAGGGGGGTGGTGAAGGAGAGCACTGTCTGGAGGCAATCTGGCAATATGGAGGCAGTTCAAGTGCAGAGTTTTTTTGTGGGATGGTTTGCTCGTCCTCTCCTCTCAGATGACCTTTGTTTTTATCTTTTTGGGGTGGGGGTTACTGTTTTTATCTGAGGAGAAAAAGAAGACCCCAGAAGATGAGCCAGGCAGGATCTTTCTATTGGAACGCATATTTATTTATTTATTTATTTATTGAAATCAGAAAATGCATCTTTCTACACTAAGTTTTCTATGAGGAAAACTGACCCTGATTTAAGCCAGTTCTGTCCAAACTGTGCTTCAAAGGCCATCATACTCCATAGATGAGATTACAATAGTCCTGGGGAAGTGACGCAAGAACCAGAGGAGGGGAAGCAACCTGGAGGTAAGTTTCCAGAGGAGAAAAGGCAAACCCAGAGTGTGGTTGATTGTTTCCACCTCAAGAATTTCCTACTGTAACCAGTCTTTGCACTTAGATCTGAACCTGACTAAAACATACAGTGAGAAGAACTTCCTATACTTCAAAAAGGAAAAGAGACACAGGCTCCTCAAAACTTACCAAGGACTTGACTATTGCTGATCTGTTTTTTTCCTGCAGGTGTTGAGATTTCATCACACTGGAGGGCAGTGAGGCTCAGCTTCAAGCAGATAAGGTGTTTTGTGTTGGTGGAAAGACAGGCGAGCATGCAAATAAGTGGAAAGTGGGCTTAAGGTAAGTGTCCTTCTTTGAGTAATTCCATATCAATGTGAAAGTTTTGATACATATTATGGATTTTGAGTGGAAATGAAGAATGTGGAAAATGCACTAATACATTGTGCATTGCTTTTAGAAACTCCCTCCAGCCCCAGCATTAAAGCCTAAGGAGGATTGAAGGCCTTATGCTGTATTTCTTCAGAATGTTTAAAAATGTTAAAGACCCACAGTAGATCTAAATAAATAAATAAACAAAGTATGAGAATTATTTTTTCCTATCCTGCTTCTGTTTTCCTGGAGAAGGTATTTTGTCATTTCAGTTACTTTATGAGTAGGACCTATAATGTAGATAAATATTTACTGCTCTGCTCTTTTATTGGAAGCCAGAGAACTTGAGGGGTTTAGTTCCTCAGGCTCCCAGCAACCTCTCACTTTAAAGGGTGTGAAACATTTTGTCTGTCATCAGGAGTTCATAAAGGAGTTTGTTAACTTCTAGTAAGAGATTTTTGTCAACCTGACATGTTTAATTTGGCTCCATCGTGTAAATTATGCTAACCATACAGTGTTCAATTTGATAATGCCTACCTGATGTCTGTTTCATGAGTAGAACTTCCAAGTACTGAGCAAAGCCAAAGTGGTCTTATAAAGGAAGTTACATTTGCAAGGGAATGATGAAAAATGACAGTTCCCTCTTGAGATCTCAGCAAAACTTCTCTGCTGGTAACACAAACGGCATGAACCAAGAGGATATGGAAGGAATATACATATCTGGGCAGAACCCCAAGGGACTGACATTGTATATATGCTGCATAAGGAAAATAGTGGGATCTAGGGATATGGTATCTTCCACACAGAGGTCTAAGTGTAGACTGAATAAAATCTGTTTCAGGGACTGGCAGCCAGGCCCTGCTGGCCTAGAAGGCACTGGAGATCTGGAACTGGAAGAAACTGGGTTAAACTGTAAATAGGGCCAGATCCTCTAACTCATCAGAGCTCCAATGAATGTGTCAAGTGACCTATTTATTGACCTTATTGTTAAGGAAGCTGAGGAGAGCTTGTGACTTAGTCTGACCATGATGTGCATATCAGGTGAAAGTCAATGATGTGAGATCCACATGTTTGATTTGGACCCTGAAAATAACTACTACTTTGTTTTCCACAGAGATCAGAGAGGATCCTGCCTTCCTGTCCCCAAAAGACCTGAAAATCAGTTTTTAAAGCTCAAGCAATCCCTGAAAGCATCATTTCAGTTGTATGGTGGGATACAGAAATTGCAAATGCTAGCAGCTTTTTCTGTCTAGGTGAAGTTAGTGATGCTTCTCTGTTTCTCAATGATACAACTGCAGAAGGGATGAGCAATATGCAGGCTTAGCCTCATCTGAAAGTGACACAACCAGAAGTTTTTCCTTTGTCTGCAGTGGCCTTTTATCTGTACATTTGTACTATATGGCAAATGATATACAAATTAAATGATTCATACAAATGAATACATAGTTAAAAGTTTAGATGGTCTTTGGTACGTTAATAGTTTAAGTGACAATGTAAATTGTGAGCCAGATATTCAACTGGAATGTCAACACTTGAACCATTTGCAAATCTGAAAATATTTGATGAAAGTACTTGTAACTAGCTTTGAATGATTTATAGGTTCAGTACTTTCACAGTCTGTCCACAATGATTCACTTAGAGATAAAGGTGAAATTCATCAAAAATATTTCTAGCTGCAAATTATTCTTTCAGTAACTCTTAATGAGGTCAGCCACTGTTTAGTACTTTTATTTAATAAATGAAAAAATGTAGGAGCCCTCCGGTGGTCAAAATAAACCTCTCCAGCTAACTCATGTTCCCCTTAATGCTAAGCAATTTAGCTGACAAATGCTTTATTCCAGTTAGTATATTAGTTGCAAGCTATTTTAAAGATTTTTTATTAACACTTCTGTCATCCTGTAACTATGGCTGAGACAACTATTTTTCTTTTAGGACTACAGCTAAGACAACTGAAAATTTCCACATTAAAATCAAGAAAAGCTATCAACATTAAAAGCAAATAAATTAAGCAAAAGGCATAGGTAGGAAAGAGAAGCTCCTGAGTTCCCAGTGTTATGTGCACATTTTACCTGAGCACAAATATAGACTGAAACAATCAGTGCAAGCTCCTGGTGGCTCTCCATAGGTACGTATCTCCCAGTGTAGCGAGGTCCTCTTCTGTTCTTGGAGACCTCATGTGTTTCATGATGCAGAAAACTACAGATAATATTACTTTGGCATTTATTTGATGCCACAGCAAAAGACTGTTTGTGGGGCAATGTGTCTGTGAACTGGGCCTCTGGTTGAGCTTTTTCTCTGGGAATAAGGACAGTTTTTTGGTAAGTACTTAAGAACACATTTTCACACTTTCTTCTCTATTACTGAGGTGTTTTATAAGCTGTAAAGAGAGAAGAACAAGAACTCTTGGCTGTAAAAAGAGACTTAGTAAAAATTAGTTTTATACTCACATTAACAAAATGTAGTTACAGCCAGCTTGGTTTCTGAATTCAGAGCTCCTCTAGTGAAGGTTTATGGTAAAACCATAGTAGGGTTAGTACTTGTATTCTCACTGAATTACTTAGTATAAACCATTATTTTGCTTAACATTTGTGGGAAGGTGAGAAAGGGAAAGATCATAGCTCGTTGTCATTGCTCTCCTGCTCATGCATGACCGTTAGTAAAGGTTGATCCCCCAAGTCATACAGTCTCTTCTGGTTCTCACTGGCACTGCATGGGCATATGCACCCTCAGTTTTGAAGTTCTTCTTGCTTCCTGCCTTTGAAGATGGCTTTTCTGTTTGATGACCACCCTCTGGTTTGGGTGTTCCTGGAGTCCCAAAAGACCTAAAGTGGGCTTGCACCCTGGCTTTCCTCTCACTGCCAACAAAACATTTCAGAATGAAGAGACTGTGGGTTTATAGATCATTCTCAGTGTAGCTGCTCACAAACTAGTTCATGGCCAGAGCACTCAGCACCTTGTGTCATTGAATCTTAAGTCTGTGTGTCCTTATATGCAGTGCAGGGCGTCTGCACTAAGAAGGATGCATTACTAATGTGCACTATGTGTCTGACTTTACCATACTGAAATTACTGTCAAAGATCTTATTCTTTACAGTAGGGTGGGACTGGATCTAACATAGCCTTAAGTATCTCTTCATTACCAGGAGATATTTGCAAGATGCAGTATACTTCAGAAGGTAAATTACTTTTCATTGCTCCTTTGTTTGCTGGAATAAAATCACCAAGTACCCTCAGGAAAGCTTTATCTACCCCTGAAATGTATTGCAAAAAGCAATTGGGAATAAAATTATCTGAAGCTTCTTTGGTTGAAGACTGCTGCTTGCTCTGTTGGTTACCAGATAAGTAGGAAGCAGACGCAGACAAACTCTTCAAAGTGATACATGCTGCCTACTTTTCTTTCCCTAAGAGAGCAGGAGGGAGGTACTTAACCAGGATTGTTACATCCAGCACTTCTCAAGGTGATAAGGTAGCTATCTTAAAGCCCTCCATGAAAAAACATATTTTCCTTTCAGCAAAAATCTTATCTTCGTGTTGAGTAGATCAGCTTTCTGGGGATGTTCAACTTCTCATCTTGCAAGGAGGGGGAGGCTCAAATAACTAAACTATAACAGCTAATGAAAATGAACTGCATAAGGTTATTAAACAGAGAAATTGATGGTATCGCTAATACAGCACTCTGAAACCCAACCTAATATTCTTGCCTAATGCAAGCAGCAGGTTGGTGTGGTTTGTTCTAATAAAGTGCTGCTCTTCTTGCTAAATGAACACCTTGCCTTATTGGTGTC
The DNA here is from genome assembly GCF_964211835.1 of Anser anser. NCBI lineage: Eukaryota > Metazoa > Chordata > Aves > Anseriformes > Anatidae > Anser > Anser anser. The sequence goes on from NC_139720.1 coordinate 59,627,326, forward strand.
TGGCATTATAGAAGGCAGAATGCCTCTGCATGTCTAAGACAAATTTTGCCCAAAGTATTGCTGTTTTCCCAAACCGGATAGCAGTCTATGCTGCCACAGTGCTAACCAGCTGCTCTTTCCTTGGACAAAATCAGGAGACTGAATGGTGGATAAAGGACACTGATGCTAAAGAAGAAAAAAAAGTCAGAATCTGGAAGCACATGGATAAGAACAGGTTCTCCTTATCCCTGTCACTACCCTATGCCTGTCCTGCATACTGGACATGCGCCACACACATCTGGAGCTGCTCTGATGACAGTACATGTAGGCTTTCAGCTGGGGACTGCAGACCTCAGAGCTGCACCAAGCTAGCTGTTAAACTGTGCTCTTCAAGGAATGACAGAGCCATTTTTTAATTAATTGCTTAGTGTTTTCATTTTGTTTTGCTGAAGTTTTGTAATGAGTATGACCACAGAAAGAACATTTAGCTATTTAACAGAAGAATAAGTTGTTGTAGGGATGGGGACAGATATAAGAGCATGACATCTTCCTCAGGGTAATATCATGTATTTTTTAATGTGAACCTGTTCAAATTACTCTGTTCCAACTGACTGCTTAGTAGGGACTGTCTAGATAGGAAATGTGATCCTGTTTGTCACAGAGTCTGTCAATGTGTGAATGGAACTGCTAAATTGATTTACAGTGTATTAGCACAGCTACTCCTGGACAAGCGAGGCTAGAGTTACAGAACAATTAGTGTGAAGACATCAAGGGTATTTTATTTATGAAAAGTCTGCTCATGTTCTGTAATTGGGCCAATCCAACCACAGTTATTTATGAGCTGCAGTTAGCAAAAAATATTCTCAAGAAGTTAATTACAGTAAGCAGTGACCAAGGAAATCCTGATCCATAAATGTTTTGCAGCTAAAACAGTATTCACAGATATTTTCACTTAAGAATTTTTTAGATCCTCCCTACTTCTTCCACAGGACATGGTCAGAAAGCATGTGCAGAGGAAATGGCACTCTTCAGACCAGTTGCAGAAGCTGAACATGTGCATAGTCTTAGCACATCAAAATTTGGAAGGTAGAATGAATAGGCTTGAAGTCCCACTCAGGGTGATTTAAGTCAGCCTATGCTCCTTTGCTTTGCTGTGGAGCAGGGAGGTGTATGTGTACAGTGGTGAGGCATATTACTTCCAGCAAACATGCTGCTTGTGTTATCTCAGTCTTTACAGATAAATCTTTACACCTGCCTGATTCTTTGGCAAGTTTTATCTGAATGAAAATCAAGCAGTCAACTGTGACCTGAACATCAGCTTTTCTATGGTGCCCCAGCAGCAGACCAAGATGCAGATTTTCATTTTGTTCCCCTGAGACTCCTTAAGAGTTCTAAAATTCAAAAAAAAAGCATTTGTCACTTCCTTGCATTTTTACCTGATCAAAGTGGCTCGATTATACAGCTTATTTTGCAGATGATGGCGTTTGCTGCTGTTAATGCATATATTATTATTATTATTATTAATTATTATTATTATTAATAATAATAATAATAATAATATAGATTATTCGGAGTCACCAAGTAAGCCTGCGTATCTTTCCTCAATGGATTGTATTTTGAAGAGGTAAAGACACTTTCTCTCACTATCAGTTTCTTTAAAGGCAAAAGGATTCTGTGTGGGAGCCAAGATCCTCAACTGTAATATTTTTGTTGGCTTTGGCAGCAGCACCACAAAACATACAGTGAAAGCAGATGAAAATAAAGGAAAGAAACCCAATGGAAGCAAGGAAGCAATGGAAGCAAGTGATATTACCTGCAGGTCTTGTGTTTTGGTTTAGAGGGTGTCATTGTCGCATGCTTGGCTTAGGTTTGAACCTGAATTTTGTTGTTAGCTTGGGGCCCAGCTATCCAGCACCTCCCCACAGCCAGGTTGTTGTGTCCCATAGTTTGGATTTTACGGTTCTGCAGGATGGAGAGGCTAAGCCTAACCTTTCTGAGCAGCTCAGCCCCTGTCATTATGGATGAAGCAACAGTGAAGTCACAAAAAATTATCCTAAGTGATGGAAATCAGCAGGAGCTTCTTCTGAAATCAGCTTTCCACCACGCTGGAGGAAACATCCCCCACTGCAAACTCAGGCAGATTGCGTTGAAGTGGCTTGCACATCCCCGTTGCACATCTCCGTTGGCCTTTGCACCTGCTAGAGACAGAAGCACTCATGGAGCCATGCGGGCAACACGCAGTTGGTCCTTGTTCTTGGGCAGGCACTGAGCAGAGTGCAGGAGATTTGCTGGGACATGAGGCAAATTTGCACTGTGGTCATCACCTTTGTTAGAGTAACTCTCTCTAACATGCAAAAAATTGGAAGAGAAAGCAACCAGATGATTTTTTGTTGTTGCAGTTTCTTTTCTCTTTCACAGATCATCAACAACAACAACAATAAGCCTCTTAAGAGGTCTTTTAAGTGTTATATTTTTTATTTATTTAAAGATTCCATTGATCTCTAACATTTATTTTCTCTTCTAACATTTATTTTCGTGTATTTCTTCAGATATATATTCTTGGATTAAAAAGGAAAATCAAGACAATTATGGTAAAATAAGGGGTTGGTGACTTATACTGCTAATCTTGTTAATATTCAGAATCTGATAAAAATCTCTTGGCCCTTCTTTAGTCTCATTTATAGTAACACTTTCTGACAGGTTTGCATGAAATTTAATCCAAGCTGAAGAACTGAGACCCTGGTTTTACTGGGCAATTGTCTAAGACTCGGGATGGTACAGGTAAGCTGAGGATTGTTTCCTTAAAGCCTTCTTAACTTTTATATATTGTGTTTACATTCTCATTAAAGTGCACCAGCCTGTATATATAATAGTAACTGCTATGATTCCCTCGATAAACTGGTTTATCTTTCTAGTCCCTTTTCTTATCTGATCTCAGCTCATGCATGTGTTTTTTTTTTTTTGTTTTTGTTTTTGTTTTTCCCTCTGATCTCTCACTTTGTCTTCATTACACATCTCAGGGCTTGCTGGTCTCAAATAGCACTTGCTTTTGAAGGTCTGATTGCTTGATTTTGGGACCTAAAAGCTCTTGGCTGCTTTATAATTCAATGATTGTTTCTTTCTCCAATATTACATGAATTTGTGTACGCTCTTTCTCTGGCTTTAACTATAGTGATGTGTTTATACAGATAAGACAGTATTTCATAAACACTACAATGGGAAAAATTGGATGAAACTTATGAAATACTGTATGTGGATGTATGTGTCTGTGCATATCTTCACAATTTCCAAATCTATCAAAAATGTCTAAAAGTTACTGGGTAGAAGTTTTATTTTTCTGTCAAAGAAAGTAAAACACATGAATGCCTACTGATGTGAATGCTCATATAACCATGTTATTACTATTGTCGAAAATCCTGAAAAAAAAGTAAAGACCTAGTATAAAGAACATCTGGAAACTTTACTAAGCTGTCAGGCATGTCAATTACTTTCAACAGCTTCTTGTCCTAGCATTTTTTGCGTGGGCAATTTCCCATAGAAATATGAATGAGAAGTGTTTATACATAGTGATAGTGGGCAGGATTTGTCTGATGCAGAAGAGGGTAGTGATTTGATAATTCAGGTTGGGCGTCACTTCCGACATCAAGTAAATGTGGGAAAACAATGTCAGTCGTGTTCAGAGATGGATAAATAGAGGCCAGGTACTGGTGGTGCTTGGAAGACAGGAAGCAATGACAGCAGAGAGAAAAAACAGTCAAGAGTGGTAAAGTCACTTTGAAATTGATGACACAAACCTTGAACTTGATACAGAAAGATAAGATGAGACAACAGGATAAATAGATGATCTTAGTCACTGAAGGGCTCATATCCAAACTTTCTTGCCCTGGCCTTGCTGATGTGTAAGGCAATGTAAGTTGGTGCAACTTTAAGAGTCAAGAGACTTGAAACAAAATAGCTTACCTCTCCTGTCCTTCTTCACTTTCTGAGAGCCTCTTACATGTAAATCATGCCAATATACTCTCTCATGAGCACAAACAGGGCAGATGCAATGTTGATTTAAGAAAGCTTCCCTGGGTCTAGAAACATCTAACATACTTTAAAGAGATCTATTTGTTCCTTACTCATTCCTTTAACTAGTCCAAAGTGTCCAACAATTTTCCTCTTTAATTCTCAACCATGCATTTACATCTCTGCTGAGCAACTTAATATAATTTTTATACTGAAAATATTTCCACAACTGTCAAGCTGCATACACCATTTCTGAATATACTGGAACTGCTGAGCAAATGGGAGCAGAATTCAGACTCTTAGGCAAATATGTGAAGCTTAATTTTTGTCCTGATCTAATGAAGGTTACTGTGAATCTGATTATACTAACATTGAATTGCAGGAATAGAAGCTCTGAAAATACATGTTAACATTGCAGGTCCATGGTCACTGTCTGCTACTGTGTTCCAGTTCTTTATGCTGAGACTGACAATGCAATTGTAAGACTATGTGGATATAGTTTTCGTTGTGATTAAACAAACTCTTGCTGGATCTTTTTGACATTCAGCTGTTGCTGAAGATGTTAAAGCAAAAGTAAATGTACTAATCATTGGTAACAAAGCAGCCTAATCCATGCTGACCTACAATTTGTTTAGGATCTTTTGGAGCAACAGAGAGATTAAAGTATATAAAAAAGAAGAGGTAAACAGTGGGTCAGAGATTAGAAGTGAAAAAGGAAAAGGCTGGCTTTCCCCAGACCACACACTGATAGTGGACCTTTGGTCAGTGATTGTTAGAAAATGTTTCATGTTTCATTTTCCCCTAGAACCTTAGAAACAGAAGGTTTGATTGGCACTTGTCATGGCTGATAGAGAGACGAAGATGCTTTGGTAAAAAGGAGAGGGAGGCAGCCGTGTCAAAAGCAAAAGTAGTCAAAGGATGATTCCTCCTTTCTGTGTTTTTGTCTCTTTCTAAATTATTCAAATCTGGGTGGCATCTGAGGATAACTGGCATTTTGACACAGCTTAAAGGATTGTCTCACTAACTCTATTGAACTAAGGCTGCCATCCTTTTAAAAAAAAATTATAAAGAGGCAGATCTTCTATAATCTGATATGTATACAAACTAAAGGCAGCTTGATGCAGACATCTTAAATATGTTGGAAGGGGGGGAGGCAATTTTATTCATTTGGTGACTGATTGTCTTCAGCATCCATCTGCAAGAATGCTACTTATTGGTTTAAAAAATCCTTTATCTGATGTTCTTTAGAATATCCATAGTTGCTTGCAATACATCTGGTGGTTACAAATCCAAGTCAGACCAGCTGGATTAGAATCAACAAATGTAGGGAATTTTCTTGGTCGAAAGAACGTACCTCCCCAATGGGGAATCTCCTCTATTGATGGTCCTCCTGATTATGGATTTTTCTTTTAGGGGCAATTTTCTTTCTTTCTTTCTTTTCAGAAAGGGACCGTGTCCCCCCTTAGTGCTTTGTCTGAACCGTGCTGGCTGGTGTAAATGGGCTCCCCAGGGTTAGGAGCTCCTCTGTCATTCTAAGCTGCCATTTTACGCTTTGGTGTCCTCTTCACTTATCCATAACCAAAGCCAAATCCTGCTCACTTTATTCACAGGAATCATCCCACTGAAATAAATAATTGCATAAATTTAGCAGGATTATATGTCCAGTGGCATTCTGTGCTTAACATATTAAAATAACTCAGTAAAGTCCATGCTTCCCACACCGTTACAACCATCATAACTAACTGTAGTTAACAAGAAAAATATCATCTTGGTCCCTGTATTGATGAATTTTCTTTGAACTCCTAGCAAGGCAACTGTGGGCCTTCATTGTCTGCCTCAGTTTTTTAATTCCTAATGAAGAAAGTCTTCACTTTTCTGAAAGGGCCAGCTGCATTAGGCAGAGTCCTTACACGTGGGGTGTCTAGGTGGTTTCAGAGGTCCTTCATCTCCACACAGCAAAGGTTGATAAGATAAAGGTTTCCTAATGGACAGATTAAAGCAACTTTGTCAAATAAAAGTATTTGTTTAGCCAGAGCTTTTAATGATAAAAGCCTGAACACTAAACAGATTTGGCTGATTTTTTAATGTTTTTCTGAGGAAGCCAAATTAGCCCAGAAGATGACTCTTCCAGAACTTTATGAAAAGGGCATGCATATTCATTATTCCAATAACACAGACCAAGGTATTTTTGCAAGGTTACTGAGTAAACAACTGAAATGAGAGTACTCCCAACACTGAGAACTGGAGGTAAGCACGATTTTACTTGAGAACAGAACTAGGAAGAACTGATGCTTTGAACTGTGAAATTGTGTCTTAACTGTTCATCTGGGAAGGGACAAAAGAGATGCACACCTAGTCTATATATATAATTTTTTTTTCTGATTTGGCATGATTCTTACTATTCATGCATTTAATTATGATTTATCTTTTATTTTCTAGTGTTGGAAGAACCAGTTGAAGGTTCACTTGAAGAAAAAGATAGCTTTTGCACAGGAGGTGGAACTTCTGAACTCTGCAGAAGGCTTACATGAGATTCTTCCTATAGGCTAAGGTAGACTTCCCAGCCTTGATCACAGAAATCCCTAGGAATTGGAGCAGCAACAGGAAGAAAAGGAGGAAGAATCACAAATTTTTCATTTTTATTTGAAATACAAAAAGATCAGAGCTGCCTTGGCAAGGTACAGAAAATATGGCCATCTCCAGTTTCTGAAATTGTGAGTTTTTATGTCTAAGTTTGTATTAAATGCATTCTAGAGATCAAATGTGAGGAGGGTAGCTGCACCATTTTTTTTCTGCAACCTACACTAGAAACAAACTCCTGCCCTCACCATTTTCTATTACGTTGCCATACTTCAGGCTTGACTATGATATGAATAACTCTTTAATCAGCAGGAATACACTTCTGAAGATTATGTTCTCTGTAAAGTGATATCTTTCACCATAGTAGAAGAAAGGCAGGGGGTCTATTTTCAAAACTATATATTACATTCAAATTCTGAGCAAGCTTTCCTTTTACACAAATGAACCAATTTGTGTGTATGAAATAATTGGATTGTCATGTGCAATTGCCCAGAAGAAATCCTAAATCTGCACCTATGACATACATGAAAGTTACATTTTTTTGCGTGTGCAGTGTAAACTGCTCTGCTATATAATCCTGACCCAGAAAGTTTTGAAATGTGCTGCTTCATCTGGTTAGAACAAAAACCATCCTTGTTGGTGTCACCGTGTGATTAGCAATCAAGGCTTATGTCATGTAATACAAAAGTCTTTGCAATCTCCAATGTTAGGTCCCAAATTTAAATTAGACATCAACAAATAAAGCAAAATGCTGAACCACCAGAATATCTTAAACCAGAATTATTTGTCCAGATTGCTGAAATCACTGGCCTTAAAGTGACGACTGTATGATCTGTATTTTCCTCAAACTGTGAAATTAGGTTCCTTTTATGGACCCATCACGGTAGTATTGAGCCATTAGATACATCATACCACACTTGTCAGCCAGCCTTCCCTGTTCATCGGGACTGTAAAGCATATTAAGCAGACAATAATAGTACCCTTCAGGATGATTAGGTTGTCACGTTTCCCAGCCGAATACAGTACGTTGCTCCTACATCCTTCAGGCATCAGAGGGCTTCTTCAAAACTCAAGTCCCCTATGTACCACTTGCAGAGGGTGGTGCCAGGGACATTTCTTCTTCCTCTGCTTTAGAGTTTTCTTCCCTATGTGTGGTACCTATGAAAGTCAGCACAGATGCCAGGTCTTCAGCCAGCCACGTTCCATCCCTGTGGTGCCAGTTCCTGGAAAGAGCCTGAAATGTGCTGGCAGGCTGCAGAGTCACAATGCACAGTGAAAAGAGAGTTGTTCAAACAATGTCTAATGGACTTAATCCCCACTTCCTGCCCTTTCAGGATAACAACCCAGTTTCAAAGGCAATGCAAACTAATACACAACTCCTAGGAAGAGTTTGACAAAGTTAAAACATCCATCAGACTGGAACTGGTGGCAAATAAAAGTCTCTCAAGAGGCTAGAAAGGTGAAAGACACATTTCTTTTGTGAGTGTTTCAATCTACCCAGCGACCTGCAGCCTGGCCATGGCCAGCCGTGAAAAATGCAGCCTGCCCAGAGCAGTCCCTGGCCGCCTGGCCTCAGCAGTCTGATTTCCTTGCTGCCTGTGCCAAGGCCTGGGTGGCTCGGGAGCTGTTTTGGTGCCATGCAGGGAAAATAGCAACTGGGGCTTGTAGGATGTTAAAGTTAGCTTAAGAGAGGCCAAACTCATATCTGGCTGTGTTTTCTTTTTAAGCTCATTAGGTGTTTTAATGGCCAATTTCAGTTGTATTGGCCTTACGTTTACCTCTTCCTGTAGCTGCTCCCTTTACTTGGTTGTATCTACAGAGAACAAAGAACAACCCCTAACCCCACAGAGACGTACTCCCTCTGCTTCTTAGGAAACTCCCTCCCAGGGATGATGCGTTATTACTGTCTTTAGGCCTCCTGCTGTGTCAGAATTGCCATGGCTGTGGTGCAGTCATGATCGGTGTTGATGGCTCAACTTCATACCTTCCAGATCTGTTCTAGGTGAGTGTTGATCATCTGGCCACTCTTTTTCCTGCATCAGGCCTTGTCTGTCCTCTTTCAGGTGACATTAAACCAGTAGAGGGTCATTAGTATGGCACAACTCCTTGCTTTACGTTTCTGGCTCCCTTGACAGAAGTGCAGCTGCATGTTGATGCCTGGTTTGGATCGCATTTGCAGGTCTGGGGATCTGCTACAGCATGTTCTGCTGTTAACGATCATAGCGTTGTCATGTAAGTCTTTCGAGGTGTCAGCTTCAAAACTACTGCAGGGACACGTGTATGTGCAAATGAGCCATGGGGTTTCTTGCCCCATTGTCTGTCGTGTGTGATCTGCTGGCGCTCCTCGTCTGGGCTGGGGCATCTTCCTCCTCTGAATCACTGCTGACAGCTCCTAACAGCACAAACAGTGGCCCTGCCACCACTTTTCCCATCCATGCCTGCTGTCGGCAAGATTCACTCTGAAAATGTCAACAAAGCAAATTATATGCTATCGTACAATCATGCTACAATCATTTCTGCAGAAAATGTGCCTTTAATAAGTGCATTGTAAGAAGTTCCCTTCTCTTTTGTGCCTAGCATAATGAACCTTCAGACAGCATTTTAAAGAAAGCATAGCAGTCACTAAGCTCCTATTTCTGTGTTTATTTATCCAGCAATTTACATTAAGCGACAAGCATAATTAGCTTTTCTGGGTAAACACTAAGCAAACTGGTAGTATTTTAAAAACATAATAGGGCACCCTGCAGTGGTTATCTTTTTCTAATACTTTATTCAGAAAAGATATTCCCAGATGCCACATATTCACCCTGTTTGGCATGGCCCAATGGCTGCTGTCTCAGCGCTGAGCCTTGTCTGCAAGCTGGCAGCTGCCCTCAGGAGTTATTGCAAAGCATGGACTTTACGTAGCATAGGATTTAAAGGTGTGCTGCTGGGTAGCTTGGCCAAATTAACACTTTCTAACAGTCTCATCAAATCAAGCAATTAGGCCTCGAGTCAGTGATATACTTCCCTCCATTGGCCACAGAGGGAGCCTGATGCATCCTAATTTAGGCTAGCTACTAATGCTGCCTTATAAGAAGTGTCTTCCTTCTGCAGGCCACAAAAAAAAAGCTCTTCCAAAGCCCTCTGGGCTAGCCTCCTAGGAGCTGTTAGCCCTGCTCTGGCAGAGATGCCAGTTAGAGCCATGTACCCTCCCTGGTAGAAAAACAGCATGAACTCCAGGGCTTTGCAGACTTGTAACAAGATTGCAGCAGTTGCTTTCACCAGATGAATAGCAAAGGGAAGGAGAAACTGTATTTATGCATCAGGCCTTTCCTCTTTCACACCTCCATAGTGAACATTTGGATGTTGCTTATTTTTGGAACAAACAAAATGCAGCAAACACCATCTGCTTCTGACAAAATGAGCAATACTCACTAAAACAGAAACAACAATGTGCATTAAAATATCTCAGAAGGAACAACAGGCCACATAAAAATATAATAAAAGTGAGGTTTTGTTTAATGCCAAAAATGCAGATAGAAAGAAATGTTGAAGTGTTAAATCTAAAATAGAGCTGTACCTAACTGGATCTTAGAATAAACCAAAAAATGACTTTGATTTTTTTTTCCCGTGTAAAGTCGGAGTTAGAAATTTACTAAGTGCTTATTAATCTTTCTCCATCACAAGGCATCTGGGACACCACACAGAAGTTACAACAGCAGTTTGAGCACATCTTCACTTCTGCGCTGTCATGAGTCTGTTTTTCCCTTACACAGAACTGTAAGCAGTTCAACCTGAGCAGCAAATTCCAAGTTGTCTTCTCAGATATTTTCATTTGCTCAGCTTTGTCTTTCTGGAAATGATGCATAGCAGTGAATGTCCAGTCCCTAGTGAAGTGTTCCATAAATGAAGACCTTTGGATTAGCTTTCTGGTTTCATGCTGGAAGTGATGGGTGCTTCAGGATGCTTCTCAGAGTATGTCTGATGTAATCATCACTCAGTGTCATAAAGAGAGACTCTTCAGTGCTTGTATACTGAAAAAAGCATCACTCTACGTTGTGTGGCATGGCTTTTCTCTGGCCCCTTCTCAAGTGGAGTAAAAAGATGGGATTGTACTGCTTTTTCATGACGTTGGCATTCATATCACATCAAGGATAAGTTAACACTGCCCATTTCCAAGGGCTTCCTCTGTGAAAATATGTCTTCACCTGGGCAGTCACCCACACAACAGGCCTTTAATGTGTACTCAGACTATTCTAGGTCTCTGTACATGTTGGACCACCCAAACAACAAGCTGCTCACACAGGTTCTTTTTCTGAAAGATGTTGGCAAATTTGTAATGATGTCTACAAATGTTCTACATCACCCAAATGGAGAAAAGGGTATGGGCCTCATGTTGAAAACAAGAGGAAGCCCAGGCCATGGAGTCTAGGATCTTGGGGAAGGAGACAACCACAGCAGGAACATGTTCATGGGAGATGGTAGAATGTCTGGTGCAACATGGGTAGAGGTGACCTGGCCATGTTCTGGCATTTTAGACAATTTGGGCAGCTCCAGGTGGAAAAAATATTGAGGGGGGCTGAAAAGTACAATAAGGGAGAGGTGTCATCCTGGTGGCACTGCCTTCCATACCAGCTGAGTACTGGCAGGGCACTTAGAGTGGAGCTTGAGTCTTTTCAGTGTGCATGGTCAGGAAATCAGGCCTTAAGAATATCTCCAGTGAATTT